>NW_028274813.1:78586562-79190000 GCF_037043125.1 Eumetopias jubatus
GTTGATTACTTCCTTTATGTTTGCTCTTAGCCGCTTTATGTATTTGGGTGTTTCCATGTTGGTTGCATAATTATTTATAGTTGTTATATGTCCTTGTTGGATTGTTCCCTTTATGATTACATAGTATCGTTCTTTGTTTCTTACTATAGTCTTTTTTTTAATCTTTTTACTTAAATTCAATTAGCCAACATATAGTACACCATCAGTTTCAGATATAGAGTTCAATAATTCATCAGTTGCAAATAACACCCAATGCTCATCACATCACGTGCCCTCTTTAATGCCCATCACCCAATTACCCCATCTACACACCCATCTCCCCTCCAGCAACCCTAAGTTTTTTTTTCCTATTGTCCATTTTGTCTGATATACATATAACTATCCTGGCTTTCTTTTCACTTCTATTTGCATGATACAAGGATTTCTATTATCTCCCTCTCAATAGTCTTGTGTCTTTAGGTCTGAAACAAGTCTTCTTTTGTAGGCAGCACATAGATGGGTCTTGCTTTTTAACAATTCAGTAACCATATGTGTTTGATTGGAGCATTTAGTCCATTTACATTTAAAGTAATTATTGATAGGTATGTACTTACTGCCACTTTGCTTGTTTTATGGTTGTTTTTGTAGTTCTTTTGTAGCTCTGTTCTTCTCTTGCTCTCTTCTCTCAAGGTTTGCTGGGGTTTTTTTTTGCATATACTTGGATTCCATGCTTTTTTACTTTTTGCATCTCTATTACTGGATTTTGATTTTTTGATTGCTGGTTACCATTAAGTTTGTATATAGCATCTTATGCACATAGCAGTCTATATTAAGTTGATGGTCTCTTAACCTTGAACCCATTCTTTATTCCTCTCCCCCTCTCCCCATGTTTTAGGTATATGGTGTCATTCTTTACAGACTTTTATTTTGTGAATTTCTTGATGGATTTTTATAGATATACTTATTTTTTACTGCTTTTGTTCTTTTTAATTTCAATTTTATTATGTTAATCACTATATATCATTGTTTTTGATGTAATGTTCCATGATTCATTGTTTGCGTATAACACCCAGTGTTCCATTCAATATGTGCCCTCTTTAATACCATCACCAGGCTAACCCATCCACCCACTCCCCTCCCCTCTAGAACCCTCAGTTTGTTTCTCAGAGTCCATAGTCTATCATGGTCCTTTTCCCCCTCCAATTCCGCCCCCCCTTCATTTTTCCCTTCCTACTATTTTTTGTTTTTAACATATAATGTACTATTTGTTTCAGAAGTACAGGTCTGTTGGGGAGGGTATGTGCTACGGTGAGCACTGTGAATTGTGTAAGACTGTTGAATCACAGACTTGTGCTTCTTTTCTTACTCTTATTTATGGTCTTTCCATTCAAAGGGTCCCCTTTAATATTTCTATTAAGAATTATTCAGTGGTCATGAATTTCTTTAACTTTTGTTTTTCTGGAAACTCTATCTTTTCTTCTATTCAGACTGATAAGCTTTCTGGATAGACTATTGTTGTTTGCAGGTTTTTTTTTTTTTTTTCTTTTTCCAGCCCTTTGGATATATCTTGCCACTTTCTTCTGGCATTCAAAGTTTCTACTGAAAAATCAGCTGATAGCCTTATGAGCTTTCCCTTGTATATAACTATTTTCTCTTGCCATTTTATTTTTAAAGATTTTATTTATTTGAGAGAGAGAGATTGAGAGTGTGCACAATTTGGGGGATGAGGAGGGGCACAGGGAGAGGGAGAAGCAGGCTCCCCGCTGAGAAAGGAGCCCAATGTGGGGCTCAATCCCAGGACTCTGAGACCATTATCTGGGCTGAAGGCAGATGCCCAACTGACTGAGCCACCCAGGCACCCCTCTCTTGACATTTTAAATATTTTCTCTTCATCGCTAGTTTTTGCCGTCTTAATTACTTTGTGTCTTGGTGTGGACCACCTTGGGTTGAATTTGTTAGGGGATCTCTGTGCTTCCTGGATTTGGATTTCTGTTTTCTTCCTAAGATTAGGGAAGTTTTCTGCTATTATTTTTTCAAATTGATTTTCTTCCCCCTTTTCTCTCTTTTCTCTTTCTGGGATCCCTATAGTGCAAATCTTTTTATGCTTGATGTTGTCACTGAGTTCCCTAAGTCTATTTTCATCTTTATTTTTTTCTCTCTCCCTTTCAGCTTGATTGATTTCCATTACTGTGTCTTCCAGTCTGCTGATGTGTTCTGCTTCCTTTAGTCTACTATTTATTCCATCTAGTGTATTTTTTAATTTCTGTTATTAAGTTCTTCATCTGATTGGTTCTTCTTTATGTTTTCTATCTTTTTGTTAAGGATCTCACTGAGGTCTTTCACTCTTTTCTCATCCTAGTGAGAATCTTAATGATCATTACTTTAAATTCTCTATTACACATATTACTTATCTCCACTTTGTTTAGCTCTCTTGCTGTGATTTTGTGCTACTCTTTCATTTGGGACATATTCTTCTGTGTCCTCATTTTATCTAACTCCCTGTGTCTGTTACTATATTTTAGGAGCATTAGCTACATCTCCTGCTCTTGAAAGTAGTGGCCTTATGAAAAATAGGTCTTGTGGTGCCCTGCAGTGCATTGTCCCCTGTTAACCAGAACCTAGCACTTCAGGTGTATATCCCATATGTTTTGTGTGTGACCTACTCTGGCTGAGCCACAGTTGCTTTCAATCCAGTCATCTGCAATGGCTCTCCTTGCCTGTTGTGGGCAGGCTTTTGTCCCTGTGTTGTTAGTAACCCCATCTAAATCTGCCTTGGGCTTTAGTTGGGTCAGACCAGGCATTTGCCAAAGCTACTGTAGTACCAAACTTCAGGGTGCTCTCCCTGTTTTATCTCTTGAGAAGCTTTTGTTGGTGGATGGGGCCTGCAGTCAGACCAGATGTCTTCCCCCAGCCCACTGTGGGTCTGCAATCAAACTGTGTGTGTAGTTATCTTTCCCTCTCCCTAGGGAAGGAGTCACTTTGGAGCAGTGCTGGGCCCCATCAGGGCTGCTTGCATACTGCTAGTCTTGTGGCACCTCTTTGGATGGAATCCTGCTAAAGGCTTGTTGGAGGGAGTGGGGCCACAGGAGACGTGGTGGGGGGCACATGGTGCTGGCAAGGTCCACACGGCTCTACTGTGGGAAGGGACCTATAGCCACCTGGGAAAACTCATGCCAAGGTTGGGATGAGGTGTGGTTTCATAGAACAGTATGAGATCAGGGTGCACTATTGGCAAGCTAGATGGAGAGTGTTCATGCTGCACTGGTTCTCAGAGGTCTGTATAACTCGGCTGGGGGCAGGGGAGGGAAATGGTGATCACCAGGTCTTTTGGTCTTGGAGAGGTCTCCCAAAGATCTCTACCCCTCCAGCACATGCTCTGAGATTCATAAAAAAATCTTCCTTCCATGCATTTTGAACCTGCTGCTTCTATGCTGTATCTCTGCAGGGCTATTTGTTGTGCTGTGTCTTTAAGGGTGGGAAATCAGCCTCCTAATGTCCTCTGGCTCTCATAAACTCGAGCCCACTGATTTTTTAGTTTTTGGTGTTAAACCCCACTGATTCTAAGAACTAGCTATCTTAGGTCTCTCTGGTTTTCAAAGCCAAATGTTATGGGGACCTGTCTTTCAGTGCAGGTCCCCTGTGCCTGAGGTGGGGTCTGTTTCTTTCCCCTCTATGCCTGAAATGTCCCTCCCTCCCTCAAACATTGTTTTGCTCCCAACCACATTTTTGCCCTTCCTACCCTCTTTGATCTGGCCTCTTCATTTAGCTGTGGAGAATCCTTCTGCCAGTTTTTAGGTCATTTTCTGGGTTATTTACACTGATATGGGTGTTACCTAGTTGTATGGTGAGATAAGGTGAGGTTAGGATCCTCCTACTCCACCATCCTCCTCAGAATTCTGCTCTTTTGCCCATTTAGTAGGTTGCCTTTTCTCTTCATTGATCGTTTCCTTTGTTGTGCAAAACCTTTTTATTTTGGTGTAGTTTCAATAATTTATATTTTCTTTTGTTTCCCTTGACTGGGGAGATATATCTAAAAAATATTGCAAAGACCAATGTAAAAAATACTACTACCTATGTTTTTCTTCAGATTTAGGTCTTCAATCCCATTTTGAATTTATTTTTGTGAAGGGGATAGGAAAGTGGTCTGGTTTCATTCTTATGCATATAGCTGTGCAGTGTTCACAGCATTTTTTATTGAAGAGATTTGTCTTTTCAAATATTCCAAGAATATTTTATATTCTTGCCCCCTTTGTTGTAGATTAATTGACCATATATGCATGGGTTTATTTCTGAGCCCTCTATTACGTTTCACTGATCTACATATCTGCTTTTATGCCAGTATCATACTGTGTTGATTATTATAACTTTGTAGTATATTTTGAAATCTAGGATTGTGATATCTCCAACTTTGTTCTTTTTCAAGATTGCTATGGCTACTTAGGTTTTTTTGTGTATTTCCATGTAAATTTTAAGATTATTTACTCTAATTCTGTGGAAAATACTCATGGTACTTTGATAGGGATTACATAGAATCTGTAGATTGCTTTGGGTGTTATATACATATTAACAATATCCTTCCAGTCCATGAGCATGAAATATTTTACCATTTGTGTCATTTTTTATTTCTTTCATCAATATTTTATGGTTTTTAGAGTACAGGTCTTTTACTTCATTGGTTTATTCCTAGGTACTTAATTATTTTGGTGTAATTATATATAAAATTGTTTTCTCAATTTCTCTTTCTGCAACTTTGTTATTAGTATATAGAAATGCAACCAATTTCTGAGTATTGATAGTTTATCCTTCAACTTTACTGAATTCATTTATTACTTCTATTTGTTTTTGTTGGAATCTTTAGGGCTTTCTATGTATAGTGTGTCATCTGCAAATAGCAACAGTTTTACTTCTTACTTACCAATTTGGGTACTTTTTTATTTCTTATCAGATTGCTACGGCTAGGACTTCCAGTACTATGTTGAATAAAGGTGACCTGGGGGGCTCAGTCAGTTAAGTGGCTGACTCTTGGTTTTGGCTCAGGTCATGATCTCATGGTCGTGAGATTGAGCCCTACCTCGGGCTCTGCACTCACTGTAATTTGTTTCAGATTCTCTCTCCCTTGTACTCTCTCTCTCTCAAATAAATAAAATCTTTATAAAAGAAAAAAGGTGACAAGAATGGACATCCTTGTCTCGTTCCTGATCTTAGAGGAAATGCTCTCAGTTTTTCACTATTGCATATGGTATTAGCTATGGTTTTGTTATATATGGCCTTTATTATGTTGAGGTATGTTCCCTTTGAATCCATTTTGAGAGGTTTTTTTTATCATGAATATATATTGAATTTTGTTAAATGCTTTATCTGCATTTTAGATTATATTATTTTTATCCTTGATTCTGTTAATGTTGTGTATCATGTTGATTGGTTTGTGAATAATAAATCATCCCTGCATCCCTGGAATAAATCCCACTTGATTGTGGTAATTCTTTTGATATAGTGTTGAATGTGGTTTGCTAATATTTTGTTGAGGATTTTTATATCTATGTTCATCAGGGATATTGGCCTCTAAGTTTCTTTCTTTCTTTCCTTCTTTCTTTCTTTCTTTCCTTCTTTCTTTCTTTCCTTCTTTCTTTCTTTCTTTTTCTTTCTTTCTTTCTTTCTTCTTTCTTTTTTGATAGCATCCTTGATTTTGGCGTCAGGGTAATACTGGTTTTAGAGAATGTATTTAGAAACTTTTTCTTCTATTTTTTGGAATAGTTTTTTTTCTAATAAGTATTAACTCTTCTTTAAATGTTTGGGAGAATAGACCTGTCAATTCATCTGGTCCTGAACTTTTGTTTGTTGGGAGTTTTTTGATTACTGATTCAATTTTGTTACTAATAATTGGTATGTTCAGATTTTTAATTTTTCTGATTCAGTTTTGAAAGATTGTATGTTTCTAGGAATTTATGCATTTCTTCTAGGTTTTCCAAGTTGTTGGCTTACAATTTTTTCTGGTAGTCTCTTATAATCCTTTGTATTTCTGTGGTATGGTTTGTTACTTTTCCTCTTTTGTTTCCAATTTTGTTTATTTGGATTTTCTATTTTTTCTGATGAGTTTGGCTAAAGGTTTATCAGTTTTGTTTATCTTTTCAAAGAACCAATTCTGGGTTTCATAGATTTTTTTTTTTGCACTGATCTTTATTATTTTCTTCCTTCTACAAACCTCGAGCTTCAGTCTTTTATTTTCTAGTTCCTTTGCATTGTGTAGTATTTCAGGAAGATTTAGTATTGAGAACAAGATGAAGTTATTGTAATAGTTAAGAGATTTTGAAACAGAGCTTGTCCGAATTCCCACCACCAGACCCTGGAGTGACTTAAATACAATGTAGAATATAGGGTGTTAGAAAGGAGCATCTTCATCAAGCTATAGAAAAAAAAATAGATTAATGCACTGATTTTTCTTCTACCTTCTACTCCATTTACCAATTCATTCTGTATCCTCTGCCCTGCTCAGTGCCCCAGCTGGCTGACCTCTACAGACTACATCAGCAACTGGGCTCCCTTGCTCTTTGGCTTTCCATCAATAGGAAACACTAGGTAGAGAAGAACATGTTTGGGGTATTTCTTCCCTGTCCGCTCCCTGCTTTCGCATTTCCCCTCTAGAAATAGCTGCCTCTCTCTATGACTCTAGCTCTCTCTGAGCTCCAGTAATAGTTTTCCCATTTACTTCTTCAGCCTTAGAGATATTAATGATTTCTTCATTCATTACCGTTCTTTATTGGTTCCTTTTCCCTGCTCACACCTCTGTAAGGGATCCTTTCATAAGAGCTTCTTCATTTGAAGGATCTGGGAAAAACTCCATTTCCTATTGAGAATCAGACTTACACAATGAAACACTAATGGAGAATCTAAAGGTTTATAGAAAGACCAAATTATCATCTAATGGGTGCTTGTTTATTTTTAAACATAGCACTAATATTTTTGAGGACAAAAATCTTTGGTGGTTATCTTGACCAACTTTTATTTTTAACTATAATGATTATGCCTTGGATGGGAGGAGACATGGTGTAAAGGACAGACACAGACAAGGTTGTGGAAGGGACAGGTGGAAAGAGGAGGAAATAGGCATCCAAAGCAACTTTTGCCTACTTCATATTTTTCCTCAGTGCCAGTTTTGGCCCTGATACTGAGTTTCTCATTTTAGTAGAGAATGAGGGAGAAAATCAGGAAAACCTACCAACCAGAGTGCTGGGCTAGTAAGTATTTGATACCCTGGGGATACTAGGTTAAGCAATGAACAAAGTTGCCAATTCTATTTAATCTAGAAACACAATCCCTTACATATTTGTCTTTTGTGATTTCTAGGAACCATATCTTTTTGTGCTGACCCTTAGACACTTAGAATTAGGTAAGAACTCAGTAGCTACATAAATTTCCCAAAGAGACCTATTTTAGTTTGTTATATAACATTGTCCTGGCCTTCCTCCTTATAGCCTCTTGAGGATCTGGTGGGAATTTTTTGTCTCTATTTGCATTTATTTACATCCTACACCTTGTGGCAACTTCCTGAACTTGGGAATCTTTGGTAATTCAAACCATGATTAGCAAAGGCCCAGGGTCCCAGTTCAAGTCCTACCACTGAGAGAGGTCATGTTAAATCAGAGACTATTTGGGATGCTCAGAAACCCCTGGCAGAAGCAGTGCAGACCCCCAGGAAACATTGCAATAAGATTATAGTTCTTGGAATCTTCCAGGCATGGAGTAAATTCCTGCTCAAAACCTCTCCAATACAAACCTGAAGCTGAGGGCATTTCATGCTCCCAGAAACCTCTGGAGCTGCTTTGGACTCAAAATATACCTTTGGGAGCAAAAGTTGTCCTTAAGTGACTGAATAAAAAGCACTCCTGTGTCCACCTTTGTCACTTCTCTGCTTCAAACCAGGAATGGACAAGCCATCTTGCTTCAAACTCTCTAATGGCTCTATGTGTGTATTTTTCCATGATCAGCACGGATTTGATCAAATCTGAAAACCCTACATAATGTATGCCAAGCACATTCAGATTCATTTGCATGTAAATCATCACAGATGATGCTTTATACAGATTTCTAAGATGCCTCTTAATAAGCATTTTCAAGCCTCTTTTATTTTTCTGTAAACACTCTTTAATCTCAAGTTCTGGAAGGTTTGAATCTGGTTTGAAATGGCAAGCCCAGGAATTTTGAGCAGATCCTGACAGGCCCCAGTTCTCCCAGTCCTACTTTTCATCCGTCAGAGATTGACTCAGAATCCCTTGGCCAGACGGATGAAGAGTCCCAGCTGTCAACTCACGTCTCCCACTGGTACTTTATACTCATTGGCTTTAAAAACAAGAGTGTTTTCATGTTTTAAATGCTCATTTACAAACCGTTTCTCATCTCTTGAGTTTCTGCAATGTTCTCTCTGAAGCCTCTATGCTCCCAGGGGAATTTTGCCTGGTTTAGGAATAAATAGGAAGAAGGGGGGGTGGTGGAAGAACAACCCTCTTCTGATAAGCTGTCCCAGCTGACAAGCCCTTCCCCTCAGACCCATCACTTAGATCAATGAACATTTCACATGCTTAACCAGTTATCTTCATGAGAGGACAAGTTCATTACACAGTCACACATATAAAGAGGTACACAACGTTAAAAATGCTTCCCACAGATTGCAAGGAGGAAAAGAAATCTAAGTTTCCTATCTTACGCAACCTCTTCGAAATATCCTTCTCCTCTCATTCAATTGCTCTTTAAACTCCAGTCATTCATTTTGTTGTTTCCTTATGATTTCTTGAAAAGCCTTCCATTACCCTTCTTATGCAGTGTCATCATTTGTTCTGTATATTTTTAAATGCACATATTCTATAATACATAAACATAGATCAACAAATGTGCAATTTGGAAATTTGCTTTTCAGTGACATATTTCAGTGCCTTGTGTGAATATCTGAATTCAACATAGATAAAATGAGTAAGTTTTTGTAGGATCACTGTTACATCGGCCTTTTGAGGTATATACTGTCAGCATCTTCTGCATGTAGTCCACAAATATATATGAAATGAATGAATGCAAGAATTAAAATGTACATTTTAATTTATTTATTAAATTACATTTTATGTACACTTAATTAATTTATTGAAGGTACATTTAATTAATTTATTGAAGTAAAAGTGACACAATGTTTTAGGTGTACATCCTAGTGATTTGATATTTTTATACATTTTGAAATTACCCCCACAACAAATCTAGTTATCGTTTGTCACCAAAGTTATTAAACTATTATTGACTGTATTCCCTATGCTACACATTACATTCCCATGGCTTATTTATTTTATATCTGGAATTTTGTATCTTTTAATCTTCTTCACTGATTTTGTCTGTTGCTCCACTGCCAAT
Organism: Eumetopias jubatus; assembly: GCF_037043125.1. NCBI lineage: Eukaryota > Metazoa > Chordata > Mammalia > Carnivora > Otariidae > Eumetopias > Eumetopias jubatus. The sequence continues at coordinate 78,595,932 of NW_028274813.1, forward strand.
TCCTTCTCCCTCTGGTAACCAAGTTTGTTTTCCATATTTACAAGTCTATTTCTGTGTGTTTTTTTTTTAATTTTGTTCATTTGTTCTGTTTAGATTTCATATATAAGTGTAATCATATGGTATTTGTCTTTTTCTGACCTAGTTCACTTAGCATGATACCCTCTAGGTCCATCCATGTTGTTGCAAATAAGTTTTCATTTTTTATGGCTAAGTAATATTCCATTATATATATCTATATCTATATCTATATATCTATATATATATACACCACATCTTTATCCATTCACCTATAGATGGATATTGAGGTTGTTTCCATATCTGTGCAGAGCTTTTTAGTTTGATGTAATCCCATTTGTTTAACTTTTGCTGCCCTTGCCTGAAAAGACCGGTCCAAAAAATATTGCTAAGACTGATGTCAAAGAACTTACTGCCTATTGTTTCTTCTAAAAGTTTTATGGTTTCAAGTCTTACATTCTTTAATCCATTTTGAAATTTTTTGTATGTAGTTTAAGATAATCATCCAATTTTATTTTTTGCATGTAGACGACCAGTTTTCCCAGCACCATTTATTGAAGAGACTTTTTTCCCCATCATATAGTCTTGCCTCCTTTGTCACAGATTAGTTGATCATATATGTGTGAGCTAGAGTATATTTTAAATACTAGCAGAAGTGCATTTTATTTAGGTCACTAAACTGGCTAACACACAATAATCTTGTGTCAGTAAAATAGTAATAACAATTATGTAACTAAAAATCTGTGGCCCACAAAGTTATTACGTAGTCTATTTTCACACATAGCCTCATTTTTCATCTTGAAGATACTGATTCAATTTATTTGCAATCTATATTAGTCCCAATGTTAAAAGCATCCAGTTATCTTTTGTTACAATTTCCATGATAGGAATGTGAAATTATTTCCTACAAAACCTCTGTTGTCAAAATATATAAGAAAGCTGATTGAGCTCAAATGTCCACTGATGGATGGATAAAGATGTGATATTTATATATATAAATGGACTAGTACTGAGCCATAAAAAAGAATGAAATCTTGCCACTTGCAATGATGTGAATAGAGCTAGAGTGTATTATGCTAAGCAAAAGAAGTCCAAGAAAGACAAATACCATATGATCTCACTCACGTGTGGAATTAAGAAACAAAACAAGTGAAAACATACAGGGGCTAAAAAAATCTATTTTATGGTTTGCCTTTCTCTTTAACTATAGAGAACAAACTGAGGGTTGCTGGAGGATAGGTGGGTGGGGCTGAATGGGTGATGGATATTAAGGAGGGCCTTGTTGTGATGAGCACTGGGTGTTATATGTAAGTGATGAATCACTAAATTCTCCTAAAACTCATATTACACTGTATGTTAACTAACTAGAATTTAAATAAAAACCTGAAATATTAAGAAAAAAAGCCGACTGAGTTCATAAATTTACTCTACTTTCGAGTATATGATAAAATATATTCCAGATGTCTTCTCTCTTCTCAACCCTAGTATATTGGTTAGAATACCAGACCAAAATACTATGATAAAGATACTCAAATAATGGAGTGGAACAAACAAATTAGAAGCCTATTTCCCTGTCCTATAACAGTTCAGGGATTAGCAGTGCAAGGCTGGGGCTTTACTTTTTTTCTCCACAGGATATGTAGTACCCAAGCTGCTAGATTCACTCTGGTATTCTTAATATGTGGCTTTCACCTCTGGGCTCACAGTACCTGCTCCAACTATGCCATTTTCTAGCTCAGAGAAGAGGGAGAAAGAAGTTCCTTAAGGTCAAACCTATTGAAAGAGCTTAGCCACTGAGAGATACCTTACCCTAAGGGAGACTAGGAAATATGGTGTCTAGCTAACTTGCTGCATGTCCTGCTGAGGCTTGGAGGTGGATTGGAGGGGAGCTTCTATTACTAATATGAAGAAGGTGCAAATGGACACAGAGAATATTACCATGTCTGCCACAATTTGGTCAAACTGTATCTGTATACTTGGTGTATATTTCCTTGTCTGAAAGTTGGGAAGAGTGGAGGATGTATCTGGAAAAGAAACTGTTGTAAAAGGAAGCCGAGGGCAAAATTATAATCCTATAGCATTTCTTCCATCACTGAAAGAAAGGAACAATCCTGAGAATAACATGGAGTCAGCCGCTGGAACATCTTTTCTATCTCAGACCCTAGGAACATGTATCTGAATCTTAAGGAGAGAGAAAGCTAAACGTTTTCATCAAGAGACATTTTTTTCACCCAAAGTCTATAAGACTTGATGATGAAAGAGCAATTAGTTGGGTCCAATCTTCCAAGTGTATAGACAAGACAGTACTGGGAGGCAGTTTCAATGGTAACCCTCACCTGAGTGGTGCTGGGGCAGTGTAGGTGGCATCAGGACAAGTTGTTGTGGAATTGGAGTGAGCATTAGCAGGCATGGAGACACAAGGAGGACCGCAGAGGATAGTAGCAGGAGATAACTCCATGGAAGTCACTACTGATAGGGACAAAGCACTGTAAGCTCAGTCGTAATTCCCAGAACAGTCTCTTTGGAAGATGGTTAATTTAAGTCCTCAGGAGAAAGTTGACTATTAACTCAAAGTACAAAGTTAGTGTGATGTTATTGGGAAAGTCCATGTATTTATTTTTTAATATAAAAGCACTAAAACACATTTTCCTCCCCACCCCCCAAAATGTTGACATGTGATTAAAGCTTCTACTTATCTTATGCCTAGGTGTTAATTTTACAAATTCAACAGCCTACAGTCATTAGGTACAGAAAAGTTACAATAGCATTTATTCAAATGACAATTTTTATTATTTAATGGACAAAGTATAAAAGAATCCAAGGGGCAAATGCTCAAATACATTCACCCCGCAGTGTTTCTCTAAATTACTAATATAGAACTCAGAATTATCCCTCTGAAGATTTTATAAAAACTAAACAAAATGAAAGCCATTTCCCCTTTATATAAAAGGCCCATCAATTTTTGTCTCAATACACAGCAACCCTATCTTCAAAGTGACAAAAGATGAATCTTTATGTAAATGCTTTGAACTGCCTGTAGTACAGACTTCCACATAAGAGTCAAATTAAAATTCATCCCACGTGTTCTGAAAGTATACTATTCTACCAGATGAGTTTGGGTGGATGCAGAATGGCTCAGCACATTTGATTTTTCATTGACTTGATGTTTATATTGGGTGTTCAATTGTTTTAAAGCATGACTAAAGAGTGAAAAAATGCTATAGGAACTCATGGATCCAGAAGAAATCTCTGCTCAGCTGAATCCCCTGAGCTACATCTATATGTATTTTCTAGATCTATTATTTTTCTCCAAACCTTTTGAGTGTTTTGGGATTGCAATGATTGAGGAAAGTGGCCATCATGACAATTTTCTATTTAAAAACCTTTCAGCAAAGAAGCTGCTTTCTCTCATAGAAATGAAAGATTCCTCAAAAATTCCAAGAGAAAGAGGTTGAAGAAGGGTGATTTTCCATTGAGCAATGAGATGTCTCAGGGATATATTAGTTGACTTTTATATTTTTATCTCTCTCTCCCTTAAAGATAAGGAAGATTTCTAAATCTTGGCAGTACACAGAGTGGGGGCTGTGGAATAGGAGGTGAAAGTAAGCTTGGCAGGGGGACAGATTCTTAGATGTAATTGGCTTTACTTATGACCTAACTCTGGGGGAAAATGCTGCAGGAGGCTCAAGTTTTACTGCCATTTATTATTATTTTTATTTAGTATTGACTTTACCCTTAAAATGTTTAGCCTCTTTCACTTGTCATGATCTTCCCCAGCAAGCAATTGAACGCTACTGATCGTGTGGTCAGCTCTGGAGAAGACTAAGTATTAGCTTAGATTTTCAGTTTTCTCTCCCTTCCACCTCCTCCGGAGACTCTGAGATTCTCACATTATAATTTCAAGACTTCTTCCCTTTTCCCTTTTTTATGCTGGCAGAACCTGCTTTTCACTTGTATTAAAACTGTCAAAACTGCCCAAAGGGAAAAAGTATATGTTTTCCCCTTGGTACTTGAAAGAGTGAAGAAGCATATTTTGGCAGTTTCAGTGTAGGTGTGAAATTTTTCACACAGCTCTACAAGGGAGGTACACAAGTCTGGCCCTGTTGGAGCATCTGATATTTCATGGATGGCAATTTCTTTAAAAGGTATGGCTTAGGGCTAAATTAAAAGATGGGGATTAGACTAGAAATGATAGCATTCTGTTGAAACAATTGTCAATTATGTGAAAGATGCTGTTGCATATTTAGACAACAAATGGTGCCCCTTTAAACTTTCCCCATGGCAAGTGTTATGGTAAAATGAAGATTTGGAATTATACATCAAAAAGTGTATTTTAGCCTATAGAACCCATACCACAAACAATGCAAAAAAATATTAGACTGCGAGGTATTGATTTTACATGAAAGCATATCAGTTACTAAAATGCACAAACCAATAAAGCATCACCATAGTTGGGTAGGAGATCTCTAAACACTATTTTTAATTTAAACCAATTATTGGTTTTGCTGCATTTAAAAAGGTATGGCATATATTCTTTGAAGGTTTTTTAAAAATTCAATCAAATAAATACATTGATTTCCGATCCCATATTAAACAACAGTCTTACATTAGAGTTGACACATTTTGATCACTACCATAAAAGTACCAAAGCTGGGCTAAATACCCTTTATTTTTCCCCCCAAGATTGGCTGCCCAAACATGAATATAAATATTGATTTTTATTTTAACACAATTTATAGGCTGGTCCATTGCTGATTTTACCTCACAATTTGTTTAATTACAATGGAAATTTATTGAAGTAAAATGTTCATTGACCATCCTCTGATTCCATCACATTTTCTTCCCGGGGTGGGGGGCAGAGGGAGTGAGAGAGAGAGAATCTTAGGCAGGCTCCACGCCCAGTCACCTCAGTGGAAATCAAGAGTCTGATGCTTAACTGACTGACCACCCAGGCATCCCCCACCACAGTTTAAAAATCTCAGGTTAATAACTGATCAGATTCACAGAAAAAAGAATTATAATTTTTAAATCAAATGGGATTTGTATAATCAATCCTTTATACTTATTGAGACATCTTTGAATGTTATTTTTGCACATTTAGTATATCTAAACACTCATGATACACATAAGAACTAATTGTTAGTTATAGTTATTATATATTAGAAGATATCCAAGCAATCTTTTTTCAGTTCTTGCCTGTTAGGTGACATTGAATCATCTTTTCAGATTTCATATGTATCCATGACTTAGTTGTACATCTAATTTTTCTAAGGGAGGGAATCCCTCTTAATATATCACTCAGTCTTTGCTTAATGTTTTTCCCCAGTGAGGACAATTATATTGTAACTGCTCAAATTTTGGAATTGGATTCTTATGGCTAAATGAACCCCTGTCCTCATGATTTCCGTTTAAACTAATTCTGTCTCTAGAGCCACTGAGAATATATTCATCCCTTATGATTATAATTCAGACATTTATGGATGTACATCATACTTCCCTTTGGCCTTCATTAGGTTTAAAGCCCTCAGTTTCTTATCTCTTATCTGGGACATTCATCAACTCTTCCCTCACCATTTTGAGTTTGATCTCAATCTTCTTGGTTTCCACCTTAGTAATTTCTCTCCCTTACGAACATTTCTGTTGTTAGAGGCTATTTTCATAAGGATTTTAAAACATTTACTCTGATCAAGAAAACAGATATAATTATGGCACAGAATTTGGACTTTTGCTTGAATCACAATTTGGGTTCCCAGAACTCCAAGTTTCCAGAATACTGTAGCCTCTCATCGTTGTGCATCTCAGAATTCACCTCATGCAACCATCAAACCAACAGCCTCCGAACCAGGCAGGGAATCTCTCAAGTGCTCCAAATAGCTGCACATCACTACAGATTATGACTGCTTGGATTTAGGGAACATTTTTTTGGCTGGGGAAACATTCCAATGGGATAGATTAATCTATGTAAACCACATAGCTCAGCTGAAACTGCTGTTCAGCATTCTAAATTGCCAGCTCCGTCTCCCTTCCGCACAAAAATGCACATTTCTTCCTATAATAAAGATATTTTATAATAGCAATAAGGCAACTCCAGGGTGTGTGGTTATCACAAGATAATCATACCCTAGAGGGATTACAGACACTTGGCTGTGCCTCATAACACCCCATGTGTGTGTTTATCTCATGATAACCACACTCGCTTTTGTATCTTATTGCCTAATTATCCTCTTCTAATGCAAAATACTAATTTTTTGTCTGAAACAATATGTGCAAGGATGCATTGCTAACAATCGCAGGAGGACATTGACAAACAATGCTGCTGTTATTCTTCACTCACTTCCCAGAAAACTGATACACAAGAAGAAAGTTCTCAGAGTGTTAGGTGAACATTACAGTCCATTTTTGAATGAACTGCTTCTTAAGAGGACTATATAGAGGCCTCTGTTTTACCCATTAATGCTAGAAGATAAATTACCCATTTTTTTCTCTTTTAGATATTTCTCAATAGTAACTTAAAACTAGAGAATGAGCAGGACTTTCAAACCTGAAAAGATAAAAAGATACTAAATTTCATTTACTACCAGAAAGTTAATGGGAGAGGGAGATTGCTTTTGATTTATTGAGTTATCTAATTTAATAAGAATATCTGTATGCTACTTATTCACTTCTCCACATATATTTTAACTGTCAACCTTTCAAGTTGAAAAATATATATTAAATGTGGTACCTTACAGTAGTGCAATTCATAAAAGTCCATTAATCTTGAATCCTTTTACTAACTTTTATGAAGTGAAATTATTGCCTACATAATTATCCTAATTATACATAGTAATAATTATTTTTCTATTACATTATTATATAACAATTAAAGCCAATAGTGGTTACATGTACAGATTTCCTATGAATCTGATCTCAGAAATGAACATTTTCAAGTTTTATTTTCTAAAATCTTATTTGTAGGTATTTGAATATATTTAAGACCCTACAAAGGCCATTAAGGACTCCTGTATTTTATTACTTCAGTTAAATTTATTCTGAGCAAAATCATTTTTTCAGGACTTTTATAAAAAGATAATGCTATATTCTTAAAATTGTATATTTATGTGCATGTGTATGTATGAATATACATGTGAGTTCATGTTTGTGTGTTTTTCAAAAGTACTCCTTCTGTACGTGCTTCCACAGACCATGACCATTATTCTCAAGGCCACTCCATATATTTTCTTAACCTTACAAACTCAGTTTCCTCTTCCTGGTTTCTGACTTCATAAATATCACTGGGTCAAATTTGCTTCAATTCAATAAACCTGTTCTTTCTGAACTGTCTGGTTATAGGCCATAAGACAAGTTGTTTGCTCTGTCCCTGGAGTCCTCTTCCAAGGGTACATTCTTGAACTTTGATTTTAGGGATGTATTATTCCCCTGAATTTACTCACAAAGACTGCATTAAATCTCAATCCATAAATGACAGGTAAAAACAGCAACAATTATTAGTGACTTGACGGCATTAGATTGTTGTAAGGAATAAAGGGTGAAAAAAGATACTTCAGAAGTTGCTACTCCATTAACAGAGGAAAAATGCAGTGTTTACTTAACACTCAATTATTCACTGGCAGGTAATTAATGGGAAATACTATTTTATTGTTTTTAGACACAGGCATATTTTCTTAGAGCTGAAAGGCATCTTAGAGTTCATCTATTCCAATCACCTCTTCATATAGTCAGGAAAATTTGACAACCCCATCTATTCTATTTATTTGTCTTTTACTAAGAACTAGAAAAGATCTTTTCAATCAATACACATAATTATCCACACCAGAGATGGTGTGAGCCTGAAATTAAGCAAACTTAGCTAAAGCAAATCTTTTTAGACTAGTGCTCGGCATCATTCTGTTTTTTCTTAGCGTGCAGTTGGAGAACAGAAAGAGTTGAATAGTGTGAATAGGTAAAAATATTGGACAGCCTTTTAAACTTTTGAATGCCTTGTATTTTCATTTGACTTTGTGAATAGAAATTTCCAAGATGTAGTTGGAGAAGATGCTTAGAGTTTACTAGATATTAAGGAGATACTATGAAAGGCCTTCCTACTAGAAACCAGCTAGATCTTGGATACACTAGGACAATTATGCTTTAATGCATTGGTGAAATCATAAGAGAGAAAGCAAAAATTTCTTAGAACGAATAAATACAAAGGCACGGACTGCTGAAAGTAGAGTAAGTGCAAGACTTTTATAAGCAAATAGGAAAGTAAATGCTATCCTAGGGTAAATGCTAACACTAATTCTGGATTGAGGACACTATGCTCTAGGCCCATGTTTTTTTATGGCAATCCAATTTCATAAAATATAACAAAAACATACATTTTAAAAACATAGTTTAAAAATTAAAAAATATACTTCAAAATATCATGATTTAAGAAGAAAAAAATTTGGAGACAAAAAACTTAAAACCAAATGTAATTTAAATACTCTGCAAAATTTGTAAAATGCAGCAAAAATGATCATCTGAAGGATATTTACAATCTTAAACTATTAAAAATAATTGCTGATGAAAAACAATCTAAGCATCAATTAAATCAAGAAAAGAACAATGAACTTAAATATAGTACAGACCTAAAGCAGTAGAAGACTAGAAATAAAAGTTATAAATGAAAAACAAAAATGCAAAAGAGAGTATCTACTGTGGTATATATACACAATGGAATATTATGCAGCCATCAAAAGGAATGAGATCTTGCCATTTGCAACGACGTGGATGGAACTGGAGGGTGTTATGCTGAGTGAAATAAGTCAATCAGAGAAAGACATGTATCATATGACCTCACTGATATGAGGAATTCTTAATCTCAGGAAACAAACTGAGTGTTACTGGAGTGGTTGGGGGTGGGAGGGATGGGGTGGCTGGGTGATAGACATTGGGGAGAATATGTGCTATGCTGAGCGCTGTGAATTGTGCAAGACTGTTGAATCACAGATCTGTACTTCTGAAACAAATAATGCAACATATTTTAAGAAAAAAGAAAAAGAAGAAGATAACAGGAGAGGAAGAATGAAGGGGAGTAAGTCAGAGGGGGAGATGAACCATGAGAGACAATGGACTCTGAAAAACAAACTGAGGGTTCTAGAGGGGAGGAGGGAGGGGGGATGGGTTAGCCTGGTGATGGGTATTAAAGAGGGCACGTTCTGCATGGAGCACTGGGTGTTATGAACAAACAATGAATCATGGAACACTGCATCAAAAACTAATGATGTAATGTATGGTGATTAACATAACAATAAAAAATTAAAAAAAAGAGAATATCTACAAAGAAGTGATTCTTTGAAGAGAACCCCAAGTAAAATTGACTAAAAAATGGAGATTATACATAAACAATATTAGAGAATGGGAAATATTCATATAACAGTCCAAATTTAAATGCAACTAAGAATTGTGAATATCTTAATGACAATATAAATTTGAAAATTAGAAAAATATAAAGACTGAAAAATCATGTATTCTGTATTAAAGTATTTAAAAATCAGGACCAGATGTTTTTACTGGAAAATTCTACCAACTATTCAAGAAACACACCTTTTCAATCCTCTAACTCCCCTGAAGAAGAAGATGGAAACTTACTCTACCAGATATAACATTCATCATAAAACTATGGTAATTAGGACAGTATGGTATTAGTATAGTCACAGACAGATAAACATAAAGGAACAACTATAAGCAGATACATGCATCTACAGAAATGATATAGGAGAGGCAAGATGGCGGAGGAGTAGGAGACCTAGATTTCGTCTGGTCTCAGGAATTCAGCTGAATAGGGATCAAACCATTCTGAACACCTACGAACTCAACAGGAGATCGAACAGGAGAGTAGCAACAACTCTCTGAACAGAGAAGCGACCACTTACTGGAAGGCCGGGTGAGCACGGAGTGCGGCCGGAGACCGGGGACACGGAAGTGACTGCTTTTCTCTGGGGGCACACTGAGGAGCGGGGCCCCGAGTTCTCAGCTCCTCCAAGTGGAGATTGGGAGGCCACCATTTCTGCCCTGGGCCTCCAAAGCTGTGCCGAGAGCTTGCAGGGAACAAAAGCTCCTGAGAGCAAACCGGAGCAGCTTCCTTAGCCCGGACCGACAAGGGCGGGGCAATTCCGCCTCCGGCAAAGACATTTGGAAACCACAGCAACAGGCCCCTCCCCCAGAAGATCAGCACAAACAGCCAGCAAGCCAAGACCAAGTTGATCGATCAAGGAGAATAGGAGAACTCCAGCGCTAGGGGAATACTGCATATAGATTCATGGCTTTTTTTTTTTTTTTTTTTACCATGATTCATTATTTCATCAAAGTTAATTTTTGTTGACTGTTTTTTTTTTATTTTTCTTTTTCCCTTTTTCAACCAACATCTTATAAATCCCTTTTAAAAAAAAAAAACATTTTTTTATTTTTCATTTTTAGAGTCATATTTTATCCCTTCATAGTAGTTACCCTTATTTTTGGCATATATATATAAGTTGTTCTCTCTTTAAAATTTTGAGGTACAGTTTCTTCTAACAGATCAAAATATACCCTAAATCACTAGTGTATGGCTTTGTTCTAGTCTCCTGCCTGATCACATTCTCTCCCTTTTTCCTTTTTTTTTTTTCTTAAATCTTCTTTCTTTTTTCAAACAACTTATCTTACCAAGTCCTTTTATAAAATCTTTTATAATTTTCATCTTTACAGTCATCTTCCATCCCTTCATTGTATCAACCCTTATTTTGTACATATATGTCTTTCTTCCTTTAAAATTTTAGGAGGCACTTTTTTCTAACAGACCAAAATACGCCCAAAATCTAGTGTGTGGCACTGATCTATGCACTAGCCTGATCATATTTAATCATATTCTGCCTTTTTTGTATTGTTTTGTTTTAGTTTTTATCTTTTTTTTCTTTTTTTTTTTTCCTTTTCTCTTTCTTTTTTCTTTCTTTCCCTTTCTTTTCCCCTGGTGTCAGGTCTTTTCTGATTTGTATACAGTATATTTGCTGGGAACGTTGTAAACCTGTTAGCATTTTGTTCTCTCATTCATCTATTCTCCTCTGGACAAAATGACAAGATGAAAGAAATCACCTCAGCAAAAAGAACAAGAGGTAGTACCGTCAGCCAGGGACCTACTCAATACGGATATTAGTACGATGTCGGACCTAGAGTTCAGAATCATGATTTTAAAGATACTAGCTGGGCTTGAAAAAAGCGTGGAAGTTATTAGAGAAACCCTTTCTGGAGAAATAAAAGAACTAAAATCTAACCAAATCGAAATCAAAAAGGCTATTGATGAGGTGCAATCAAAAATGGGGGCACTAAATGCTAGGATAAATGAGGCAGAAGAGAGAATCAGCGATATAGAAGACCAAATGATGGAAAATAAAGAGGCTGAGAAAAAGAGAGAGAAACAACTACAGGATCACGAGGGCAGAATTCGAGAGATAAGTGATATGATAAGATGAAACAACATTAGAATAATTGGGATCCCAGAAGAAGAAGAGAGAGAGAGAGGGGCAGAAGGTATATTGGAGCAAATTATAGCAGAGAACTTCCCTAATGTGAGGAAGGAAACAGGCATTAAAATCCAGGAGGCACAGAGAACCCCTCTCAAAATCAATAATAATAGGTCAACACCCCGACATCTAATAGTAAAACTTACGAGTCTCAGAGACAAAGAGAAAATCCTGAAAGCAGCCCGGGAGAAGAGATATGTAACCTACAATGGTAGAAACATTAGATTGGCAACAGACCTATCCACAGAGACCTGGCAGGCCAGAAAGGACTGGCAAGATAGCTTCAGAGCACTAAACGAGAAAAATATGCAGCCAAGAATACTATATCCAGCTAGGCTATCATTGAAAATAGAAGGAGAGATAAAAAGCTTCCAGAACAAACAAAAACTAAAGGAATTTGCAAACACGAAACCAGCCCTCCAAGAAATATTGAGAGGGGTCCTCTAAGCAAAGAAAGAACCTAAAAGCAGCAAAGAGCAGAAACGAACACAGACAACAGACAGTTAACAGTCACCTTACAGGTAATACAATGGCACTAAATTCATACCTTTCAAGAGTTACCCTGAATGTAAATGGGCTAAATGCCCCAATCAAAAGACACAGGCTATCAGATTGGATTAAAAAACAAGACTCATCAATATGCTGTCTGCAAGAGACTCATTTTAGATCCAAAGACACCCCCAGATTGAAAGTGAGGGGGTGGAAAACCATTTACCATGCTAATGGACACCAAAAGAAAGCTGGGGTGGCAATCCTTATATCAGACAAACTAGATTTTAAAACAAAGACTGTACTAAGAGATGAGGAAGGACACTATATCCTACTTAAAGGGTCTGTCCAACAAGAAGATCTAACAATTGTAAATATCTATGCCCCGAACATGGGAGAGGCAATTATATAAGGCAATTAATAACAAAAGCAAAGAAACACATTGATAACAATACAATAATAGTGGGAGACTTTAACACCCCCCTGACTGAAATGGACAGATCATCTAAGCAAAAGATCAACAAGGAAATAAAGACTTTAAATGACACACTGGACCAAATGGACTTCACAGACATATTCAGAACATTCCATCCCAAAACAAAGGAATACACATTCTTCTCTAGTGCCCATGGAACATTCTCCAGAATTGATCACATCCTAGGTCACAAATCAGGTCTCAACCGGTACCAAAAGATTGGGATCATGCCCTGCATATTTTCAGACCACAATGCTTTGAAATTAGAACTCAATCACAAGAGGAAAGTCGGAAAGAACTCAAATACATGGAGGCTAAAGAGCATCCTACTAAAGAATGAATGGGTCAACCAGGAAATTAAAGAAGAATTAAAAAAATTCATGGAAACCAATGAAAATGAAAACACAACTGTCCAAAATCTTTGGGATACAGCAAAGGCAGTCCTGAGAGGAAAGTATATAGCAATACAAGCCTTTCTCAAGAAACAAGAGAGGTCTCAAATAAACAACCTAACCCTACACCTAAAGGAGCTGGAGAAAGAACAGCAAATAAAGCCTAAACCCAGCAGGAGAAGAGAAATCATACAGATCAGAGCAGAAATCAATGAACTAGAAACCAAAAGAACAGTAGAACAGATCAACGAAACTAGGAGCTGGTTCTTTGAAAGAATTAACAAGATTGATAAACCCCTGGCCAGACTTATCAAAAAGAAAAGAGAAATGACCCAAATCAACAAAATCATGAATGAAAGAGGAGAGATCACAACCAACACCAAAGAAATACAAACAATTATAAGAACATATTATGAGCAACTCTATGCCAACAAATTAGATAACCTGGAAGAAATGGGTGCATTCCTAGAGATGTATCAACTACCAAAATTGAACCAGGAAGAAATAGAAAACCTGAACAGACCTATAACCACTAAGGAAATTGAAACAGTCATCAAAAATCTCCCAAGAAACAAAAGCCCAGGGCCAGATGGCTTCCCAGGGGAATTCTATCAGACATTTCAAGAAGAATTAATACCTATTCTCCTGAAACTGTTCCAAAAAATAGAAATGGAAGGGAAACTTCCAAACTCATTCTATGAGGCCAGCATTACCTTGATCCCAAAACCAGACAAAGACCCCATCAAAAAAGAGAATTACAGACCAATATCCTTGATGAACATGGATGCAAAAATTCTCACCAAAATACTAGCCAATAGGATCCAACAGTACATTAAAAGGATTATTCACCAGGACCAAGTGGGATTTATTCCTGGGCTGCAAGGCTGGTTCAACATCCGCAAATCAATCAATGTGATACAATACATTAACAAAAGAAAGAACAAGAATCATATGATCCTCTCAATAGATGCAGAAAAAGCATTTGACAAAGTACAGCATCCTTTCTTGATCAAAACTCTTCAGAGTATAGGGATAGAGGGTACATACCTCAATATCATAAAAGCCATCTACGAGAAACCTACAGCGAATATCATTCTCAATGGGGAAAGGCTGAGAGCTTTTCCCCTAAGGTCAGGAACGCGGCAGGGATGTCCACTCTCACCACTGCTATTCAACATAGTATTAGAAGTCCTAGCCACAGCAATCAGACAACAAAAAGAAATCAAAGGCATCCAAATCGGCAAAGAGGAAGTCAAACTCTCACTCTTTGCAGATGATATGATACTGTATGTGGAAAACCCAAAAGACTCCACCCCAAAACTGCTAGAACTCATACAGGAATTCAGTAAAGTAGCAGGATATAAAATCAATGCACAGAAATCAGTGGCATTCCTATACACCAACAACAAGACAGAAGAGAGACAAATCAAGGAGTCGATCCCATTTACAATTGCATCCAAAACCATTAGATACCTAGGAATAAATCTAACCAAAGAGGCAAAGGATCTGTACTCAGAAAACTATAAAATACTCATGAAAGAAATTGAAGAAGACACAAAGAAATGGAAAAACGTTCCATGCTCATGGATTGGGAGAACCAACATTGTGAAGATGTCAATGCTACCTAGAGCAATCTACATATTCAATGCAATCCCCATCAAAATACCATCCACTTTTTTCAAAGAAATGGAACAAATAATCCTAAAATTTGTATGGAACCAGAAGAGACCCAGAATAGCCAGAGGAATACTGAAAAAGAAAAGCAAAGCTGGCGGCATCACAATTCCGGACTTCCAGCTCTATTACAAAGCTGTCATCATCAAGACAGTATGGTACTGGCACAAAAACAGACACATAGATCAATGGAACAGAATCGAGAGCCCAGAAATGGACCCTCAACTCTATGGTCAACTTATCTTTGACAAAGCAGGAAAGAATGTCCAATGGCAAAAAGACAGTCTCTTCAACAAATGGTGTTGGGAAAATTGGACAGCCACATGCAGAAGAATGAAACTGGACCATTTCCTTACACCACACACAAAAATAGACTCCAAATGGTTGAAAGACCTAAACGTGAGACAGGAGTCCATCCAAATCCTAAAGGAGAACACAGGTAGCAACCTTTTCGACCTCAGCCGCAGCAACTTCTTCCTAGAAACATCGCCAAAGGCACGGGAAGCCAGGGCAAAAATGAACTATTGGGATTTCATCAAGATAAAATCTTTTGCACAGCAAAAGAAACAGTCCACAAAACCAAAAGACAACCGACAGAATGGGAGAAAATATTTGCAAATGACATATCAGATAAAGGGCTAGTATCCAAAATCTATAAAGAACTTATCAAACTCAACACCCAAAGAACAAATAATCCAATCAAGAAATGGGCAGAAGACATGAATAGACATTTCTCCAAAGAAGACATCCAAATGGCCAACAGGCACATGAAAAAGTGCTCAACATCGCTCGGCATCAGGGAAATCCAAATCAAAACCTCAATGAGATACCACCTCACACCCGTCAGAATGGCTAAAATTAACAAGTCAGGGAACGACAGATGTTGGCGGGGATGCGGAGAAAGGGGAACCCTCCTACACTGTTGGTGGGAATGCAAGCTGGTGCAACCCCTCTGGAAAATAGTATGGAGGTTCCTCAAACAGTTGAAATTAGAGCTACCGTTCGATCCAGCAATTGCACTACTGGGTATTTACCACAAAGACACAAATGTAGGGACCCGAAGGGGTACGTGCACCCCAATGTTTATAGCGGCAATGTCCACCATAGCCAAACTGTGGAAAGAGCCAAGATGCCCATCGACAGATGAATGGATAAAGAAGATGTGGTATATATACACAATGGCATATTATGCAGCCATCAAAAGGAATGAGATCTTGCCATTTGCAACGACGTGGATGGAACTGGAGGGTGTTATGCTGAGTGAAATAAGTCAATCAGAGAAAGACATGTATCACATGACCTCACTGATATGAGGAATTCTTAATCTCAGGAAACAAACTGAGTGTTACTGGAGTGGTTGGGGGTGGGAGGGATGGGGTGGCTGGGTGATAGACATTGGGGAGGGTATGTGCTACGGTGAGCGCTGTGAATTGTGCAAGCCTGTTGAATCACAGTTCTGTACTTCTGAAACAAATAACGCAACATATTTTAAGAAAAAAGAAAAAGAAGAAGATAACAGGAGAGGAAGAAAAGGGGAGTATGTCAGAGGGGGAGACGAACCATGAGAGATGATGGACTCTGAAAAACAAACTGAGGGTTCTAGAGGGGAGGGGGGTAGGGGGATGGGTTAGCCTGGTGATGGGTATTGAGGAGGGCACGTTCTGCATGGAGCACTGGGTGTTATGAACAAACAATGAATCATGGAACACTGCACCAAAAACTAATGATGTAATATATGGTGATTAACATAACAATAAAAAATTAAAAAAAAAAAAAGAAATGATATAGGAGAAAGATGATATTATAGATTGTGGGGAAAATGAGGAACTCTGTATTAAATGGTGCTGTAACAGTGGGGAATCCAGGTAGAAGTATCAATGTAGAGCCTTACATCAAAAAATACAAGGAAACAAAATCCAAACAGATCTAATTAAATGTCACAGTCAAAACTTTACACTTTTAGACTACCTTTTTGGAGACTATCTTTAGAAATTCAGAATTGAGAAGATTTTCTTAGGTGAGACATATACACACACACCCACATGCACATACAAATGCTAACTAAACAAGAATAAATCTTAAATACAATTTTATATTTGTCTGTTAAAATATATGCAGATGAAAAGATAAACCACAAACTGGAAGAATATGTAATCAACAGGAATACCAGAATGTCAAAACAACCATGGCAAATACAATAGCCTAATAGAAGAAATGGCAAAATTCACCATAATGAGGAAGCTCAAAGGAGAGATTAGTTTTAAGAGGGAAATGACAAAAAAAAAAAAAAGAAAGAAAGAAAGAAAGAAAGAAAAAAGAGGGAAATAAAGTTTTTTGGGTCTGTTGAATTTTAAAATGATGGCAGAAGTTGTCAATCAATCTAACCAATAGCCTGCAAATTGGTATAGGGAAAAGAAAGGTGTGGGAGGGAATATTTGCTTAGCCTGGCGATTGGGGCAGGTGGGATGGAGTGTTCAAGGGCTGAATAGATATTCAGCCAGTCTACTTGTTTCAGCCTCATCCTGTATCCTGGCTCAGAACTCATTGTTGCTCCTGCCAACTCCTTCCTGCAACATGACTTGACTTGCTTCTTAGTGACCTTGCCTTCCCTTCCTTCATCTCTTGTGGATAGTAAGAATTCAACTTTTTTTTTCTTTATTATCTAAGGGACATCTTTCTTAATGTGTCTTTATCTCCCCCATTATCTTTGTCCTTGTATGCTTGCAATATATATTTTTTTATTCTGTTGTTGATTTGGTGAAGGGTAAAGATAAATTTGTATGTCCAATAGGCCATGATTTACTTGAAAGCCTCTACTTGGAAATTATTGCTAAATTATCACTCTCTACAATCAGCTGAAGTCGTGTACGTTCTGTGTGTCTCAGTTGTGTTTTGTTATAGAAAACTATATTCTCTGGGTATGAATTTGGCTCTAACTCTTAACTGGGTAGGGCAGGATGAGCTGTTTCTTGTGCACAGCACAAAATATTTTAAGAATAAGTAAAATTCCAGGGTTATTTAGCACATGTGAGTCATCGTGGCCCGTTACACGTGGTAGAATAGTAGTGACACCCACAGTGTGGATCCTTGACTAGAATGGCCTTGCCTAAGGGACATTATAGAGAATTTCTGATTTGGTTGGAACTTCGGACTGAGTGATCATTGGTATTTTTCTCTCAAGACTCTAATTCCACTTTTCTCTTTTGGTTTTTCCCTTACTTTGAGGGTTAGCAGCAGCAGCCTTTAGCCTGAGAAAAGCTTAAATCAAATGAAACTGATCACTGGTCTATTCTTCGTGGACCCCTCTTGGGGATTGCCATAGAATATCCTACTGAATTTGGCATTGTGGCCTGGATGCCCAACAGTTTGGTGATCTGATCTCAGTCTTGTCTTTAACATGCTAAATGTTATACTCTTAATCCCAGCTCACTGCTTTAGTTTCTTTATAGGGAAAAAGAAGGGGAGAGCATAGCCAAGAAGGTTTGGTCCAGCGATGAATGAATATGAAATCTTAGGGAGAAGGCTGGGCTCATAGTGAGAAAATAATGCTGGCATTAATCCACTTAGAATTGCACAGTGCTCCCCACCACCCCACCCCCACCTACAATGTGGATTGGTTTAACACCCTTTGTTGGTGTTATTTGGCCATTCCCTTCAAATGCTAATGACCAGCTAGTTTAACACCCTTTATTGGTGTTATTCGGACGGTCCCTTCAAATGTGAATGAATAGCTTGCTTTGTTTCCATAGACAGGGCAGCCAAATAACTACAGGGCCTAGAAGCAAATTATTTCTCTGGTATAGACCCACCCTGAATGATGAATTGGGCTCTATGGTGGCTGTTTCACTGAAGACTGATATTTCCCTACCCATCGCAAACCAGGCCAAAAAAGGAGCTAAACCATTTTCTCCTCATTATCACCTCATTAAGCTCCCCAAGCCAGTGCAGGGCTGGGGTAGAGGCCTGCTACAGGTAGCTTAATGAGTTTCTTATTTATAGGCCCTGTGCTGTTATGCAAAAGCTTGTTATTCCCAGGCTTGGAGTATGGCATTTTCTAAAGGGAGTTAAGAAATGTAATTATCAAGCATCTTAGTATGGGTGTCACACCACTTCTTGGCCACTTGATCAACAAGAAACAAATACATTTGCTAGATTTGTAGAATTTGATATTATGCTGTGATGTTTACCCCAATTTTCTCATTTTCTCCTTCTAACAACAGAACAGATGCTGCCCCAGATGTGGAAAATGCAGATGTTTGCCAGCTTCAGGATAACTCCAAATTTGTAATTGTACATGGCATTCTGCAGATCTCTCAGTTTGATTTTTGAGGGAAAAAATCTCCCCTCCCCCCAAAATGGTATTTTTTTCTTGTTGTATATGTGACTTGGAGATCACATTTGAGACATGAAAAGCAGTCCCACTTTTAGCTCTCATATGAGGATATTAAAAATTGCTGATTTCATATGCAAATATACAAGACTATAATCAGTGTTCCATATTTTGGGTTTATAAAAATACTAAAATTTCAGGCAATGAACATTTATTAAGCACTGACTATGTATATGTGTCTGGCATTGAGCAAGGTAAGACAAGACATAAAATGTTAAACATGTAAGTCATTGTCATAGATTTAAAGAACTTTATCATCTGAAGAAGTCCTAGCAGTCATAACTTAGGTGTATATAGAGATACATGTGCTTATTCAAGTGTGTGCATGTATGTATGTACATATATTTATGTATGTATGTACATATATTTCTCCACAAAGACAGTATATAGTGAAGAAAGTAGAGAATAATTTTAAAGCAAGAGTTGGTCAGTAGAGAATAAGCCAAATAACAGGTGCCTCTCTTGTCACTAATATATAGTAACTATGATATCAGAACAAGTATAAAAGGGACCCAATTAAAAGGGGAAAGAATCTGGCTGTATTTAAGCAGTTAGTTTAGCAAACACTAATAGTTCAAATATTTGAATACCTATGCTGGGTGATATGGAGTATATAGAAATGAATATTATAAACCATCTCTTCATCATGTTTATGAATAAGTTGGGGTAGGGGAGGTACATAAAGCCATATAATTGCTCATTAGACAAAGAAAAAGCTAAAGAAGTATCAGGAGGAATTCTTCCCATTTAAAAAATAAAAGAAAATGGAATGGATGAGTTAGAATTTGAGCTCATACCTAATAGGATGGGAAGGTTTCAAAAGATTGGTTGCTTTCATATTTTCACATGGGACAGACTTAGGAGCAATAATTGGTTCTCAGGAGCTTTAAAGATAGACCCCTTGTCTTCAAGTTATATTTTCATGAAAACTATTCCCTGTTTTCACTTGAATTTTATATTTTTGAGGTGGCTGACATAGACAAAGAAATGGTTAAATCTCATCCTACTCTGTGCTATTTCTGCACAAAAAGCTCACAAAGGTGTAAGGTAGGGGATGGCAGGTAACATTTAGAAAATAGAGATTAATTTATCCTGGTAATAACTTGGGAGTATATGCATAACAACAGAAGATATAGATTAGAGAAAAAAGTGTAGGTAAGGATAAGAGAAAAGGTAGATCAGTAAAGCCAGGTTAGGGGGACCTGGGTTGGCTCAGTCAGTTAATCATCTGCCTTCAGCTCAGGTAATGATCTCAGGGTCTTGGGATGGAGCCCTGCTTGGGGATCCCTGCTCAGCAGGAAATCAACTTGTCCCTTTTCCTCCATCCCTCCCCACAGCTTGTGCATGTGCACTCTCTCTCGCTCTCAAATAAATAAATAAAATCTTTAAAAACAAAACAAAACAAAACAAAAAAAAAAAAAAAAATTAAGCCAGGTTAGGATTTCCCGGGTTTGTTTTTGAGACAATAAAGAGCATTTATTTTTCTTCTAATTTTTTCCCCCAAGCAATAGGAAGGAATGATAAGATGTTTTGGAGAGACTGGTAAAGGGAAAAACTAGAGTTTGAGAGATCATTTAGGAGCCTAGTCAACAGTCCAAGTTAAGGTGGAAAAAAAAAGAATTTTCTGATAAAGCAGAAAGAAACTGAAATCAAGATAAACTTATGATAGATTAGACTTGGAATACTAGTTTAGCAATTGAGTTAGAACACTTTCATGGTGAAATGTTTGTTTGTATAATTGAAGATTAAGATTTCAAGCTTGGATAACTAGAGGAATGACAATATCATTGACAATATGTGAAAATCTATACAGGAGCTTTTGCTTTAGAATTTGGTAGTGGAATAGATGATAAAAACTTATTTTTAGGAGGATAAGTTGGAAGTTCACACATATTTTGCAATAGTGTGTCCAGCAGGCAATGGCAAATTTGAAACTATAGTTTGAAGGAATATTTTCATTCACCCTATAGCAGCAATTGTAAAAGAGTATAGAAAGAAAATGGAGAATGGGAAGATCCATTACATACATTGTATGAAAAGAAGAGAAATCTGAGGAAGAAAACAGGTTAGTTCAGTTTCACAGTAGTTTTATATAAGAGGAATATTCAAGAATAGTGTCAAATGTTCTAAAAAATTCAAGAATTGAAAAAAGGTCATTATATTCGGTGGCCAGAAGGTAAGAAATGAACACTTGAATATTAATCTACAAGTTTTTTAGCTTAACAGATGTATACAAAACATTTCATCCAAAAGCAATGGAATACAAATTCTTCTTAAGTGCACATGAAACATGCCCCAGGATAAATGATATGTTAGGTCACAAAACAAATCTAGGAAGATTAAAAACCTATCAGCATCTTTTCAACAACAGTGGTATGAAACTAGAAATCAATTACAAAAAGAAAACTAGATAATTCACAAATATGTAGAAATTAAACTGCTACCAAATAACCAATGAATGGGTCAAAGAAGAAACTAAAACAAATACTTTGAGACAAATAAAAATGGAAATACAACATACCAATACTTGTTTAAGATGCAGCAAAAGCAGTTCTAAGAGGAAAATTCATAGTGATAAATGCCTACATGAAGAAACAAGAAAAATCTCAACCTAACTTTATACTTCAAGTAACTAGAAGAAGAAAAAAGCTCAAAATTAATATAAGGAATGAAATTGAGTTCAGAAATAATTTAAATGAAATGGGGACTATAAAGACAAAGTTGACAAACTCATGAAAATAAAAAAAAAGAACTGAAATTAGAAATGAAAGAGGAGATGTTACACCTGAAATCATAAAAATACAAAGGATTATAACAGGTTACTATAAACACTTATACATCAACAAAATGGACAACCTAGAAATGGATAATTCCTAGAAGCATACACAACCTACCAAGACTAAATCCTGAAGAAAGATAAAATCTGAGCAGACTGAACAGTGGAGAGACTGAATTGGTAACTAGAAACCTCCTAACATACAAAAGTCTATGACCAAATGGATTCACTGGTAAATTCTACCAAACATTTACAGAATAATTAATACCAATCCTTCTCAAACCCTTCCAAAAAACAAAGAAGGAAGGAACCCTTCCAAGCTTATTTTAAGAGGCCAGCATTACCCTATATGAAAACCAGATAAAAACAAGCCCCCTCCCCCCAAAAAAAGAATAGGACAGGCCAATATCCTTGATAAACATAGATGCAAAAATCCTCAACAAAATATTAGCAAATCAAATTAAAAAATACACCATGATCAAGTGGATTTATTCCTGGCATGCAAGCGAGGTTCAACATCCACAAATCACATTAACAAAATCAAGATAAAAATTATGACCAGGGAGGGTCCAAAATGACAGTGTAGAAGACCCTGAACTCACCTCCTCCACAAACCAAATCTGTACCTATTTATGGAGCAATTCCTCCTGAAGAAGAACTGAGTTACTGAACAGCTCCTGTGTAACGAAAGACTGAGAGACCCCATAGAGAATAAGAGAGATGGAGACATGGTAACTAAAGGAACTCCTACCCCCAATGCTGCAAATTGCATTGGGGAGGGACAATATGGAGATATTGTGAGCAGATTCTTCTGCCCCAGGATATTTCAAAAAAAAAAAAAAAAAGCACTATGGTTTAAAAGAGCAACTAAAGTATAAAGAAACCAGGCCCTAGAACCCTGCCAAACATTCCAAACAGCTAGAACTCTTTCTAGGTCAGAGGGTCTGGCAAATGCCATGGCTTACATTCCCCTTCACCATGATAATCCAGAGAGGAGCAGAGTCCACGTGCCATAGCTGGTATCCTGCCTCAGTGATACCTAGACTCCTAGCCCAACCAGCAGACCCACCAAGGCAGCCTCAGGATGGTGAACACTTCTGGCAGTACTCACCATAGCTCCAGCCATCTTGCCAAAATGACATGGGTGAGAAGCACCCTGGAACACTCCAGGCCTGGACCACTTTGGCTCCAGATGACTTGTCAGGGTATCCCTGGAGCAGAGTGCCCAGGGATCACCCATGTTCACCTTGGCTTTGGATGACTTGCTAGGGCACTGCAGTAGAGAGAGGCCTGGGAATACCCTGGCCCATGCCCACTTCAGCTTCAGCCATCCTGTCAAGGCAGCCCCTGCACAAGGTGCCCAGGGACCTCTCCACACGGCCCCCCCGTGCCAACTAGCCAAAGTTACCAGGCACACCCAGTCTACAAAGAGGATGACCATACACAAGACCATTTCTTCAAGTTTAGGAGAAGGACCTGTCCCACTTAATTTACAGAAAAAAAATACAGAAAATCAAGCAAAATGAGGAGACAGAAATATGCTCCAAATGAAAGAATAAGACAACATCTCAGAAAAAAAGAACTAAATGAAATGGAGATAAGTAATCTACCTAATAAAGGATTCAAAGTAATGGTCATAAAGATGCTCATTGGACTAAAGAGAAGAGTGGACAAACTCAGTGAGAACTTCCAACAGAGAGATAGAAAACATTTAAAAAGTGTTGAACAATTACAATAAAAAATGAAAAAAAATATACAAGATGGAATCAACAGATTAGAGGATGAAGAAAAATAAATCCATGATCTGGAAGATAGGGTAATGGAAAACACCCAAGCAGAACAGCAAAAAGAAAGAAAGAATTTAAAAAATGAGACTAGGTTAAGGGATCTTTTGCACAACATCAAGCAAACATTCATTCACATTGTAGAGGTCCCAGAAGGGAGAGAGAAATGGGCAGAAAATTGTATGAAGAAATAATAGTTGAAACCTTCCTTACCTGGGGAAGGAAACAGACATTCAAGTTCAGAAAGCACCTCTGAGAGTTCCACACAAGGTGAACTCAAAGAAGTCTGCCCCACAACACATAATAATTAAAATACTGAAGATTAAAGATAGAGAATTTTAAAAAGAAACAAAAAGAAGCAATTAGTTATGTGCAAGAAAAACCTCAGAAGTCTATCAGTTGATTTTTTAGCAGATAATTTTCAGGCCAGAAGAAAGTGATATGATATATGCAAAGTGCTAAAGGGAAAGGAAAAAAAAAAAAAAGCCCTACAACGAAGAATACCCAGTAAAATGATCACTCAGAATTGAAAGAGAAGTAAAGAGTTTCCCAGAGAAACAAAAATTAAAGGAGTCCATCACTACTAAACTGACCTTACAATAAATGGTAAGTGGACTTCTTTAAATAGAAAAGGCAATAATTAGAAGAAAAATTATGGAATGAAAATATTTCATGAATAAAAGCACATGTGGTAACAGTGGTAAAGCAATCACTTATAAAACTAGTATGAAGGTTAAAACATAAAATAATTTTAATTATATGTAAAAAATTGGACTCACAAAATAAAAAACGTAAAATATTACTACATATATATAAAATATGGAGGGGGAATAAAAATGAAGATTTTTAGAATGTGTTTGAGTTTAAGTGGCCATCAACTTATGTAGACTGCTATATACTTAGGATGTTACATGTGAATTTCATGTTAACCACAAATCAAAAGCTTGTAATACACAAAAAATAAAGCTAAGAGTAACACTAAAAATGTCATCAATACAAGATAACAAGAAAGGAACAGAAAAGAACCATAAAAACAAATGAAAAAGAACAAAATGGCAATGAGTATGTAATTGTCGATAATGATTTTATTTTTATTTTGAGAGAGAGAGACAGTGAGCAAGGAGGAGGGACAAAGGGAGAGGAAGGGAGGGTTTTTAGCAGACTTCGTGCCCAGCATGGAGTCTGACATGGGGCTCGATTTCACCACCCCAAGATCATGACCTGAGCCAAAATCAAGAGTTAGATGCTTAACCAACTGAGCCATCCAGGTATCCCTCAATAATTTTTTAAATGTAAATTGTGTAAATTCTCTGATTCAAAGACATAGGGCAACAGGATGGATAAGACCCATCTATATACTGCTCACAAGAGACTCTACAAACTTAAAGACACATATATAGACTGAAAATGAAGGGATGGAAAGATATTCCATGTAAATAGAAACAAGAAAAAAAAAGCTGGGGTAGCAATACTTATATCAGACAAAATAGAATTTAAAACAAAGAATGTAACAAGAGACAAAGAAGGGCATTACATAGAGATAAAGGGATCAATCCAACAGGAGACTATAACAATTATAAATATCTATATATCCAACATTGGATTATCTAAATACATAAAGCAAAGATTAACAGACATAAAGGGAGAAATGAACAGTAATTTAGTAATAGTAAAGGACTTTAACATCCTACCAACATCAATGGATAAATCATCCAGGCAGAAAATCAATAACAAAAGAGTGTCTTTGAATGACACCTCAGACCAGATGGATTTAATAGATACATACAAAGCAACCCATCCCAAAGCAAAAGAATGCACATTCTTTTTAAGTACACATTGAACATTCTTAAGGACAGATCACATGTCAGTCACAAAACAAGTCTCAATAAATTTAAGACTGAAATCCTGTTGGGGGAGGAGCAAGATGGCAGAGGAGTAGGAGACCTAAAGTTTGTGTGGTCCCAGGAATTCAGCTAGATAGGGATCAAACCATTCTGAACACCTACGAACTCAACAGGAGATCGAAGAAAAGAATAGCAGCAACTCTCTGAACAGAAAAGCGACCACTTTCTGGAAGGTAGGACATGTGGAGAAGTGAATCCGAGGCAATGTTCGGGAAGATAGCAGTGGGAGGAGGGGGCCTTCATCAGCCACTACTGGCAAGTGACAGAGCCGCCGAGCACAAAATCGGAACTTTTAGAAGTCGGCTCCGCTGAGGGACGTCGCTCCAGTGGCTAATCAGGGGGTAGAACCCTTGCGGGACAGTGTGGTCTCAGGACCCTCAGGGTCACAGAAAGACTGGGGGTGCCTGAGTGCAGCAGAGCTCCCAGGGATCGGAGCTGGGAAGCCGGCTGCTGAGATGGAGCTGAGGTGCAGGCTCTCAGCTCGGTGTTTCCATAAACCATGGTCCGCGGCACAGCCGGGCCACTGCTCCTCCAGCAGGGACCCAACAAGTGGCAGATCCAGGGAGACTCCCCTTCCTCCCCAGGGAGGAGCAGCGCGGGAACACACCACAGGGATCTGCTGGGTTTGGGTTAGGTGCCAGAGATAGAAATGCTCAGTCACAGGCCGGGTGAGCACGGAGTGCGGCCAGAGACCCGGGAGATGGGAGTGACTGACTGCTTTTCTCTGGGGGTGCAGAGGAGTGGGGCCCCAAGTTCTCGGCTCTTCCAGGACGGAGATAGGAAGGCCACCATTATCACTCTCCTCCTTCAAACTGTAGGGAAAGCTTGCAGGGAACAAAAGCTCCCAGGAGCAAACCCAAGCAGGTTACTTATCCCAGACCGGCAAGGGCGGGGCAACTCTGCCTGCAGCAAAGACATTTGAGATCCACTGCAAAAGGCCCCTCCCCCAGAAGATCAGCAAGAACAGCCAGCCCAAACCAAGTTTACTGATGGATCAATGAGAACGACAGAATGCCAGCACTTGGGGAATATAGCACATAGAATTCATGGTTTTTTTCCCCCATGATTCTTTAGTCTTTCAAAGTAATTTTTTTAATTTTCTTTTTTCTTTTTCTATTTTTTTGAATTTCTCTTTTTCCCTTTTTCAACCAACATCTTATCAATCCCTTTTTTAAAAATCTTTTTTACTTTTCATTTTTAGAGTCATATTCTACCGCTTCATTATAGTTAACCTTATTTTTGGTATATATATAAGTTGTTCTCTCCTTATAATTTTGGGATACAGTTTCTTCTAACAGACCAAAATATCCCTAAATCTCTGGTGTATGGCTTTGTTCTAGTCTACTGCCTGATCACATTCTCTCTTTTTTTTTAATTTCTTTTCTTTTCAACCAACTTCTCAATTCCTTTTATAAAATCTTTTATAATTTTCATCTTTACAGTCATATTCCATCCTTTCATCATATTTGCCCTTTTTTTTGTACATATATAAGCTTTTCTTTCTTTAAAATTTTGGGAGGCAGTGTCTTCTAAGAGACCAAAATACACCCAGAATCTAGTCTGTGGCACTGATCTATTCACCAGCCTGATCATATTTGATCATATTCCTCTTTTTTTTTTTCTTTCTTTCCCTTTCTTTTCCCCTTCGTTTTGGGTCTCTTCTGATTTGTTTAGTGTATATTGTTCTGGGGTTGTTGTTATCCTGTTAGCATTTTGTTCACTCATTCATCTATTCTCCCCTGGACAAAATGACAAGATGGAGAAACCTCAAAAAAAAAAAAAAAAAAAAGAACAAGAGGCAGTACTGAGTGCCAGGGACTTAATCAATACGGACATTAGTAAGATTACAGAACTAGAATTCAGAATGACGATTATAAAGATACTAGCTGGACTTGAAAAAAGTATGGGAGATCCTAGAGAAATCCTTTCTGGAGAAATAAAAGAACTAAAATCTAACCAAAAAAGGCTATTAATGAGGTGCAATCAAAAGTGGAGGCTCTAACTGCTTGGATAAATGAGGCAGAAGAGAGAATTAGTGATATAGGAGACCAAATGATGGAGAATAAAGAAGCTGAGAAAAAGAGATATAAACAACTAGTGGATCACAAGGGCAGAATTCAAGAGATAAGTGATACCATAAGATGAAACAACATTAGAATAATTGGGATCTGAGAAGAAGAAGAAAGAGAGAGAGGGGCAGAAGGTATACTGGAGCAAATTATAGCAGAGAACTTTCCTAATGTGGGGAAGGAAACAGGCATCAAAATCCAGGAAGCACAGAAAACCCCATGCAAAATCTAAAAATAGGTCAACACCCCGACATCTAAGAGTAAAACTTATGAGTCTCAGAGACAAAGAGAAAATCCTGAAAGCAGCTCAGGACAAGAGGTCTGTAATCTACAATGGTAGAAACATTAGATTGGCAAAAGACCTATCCAAAGAGACCTGGCAGGCCAGAAAGGATTGGCATGATATCTTCAGAGCACTAAACGAGAAAAATATGCAGCCAAGAATACTATATCCCACTAGGTTGTCATTGAGGATAGAAGGAGAGGTAAAAAGCTTCCAGGACAAACAAAAACTAAAAGAATTTGCAAACACCAATCCAGACCTACAAGAAATATTGAAAGGGGTCCTCTAAGCAAAGAGAGAGCCTAAAAGTAACATAGACCAGAAAGAAACAGAGACAATATACAGTAACAGTCACCTTATAGGCAATACAATGGCACTAAATTCATATCTTTCAATAGTTACCCTGAATGTAAATGGGCTAAATGCCCCAATCAAAAGACACAGGCTATCAGATTGGATAAAAAAACAAGACCCATCAATATGCTGCCTGCAAGAGACTCATTTTAGACCCAAAGACACCTCCAGATTGAAAGTGAGAGGGTGGAAAACTATTTACCATGCTAATGGACATCAAAAGAGAGCTAGGGTGGCAATCCTTATATCAGACAAATTAGATTTTAAGTCAAAGACTAATAAGAGATGAGGAAGGACACTATATCCTACTTAAAGGGTCTATCCCACAAGAAGATCTAACAATTGTAAATATCTATGCCCCTAATGTGGGAGCAGCCAATTGTATAAGCCAATAAATAACAAAATCAAAGAAACAAATAGACAACAGTACAGTAGTAGTAGGGAACTTTAACACCCCCCTCACTGAAATGGACAGATCATCTAAGCAAAAGATCAACAAGGAAATAAAGGCTTTAAATAACACACTGGACCAAATGGACTTCACAGACATATTCAGAACGTTCCATCCCAAAGCAACGGAATACACATTCTTCTCTAGTGCCCATGGAACATTCTCCAGAATAGATCACATCCTAGGTCACAAATCAGGTCTCAACTCATACCAAAAGATTGGAATCATTCCCTGCATATTTTCAGACCACAATGCTTTGCAACTAGAACTCAATCACAAGAGGAAAGTCGGAAAGAACTCAAATACATGGAGGCTAAAGAGCATCCTACTAGAGAATGAATGGGTCAACCAGGAAATTAAAGAAGAATTAAAAAAATTCATGGAAACAAATGAAAACGAAAACACAACGGTTCAAAATCTTTGGGATGCAGCAAAGGCAGTGTTAAGAGGAAGGTATGTAGCAATACAAGCCTTTCTCAAGAAACAAGAAAGGTCTCAAATACACAACCTAACCCTACACCTAAAGGAGCTGGAGAAAGAACAGCAAATAAAGCCTAAACCCCCAGAAGAGAAATAATAAAGATAAGAGCAGATATCGATGAAATAGAAACCAAAAGAACAGCAGAACAGATCAACGAAACTAGGAGCTGGTTCTTTGAAAGAATTAATAAGACTGATAACTCCCTGCCCAGACTTAACAAAAAGAAAAGAGAAACGACCAAAATAAATAAAATCATGAATGAAAGAGAGAGATCACAACCAAGCCAAAGAAATACAAACAACAATAAGATCATATTATGAGCAACTCTATGCCAGCAAATTAGATAATCTGGAAGAAATGGATGCATGCCTTGAGATGTATCAACTACCAAAACTGAACCAGGAAGAGACAGAAAACCTGACACATAACCACTAAGGAAATTGAAACAGTAATAAAAATCTCCCAACAAAAAAGAGCCCAGGGCCAGATGGCTTCCCAGGGAATTCTACAAAACATTTAAAGAAGAATTAATACCTATTCTTCTGAAACTGTTCCAAAAAATAGAAATGGAAGGAAAACTTCCAAACTCATTTTATGAGGCCAGCATTACCTTGATCACAAAATCAGACAAAGACCCCATCAAAAAGGAGAATTACAGACCAATACCCCTGATGAACATGGATGCAAAAATTCTCACCAAAATACTAGCCAATAGGATCCAACAGTACATTAAAAGGATTATTCACCACGACCAAGTGGGATTTATTCCTGGGGTGCAAGGTTGGTTCAACATCCACAAGTCAATCAATGTGATACAATACATTAATAAAAGAAAGAACAAGAACCATATGATCCTCTCAATAGATGCAGAAAAAGCATTTGACAAAGTACAGCATCCTGTCTTGATTAAAACTCTTCAGAGTGTAGGGATAGAGGGTATATACCTCAATTTCATAAAAGCCATCTATGAAAAACCCAGAGCCAATATCATTCTCAATGGAGAAAAACTAAGAGCTTCTCCCCTAAGGTCAGGAATATGGCAGGGATGTCCACTATCACTAGTGCTATTCAACATAGTACTAGAAGTCCTAGCCTCAGCAATCAGACAACAAAAAAAATCAAAGGCATTCAAATCGGCAAAGAGGAAGTCAAACTCTCTCTGCAGATGATATGATACTTTATGTGTAAAACCCAAAACACTCCACCCCAAAACTGCTTGAACTCACACAGGAATTCAGTAAAGTGGCAGGATATAAAATCAATGCACAGAAATCAGTTGCATTTCTATACACCAACAACAAGACAGAAGAGAGAGAAATTAAGGAGTCAATCCCATTTACAATTGCACCCAAAACCATAAGATACCTAGGAATAAATCTAACCAAAGAGGCAAAGGATCTGTACTCAGAAAACTATAAAATACTCATGAAAGAAATTGAGGAAGACACAAAGAAATGGAAAAAGGTTCCATGCTCATGGATTGGGAGAACAGATATTGTGAAGATGTCAACACTACATAGAGCAATCTACACATTTAATGCAATCCCTATCAAAATACCATCCACTTTTTTCCAAGAAATGGAACAAATAATCCTAAAATTTGTATGGAACCAGAAAAGACCCTAAATAGCCAGAGGAATGTTGAAAAAGAAAAGCAAAGCTTGTGGCATCACAATTCCGGACTTCAAGCTCTATTACAAAGCTGTTATCATCACGATAGTATGGTACTGGCACAAAACAGACACATAGATCAAGGGAACAGAATACAGAGCCCAGAAATAGACCCTCAACTGTATGGTCAACTAATCTTTGACAAAGCAGGAAAGAATGTCCAATGGCAAAAAGACAGTCTCTTCAACAAATGGTGTTGGGAAAATTGGACAGCCACATGCAGAAGAATGAAACTGGACCATTTCCTTACACCACACACAAAAATAGACGCAAAATGGATGAAAGACCTCAATGTGAGACAGGAATCCATCAAAATCCTAGAGGAGAACACAGGCAGCAACCTCTTCGACGTCAGCCATAGCAACTTCTTCCTAGAAACATCGCCAAAGGCAAGGGAAGCAAGGGCAAAAATGAACTATTAGGATTTCATCAAGATAAAAAGCTTCTGCACAGCAAAGGAAACAGTCAACAAAATCAAAAGGCAACTAACAGAATGGGAGAAGATATTTGCAAATGACCTATTAGATAAAGGGCTAGTATCCAAAATCTATAAAGAACTTATCAAACTCAACACCCAAAGAAAAAATACTCCAATCAAGAAATGGACAGAAGACATGAACAGACATTTTTCCAAAGAAGACATCCAAATGGCCAACAGACAGAATGAAAAAGTGCTCAACATCACATGGCATTAGGGAAATCCAAATCAAAACCTCAATGAGAGGGGCGCCTGGGTGGCTCATTCATTAAGCATCTGTGTCATGATTCCAGGGTCCTGGGATCAAGCCCTGCATCAGGCTCCCTGCTCTGCAGGAAGTCTGCTTCTCCCTCTACCACTCCCCCTGCTTGTGTTCCTGCTTTCGCTATCTCTCTCTCTCTGTCAAATAAATAAATAAAATCTTAAAAAAACAAAACAGAACAAAACCCCAATGAGATACCAGCTCACACCAGTCAGAATGGCTAAAATTAACAAGTCAGGAAATGATAGATGTTGGTGAGGATGTGGAGAAAGGGGAACTCTCCTACACTGTTGGTGGGAATGCAAGTTGGTGTAGCCACTCTGGAAAACAGTATGGAGGTTCCTCAAAAAGTTAAAAATAGAGCTTCCCTATGACCCAGCAATTACACTACTGGGTATTTACCCCAAAGATAAAAATATAGTGATCCGAAGGGGTACATGCACTCCAATGTTTATAGTAGCAATGTCCACAATAGCACAATTATGAAAAGAGCCAAGATGTCCATCAACAGTTGAATGGATAAAGAAAGTGTGGTGTATATATATACAATGGAATATTATGCAGCCATCACAAAAACGAAATCTTGCCATTTGCAATGACGTGGATGGAACTAGTGGGTATTATGCTAAGTGAAATAAGTCAATCAGAGAAAGACAAGTATCATATGATTTCACTGATATGAGGAATTTGAGAAACAAGACAGAGGACCATAGGGGAAGGGAGGAAAAAATGAAACAAGATGAAACCAGAGAGGGAGACAAACCATAAGAGACTCTTAATCTCAGGAAACAAACTGAGGGTTGCTGGAGTGGTAGGGGTGGGAGGGATGGAGTGGCTGGGTGATGGACACTGGGGAGGGAATGTGCTATGGTGAGTGCTGTGAATTGTGTAAGATTGATGAATCACAGACCTGTACCTCTGAAACAAATATTATATGTTAAAAAATAAAAGAAGAAGATAGTAGGAAGGGAAAAATGAAGGGGGGGATATCAGAAGGGGAGACGAACCATGAGAGACTATGGACTCGGAGAAACAAACTGAGAGTTTTAGAGGGGAGGGGGATGGGGGGGATGGGTTAGCCCAGTGATGGGTATTAAGGAGGGCATGTATTGAATGGAGCACTGGGTGTTATATGCAAACAATGAATCATGGAACACTGCATCAAAAACTAATGATGTAATGTATGGTGACTAACATAATAAAATAAAATTAAAAATTAAAAAGACTGAAATCCTGTTAAACATCTTTTCCAGCCAAAACAGTATGAAACTAGAAATGAATTACCAAAAAAAAAAAAAAAAACAAAAAAACACACACACACAAAACTAAAACTGGAAAATACACAAACACATGGAGGCTAAACAACATGCTACCAAATAACCAATGGGTCAACAATTAAATCAAAGAGGCTATTAAAAAAAAACAAAACAAAATATGAATACAAGTTAAAAGGAAAATAAATAGTCCAAAAATCTTTGTGACACAGCCAAAGCAATTCTGAGAAATTTATGGTGATATAGTCTTACCTCAAGAAAAAAGAAAAATCTCAAAAAATATAACCTTACACCTAAAGGAATTTGAAAAAGAACAAAGAAAGCCCAAAGTTAGTAGAAGAAAGAAAATAATAATGATCATAGTGGAAATAAATGAAATGGAGACTGAAGAAACAATAGAAAAAAAAAATCAAACCCAGATTTGGTACTTTGGAAAGATAAACAAAATTGGTAAACCTTTAGCCAGATGCAGCAAGAAAAAAGGAAGAACCCGAATAAATCAATCAAAAAATGAAAGAGGAGAAATAACAACCAACACCACAGAAATACAAAGGATTATAACAGAATATTATGAAAAATTATGTACCAACAAATTGGTCAAACTAGAAGAAAATGCATAAATTCTTAGAAACATATAATCTTCCAAAAGTGAATCAGGAAAAAAAAACCCAGAAAATCCAAACAGACCGATTATTACTAATGACATAGAATCAGAAATTTAAAAACTTCCAACAAAACTGTAAAATTAGATGGATTTACAGGTATATTCTATCAAACTTTTAAGGAAGAGTTAATGCTTCTTCTCAAGTATTAAAAAAAAAAAAAGAAGAGAAAGGAAAGCTTCCACAAACATTCTATGAGACCAGCATTACTTTGATACTAAAACCAGAGGGAGACACCATAAAAAAGAAAACTATAGACCAATATCCCTGATAAATAAATACAAAAATCCTCAACAAAGTATTAGCAAACCACATTCAATGATACATTAAAAGGATCATTCATCAGTATCAAATGGGATTTATTCCAGGGATGCAAGGATGGTTCAATGTTTGCAAATCAATCAATGCAATATGCCACATTAACAAAATAAAAGTCATATCAGTAGATGCAGAAAGAGCATTTGACAAAATTCAGTATGCATTCATGATAAAAACTAACAAAGCCGTCTAGAGAGAACATACCTCAATGTAATAAAAGCCATATATGATAAAACCATAGCTAACATCATATTCAATATTTAAAAAGTTTTTTTGCTAAGTTCAGGAACAAGACAAGGATATCCACTCACCACTTTTACTCAACATAGCACTGGAAGTCCTAGCCATAGCAAGCAGACAAAAAACAAAAGGTATCTAAATTGGTAAGAGGTGAAAATGTCATTATTTGCAATTGACATACTATACATAGAAAACCCTAGAGACTCCACCAAAATATTAGTATGAATTTAGTCAATGTGCAGAATACAAGTTAATATTCAAATATCTGTTATATTTCTATACACTAATAAAAAAGTAGCAGAAATAGAAATTAATAATTTCATTTACAGTTAAACCAAAAATAATACAATACCTAGAAATAAACTTAAAGGAGGTGAAAGACTTGTACTCTGAAAACTATGAAACATTGATGAAAGAAATCAAAGATGACACCAAAGGTAAGATATTTCATGCTCATGGATTGGAAGAATATTGTTAAAATGTTCATACTACCCAAAGCAATCTAGAGATTCAGTGCAATTTCTATGAAAATACCAACAATATTTTTCACAGAACTAGAACAAATAATCCTAAAATGTGTATGGAATCACAAAAGACCTTAAATAGCCAAAGATATCTTGAGAAAGAAGACCTAAAATTGGAGGTATCACAATTCCAGATTTCAAGATATTCTACAAAGCTATTGTAATTAAAATAGTATGGTACTGGCACAAAAATCGACATATCAGTGGAACAGAATAGAGAGGCTAGAAATAAACCCATGCTTATATGGTCAATAATATAGAAGAATAAAAGAATATAGAATGGGGAAAAGACAGTCTTTTTTTTTTTTAATAAACAGTATTGGACTGCAACATGCAAAACAAAGATACTGGACCACTTTCTTACACTTACACAAAAGTAAACTCAAAGTGGATTAAAGTCCTAAATGTAAGGACTGAAACCATAAAAGCACTAGAAGAAAAACATAGGTATTAATCTCTCTGACAGCAGCTGGAACAACATTTTTCTAGGTGTGTCTCCTCAGGCAAAGGAATCCAAAGCAAAAATAAACTACTGGAACTACACCTAAATAAAAAATTTTTGCACAGCAAAGGTATCTGTCCACAAAATGAAAAGGCAGCCTGCTTAATGGGAGAAGATACTTTGAAATGATATATCTGATAGGGGGGTAATATCCAAAATATATAAAAGAAATTACAAAACTCAGTATCAAAAAATAAACTAATTAAAAATTGGGCAGAGTGGGGCGCCTGGGTGGCTCAGTCGTTAAGCATCTGCCTTCGGCTCAGGTCATGATCCCGGGGTCCTGGGATCGAGCCCCGCGTTGGGCTCCCTGCTCAGTGGGAAGGCTGCTTCTCCCCCTGCTTGTGTTCCTGCTCTCCCTGTCTCTCTCTCTCTGTCAAATAAACAAATAAAATCTTAAAAGAACCAGAGGACATATTTAAAAAAAAAAAATTGGGCAGAGGAACTAACTAGACATTTTTCCAAATGAGGCATACAGATGGCAACAAACACATGAAAAGTTGCTTAATATCACTAAGTATCAAGAAATGCAAATTAAAATGACAATGAGATATCACCTTACCCCTGTCAGAATAGCTAGTATCAAAAAAACAAGAAATAACAAGTGTTGGCCAGGATATGGAAATAAAGGAATCCCATGCTCTGTTAATAATGAAAATTGGTACAGCCATGGAAAGCAGTTTGGAAGTTCCTCAAAAACTTAAAAAATACAAATATTATACAATCCAGTAATTCCACTACTATTTACCCAAGGAGGGTGAAAAGATTAATTGGAAAATATATACGCACTCCCATGTATATAGCAGCATTACTTACCATAGTCAAGATATGGAAGCTAACTAAATGCTTATTGGTAGATGAATAATAACAACATGATACACACACACTGGAATATTAGGCATCCATAAAAAATATGAGATCTTGACATTTGCAACAGCAAAGATGGACCTAGAGGGTATTATGCTAAATGAAATAAGACAGAGAAACACAAATACCATATGATTTCATTTATATGTGGAATCTAAAACAAAGCAAATGAATAAAGGAGAAACAGACTCGTAAATACAGAGAACAACCTAGTGATTGCCAGAGGGGAAGAGGGTGTTGGATGGGCAAAACAGGTGAAGGTGAGTAGGAGATACAGGCTTCCGCTTGTGAAATGACGAAGTGACAAAAATGAAAGGTACAGAATAGGGAATATTGTCAATGGTATTGTAATAGTGTCATATGGTGACGGATGATAGCTATACTTGTGGTGAGCATAGCATAACAGTTGTCAGATAACATGTTGTACACCTGAAATGAACGCAACATTGTGTGTCAACTAATACTTGAATAAAAGAAAAAAGATGCAAGCAATTCCACTTCACTTACTTTGACTCAATTATGCCTTTAAGGAATTATAATTTTTCCTCTTAATACTTAGACTCTGTACTAATACTAAACAAACTATACTCATATATTCATTTAGCAAACATTATGCATTAATAAATCATTTGATCATCTCCATAGATGTAGAAAAAGCATTTGACAAATTCAACATCTACCTATGATAGAAACTCTTAACAGTGTGGGTATAGAGGAAACATACCTAAACATAATAAAGGCCATATATTATAAGCCCAACATACTCAGTGGTGAAAAGCTGAAAACTTTCTCTGTAAGATCAGAATCAGGACAAGGATGCCTAGTCTGCCACTTTTATTCAACATAGTCCTGGAAGTCACAGCCAAGCAATGAGGCAAGAAAAATAAATTCAAAGTAGAACACGGGAAGTGAAACTGTCACTATTGGCAGATGACATGATATTATATATAGAAAACTTCAAAGGTTCCACCAAAAAAACAAAACAAAACAAAACTGTTAGAACTAAACAACAAATTGAGTAAAGTTGCAGGATACAAAATCAAAATACAAAATCTGTTCTATTTCTATACACAGATAATCTAACAAAGAATTTAAGAAAACAATTCCTTTTACAAATGCATAAAAGAAGAATAAGACATCTAGGGATAATTTAACCTATGAGGTGAAAGACCTGTACACTGAAAACTAT
This sequence comes from Eumetopias jubatus, assembly GCF_037043125.1. NCBI lineage: Eukaryota > Metazoa > Chordata > Mammalia > Carnivora > Otariidae > Eumetopias > Eumetopias jubatus. The sequence goes on from NW_028274813.1 coordinate 78,632,975, forward strand.
AAGACATTGATGATAAAAAAATGACAGCGAATAAATGGAAAGATATTTTGTGCTCATGGATTGGAAGAGTTAATACTGCTAAAATGTCCATACTGCACTAAACAATCTACAGATTCAGTGCAATAGCTATCAAAATTACAATGGCATATCTCACAGATTTAGAATACACAATCCTAAAATTTGTATGGAATCACAAAATACCCTGAAGAGCCAAAGCAATCTTGAGAAAGAAGAACAGAGCAGGAGGTATCATGTTTCTTTTTTCTCAAACAATAATACAAAGCTATAGTAATCAAAGCAATATGGTATTAACATATAAACAGACACATTCCAGTGGAACAGAATAGAGAGTCCAGAAATAAACCTATGCATGGTCAATTTATGACAAAAGAATCAAGACTATACAATGAGAAAAGGATAGTCTCTTCAATAAATGGTGCTGGGAAAACTGGCCAGCCACATGCAAAGGTATAAAACTGGACCAATATCTTTCACCATACCCCAAATTAACCCAAATGCACCAAAGATTTAAAAATAGCTGAAACCATGATTCCTAGAATAAAACTAGGTGGTAAGCTTCTTGACATCAGTCTTGGTGATGATTTTTTGAATTTGATGCCCAAAAGAAAAGCAATAAAAAAACTAAACATGTGGGACTACATCAAACTACAAACCTTCTATATAGCAAAGGATACCATTAACAAGACAAAAAGGCAACTTAGGGAATGGGAGAACATATTAGCAAATCATATATCTGATAAGGGGTGAATATCCAAATTGTATAAATACATACAACTCAAAAGCAAAGCAAAAACACCAAACAAACAAACAAAAAAGCCCCCCAACCTGATTAAAAAATGGGTAGAGGGTCTCCATAGACATTTTTCAAATGAAGACCTACAGATGGCCAATAGATGCATGAAAAGATGCTCAATATCATTTATCAGGTAGATGCCAATTAAAAGCACAATGGGATATCCCCTCACCTGTTAGAGTGGCTACTATCATAAAGACAAGAAATAAGTATTGGCAAGGATGTGAAGAAAAGGGAACACTTGTGCACTGTTAGTAAACTGGTACAGCCACTATGGAAAATATCATGAAGGCTCATAAAAAATTAGAAATAGAATTACCACGTGATCCAGCAATTCCACTTATGGATATTTATCCAAAGAAAATGAAAAACACTAACTCCAAAAGATATATGTGCCCTATATTTATTGCAATATTATTTACAATAGGCAAGATATAAAAACAAACTAAGTGTTCATCAATGGATAAACAGATAAAGTAAATATGGTATATACATACAATAGATTGTTTAGCCATAGGAGGAAATCTTGTCATTTATGACAACATAGATAGATCTTACGTAAAGTATGTTAAGTGTAACAAACAAAACAAATACCACACTCTTAGGTAACAGAACAGCCTGGGGATTGCCAGAAGCAGGGGGTGTGAGATAGGCAAAATGGATGAAGGAGGTCGATAGATACAAATATGGTGAATAACTTAACACATACACCTTATGAAAAACATATTACCAAAATGGACACAAAAAGGAATGGAAAAACTGCAGAGTGCTATATTTTTAGAGACCTCAAATACTTAATTTAAAATCTTTCCACAGGAAATTTAAAATCTTTCCACTGGCCCAAATAGCTTCACAGGTAAATTATTCCAAATATCAGAAGAAAAAAAATAGCACCAATCATACACAATGCTTCCAATGGTAGAAGAATAGGAATACTTTCTAATTAATTTTAGGAGAATAGTATAAACCCATGCAACCAAAACCTAATAAGAATATTAAAAAAAACCCAGTATTATGGGCCAAATTTTTTTTTAATGCAGACAGAAATATCTTAAGTTATTAGTAAACTTAATCCAGTTCCCTATAGAAAAAAGGATAGCACATCAAGTTGGGCTTATTCTAGGAATACCAGGATGGATTAAAATTCAAAAAATATTAACTAAATTTGCCATGTTAAAATATCACAGGATAAAAAGCTTATGCTTTCAATAGATCCAGAAAAGTATGTGAAAAAAATGTAATGCCCCTTTATGACCTAAATACTCCTATGCATACACTAACCAACTCAGCAAACTAAAGAATCAAGAGAAAATTCTTTAATCAGATAGAAGGCATTTATATATTTTTTTCTTTAAAAAGCACATACTTACTCAGATTGTCAATTTCTTCCTGGTTCAGTCTTGGTAGTTTCTTTTTTTTTTCCTCTCCTTTAAATTTTTTATTGTTATGTTAATCACCATACATTACATCATTAGTTTTTGATGTAGTGTTCCATGATTCATTGTTTGTGCCTAACAAGTCTTGGTAGTTTCTAAGTTTTCAGGAAGGCATCCATTTCTTCCAGGTTGCTTAATTTGTTGGCATATAGTTGCTGGTAGTAATTTCTAATAATTGATTCTATTTCCTTGGTGTTAGTCGTGATCTCGCCCCTTACATTCATAATTTTATTAATTTGGATCCTTTCTATTGTCTTTTGGAAAAGTTTGGCCAGAGGTTTATCAATCTTATTAATTCTTTCAGAGAACCAGCTTCTAGTTTTGCTGATTTGCTCTACTGTTTTTCTGGTCTCTATTTCATTGATCTCCCCTCTAATCTTTATTTCTTTTCTCCTGCTTGGTTTAGATTTTATTTGCTGTTCTTCCTCCAGTTGCTTTAGGTGTAAGGTTAACTTGTGCATTTGGGATTTTTCTACTTTTTTGAGTGAGGCTTGGCTGGTTATTTATTTCCCCCTTAGGACCTCCTTTGCACTATCCCATAGGTTTTGGACCAATGTGTTTTCGTATTTACCCCAAAGATACAGATGTAGTGAAAAGAAGGGGCACATGCACCCCAATGTTCATAGCAGCAATGTCCACAATAGCCAAACTGTGGAGAGAGCTGAGATACCCTTCAACAGATGAATGGATAAAGAAGCTGTGGTTCATCTATATAATGGAATATTACTCAGCCATCAGAAAGGATGAATACCCACATTTGCATCAAAATGGATGGAACCGGAGGGGATTATGCTAAGTGAAATAACTTAAGCCAAGAAAGGCAATTATCATATGGTTTCACTCATGTGGAACATAAGGAATGGCACAGAGGACATTAGGGGAAGGAAGGGAAAACTGAAGAGGGGGATAGAAGAGGGGGAGACAAACCATGAGAGACTATGGATTCCAGGAAACAATCTGAGGGTTTCAGAGAGGAGGTGGTGAGGGGATGGGGTAGCCCGGTGATGAGTATTAAGGAAGGCACGTGTTGCAATGAACACTGGGTGTTATACACAAACAATGAATCATGGAACACTACATCAAAAACTAATGATGTACTGTATGGTGACTAACAACATAATTAAAAAAATAAAGTTCAAAACTAGAGCAATATTTTGCTTCTATGAGGTACTGTACTAGAGGTCCTAGCCAATGCAATGCCAAGAAATAGAAATTAAAGAGATATGGAGGTCACAAATTTCCAGTTATAAGTTCTGCATAATACAATACTGTACTGTATAGTTGAATGTTGCTGAGAAAGTAGATCTAAGTGTTCTCACTACAAAAAAAAGACAGGGTAATTCTGTGAGGTGATGGAAGTGTTAACCCTACTCGTAGTCATTTCGCAACATATAAGGGTATCAAGTTATGTTGTATACCCTGAATTTACACAATGTTATATATTAATTATATCTCAAAGCTGGGGAAAAAAGGTATATGGAAAGGAAACGTAAAAATAAAACTATTCAACAGAACACTTATGCTCCAAAAACTCCAAAAAAGAACCCATAAAATCCAATATAATTAATAAGTGAATTTAGCAAAATCCCTGGCTACAAGGTTAATCAACAAATATAAATGAATTGCATTCTTATACACTCACAACAGACATTTAGAAAATGAAAATTAATACTATTTATAAGTATATAAAATCAAATCCTAGGAATAAATCTCACAAAAAGTATGCAAGTTGTCTGCACTGAAAACTGTACATTACTAACAGAAAATAAGGCTAAAATAAATAGGGGATATAGTGCATTTATAGATTGAGATTATATTTTGGGAAAACTTCTATCCAAATCCTAGAAAAATTTGTGAATATTGACAAACAGATTCTAAAATTTTTATGGAAACAGAAGACCAAGAATAACGAAAACAATCTAAAAGAACATATCTAAAGGATTTACACTAATAGATACAAGACTTGCAAATCTATAGTAATCAGTAAATAGACCAATGGGACAGAAGAGTCTGGAAATAGACCCACAAATACATAAGCACTTGATTGATGAAAGTTACTGCCAGAAAAAAAAAAAATTCTAAACCAACGTCAGCAAAATTACCATTGTCTTAACCACTAATGTAGATAATCATTCTGATACTGTTACACCATTTTACAGACTATATATATATATTATTTTAACTCTTTTAAAGGTAAATCTCTTTTCCTAAATATTGAAAAGATTTCCATCTTCTCAAAACTAAAATCAACTTTGGCATGTTTTTCAATTTTTCATTTAATAAATTGCCATTTTATCACATTACTTAATTATATGGTAAGTGAGCTTTATTAGCATATTAAAATAACTATAAGGAGATTATAGACCTATTTGACATAATACCTATTTTAATTTCTAGGACATTACAAAATCTTATTCTATAAATGTCTACTTTCACATTTGAACTTCAAAGCGTTAAACTTATTTACCTCCAGGGAATGTCTAAGAGGTCAAATCTTCCTAAATATATGGTTTTCACACATAACACCATCTTGACAACATCTGGACTTCACAGAAACCACAGGGTAAGGAATAATCCTCAAGACCTAAAACAACCACATTCCTATCAGGGTAAAATGATTTTCTAAGAAAAGGCTTGATTTTTCTGTAACTAAACTAATATAAATATATCTAAGTCCTGTTCCTAATGTAGCTATCTGATCTTTGTATACTTTTGGGGGAAGGTCAGGCAAACATTTTCTCTGATGATTCAAAAACCTGCTTTTACCCAGAGACAAAATGTCAGGGAGAATTTGATAGGCTGACCAAAGAGTCAACCCTTTGATAGCACGTAGAGGTTGCTGAATATCAGTGGAAGTTTAGCAAGTGGAACAGGATTCTTTCCAGTTGATATTTGTAAATAGCATCCTTTTTTATCTTCCTGGTGCTTCACGGTAAAGCTAAATTTGAATGTTCATCAGCCAATAAAACATAGTATAGATTACTATAAGACAGGAACAAGAAAATGAAGCTTGTACAATAAGGAAAAATCAATTATTAAAACATGAAAAATCAATATAATCATGATGTTTAAAAACCCAATCCTATTAAGTAAATCCTACAACAAGTTTGCGATCAGATTTTGTGGGACAATTCTTCTATAAGCAGCTTCCCAATTTTGCGCTGCCTTGACCTACATTGAAGTTACAAGCTTGCACCATAAGGGAAACGTGGGTCACGTCTGCAGGTTTGATGTGAGTTTTAGCATTTCCCCACTGTGGCAGGTAGTTCTCTGCTTGCCAAGAAAGTCACTGGAGACATATCAGTGCAAAGGACTGATTCAGCAGATTTGTAGAAACCAAGGGCAGGATTTTCCATTCAAAGTGAATTGGAACTTGATGAAAAGAAGCTCACAAGGCAAACGTTTGAAGATAACTGAACTCAAAACTGACACTGGGCAATGGTTGTCAAGAGGGCCTTTGTGCTGCCGAGCCACACCATACCTGCCAACTCAGTAGGATTTGTGGATTCAGGCAGGAGCCTCAATTTGAGCTCTTGCTCTACCACTTTTTATAGGACCTTAGGTGAGCCATGTTCCCTCTCCAAAATCAAGATAAAACACCTGCCATAATTCTCTTGTGGAATTGTTCTGAGACAAAAAAGATAAAGATATGGAAGTACTTGGTGGCCTCTGGCTTCTTTATAAATACGTGCTCTCTTTTTACATACTTGACAGTACCAGAGTGTGCGGGAACAGATTTTGGGATCAGGGGTGGGGTTGGGGGAGGTGGGAAGAACAGGAGTCAAACAGCTGGGTTTAAGTCCTGATTCAATTACTAAATAATACTCTGGATCAGGCAGCATGGTGCATGCTTAGGATGCAAAGATGAAAAAAAAAAAATCACTGGGGCTTCTTTAAGATTAAAATGTGGATTAGAAAATACCCACTAATACCCAGAGCCACTTCACGCAAGAGAATGATACACTTCCAACCTGTTGTGCTGGGCAGAGCTAAGAGGTTTGCTTTAAACAATAAAAAAAAAAAAAATGGATAATAGGTGTACCTTCTATGCAGAAGTGTTTAATTTCAGCATGTAAGTTGCCTAGCTCTCTTTTTCCATGCTTCTCACATTGTTAAGGATGTAGTCACCCCTCAAAAAAGCCTCAGTGTACAAGAGGGTTGAGCAAGGAATGCATTTTGTTTTAGAGGCCCTGAAGATTTTTTTTTCTGTGCAATAATCAAGCTTAGCTTTCCTGATAAAATAATGAGATGATTTTTTTTTCATAAAGCTACATTTGTTCAATGTAAAGAGCTGGACTTCACTCTGAGTTTATATTCTTCCTACTTTCTTATGCTGTGACAAAATATCCTTTTATGAAATGATTATCATGCTGTTAGAGGTGGAACTCCAAAACATGAAGTTACATGAAATACAATGAGAATGTACCACATGACTGACATGCTTTGGGGAAAAATATTCCTAATAACTGCAAGAGTATCTCTTCAAAAGATTTGCCTATGAAGCCTTATGTCCTAGCACATCAGACTTTCTATGTGAGAACACACATCAAGTTTTGGGTTTCATGTTGGTAACCAAATCATAATAGCTTTTCATGACCTTGGAAATATTATGACTGGTCTCTGAACGTGCCACTGATATAATCTCATATGGATGGATGAAGTTCCTGGAGGAGGTGTGCTAAGTAGCTGCCTTTACCACAGTAGGCATTTCAAGGCCATACTACAATTTATTGTCTCCAGACATTACCCAGGTATGTGAAGTGGTGTGAAAATGGGCCTATGATTCCTGATCTAACACCAAACAGTCTAGGGCTCAAGTCTGTTTGAAAGAAGATTTAGGCCAGAAGACTCAATTTTTAGAAAAATAAAGTAAAATTCTAGGACTGACATCAAAGACGGCTGTGGAATGAATAGTTTTATTTAATGAGTGGACTGGAATGGAGAGAGGGAGTGTGGGGAAGGTTGAAAATTGTCAAACTGGGTAGAAGTTGACATTTGCCAATTCAGACTTACGAAGGCCTCCTTGGAGCCCCGCTGTGCCTTTGCACAGCTAATTCCTTGTGTTTTATTTTTCTTTTAGATGCCTTTCCAGTGGAGCTCACAAAAAAAACAAGAAAACAAAACACAACGGTCTCCAACATCCTAAACAACTGTCTCCAAGATCAGAAAGCATCAGAAAAGACCCTAAACAGTTGTGTAATCCCAGAGGAAGGTCTTGTTTAAACGGAGAAGGGCTTGCAATAGAAACCTTGGAAATTTCAGGGAGTGGAATTTTATTGTCAGAACTTTCAATGAAAGTGCAGCGCAGATCCTGGGAGCATTAAATAAAAATTACCAACAAGCTGCCTTACCTGTGTGCACTCCAGCGAAAGGAAGGGCAAACGTGAGCAAGTCGCGCTTGTACATCAGTCAAAACTCTGACAGCTACCCTGTGAAGTTTGACGAGCTGCCATGTGCTCGACTACCTAAGATACTCTTAACTGAACCATAAAAAGACAAATAAATTAGTAATTGCATCCCTCCTGTCAATGTCCTTTTGCGTGAACTTCTCAAGTTGTTGGTTAACATTGTCTGGAATGATTTATCAATATATTCTTCTCTTTCTTAGGAAAGACAGATGCACTTGATTTTTTTTTCCAAATTGTTTTTCAAATTGATTTAAGAAAATGATACAGATATTGCCAGTTTCTGGACCTCTCCTTCTATTCCCTGTTCTGCCTCCTCCCATTAGGAAATCAAACCAATAAGATTAACATAATCTTTCTTGGAATTGACTGTTCTTTTTAAATAGATCCCATGATAGACATGTGTAAAAATCAATAACAGGCTCCTCATTTGTCAAAGCTAATGACTAAACTCATTTTGAAGTTCAATAGTGGTTACTGAAGAGTGGTCACACATTATATATCTAATCCTGTAGGTCTCTTCACTTACTCTGCAGAAAAACAGAAAAAGGAAGCTTTGTTGCTTGAGGCACAATATAAAAGCTGGGGTCTCCATTTTATTTGTACATACCCATTTTTCCTCCAAAGTAGGACAATTTCTTGATTGTCCAGGCTAATATGTTAAAGGCAAGAAGATGAAGAATGAATTCTTATAACAATTTCTAATACCTTTTCCTCCCTTACCTTTTTAAAAACCAACTGCATTGTAAGCTCCTTCAATTATATCCTTAACTCCTTGAGGTTATGGACCATGTCTTACATATTTTTAATATCCCCAGAGAGACTAACATAGCGATTGGGTCACAGGTTAGCACAAAATAAAGATTTTGTTGAATTAAACAGAATTAAATTATCCAATATCTTGGTCCATGGCATAGCAATTATCTTAGACCAGACATTCATATCCAGAGTAAAGTACAAAAGAGAGAGCTTTCCAGCAGACTCTTCCTTGATAGATGCCCTGCATCACAGGATGGTTTAAAAGCAGTGTTTGCTGTGGAGGTGTTTTCTACTACCTCCCACAAAACCTTTTCCTGCAACTGCAAAAAGGTAAGAATGGACAGGTTTTAATTAAAAAACCCTCCTCCCTTTTAAATGCCCTCTGATTACAGGTGTATGCCAGCAACCGAGCATCCTGAAATCTAGAATAGAGATGTGGCTGAAACACACACATGACATTTTCACCCCCAACTGATTGAGAGCGGATTTTTCAATTATCACTAACAAAGGCAATAGCTTATATCTGCATGATGCTTTATGCTTTCCATAAGCTTCTTCACACACACCATCTCATTTTCCAACCCCAAATCACAACAATAGTTCATTTTCCTAGAAATTCCAAATAGTGGTTCACTGTTGTGTATTCCTCATCTCGCCGGCATGTTGCCGTATTTTGGGCTCCAGGTTGTATATTGTATTGTATGCCCATTGGACACGGCCATCTCATGGAATCAATAGGTCAGACACAATTTGAAACTCCCTAGGTAATGGATTTTAAAAACTGCTTGAGGGTGGGTTGGGGGTGGAGAGACAGGAGGAAAAGGAATCCACAGAAACAATAACTGAAGTGGAGTGATGCATTCATGATGGGAGCCGGAGAACTCCTGTTCTTTATAATAGCTTCTCAGGGGAGAAGCCGCCCTTTTCCAGAAGGAGGTGTCCAGGGAAGAGCAGAGCCACGGCCATCCCATTCTTTTGATGAACAGAAACCTTATCAGTGCAATTCCTCTTGAGAGTTGCAGGGATAAAGGAAGGAGTTTAAAGACTTTTGAAAAATTTGGGTAGAGAGGGGAGGAAAGCCCAGCACTCGGCCTGTTCATTTGGAATATCTCCTGTGAAGGGGAGGGTATTCTGCCAAATTTAGGACCCTCTCAGAGCTCACAGACACTGACAGCTGATTTAAGTTCAGTGCACGGGTTTATTCTTGTCAGGGGAGAGAGGGAGCAATGAAGTGAAAAGGATGTTGAATGAATTAAATACAAGTATAAAAACAAAAATTCTCGCCTCCAACTGTAAATATCACTGTGTGATCATATTTTCTATTGCAGTGGTGCAATGAGGATGTCAAAGCATCAGTAATTAGATAATAAGTAGCATAAATCATTTTGACTTCAGAATAAGACACAGATACCTTGCAGTTTTTAATTATTTTTAGAAACCCAAAGTATCACATGGCTTTGTCTGTCTCATCGTTATAAGACTATGAGGTTGGAAAAAAAAAACAAGGAAGCAGGCGAAACTTAAACTGTCTCACATCATGGCTTGGTGGCATATATTAGGCAAAATAAGCTTTATTTTTTCCTGTTCCTACAATCCTCAAAGCCTTAATTATCTGGTGGCATAGGAGGAACAATCTAAAGCCATTCTATGTTCAATAATAGGCTGTTTCTGTAGTACAAAAAAGTTAAAGTTTGTAATGAAGAACACTGTCACATTACTAACATCTCTCATTTGTGTTTGTGTGTATGTCTGTGTGTACATGTTTTTTTAAATTTTTTTATTGTTATGTTAATCACCATACATTACATCATTAGTTTTTGATGTAGGGTTCCATGATTCATTGTCTGTGCATAACACCCAGTGCTCCACGCAGAATGTGCCCTCTTTAATACCCATCACCAGGCTAACCCATCCCCCTACCCTCCTCCCCTCTAGAACCCTCAGTTTATTTTTCAGAGTCCATCGTCTCTCATGGTTCATCTCCCCCTCCGACTTACGCCCCTTCATTCTTCCCCTCCTGCTATCTTCTTCTTTTTCTTTTTTCTTAATATATGTTGCATTATTTGTTTCAAAAGTACAGATCTGTGATTCAACATTCTTGCACAATTCACAGCACTCACCGTAGCACATACCCTCCCCAATGTCTATCACCCAACCACCCCCTCCCTACCAGCCCCCAACACTCCAGCAACCCTCAGTTTGTTTCCTGAGATTAAGAATTCCTCATATCAGTGAGGTCATATGATACAAGTCTTTCTCTGATTGACTTATTTCACTCAGCATAACACCCTCCAGTTCTATCCATGTCCTTGCAAATGGCAAGATCTCATTCCTTTTGATGGCTGCATAATATTCCATTGTGTATATATACCACTTCTTCTTTATCCATTCATCTGTCGATGGACACCATGGCTCTTTCCACAGTTTGGCTATTGTGGACATTGCTGCTATAAACATTGGGGTGCACGTACCCCTTCGGATCCCTACATTTGTATCTTTGTGGTAAATACCCAGTAGTGCAATTGCTGGATTGTATGCGAGCTCTATTTTCAACTTTTTGAGGAACCTCCATACTGTTTTCCAGAGTGGTTGCACCAGCTTGCATTCCCACCAACAGTGTAGGAGGGCTCCCCTTTCTCCACATCCCTGCCAACATCTGTCATTTCCTCACTTGTTAATTTTAGCCATTCTGAATGGTGTGAGGTGGTATCTCATTGAGGTTTTGATTTGGATTTCCCTGATGCCAAGCGATGTTGAGCACTTTTTAATGTGTCTGTTGGCCATTTGGATGTCTTCTTTGGAAAAATGTCTGTTCATGTCTTCTGCCCATTTCTTGATTGGATTATTTGTTCTTTGGGTGTTGAGTTGGATAAGTTCTTTATAGATTTTGGATACTAGCCCTTTATCTGATAGGTCATTTGCAAATATTTTCTCCCATTCTGTCGGTTGTCTTTTGGTTTTGTGGACTGTTTCTTTTGCTGTGCAAAAGCTTTTTATCTTGAGGAAATCCCAAGAGTTCATTTTTGCTCTTGCTTCCCTTGCCTTTGGTGATGTTTCTAGGAAGAAGTTGCTGCGGCTAAGGTCGAAGAGGTTGCTACCTGTGTTCTCCTTTAGGATTTTGATGGACTCCTGCCTCACGTTTAGGTCTTTCAACCATCTGGAGTCTATTTTTGTGTGTGGTGTAAGGCAATGGTCCAGTTTCATTCTTCTGCATGTGGCTGTCCAATTTTCCCAATACCATTTGTTGAAGAGACTGTCTTTTTGCCATTGGACATTCTTCCCTGCTTTGTCAAAGATGAGTTGACCATAGAGTTGAGGGTCCATTTCTGGGCTCTCAATTCTGTTCTATTGATCTATGTGTCTGTTTTTGTGCCAGTACCATACTGTCTTGATGATGACAGCTTTGTAATAGAGCTGGAAGTCTGGAATTGTGATGCCGCCAGCTTTGCTTTTCTTTTTCAATATTCCTCTGGCTATTCGGGGTCTCTTCTGGTTCCATAAAAATTTTAGGATTCTTTGTTCCATTTCTTTGAAAAAAGTGGATGGTATTTTGATGGGGATTGCGTTGAATGTGTAGATTGCTCTAGGTAGCATTGACATCTTCACAATGTTGGTTCTCCCAATCCATGAGCATGGAACATTTTTCCATTTCTTTGTGTCTTCTTCAATTTCTTTCATGAGTATTTTATAGTTTTCTGAGTACAGATCCTTTGCCCCTTTGGTTAGATTTATTCCTAGGTATCTTATGGTTTTGGGTGCAATTGTAAATGGGACGGATTCCTTAATTTGTCTCTCTTCTGTCTTGTTGTTGGTGTATAGGAATGCCACTGATTTCTGTGCATTGATTTTATATCCTGCTACTTGACTGAATTCCTGTATGAGTTCTAGCAGTTTTGGGGTGGAGTCTTTTGGGTTTTCCACATACATTATCATATCATCTGCAAAGAGTGAGAGTTTGACTTCCTCTTTGCTGATGTGGATGCCTTTGATTTCTTTTTGTTGTCTGACTGCTGTGGCTAGGAATTCTAATACTATGTTGAATAGCAGTGGTCAGAGTGGACATCCTTGCTGCATTCCTGACCTTAGGGGAAAAGCTCTCAGCTTTTCCCCATTGAGAAAGATATTCGTTGTAGGTTTTTCATAGGTGGCTTTTATGATATTGAGGTAGGTACCCTCTATCCCTATACTCTGAAGAGTTTTGATCAAGAAAGGATGCTGTACTTTGTCAAATGCTTTTTCTGCATCTATTGAGAGGATCATATGATTCTTGTTCTTTCTTTTGTTAATGTATTGTATCACATTGATTGATTTGCAGATGTTGAACCAAACTTGCAGCCCAGGATTAAATCCTACTTGGTCGTTGTGAATAATCCTTTTAATGTACTGTTGGATCCTATTGTCTAGTATTTTGGTGAGAATTTTTGCATCCATGTTCATCAAGGATATTGGTCTGTAATTCTCCTTTTTGATGGGGTCTTTGTCTGGTTTTGGGATCAAGGTAATGGTGGCCTCATAAAATGAGTTTGGAAGTTTTCCTTCCATTTCTACTTTTTGGAACAGTTTCAGGAGAATAGGTATTAATTCTTCTTTAAATGTTTTGTAGAATTCCCTGGGAAGCCATCTGGCCCTGGGCTTTTCTTTGTTGGGAGATTTTTGATGACTGCTTCAATTTCCTTAGTGGCTATAGGTCTGTTCAGGTTTTCTATTTCTTCCTGGTTCCATTTTGGTAGTTGATACATCTCTAGGAATGCACCCATTTCTTCCAGCTTACCTAATTTGCTGGCATAGAGTTGCTCATAATATGTTCTTATAATTGTTTGTATATCTTTGGTGTTGGTTGTGATCTCTCCTCTCTCATTCATGATTTTGTTGATTTGGGTCATTTCTCTTTTCTTTTTGATCAGTCTGGCCAGGGGTTTATCAATCTTGTTAATTCTTTCAAAGAACCAGCTCCCCTAGTTTTGTTGATCTGTTCTACTGTTCTTTTGGTTTCTAGTTCATTGATTTCTGCTCTGATCTTTATGATTTCTCTTCTCCTGCTGGGTTTAGGCTTTATTTGCTCTTCTTTCTCCAGCTCCTTTAGGTGTAGGGTTAGGTTGTGTATTTGAGACCTTTCTTGTTTCTTGAGAAAGGCTTGTATTGCTATATACTTTCCCTCTCAGGACTGCCTTTGCTGTACCCCAAAGATTTTGGACAGTTGTGTTTTCATTTTCATTGGTTTCCATGAATTTTTTTAATTCTTCTTTAATTTCCTGGTTGACCCATTCATTCTCTAGTAGGATGCTCTTTAGCCTCCATAGTTTTGAGTTCTTTCCGACTTTCCTCTTGTGAGTGAGTTCTAGTTTCAAAGCATTGTGGTCTGAAAATATGCAGGGAATACTCCCAATCTTTTGGTACCGGTTGAGACCTGATTTGTGACCTAGGATGTGATCAATTCTGGAGAATGTTCCATGGGGACTAGAGAAGAATGTGTATTCCGTTGCTTTGGAGTGGAATGTGCTGAATATGTCTGTGAAGTCCATTTGGTCCAGTGTGTCGTTTAAAGTCTTTATTTCCTTGTTGATCTTTTGCTTAGATGATCTGTCCATTTCAGTCGGGGGGGTAAGGTCCCCCACTATTATTGTATTGTTGTCAATGTGTTTCTTCGCTTTTGTTATTAATTGCCTTATATAATTGGCTGCTCCCATGTTAGGGGCATAGATATTTACAATTGTTAGATCTTCATGTTGGATAGACCCTTTAAGTAGACTATGGTGTCCTTCCTCATCTCTTATTACAGTCTTTGGTTTAAAATCTAGTTTGTCTGATATAAGGATTGCCACCCAGCTTTCTTTTGGTGTCCATTAGCATGGTAAATGGTTTTCCACCCCCTCACTTTCAATCTGGGGGTGTCTTTGGGTCTAAAATGAGTCTCTTGCAGACAGCATATGGATGGGTCTTGTTTTTTAATCTAATCTGATAGCCTGTGTCTTTTGATTGGGGCATTGAGCCCATTTACATTCAGGGTAACTATTGAAAGGTATGAATTTAGTGCCATTGTATTGCCTGTAAGGTGACCGTTACTGTATAGTGTCTGTGTTCCTTTCTGATCTATGCTGCTTTTAGGCTCTCTCTTTGCTTAGAGGACCCCTTTCAATATTTCTTGGAGGGCTGGTTTCGTGTTTGCAAATTCCTTTAGTTTTTGTTTGTCCTGGAAGCTTTTTAGCTCTCCTTCTATTTTCAATGACAGCCTAGCTGGATATAGTCGAAACAGGCATCAAACAGGCCATTCTTGGCTGCATATTTTTCTCGTTTAGTGCTCTGGAGATATCTTGCCAGTCCTTTCTGGCCTGCCAGGTCTCTGTGGATAGGTCTGTTGCCAATCTAATGTTTCTACCATTGTAGGTTACATATCTCTTCTCCGGAGCTGCTTTCAGGATTTTCTCTTTGTCTCTGAGAACTCGTCAGTTTTACTATTAGATGTCAGGGTGTTGACCTATTATTATTGATTTTGAGAGGGGTTCTCTGTGCCTGCTGGATTTTGATGCCTGTTTCCTTCCCCACATTAGGGAAGTTCTCTGCTATTATTTGCTCCAATATACTTTCTGCCCCTCTCTCTCTTTCTTCTTCTTCTGGGATCCCAATTATTCTAATGTTGTTTCGCTTATCTCTCGAATTCTGCCCTCCTGATCCTGTAGTTGTTTATCTCTCTCTTTCTCAGCCTCTTTATTTTCCATCATTTGGTCTTCTATATCACTGATTCTCTCTTCTGTCTCATTTATCCTAGCAGTTAGTGCCCCCATTTTTTATTGCACCTCATCAATAGCCTTTTTGATTTCGACTTGGTTAGATTATAGTTCTTTTATTTCTCCAGAAAGGGTTTCTCTAATAACTTCCACGCTTTTTTCAAGCCCAGTTAGTATCTTTAAAGTCATGAGTCTGAACTCTACGTCGACTGTCCTTGTCGGTCTGGGCTAAGCAAGCTGCTCGGGTTTGCTCTCAGGAGCTTTTGTTCCCTGCAAGCTCTCGGTACAGCTTTGGAGGACCAGGGCGAAAATGGTGGCTTCTTAATCTCTGCCCGGAGGAGCTGAGAACTCGGGGCCCCGCTCCTCAGTGTGCCCCCAGAGAAAAGCAGTCACTCCCGTCTCCCTGGTCTCCGGCCGCACTCCGTGCTCACTCGGCCTGTGACCGAGCGTTTGTACCTCTGGCACCCGACCCCGTGTGGAGTCTCCAAACCTAGCAGATCCCTGCGGTGTGCTCCCGTGCCACTCCTCCCGGGGGAGAAAGGGGAGTCTCCCCGGCTCTGCCGCTTGTTCGGTCCCTGCTGGAGGAGCAGTGGCCCGACTTCCAGTAAGTGATCGCTTCTCTGTTCAGAGAGTTGTTGCTACTCTCCTCTTCGATCTCCTGTTGAGTTCGTTGGTGTTCAGAATGGTTTGATCCCTATTCAGCTGAATTCCTGAGACCAGACAAAATCTAGGTCTCCTACTCCTCTGCCATCTTGCTCCGCCTGTGTGTACATGTTTTTAAAATATATTGACATTTTTCCTCAGTGGCTTTATCAAATAGTGATTTTTTAAAATTATTAGTGTTAGGCTGATGATCTCTCTCCTGGAGGCCTGGAAAAATTTTTTTTTGAAAAGTGGGGAAAGAAGCCTAAATATTAGTAATTCTGAGTATAGGCTGTGTGAGTCTTTATTCTAGTTACAGCTGATCAAATAATTTAGGGTTAATTTATGGGGATCTGACCCTTCACCCAGAGCTCAGGAGTTTGCACATACAGCTGACCCTTACACAACACAGGTTTGAACTGCATGGGTCTACTTTACACAGATTTTTTTTTTTTTTATAAATACAGTACAGTACTCTAAATGTTTTTTCTCTCCCTATGATTTTTCTTCTTTTTTTAAGATTTTATTCATTTATTTGAGAGAGAGAGAGAGCACAAGCCAGGGGGAAGGGCAGAGGGAGAGAGAGAAGCAGATTCCCCACTGAGCAGGGAGCCCAATGCAGGACTCGATCCCAGGACCCTGAGATCATGACCTGAGCCGAAGGCCGACACTTAACCAACTGAGTCACCTAGGAGCCCCTCCCTATGATTTTCTTAGTAACACTTTCTTTCTCTAATTTACTTTAAGAATACAGTATATAATACATATAAAAATATGTGTTAATGGACTGTTATTGGTCAAGCTTCTGGTCAACAGTAGGTTGTAAGTTACATTTTTGGGGAGTCAAAGTTATATGCAGATTTATTGATGGCACGGGAGCTGAGGTTGAGGTGTGTGGTTAGTGCCCCTAACCCTGCGAGTATAGAATAGAGTAAATGAGAGGAAGACAAATGAGAAGATTTTGGGTATAGGTGTGGAAAGCCTTGTATAACATGTTACCATATCTGTATATTATCTTGTAAGCAGAGAGGGATCGATAAAGGTTCTTAAGTGGGGAAGAATCATGACTGAATCAAAGTTTTCCAGCAATAATTCTGGTTAAAGCAAGGAGGATAAAATGAGGAGAAATTAGAATTATGGTTTATGGGCATACTTCAGAAAAGTGATAAAGGTTCAAATCAGAGCAGTGGCAATGAAAATGAGAATAGGGGTTATTTGGGATCAAAGGCATTTTGAAGGTAGAACCAAAGAGCTTGGTAACTGAATAGGATGATGAGGGGAGTCAAGAGTCATGCTGATGTTCCTAGCAGAGCCTACAGAGTAGACAGAGATAATGACAGCCCACGTGAAGAATCCAAGACAAAGCTGAAGTCAGGAAAGGGGGTACCATCAAGGGGTCTTGCATCATAAAAGTTACATGGTTACAACTGAGAAATTTTTTTTAGAGAAAAATGGAACAATCTCTTCTAGGTAATTTTCCCTCACAGTAGGCAGCAATCATTATAATGGTTTTACTATTAGATGAGGTTTATATTGGTATATATATATGGAACTTTTTTAAAAGGTCTGGAAATGACAATGGGATCAGAATGGTAGAATGGGAAGAGCAGTAGGTTATCAATCAGAAGTCATAGTCTCTATTAGACACCTGACTGACCTTGAACAAACAACTCAATCCCTCCAGTTGTTCATTTCATAACTTGTGAACTAGGAGTGATGGTGCTTTCTCTTCCCTCCTCACTGTGTATAAGGATCAAGGACATGATGCATTTTTCGGCTGAGCGAGAACTACAGAGTGCCACATAAGTGATTTGGATGTACTTTAACATGTTGTGAGCTTGATAATTAAAAATAAAAACTCTTGATTGAAAGTAATTTCTCAAAATATTTTCAGGGAAAGAGATGTAAATTCTATTAAAGGATTTAGTCACTGTTGGGGGTTTTATGTCTCTCTTTTTTTTCAATTTCTGAATACAGCAAATCTTCCCTTTGCCCGAATATTAAATCTATGAGGCTACAAATATAACCTTACACATGGTATGCATTATAAAAACAAACCCTGAAACATTTGTCTGGGGCAACATAAAAGAAACTGAAAAATTGAAGATGTCAAGCATTTTTACTTAATGCAAGATATTCCCATTATTTCTTTTCCTTTTAATAAAGTTCACACTTAGCTGCTCTCTTGAAAACCAATTCTTCCCAAAGCTTCTCTCTTCATCTTTAATATGACTCTTCTCTGAAGCTCTCATTTCTATCCGGGCAGTATTATTACATATCTTACAAAGTCAAGCATTAGAGATTAATTACATGTGAAGTCCATCTGATGGGCTCTGGGGTTTCTCTGGGTAGTAGTGAAGGCTACCCACTGGTGTCATAAAAGCT
This sequence comes from Eumetopias jubatus, assembly GCF_037043125.1. NCBI lineage: Eukaryota > Metazoa > Chordata > Mammalia > Carnivora > Otariidae > Eumetopias > Eumetopias jubatus. The sequence goes on from NW_028274813.1 coordinate 78,651,141, forward strand.
GTATAAATTTAATTAAAATGTAGCTATTTCATTGGGTCTCCTATGCAAGTAGGGCCTCTGGTCTTCTGTAAAAAAGAATGATCTTGTATAAAAACTCACAAAGTTAAAGGAACAGAGTAATACATTGTGGTGAGTGATAGCCTGCCTGAGCAGCCAGGCACAGGATGGAGAAGGCTAACAGGGAGGGAAGGTCCCCTCTATGTAATAGTCACACCTTTCAACCTCACCAAGCCCCTTTCCAAGTGGCTTGAATCAGAGAGAATCCCAAGTGCACTTTTCAGCCTTCCGTTGGCTGTTTATCCAAGAAGCCCCAGGAGGTTGTAAGCAGATACCAGTTTACACCGTGGTAATCACTGGCATTTCATTCTCCCAAATAGCTAAATGAACTTTTCTACCCTGACTTCTTCCTGGCACTTCCCCAATATTGAATAAACTTGAATAACGGAAAGGGTCAAGTTTAACATCAAGTCTGACCAGGAGACCCACCGACAGTTTATAAGCCTCATGGTATACATCTGCAAGGAGTGGGTCAGGACTTTTGATTCTCTGGAGAGGGAACTTTCTTGGAAGGCCCTAGCAAATTTGGTCATCTCTTTATTTTGTCAAAAAGTAAGTTGCCAGAGTGCGATCTGAAAATGGAAGGCAGGCATTCTATAAAATTACTTCTATCAAAAGTAGCACAGTATCTGTGCTAAGCCATTTGGGAAAAGTGTGAAATAACAGTAATAATAATTGCTACCATTTATTTTGTGATACTATGTGCCAGATATACATGTGCTAGTTCCAGCTCTTACACCAATCCTGGAAAGAACACACCACCGTATTATAGTACAAAGAGTGCACATTTTGAAGAGAGACAAAAATGGTTTGAATCCTGGATTAGCTATGCTCTCAGAATCTGTTTCTTTATAAACTAATATTTGGCTGGGAAACTCTAAGTGATGCTTAAACGAGTGAAATAAATATATATCTTCCTAACACATTATCTGGCACTTAGTGGAAGTTTTGCAATGTTCGTTTCCATCTTAGTCTTCAGCAAGACTCCATGGGACTCAATATTTTTGAAAAATTCTCTAAGGATTGGGATTTTGTGATTTCTTGCAGAGTATTAGCTTCCACTAAGTGTTTAATTTTATATATCCAATGTCAAAATGTGCACAATGTGAAAGAAATAGTTGTTCTATGTTAGATGAGTGTTTAGTTTATCTTAGTTGGCATGTATAGAGAGCTATAGGCTTACCCTGCATTAGAACATCTATTTATTCTAGTTACCTTGGTGTGTGTAAAATAGGAAATATGGCAGGGGGGGAGGGAGGTAATGAAATTTTAACCTTTAACTAGGTCTGGATGTTCTGGTTTAAGATGGCAACATAGGGAGACCCTGAACTCACCTCCTCCCACAGATAGCTACATATGGAACAATTTCCTCTGAAAAAAATCTAAATACTAGCTAAGCAACTCCTGCACCTCAGACAAATGAGAAAAAAATCCACAGCAAAGTGGGTTGGTGAAGCTGAGACACAATTTCACCATAAATGCTACCCCTGGAATGGTGACCCACAGTCAGGAGGGGACTCAAAATCTGGAGCTTTCCCCTGAGGAGCTACAGGTTTGAACCCCATATTGGGCACCCCAACTTTTAAGACCTGCACCTGAGAGATGAGCCCCCAAATATCCACCTTTGAAAACCAACAGAGCTTTTTTTTTTTTTTTTAGATTTTTATTTATTTGAGAGAAAGAGAGAGAGCAGAGCAGGAGGGAGGGACAGAGTGAGAAGCAGACTCCCCAGTGAGCAGGGAGCCCAATGTAGGGCTCGATCCCAGGACCCCAGGATCATGACCTGAGCTAAAGGCAGATGCTGAACTGACTGAGCCACCCAGGTGCCTGAAAACCAACAGAGCTTTTATCCATGAAACCCACAAGGCTATTGTAAACTAAGAAATTTTTTTTTAAAGATTTTATTTATTTTATTCATGAGAGACACACAGAGAGAGAGAGGCAGAAGGAGAAGCAGGCTCCCAAGGAGCAAGGAGCCCAATGCGGGACTCGATCCCAGGACCCTGGGATCATGACTTGAGCCGAAGGCAGACACTTAACCATCTGAGCCACCCAGGCACCCAGAAATGGGTCTTAAAGGGCTCACAGCCTCAGACACACCTGCCCCCAGGTACTAGTGCAGAAGCACTGAGAGGCTTAAAGATTTTATGTGAAAGAGACTTATTTTCTTATATTAAAGCATTGGCCTGAGGGTAAGGCATATAATTTGGCACATATCTAGAGCCTGAAGGGGCATCTCTAAGGACAGAAGCTTATAGACATCATGCTTGCCTCTCCCTCTGCATTGTTCTAGCTTTCTGGTACTTCATGGAAAAGAATGGATTCCCCAATTTTCTGGCTGCCACCTAGGAAATACCCCTTGACAGCCTGGCCCTGGCGGCTGGGGTTGGGGGGGGGCTTGTGTTTCTGGGTCCCACCACTGTAACAATCAGAGAGACAATTCTAGGCCATTGTCACCCCCAGGGAACTGCATAGACAGCAGACTAAAACACACCCCAGTCTTTCTGTGAAATAGGCTTATTTGTTTGTCCTGGAGCTACCTGAGGCACAGGCTTCTGGTTTGGCACAGATCTAGAAATTTACGGAAGTGCACCCTGGAGACAGAGGAGGGTGGATCCCATCTTCCACTCTCCCTCTACCATGCTCCAGCTTACTGGAATCTCCCAGAAAAGAACTTATACAGTCATCTGGGACCCCAATTTTTATGACTGCCATCAAGGGTATGATACTTTTAGATTGTGTGGCTCTGGTTGCCAATGGGGCTCAAACTTGTGGGTCCCACAGGACTATAAACAATGGAGAGAGTTCTTAACTGGCCACTATCCCCAGGGCACAATCCTTCTATGAAAGAGGCCTACTAGCTTGTCTTCATAGCTGTGGCATAAGAGACTGGCTTCTAATCCAATAAATTCAAAGAACCCATTGTAATCCTCCCTGAGAACTCAGAAGCCGGTGCTGTCTTTGTGCTTTCCCTATGCTATGCTCCACAGAGCCAGTATCTCCTGGAAGGGAGCTTGTATGTGCATCTGATGCCCTGGTTTTCATATCTGGTGCCCAATTTTTATGGCAGCAACCAAGAAGATGCCCTTGACTGCTGGCTCTGATGGCCTTTGGGGCTTGCTTTCCTGGGTCCCAGGGGACTATAACTGAAAGACCGTTCCTGGCAGGCTGCCACCCTCAGAGCACTGCACAGACATAAGACTGAAACACAGTTCCAGTCTCTCTATGGAGAAGACTTATTTGTTTGTCCTGGATATTAGACCTGAGGCCAGGCTTCTGGCTGGCACACATTTATTGCCCTTCTTAGGCATGCTCCAGGGATAGAGGTTGGTGGACACTATCTCTATGCTCTCCCTCTGCCTTACTCCAGCTCACCAGTATCTCCCAGACAGGAACTTATACCACCATTTAGGCCCTGATTTTTATAACTCCCATCCAGAGGACACCTCTAGATTGCCTAGCTCTAGTGGCCAGTGGGATTTAGGCTTATGGTCTCACAGGACTATATATAGTTGTGCACTTTAAAAGCTGCTGCCTTAGGTCTGTCTTTCATCAGCTTGAAACTAGGTGCTGACTATGATCCTCTCTTTGGGACACTGACAGGTCTTGGCATACTCTCAAGTACTGGGAGTCATTAAAAATAAAATAGGTTGCTTGGACTACTATGACAAGTTGTATGTCAACAAATTGGACAACCTAGAAGAAAGGGATACATTTCTAGACACATACAACCTAGCAAGATTGAATCATGAGGAAATAGAAACATGTACAGACTGATTACTAGTAGGGAGATTGAATTAGGAATCAGAAACCTCCTAACAAACAAAATCCAGGACAAGACAGGTGAATTCCACCAAACAATGAAGAAGAATTAATACCAATTCTTCTTAAACTGTTCCAAAAATTTGAAGAAGGAACACTTCTAAATTTACTTTATGAGGACAGCATTACCCTGGACACTACAAGAAAAGAAAATTACAGGTCAATACCCCTGATGAACATAGATGCAAAAATCCTAAACAAAAATATTAGCAAACCAAATTCAACAACACATTAAAAGGATCAAACATCATATTAAGTGGAATTTATTCTAGGGATGCAGAGAAGTTCAACATCCACAAAACCAATGTGACATTCCACATTAACAAAATGAGGACAAAAATTACATGATCTTAATAGAAGCAGAAAAATCCTTTGACAAAATTCAACATCCACTTATGATAAAAACTCTCAACAAATTGGGTATAAAGGGAATGTATCTAAACACAATAAAGATAAGCACACACCTAATATCATACTCAAAAACCTGAAAGCTTTTCTTCTAAGATCAGGAACAATACAAGGATGCCCACCCTCCCAACTTTCATTCAACATAGTATTGGAAGTCCTAGCTGGAGCAATTAGGTAAGAAAAAGAAATGAAAGGCATTCAAATTAGAACAGACGTAGAACTGTCACTATCTACAGATGACATATTATATGTATATAAACCCTAGAGACTCCACCAAAAAACCATTAGAACTAATCAACAAATTCAGTAAAATTGAATGATGCAAAAATCAAAGAAAAAGATGTTGTGTTTTTATACACTAATGAACTATCAGAAAGAGAAATTTAAAAGTCCCATTTACAACTGTATCAAACATAATAAAATACCTAGGAATAAATGTAACCAAGGAGGTGAAAGACCAGTACACCGAAAACTAAAACATTGACTGATGAAAACTAAAAAAAGAATAAATGTAAAGATTTTCTGTGCTCATAGATTGGAAGAATATTGAAGTGTCCATACCTCCTAAAGTCATCTACAGATACGATGCAATCCCTATCAAAACTCCAAAGGCTACTTTCATAGTAATAGAACGATCTTAAAAATCGTAAGGAACTACAAAAGACCTCAAATAGCAAAAGTGATCTTGAGAAAGAACAGAGCTGAAGGTATCATGCGTCCCGATTTTACACTGTATTACAAAGCTAGAGTAATCAAAACAGTGTGGTATTAGCACAAAGCAGACACACAGATCAATAGAACAGAATGGGGAGCCCAGAAATGAACCTATGCATATATGGTCATTTAACGTATAACCTAGGAGGCAAGAATATACAATGGGGAGAAATCAATCTCATCAATAAATGGTGCTGTAAAAAAATGAACAGCCATATGCAAGAGAATGAAATGGGATCACTATTTTACACCATGAATAACTCAAAATGGATCAAAGATTGAACAAAAAACTTGAAACCATAAAATTCCCAGTAGAGACATAGGTGGTAAGCCTATGTCATTCTTCATGATGAATTTGTTGGATTTGATACCAAAGGGAAAGGCAACAAAGGCAAAAATAAACAAGTGGAACCACATCAAACTGAAAAACTTCTGCACAGTAAAGGAAACCATCAACAAAATGAAAAGGCAACTTACTGAATAGGAAAAGTATTTGCATATCATATCTGATAAGGCATTCGTATCCAAAATGTATAAAGAATCCATACAACTCAATTGCAAAAAACCCCAAAATATGATTAAAAAATGGGCAGAGGATCTGAATTGACATTTTTCCAAAGAAGATATATATATATAGATAGATAGATGATAGGTAGGTAGGTAGGTAGGTAGATAGATAGATCAACAGGTACATGAAAAGATGCTCTACATCATTAATCATCAGGAAAATGCAAATCAAAACCACAATGATATATCACCTCATACCTGTTAGAATGGCTATTATCAAAAAGACAAAAAGTAACAAGTGTTGGCAAGGATGTGGAGAAAAGGGAACCCCTGTTCACTGTTAGTAGGAATAAATTGGTGTAGTCACTATGGAAAACAGTATAGAGGTCCCTTAAAAAATTAAAAGTAGAGCTACCAAATAATCTAGCAATTCCACTTCCAGGATTGTATCCAAAGAAAATAGAAGCATTTGAAAAAATTAAAAAAGGTATATGCACCCCCATGTTCACTGAAGAACTATTTACAATAGTCAAGATAGGAAACAACCTAAGTGTCCACTGACGAACGAATTACAAAGTGTGGTGTGTACAATAGACATGCGTGCGCGCACGCACACACACACACACACACACACACACACACACACACACTGGGATATTGTTTTGGCCATCAAAAAGAAGAAAATCTTGCCATTTGTGATAAAATGAATGGATTTTGAGGCATTCCTGTTTAAGTGGAGAGAGAGAAGATAGAGAAAGGCAAATACTATATAATCTCATTTATATGTGAAATTTAAAAAACAAACACACACACACACACTCCAAACAAGCTCATGGATACAGGGAACTAACTGGTGTTTGCTAGAAGCAGGGGGTGGGTAGTAGGCAAATGTGTGAGGGGAGTCAAAAGTTATAAACTTCCTATTATAAGGTAAGTAAGTCCCAGGATGTAATGTACAGCATGGCGTTTATTGTTAATAATGCTATAATGCATACTTGAAAGTTTCTAAGAAAGTAAATCTTAAAGTTCTTATCTTAAGAAAATATTTTTGTAATTACATAAAGTAGAGGATGAAAACTAGACATTGTGATTTTCATTTTGTAATGTATACAAGTATGGAATCATGTTGTACAAATGAACTATATAATGCTATGCCAATATACCTCAATTAAACTGTCACAAAAAAACCAAACCAAATAAACCATTTAACTAGTTCCACCAAGAGATTCTCTTTTAATCAGAATTACTTTTGTCCAGGATATGTTTGCCTTTGTTCTTATAGCTACCATTCTCAATCATGACAGGTCTGTATAGTCTCCTTTTGTTTTTTATCCATAGGTTTAAGACAGAAACCCTGAGAAATTCTCATTCCATATAAGGCTAGAAGCTGTCCAAAACTTTGAAGAGTCTGGAATAAAGGTGCAATAGGGGAAGGCAAGGTTGGAAAGGAAACACAAGCTCGATTCTCTGTGTTCCTACCACAGCTGCTGACATAGTTGTGGAAAAGATAAAATTCCTCAGATTTGTTCTCTGCAATTCTTAATCCTCTATTCTTGGAAAATTTATTCCTCAGCCTTTTAATAGTCTCATTTACTCTTTTGAGATCATTTCTGTTATATAAACATTAAATATTGGGCAAGTTATTTTTGGAATGTCTGAGTCAACAGTGAATATCAAGTGTTTTGATTTGTTTTTAGGATGACATATTTAGAACATAGAAAAAGTTATAGCTGTAGCTGTTTCTAAATAAATTAGAAAACTCCAAACTGAGAATCTTTCAGTGCAACCTATTATTAGAAGGGTACAGAAATGCAGAACTTCCCAAATTTCCCCCAAAAAGTTATATAGAAAAAAAGGACACATATAAAAGAGAACCAGAAGAAAATAGTTTCCACAAGCCTTGCACAAACAACAATTTTTCACCAGGCACCATTCCTTTCATTTAAATGAGAATTCAAAAGCACATGGTTTAAATTTTTAAAATTCTAGGATTTTATTTAATAAGGAGTTAATAAATATTTATCCATTATAGCACAATCAAATTATAATTTGTTATATTCCCTCTTCCCAAACACATACCAAGAATAGATAAAATATACTAGTAGAAGACCAAAATACTTAGCCAATAAAAGCTTTATTTTTTTTACTTAAAAAGTAAAATAAATAACTTCGCAAAGTGAAAACTGAAAGAAATGCAAAGAGTAAAATGTTTTGACTACACAAGCTTGCTGTCCTTAAGAAGCAGGTGATAGCAGAATTTAACATTCTGTATGATAAACAACACTGCTTAAAGACAAGGCTCTCTAGATTATGAAATAGGACAAAGAAAATTTGCTGAACACTCCCTATGGCTAAGGCTTTTAGCAAGCTTCAGGCTGGGTGTGCAGAGACAGACATTCTTGCAACAAGGCAATGGTCAAAGTAGTCTACTAGCAAACTGACTGGAACTACATTGTCCCCAACATCATCATGGGATAGGAGCCCCTGAAGGAAAAAGATCTAGTGCCATAACAGGTACTGTCAGTGCCCCTTGTCTCCTTGTTCTCACTGCTCAAGTACATATTGTTCTGATTTTCAAAATCTGCATTTCTTTCTTTTAGCTCTCCTAAATGGGCACTGAATCCTGCTTTGCCTACTGGTCTGGTGTACTAAAAGTGATGGAGAACTAATGCTTTTGGGGAGCAGCCTCAAACTGACTAAAGGAAATTGGTTCATAAATACTAGCATGACCCTTGGGTAGGATAACTCTGAGAGATCTGTTCTACACTGGCTTCCAGAAGTTTCCTTGAAGGATTGGCTGCTAGTTACACACAGAGGTAACTGATTCAGTAATACACCCATTATTGGTTGTTTTCTTCTCTATCTCCCTTGTTCATTCTTCTAGTACTGTTTCCTTCACCTCCCAAATAAACTACTTGCTCTCACATCCTTTACTTAGGGTCCATTCCATGGAGAACCCAAACTAAGACAGATGCTGAGAAGGATAGCCAAAAAGATCAGCAGAAGGAAGATAGATTGTCCCAAGGAGAAATTAACATAGTGGAAGAGTCTAAAAAAATCTTTAAAATAAATGTATTTAGTACCCAAATATAAATGAATAAGTTATATTAAAGAAAAGCAAGGACTTATGGAATAAAAATAAGCAGAAATGAAGCAAGGCCAAGAAGATATGAAACAAATATAATTTGAAAACTTGGAAAGGAAATATACAGTCTTCAAAATTCAAAGAGTTGAGAAGTGTAGTAAACCTAGCATTGGACAAAATGGAAGAGTAAGTCACTGAATTAAAAGAGAAACTCACCCAGAATATAGCATGCAAGATTTAAAAAAAGAAGAAAATCAGGAAGGGTAGAGAGATAATGAAGTTATAGAGCATAGATACATAGGCAGGTTTCTATTAAACGTGCTTCTATGGTCCCACTGTAATCCTCTGCAAAATCCTCAGAGGTCAAGCAACTGTGTTCATGTTCTACCTCTGCAGTGACCTAGAGTGCCGGTATCTCCCTGAAAGGATTTTGTATGTGTGTGTGGCACGCCATTTTTTATGTCTGGTGCCCCACACATTGTGGGTACCATCTAAGGGATACCCTTTGATAGCCTGAGTCTGGTTGGCAGAGGGCTTATGTTTCTAGTCTCATGAATTGTAACAATGGAAAAGCTATCACCCAGCAGGGGACAGCAAAGAGAGCAGACTAAAACACACTCTAACTTTCTGTGAAAGAGGCATATTTGCTTATCTTGGAACTTGAGCCTGACAGGTACACTTCTGGCTTTCCATATATCTAGAAACCTACTGAGATGCTATCTGGTGAGGGAGGCCAGTGGATGCCATCTTTGTGCTCTCCATCTGCCCTGCTGTAGGCCACCAGTATCTTCCACAAAGGAGAGTATACAGTCATCTAGTGCTCTGATGTTTGTGACTGCCTCCCAGGGGACACTTTGAGGTTTCCTGGCTCTGGTGGCTATTGGCACTTACAATTGAGGTCCCACAGGAATGTGTATATTTGCATACTTTAAGCTGCTGCCTGAGGGTCTGGCTCCAGTCAGCATGAATCTAAGTGCTGACTGAAATCCTCCCCTTTGGGACAATGACAGGTCTTGGCATACCATCAACAACTGGGAGACATTAAAAATGAAACAATCTGCCTGGACAATCACAAGGTTTGAAAGACAACCAAGAGCAAGGGCAAGTTTGAGTGGTAAGGCTAATCACCTACATGAGGTCACTTTTCAAGACTGGGGAGGTGGCTGTTTCAATTAAAGCATGGAAACCACCACAGAAGGTCAGTGAAAGAGAGGAATATGTTCCAAACTAAATAAAATGAGAAAACCTCAGAAAAAGTTCCTAATAAACAGATAAACTCTTTATCAGGTAAATCACTTAACATAATGTTCATAAAGATGTTTCACCTACTCAGGTGAAAGAGGGATGAACACAGTGAGAACTTAAAGTAATAGAAAACATAAGAAAGTACCAAGTAGAAATTACAGAGCTAAAGAGTATAACTCAATAGAAAATTACACTAGAGGGATTCAACAACAGACAAGATAAAGCAGAAGACAGAATTAATGAATTCAAAGACAAGGCAGTGAAACTCACCCAATCAGAGCAGCATAATGAAAAAAGAGTGAAAAAAGTGATGCAAGCTTAAAGGACTTAAAGGACAATATCAACCCAACCAACATTCACATTATAGGGGTTCCAGAGAGACGAGAGAGAGACAGGCAGAAAATTATTTGTAGAAATAGTGGATAAAAACTTCCCTAACCTGGACAGGGAAAGAGATCCAGAATCCCAGAGACTCCCAAAGAAGGTGAACCTAAAGAGACATACACAAAGATATATTATAATTAAAATGTCAAAAGTTAAAAATGGAGAGAATCTTAAAAGCAGCAAGAAAAAAAAAAAAACAATGTGTTACATAACAAAGAAATCCCAATAGGACAATCAGCAGTTTTCAGCAGAACCTTTGGAGAAAAGAGGGAATGGAATGATATATTCAAAGTGCTGAAAGGAAATAAAAATTCCAACCAAGAATACTCTACCCAGCAAAGTTGTCATTCAGAATTGAAGGAAAGATAAAAGTTTTCAATGGAAGCAAAAGCTAAAGGAGTTAATCCCTACTTTACTAGCCTTACAATAAATTTAAAGAGACTTGTTTAAGTTGAAATGTACAAATTAGTAACAGAAAGACATGGAAGTCTAAATCTCATTGGTAAAGGTAAATATATAGTAAAATTTAAAATAATCTAATGTCCTAAAGGTGATGTAGTAGTCACTTATAAAAATAGTATGAAGGTTAATAGACAAAAGTAGTAAAAACAACTGTAACTGCAATAATTTGTTAAGAGATTTCAAGATAAGATATGTGAATTGTGACCTCAAAAACATAAAATGTGGGCGGGGAGAATAAGAGTGTTGAGTATTAGAATGTGTTCAAACTTAGGTTGTTATCCATTTAAAATAGACAATTGTAAATATAAATATTATATGTAAGCCTTATGGTAAACAAAAAGCAGAAATCTATACTAGATATACAAAAGAGAAAGAGAAAGGAATCTAAACATAACAGTACCAAAATAATTATTATTTTTTAAAGATTTTCCTTATTTATTTGACTAAGAGAGTGAGAGAGAGTGAGAGAGCAAAAGAGCACAAGCAGGGGGAGCAGCAGGCAGAGGGAGAGGGAGAAGCAAGCTTCCCACGGAGCAGGGAGCCTGAAGGTTTCATCCCAGGACTCCAGGATCATAACCTGAGCCAAAGGCAGATGCTTAATTGACTGAGCCACCCAGGCGCCCCCTAACAAAATCATTAAATCACAAAGGAAGAGAGCAAGATAAGAAAGGAAGAGAAGAGCTACGAAACAGCTGGAAAATGTTAACAAAATGGTAATAAATACATATCAATAATTACTTTAAATGTAAATGACTTCTCCGTAAAAGATATAAAGTCACTGAAAGGATAAAATGATAAGATACTTCAGATGTAAAGACATACACAGACAAAGTAAAGTGATGGAAAAAGATATTTCATCCAAATGTGAACCAAAAGACACCAAGTATAGCTATATTTATATCAGACAAAATAGACTTTAAAACAAAGACTATAATAAGAGACAATGAAGGCCATTACATAATGATAAAAGGAGGATATAACATTTGTAAATATATATGCACCCAACAGATGATCCCCTAAATATATGAAGCAAATATTAACAGACTTAAAGGGAGAAACAGACAGCAGTACAGTAATAGTAGGGGACTTTATTACCCCACTTTCATCAGTGGGTATCATCCAGACAGAGTATTAATAAAGAAACGGTCCTAAAATGACACATTAGACCAGATGAAATATATATATACATATATATATGTAAATAAAATATTCTATCTAAAAGAAACAATATACCTTCTTCTCAAGTGTGCATGGAACATTCTCAAGGATAGATCATATGTTAGGTTATAGTACAAGACAATAAATTAAAGAATATTGAAATCATATCCAGATTCTTCTCTACCCACAATGATATGAAACTAGAAATCATTACAAGAAGAAAACTAGAAATTTACAAATATGTGGAAATTAAACAACATGCTACTAAATAACCAATGGGTCAAATAATAAGAGAAATTAAAAAAAAACTTTTAGACAAATGAAAATGGAAATAAACATACCAAAACTTATGGGATGTGATGTAATAAAAGTAGGTCTAAGAAAGAATTACACAGTGATAAATGCCTACCTCAAGAAACAAGAAAAATCGCAAATAAAAAACCTAACTTTACACATCAAGGAATCAGAAAAAGAATAAATGAAGTCCAAAGTTAATAAAAGGAAACTAACAAAAACCAGAGCTGAAATAAATGAAATAGTGACAAAAAGACAACTAAAAAGAACATTACAAAAAAAAAGCATTTTTTTCAAAGATAAATTAAATTGACAAACCTTTAATAAGACTCACCAAGGAAAAAAAGACAGGACTCAGAAATAAAATAAGATGTGGATTAGGGGAGATTACTACTGATTACACAGAAATATGAAAGATTATGAGTCCACTATGAAAAATTACACACTAACAAATTGGACAACCTATAGGAAATGAATTCCTAGATACATACAACCTACCAAGACTGAGTCATGAAGAAAGAAAATCTAAACAGACCAATTACTAATAAGGAGATTAAGTCAGTATTCAAAAGCCCCTACTAAAGTCCAAGACCAGATGTCTTCACTGGTGAATTCTACAAATATTCAAAGAATTAATACCAATCCTTCTCAAATTCTTCCAAAAAATAGAAAAAGAGGAATACTTCCAACCTCATTTCATGAGATCAGCATTACTATGACACCAAAACCAGACAAGGACACCACAAAAAAGAAAATCACAGGCCAATATCCCTGACAAATATAGAAACAGAAGCCCTCAATAAAATATTACCAAACTGAATATAACAATAGATTAAAAGGATCATATGCCATAATCAAGTGCAATTTATTCTAGGGATGCAATGAAAGTCCAACATATACAAATCAGTCAATATGATATACCATATGATAAAAATCATATGACCACTTGAATGGATGCAGAAAAAGCCTTTAACAAAAATCAACATCAATTTATGGTAAAAACTCTCAACAGAGTGAATATACAGAGAACATACCTCAACATAATAAAGGCCACCACAGCTAACATCATTTACAAACATGAAAAGCTTAGTTTTTCCTCTAAGATCAGGAACAACACAAGGATGCCCACTCTCCCAACTTTTATTCGACATGGTACTGGAAGTCCTAGCCAGAGCAATTAGGCAAAAAAATAAAAGACATTCAAACTCGAACAGAAAAAATAAAACTACTTGCAGATAGTATAATATTATATGTAAAAAAAATGCCTAAAGTCCACCAAAAAACTATGAGAACTAAACAACAAATTCAGTAAAGTTGAAGGATATAAAGAAAAAATCAACATACAAAAATCTGTTTCTATACATTACTATTGATCTAAAAGAGAAATTTAGAAAACCATCCATTTACAATTGCATCAAAAGGAATAAAATACCAAGGAATAAATTTAAGAAATTTAAGGACCTGTATATTAAAAACTGTAAGATGCTGATGAAAGAAATTGAAGAAAACACAAATAAATGGAAAGATACTAAATCCTCATGGATTGGATAATTTGTATTGTTAAATTCTTCATACTATGCAATTCAACCTACAGATTCAATACAATCTTATCAAAATACTAATGGTATTTTTTACAGAATATAAATAATCCTAAAATTTATAAGGACCCACAAAAGACCCGACATAGCTAAGGCAATCTTGAGAAAGAAAACAAAGCTGGGGGCATCATGCATCCTCATTTGAAATTATATTACAAAATCATAGTACACAGGAGCAAGATGGCGGAGGAGTAGGAGACCTGTATTTCGTCTGGTCTCAGGAATTCAGCTGAATAGGGATCAAACCATTCTGAACACCTACGAACTCAACAGGAGATCGAAGAAAAGAATAGCAACAACTCTCTGAATAGAAAAGCGACCACTTTCTGGAAGGTAGGACGTGCGGAGAAGTGAAAACGAGGAGATATTCGGGAGGATAGACGGCGGGGGAGGGGGCCTCCAACGGCCGCTTCTGGCAAGTGATAGAGCCGCGGAACACAAAATCGGAACTTTTAGAAGTCGGCTCCGCAGAGGGACGTCGCTCCAGTGGCTAAGCGGAGGGGTGGAAACCTCGTGGGACAGTGTGGTCTCAGGACCCTCAGGGTCACAGAAAAACCGGGGGTGCCTGAGTGTGGCAGAGCTCCCAGGTATCGGAGCGGGGAAGCCGGCTGCAGAGATGGAGCCGAGGCATGGGCTCTCAGCTCGGGGTTGCCATAAACTGTGATCAGTGACAGTTGAGCCACTGCTCCTCCAGCAGGGACCCAACAAGCGGCAGATCCGGGGAGACTCTCCTTCCTCCCTGGAGAGGAGCGGCGCGGGAGCGCACCGCAGGGATCTGCTGGGTTTGGAGACTCCACACGGGGTCGTGCGCCAGAGACAGAAATGCTCGGTCACAGCCCAGGTGACTGTGGAGTGCCGCTGGACACCCGGGAGACGAGAGTGATTGACTGCTTTTCTCTGGGGGTGCACTGAAGAGCTGGGCCCCGAGTTCTCAGCTCCTCCGGGTGGAGATTGAGAGGCCACCATTTTCACCCTGGTCCTCCAAAGCTGTACCGAGAGCTTGCAGGGAACAAAAGCTCCTGAGAGCAAACCGGAGCAGCTTGCTTAGCCTGGACTAACGAGGGAGGGGCAATTCTGCCTCCAGCAAAGACATTTGGGAACCACGGCAACAGGCCCCTCCCCCAGAAGATCAGCATGAACAGCCAGCAAGTCAAGACCAAGTTTACCGATCAAGGAGAACGGCAGAACTCCAGTGCTAGGGGAATACTACACATAGAATTCATGGCTTTTTTTTTTTTTTTTACCATGATTCATTAGTTTTTCAAAGTTAATATTTTTAACTTTTTTTTAATTTTTCTTTTTCCCTTTCTCAACCAACATCTTATCAATCCCTTTTTTAAAAAAAACATTTTTTAGTTTTCATTTTTAGAGTCATATTTTATCCCTTCATAGTTACCCTTATTTTTGGCATATATATATAAGTTGTTCTCTTTTTAAAAGTTTGAGATACAGTTTCTTCTAGCAGATCAAAATATGCCCTAAATCACTAGTGTATGGCTTTGTTCTAGTCTCCTGCCTGATCACATTCTCTTCCTTTTTTTTTTTATTTTAAATCTTCCTTCTTTTTTCAAACAACCACTTATCAATTCCTTTATAAAATCTTTTATAATTTTCATCTTTACAGTCATCTTCCATCCCTTCATTGTTTCAACCCTTATTTTGTATATGTAAGTCTTTCTTCCTTTAAAATTTTAGGAGGCACTTTTTTCTAACAGACCAAAATACACCCAAAATCTAGTGTGTGGCACTGATCTATGGACTGGCCTGATCATATGTGATCATATTCTGTTTTTTTTCGTATTGTTCTGTTTTTGTTTTTATCTTTTTCTTTTTGTTTGTTTTTTTTTTCTCTTTCTTTTTTCTTTCTTTCCCTTTCTTTCCCCTTGGTTTCAGGTCTTTTCTGATTTGTATAGAGTATATTTGCTGGGGACGTTGTTAATCTGTTAGCATTTTGTTCTCTCATTCATCTATTCTCCTCTGGACAAAATGACAAGACGAAAAAAATCACCACAGCAAAAAGAACAAGAGGTAGTACCGTCTGCCATACGGACATTAGTACGATGTCAGACCTAGAGTTCAGGTTCATGACTTTAAAGATACTAGCTGGGCTTGAAAAAAGTGTGGAAGTTATTAGAGAAACTCTTTCTGGAGAAATAAAAGAACTATAATCTAACCAAGTCGAAATGAAAAAGGCTCTTAATGAGATGCAATCAAAAATGGGGGCACTGACTCCTAGGATAAATGAGGCAGAAGAGAGAATCAGCGATATCGAAGACCAAATGATCTTTTTGGGCTGAGAAAAAGAGAGAAACAACTACAGGATCATGAGGGCAGAATTCGAGAGATAAGCAATACGATAAGACGAAACAACATTAGGATAATTGGGATCCCAGAAGAAGAAGAAAGAGAGAGAGGGGCAGAAAGTATATTGGAGCAAATTATAGCAGAGAACTTCCCTAATGTAAGGAGGGAAACAGGCATCAAAAGCCAGGAGGCACAGAGAACCCCTCTCAAAATCAAAATAATAGGTCAACACCCCGACATCTAATAGTAAAACTTACGAGTCTCAGAGACAGAGAGAAAATCCTGAAAGCAGCTCCGGAGAAGAGATATGTAACCTACAATAGTAGAAATATTAGATTGGCAACAGACCTATCCAAAGAGACCTGGCAGGCCAGAAAGGACTGGCATGATAACTTCAGAGCACTAAACGAGAAAAATATGCAGCCAAGAATACTATATCCAGCTAGGCTGTCATTGAAAATAGAAGGAGAGATAAAAAGCTTCCAGGACAAACAAAAACTAAAGGAATTGCAAACACGAAACCAGCCCTCCAAGAAATATTGAAAGGGGTCCTCTAAGCAAAGAGAGAGCCTAAAAGCAGCATAGATCAGAAAGGAACACAGACACTATACAGGCACAGTCACCTTATAGGCAATACAATGGCACTAAATTCATACCTTTCAATAGTCACCCTGAATGTAAATGGGCTAAATGCCCCAATCAAAAGACACAGGCTATCAGATTGGATTGAAAAACAAGACCCATCGATATGCTGTCTGCAAGAGACTCATTTTAGACCCAAAGACACCCCCAGATTGAAAGTGAGGGGGTGGAAAACCATTTACCATGCTAATGGACACCAAAAGAAAGCTGGGGTGGCAATCCTTATATCAGACAAATTAGATTTTAAAACAAAGACTGTAATAAGAGATGAAGGAGGACACTCTATCCTACTTAAAGGGTCTATCCAACAAGAAGATCTAACAATTGTAAATATCTATGCCCCTAACGTGGGAGCAGCCAATTATATAAGGCAATTAATAACAAAAGCGAAGGAACACATTGACAACAATACAATAATAGTGGGGGACTTTAACACCCCCCTGACTGAAATGGACAGATCATCTAAGCAAAAGATCAACAAGGAAATAAAGACTTTAAATGACACACTGGTCCAAATGGACTTCACAGACATATTCAGAACATTCCATCCCAAAGCAACGGATTACACATTCTTCTCTAGTCCCCATGGAACATTCTCCAGAATTGATCACATCCTAGGTCACAAATCAGGTCTCAACCGGTACCAAAAGATTGGGATTATTCCCTGCATATTTTCAGACCACAAAGGTTCGAAACTAGAACTCACTCACAAGAGGAAAGTCGGAAAGAACTCAAAACTATGGAGGCTAAAGAGCATCCTACTAGAGAATGAATGGGTCAACCAGGAAATTAAAGAAGAATTAAAAAAATTCATGGAAACCAATGAAAATGAAAACACAACGGTTCAAAATCTTTGGGGTACAGCAAAGGCAGTCCTGAGAGGGAAAGTATATAGCAATACAAGCCTTTCTCAAGAAACAAGAAAGGTCTCAAATACACAACCTAACCCTACACCTAAAGGAGCTGGAGAAAGAAGAGCAAATAAAGCCTAAACCCAGCAGGAGAAGAGAAATCATAAAGATCAGAGCAGAAATCAATGAACTAGAAACCAAAAGAACAGTAGAACAGATCAACAAAACTAGGGGAGCTGGTTCTTTGAAAGAATTAACAAGATTGATAAACCCCTGGCCAGACTGATCAAAAAGAAAAGAGAAATGACCCAAATCAACAAAATCATGAATGAGAGAGGAGAGATCACAACCAACACCAAAGATATACAAACAATTATAAGAACATATTATGAGCAACTCTATGCCAGCAAATTAGGTAAGCTGGAAGAAATGGGTGCATTCCTAGAGATGTATCAACTACCAAAATGGAACCAGGAAGAAATAGAAAACCTGAACAGACCTATAGCCACTAAGGAAATTGAAGCAGTCATCAAAAATCTCCCAACAAAGAAAAGCCCAGGGCCAGATGGCTTCCCAGGGGAATTCTATCAGACATTTAAAGAAGAATTAGTACCTATTCTCCTGAAACTTCCAAAAAATAGAAATGGAAGGAAAACTTCCAAACTCATTTTTTTTTAGGATTTTATTTATTTATTTGACAGAGAGAGAGAGACACAGCAAGAGAGGGAACACTAGAAGGGTGGAGTGGGAAAGGGAGTAGCAGGCTTCCGGCGGAGCAGGGAGCCCGATGCGGGGCTCAATCCCCGGATTCTGGGGTTGTGACCCGAGCCAAAGTCAGATGCTTAACCATCTGAGCCACCCAGGTGCCCCACTTCCAAACTTATTTTATGAGGTCACCATTACCTTGATCCCAAAACCAGACAAAGATCCCATCAAAAAGGAGAATTACAGACCAATATCCGTGATGAACATGGATGCAAAAAATCTCACCAAAATACTAGCCAATAGGATCCAACAGTACATTAAAAGGATTATTCACCATGACCAAGTGGGATTTAACCCTGGGCTGCAAGGTTGGTTCAACATCCACAAATCAATCAACGTGATACAATATACCAACAAAAGAAAGAACAAGAATCATATGATCCTCTCAATAGATGCAGAAAAAGCATTTGACAAAGTACAGCATCCTTTCTTGATCAAAACTCTTCAGAGTATAGGGATAGAACATACATACCTCAATATCATAAAAGCCATCTATGAAAAACCTACAGCGAATATCATTCTCAATGGGGAAAAGCTGAGAGCTTTTCCCCTAAGGTCAGGAACGCGGCAAGGATGTCCACTATTACCACTGCTATTCAACATACTATTAGAATTCCTAGCCACAGCAATCAGACAACAAAAAGAAATCAAAGGCATCCAAATTGGCAAAGAGGAAATCAAACTCTCACTCTTTGCAGATGATATGATAATGTATGTGGAAAACCCAAAAGACTCCACCCCAAAACTGCTAGAACTCATACAGGAATTCAGTAACGTAGGAGGATATAAAATCAATGCACAGAAATCAGTGGCATTCCTATACACCAACAACAAGACAGAAGAGAGACAAATCAAGGAGTCGATCCCATTTACAATTGCACCCAAAACCATAAGATACCTAGGAATAAATTTAACCAAAGAGGCAAAGGATCTGTACTCAGAAAACTATAAAATACTCATGAAAGAAATTGAAGACACAAAGAAATGGAAAAACGTTCCATGCTCATGGATTGGGAGAACCAACATTGTGAAGATGTCAATGCTACCTAGAGCAATCTACACATTCAATGCAATCCCCATCAAAATACCACCCACTTTTTTCCAAGAAATGGAACAAATAATCCTAAAATTTGTATGGAACCAGAAGAGACCCCGAATAGCCAGAGGAATCTTGTAAAAGCAAAGCAAAGCTGGCGGCATCACAATTCCGGACTTCCAGCTCTATTACAAAGCTGTCATCATCAAGACAGTATGGTACTGGCACAAAAACAGACACATAGATCAATAGAACAGAATCGAGAGCCCAGAAATGGACCCTCAACTCTATGGTCAACTTATCTTTGACAAAGCAGGAAAGAATGTCCAATGGCAAAAAGACAGTCTCTTCAACAAATGGTGTTGGGAAAATGGACAGTCACTTGCAGAAGAATGAAACTGGACCATTTCCTTACACCACACACAAAAATAGACTCCAGATGGTTGAAAGACCTAAACGTGAGGCAGGAGTCCATCAAAATCCTAAAGGAGAACACAGGTAGCAACTCTTCGATCTCAGCTGTAGCAACTTCTTCCTAGAAACATCGCCAAAGGCAAGGGAAGCAAGAGCAAAAATGAACTCTTGGGATTTCCTCAAGATAAAAAGCTTTTGCACAGCAAAAGAAACAGTCCACAAAACCAAAAGACAACCGACAGAATGGGAGAAAATATTTGCAAATGACATGTCAGATAAAGGGCTAGTATCCAAAATCTATAAAGAACTTATCCAACTCAACACCCAAAGAACAAATAATCCAATCAAGAAATGGGCAGAAGACATGAACAGACATTTTTCCAAAGAAGACATCCAAATGGCCAACAGACACATGAAAAAGTGCTCAATATCGCTTGGCATCAGGGAAATCCAAATCAAAACCTCAATGTGATACCACCTCACACCAGTCAGAATGGCTAAAATTAACAAGTCAGGAAACGACAGATGTTGGCGGGGATGCGGAGAAAGGGGAACCCTCCTACACTGTTGGTGGGAATGCAAGCTGGTGCAACCACTCTGGAAAACAGTATGGATGTTCCTCAAAAAGTTGAAAATAGAGCTCGCATACAATCCAGCAATTGCACTACTGGATATTTACCACAAAGATACAAATGTAGGGATCCGAAGGGGTACGTGCACCCCAATGTTTATAGCAGCAATGTCCACAATAGCCAAACTGTGGAAAGAGCCAAGATGTCCATCGACAGATGAATGGATAAAGAAGAAGTGGTATATATACACAATGGCATATTATGCAGCCATCAAAAGGAATGAGATCTTCCCATTTGCAAGGACGTGGATAGAACTGGAGGGTGTTATGCTGAGTGAAATAAGTCAATCAGAGAAAGACTTGTATCATATGACCTCACTGATATGAGGAATTCTTAATCTCAGGAAACAAACCGAAGGTTGCTGGAGTGTTGGGGGGTGGGAGGGAGGGGGTGGCTGGGTGATAGACATTGGGGAGGGTATGTGCTATGGTGAGCTCTGTGAATTGTGCAAGACTGTTGAATCACAGATCTGTACCTCTGAAACAAATAATGCAACATATGTTAAGAAAAAAGAAAAAGAAGAAGACAGCAGGAGGGGAAGAATGAAGGGGAGTAAGTCGGAGGGGGAGACGAACCATGAGAGATGATGGACCCTTAAAAACAAACTGAAGGTTCTAGAGGGGAGGAGGGTGGGGCGATGGGTTAGCCTGGTGATGGGTATTAAAGAGGGCACATTCTGCGTGGAGCACTGGGTGTTATGCGCAAACAATGAATCATGGAACCCTACATCAAAAACTAATGATGTAATGTATGGTGAATAACATAACAATAAAAAATTAAGAAAAAAAAAGAAATACAAGGTACTGGTCTTTTGTAGATTAGGAAAAAAAAGAAGAAAAAGGCACCCATAGGAGACAGAAGTCCTGGTCCATATATTTGGCACTCTTTAGGTATGAATGTGACTATGTGACGGTTCTTTGAGAGCTTCTTGTGCTCATACTTCATTTCTACTCGAATCATCCAAATCTTGTTACCAGGAAAGCAGCTGCGGTTTCAAAAAGGGGGGGAGATGTCTGAAAGCCATTACTCCACGCAGCACCCAAGAGGAAAGTTTCCTCGCATTCCACAAAGCAAGTGTGTGCTCAAAAGAGTTGTACCTTCCCCATCAGAGACCGCATGCATCCTCTCCGTGTGGCTAATCTCTAGAACGTTCCTGGCACGTTGAGTGCGTCAGCAGCATGTCAATTCACAGACTTACAAAGGAAGACGTGTACATTTCAAGACGAAAACCCTGCTTTCGTGTTGCTGTTCCATCTGGAGGCTTATTATAATCCCAGGAAGCTGGCCAAAGGAAACTCTATGGTATTTTTGTCTTTCCCTTCTAAAGCCAAAGACTAAAATAATAATAATAATAATAATAATAATAAACTGCCCATCGCAGATATTTGTAAAAAAAAAATCATAGTACACAAAACAATATAGTATTAGCATAAAAATAGACAAATAGTTCAATGAAGTAGAATTGAGAGCCCAGAAATAAACTCATGCATATAATGTTCAATTAATTTATGATAAAGGCATCAAGAATACACAAGAGGAGACCGTCTGTTCAGTAAATGAAGAACTAGACATCCACATTCAAAGGAATGAAACTGGACCACTACCTCACATCATACTCAAAAATTACCCCAAATGGATTAAAGATTTAACATAAGACCTGAAATCATGTAACTTCTAAAATAAAACATAAACAGTAATGATTTTTTGAATTTGACACCAAAAGCAGAGACAACATAAGCAAAAATAAATGGGACTACATCAAACTAAAAAGCCTTTGCATATCAAAGAACCATCAATAAATAAAAGGCAATCTACTTAATAGAGAAAATATTTGCAAATGATCTAATAAGGTGGTAATATCCAAAAAATATAAAGAACTCATATGACTCAGTAGGAATATTCCCCAAACATTCCAATTAAAAAATGGGCAGAAGTTTTGAATATTTTTTTCAAAGAAGATACACAGATGGCCCACAGGTACATTAAAAGATGCTCAATATTGCTCATCATCAAGGAAATGTAAATCAAAACCACAAGATATCACCTCATACCTTTAGAATGTTAATTATAAAAACGATAAGAAATTAGAAGTGTTGGCAAGGATGTGGAGACAAGTTAACCCTTGCATATACTTGGTGAGGGAATGTAAATCGGTGCAGCCACTCTGGAAAATAGTATGGAGGTTCCTATATAACTAAAAATAGAGCTACCATTTGATTCAGCTATTATACTTGTGGATATTCATCCAAAGAAAATAAAACATTAATTTGAAAAGCTATATGCACCTCATTTCATTGCAGCATTATTTACCAAAATATGAAAGCAAACTATGTGTCCATAGGTAGGTGAATGGATAAAGAAAATGTGGTTTATATGCACTCAGTGGAATATTACTTAGCTATAAAAAAATGAAATCTTGGCCACTTCACTGTCTGAGCCACCTAGGCACCACAACTCTTGGTTTTGGCTCAGGTCATGATCTCATGGGTCTTAAGTTGGAGCCCTGTGTCAGGCTCTGTGTTCAACGGGGAGTCTGCTTGGCATTCTCTCACTCTCCCTCTCCTCCTCCCCCCTCACTCATGCTTGTTCTCTTTCTCTCTTTCAAATCAATCAATCTTAAAAAAATTTAAATCTTGCCATTTGCAACAGCATGGATGGACCTTAAACTCATTATGCTAAACGAAATTAGCCTAGCAGAGAAAGACCAATACTATGATTTCACTTACGTGTGTTTAAAAAAAAAAAAAAAACAAAAGAACAAGCTCATGGATACAGAAGAGTGGTCGCCAGAGATAGTGTGGGGGTGGATTGGGACATGGGTGAATTGGATGAAGGGGTTTAAAAGTACAAACTTCCATCTATAATATACGTCATGGGATATAATGTTCAGCATGGTGAACATTATATATTAATATACTGTATTGTATATCTGAAAGTTGCTGAAAGTAGATCTTAAAAGTTCTCATCATTAGAAAAATTGTACCTATGTGTGGTGGTGGATGTTAACTGGACTTATTGTGGTGATCATTTCGCCATCTATGCAAAATCAAATTATCATGTTGTGTACCTGAAACTAATATATGTTAATTACGTCTTATATGTGTGCGTGTATACACATACACACTCTTCATATATATATATAAAGTACTATAACATAATATTATAACATACATTTCTTAGTATGTTAATGAATAAAGCAGTATTTTAATGAATAAAGCAGACCCAAAAAATCAAATATAAAGATTTGAACAAATAAACATGCTTGATTTAACACACATATAGAAAATTTTGTACTACACCAGTAGCAAATAAATATTCTTTTCAAGCACATAGAAAACATTTATGAAAACTGATCAGAAACATAGCCATAAAGAAAATCTTAACACACTTGTTTGACCATAATGCAAAAACTTCAGAACTAATAACAATATGATCCTAATTTAAAAAAATTATGGGGGCGCCTGGGTGGCTCAGTTGGTTAAGCGACTGCCTTCGGCTCAGGTCATGATCCTGGAGTCCTGGGATCGAGTCCCGCATCGGGCTCCCTGCTCGGCAGGGAGTCTGCTTCTCCCTCTGACCCTCTCCCCTCTCATGCTCTCTCTCTCTCTCATTCTCTCCCTCAAATAAATAAATAAAATCTTTAAAAAAAATAAAAAAATAAAAAAAATTATGTTATGTACTTGGAAATTAAGATGCACATTTCCAAATAAGTCATGAGTTAAAGAGATATATATCATAGAAGTTAAAAACGTTTAGAACTAAATGATACTGAAAATATTATGTATTATTAAAAAATATAGCTAATTAATACTTATTCATAAGAGAAAAGACTCCATCAATGACCTGATGCCTAAATTAAACAGGAAAAGAAACACATTGGGAAAAATTAAAAGAAGGAACAGTTAGATAGCAATTAAAAAAGAACAAAGTACCACTACTCACAACAATATGGATGAATCTCATAGATATAATGATGGTTGGAAGAACTCAGACACAAAAGGTTGTATGCCCTATGATTCCATTTCCTGAATTTCAAGAGCAGACAAAACTACTTGGTAGTGATAAAAATGATGAAAAATTTCCTCTGAGGCTATTAAGTGGGAAGGAGCACAAGGGGACAGAACTCTGAAATGTTCTATATCTTGATCTGGATGGTGGTTTTAGAGATGTATTCATTTGTAAAAGTTCATTTATCTGTATATATTTGTACACTTTACAGTATATATGTAACACTTCAACAAAAAAACTTACAACATAAAGTAATTAAAAAGAAAATAAAATGTAACAGAGACAGCAAAACCAAAAATTGTGTTTTTCTAAATAGAGTAATGAAATCTACAAATATCCATGTGGATTGATTGAAACATTTTATTCTAAATGACCAGTAGAATGCTTATCTAAATGAAGATTTGGATTTTAATAGTAAGTCTGAATATCTGACTATATTGAGATAGTGTTAGCCTTGCTAGATGTAGTGGAAATTATATATTGATCATGTACAAACTGATTGGCAGAAATCTCAAAGTAGCATTTGGCTATTTAGGCTTCCAAAGTTTGAGGAAGAAGCTGAAACTAAATAGTGGCTTTTAACCAAATGTGCAGACTGATGTCAAATTTAGCATATGTCTAAGTGATTATTAAAACTGGATTGCATTACAAAACAGTCCAACAAATACCAGGCCCAGATGTATTTTTGGAGGTCTACCTAATAATAAAGAAACAAATTTAAATTTACACAAATAATTACAGAACCGAGAAAAAGAGGAAAACTTCCCACCTATTTTATGAAACTAAGATAAACTTAATACAAAGCCTGAATAAAATATTACCCAAAGGGATAATTCCAGTTAAAAATCACATGCGAAATTAGATGCAAAACTACTAAAAAAATATTAGCACACCAAATTCTGCCATATAAAAATACACCACGACAAAGTTGGATATATCAAGGATTTCATGGTTAGTATAAGAAAATCAATTTAAATAATTCACTAATAAAACATTAAAAGGAGAATAAAATACCAATTTCAATTGATATAGCAAAAGACTTTGATAACTTAATTTTATTTATTATTTTAAAAGCTCAGCAAATTACTGTTTTCAGTGTTAAAGTATTCACTTTAATATTTGAAACAAGACAAGGGAGCTAGGTGTCTCCACCACTGTTCAGTATTATTCTTCAGTTCTTGGACAATGCAAAAATAAAGAAAAAAATGTGTAAAAAACATAAGTATTGGAAAGTGGGGAAACCTATATTATTCACAGGTAATTCCATTATTAACATAGAAATCCCAAGGGAATCAACATATGATTTATTAGAATTAAAAGGTATATGGCAAATTCTTGGATACCAAATTAATTTCATTTCTGTTCACAATTACAAAGAATTAAAAGTTCAATTTATAAAATAGCAATTATTTATAAAGAATAACTATAAAATACTTAACATTACAAAACATATGCTACCTCTCTATGGATAAAATATAAACTTTATTGAAAGACGTTCTAAAAAGAAAAATCATGTTCTGAGATTATCCTAATGTTGGGAAGATGTCAATCCTCCCCAAATTGATCTTTGAATTCAATTTAATCCTAACCAAAATGCCAACTGTGTGTGTGTGTGTGTGTGTGTGTGTGTGTGTGTGTGTGTGTGTGTGTGAGAGAGAGAGAGAGAGAGACAGACAGACAGACAGACAGACAGATGGGAAAGGGGGCAGGGGGAGTGAGGAGGGAAAACTGAACTAAAATTTATAAGGAAGGGTAAAGGGAAAAATTAAGACATTGCTCCTAAAGAAGATGACTTTGTAGGGGGGTTTGTTTTAGTAGGTACCAATCTTATAATAATAATGTACTATTTCAGACAATGTAGTCCTTTTGCAAAGATATTCCAATTAAACAGAGTAGAAAATCTGAACATGGAATAGAGATATAAATATTTGATTAATAGCATACTCTTTAATGTATAAAGAGTACGAAGGAAATAACAGAGACTTTTTTCTTGCTAATCAAATGAGGAATTGCTAATCAAATATTTGATTAATGGAAGATGCAAGAAGTGTTCAATGAAAAGGAAGAATGTTATTTTTTAACAATTTGAAAATTGAGAACTCTGGTTCATCAAATTATGCCACCAAAAAGTGAACAGACTTGGAAGAAATACTTGTAGCATGATAATCAAATGATTCAAATCCAGAACATTTAAATAACTCTAATGAAGCCTTATGAAAAGGCAGTCCAATGAAAAATGGACAAAAAATTTAGACAGACACTTCCCTAAATAGGAAAGGCAAAAAATCAATATGCTTATAAAAAGAACAGAGTCATAAGTACTAGAAAAATGTTGGTTCGGATGTGATTGAAGAGCAAGTTTTATACATTGCTGGTGGGAGTATAAATGGATGCAAGCACTTAAAAAGTAATGTGGCATTATCTACTGGAATTGAAAATGACTCATTTATGATGCAGAAATTCCATGCCTACATATATATCCTAGAGAAAGTTTTGTATATGCCCATTATCAGGACACATGTGTAAGAAACATTCACAGCAGCGCTACATGTAATAGGCAAAACATCTAGACATGGCCAAATATTGAGTTATATTTACACAGAATACACCAGTGAAGCTATGGGCACCAAGATAAATCAGAATAATGTTGAACAATAGTAAATAAAATATGATATAAATACATATGGTACAATATGCATTTACAGTTATCTGAAGTTCAAAAATATGCAAAAAGTAAATATAACAATGAAATAAATACAATTAAAAATATATAATGTAGTTAACAAAATGGCAATATGCACATGCCTTTTTATAATTACTTTAGACGTAAATGGACTAAATTCCCTGATCAAAAGACAGAGAGGCTGACTGGATTAAAAAAAAAAAAAAAGACCCATCTATATGCTGCTTATATAAGACTCACTTTAGATGTAAGGACACACACGACATAAAATGAAGGAATGTAAAAAAAAAAATTCCATGCAAATGAAAACCAAAAGAAAGCTGGAGTAGCTATACTTATATTCTTATATTAGACAAAATGGATTTAAAACAAAGACTGTAATAAAAGATAAAGAAGAGTATTACATAAAGGGGTCACCCAACAAGCTATAGCATTTGTAAATATTTATGCTCCCAACATAGGAGCACCTAAATATGCAAAGCAAATGTTAACAGACCTAAAGGGAGAAATAGAGAGCAATACAATAAGAGTAGGGGATTTTAATACCTCACTTACATCAATGGGTCCAGAAATCAATACATCAATACATCAGCCTTAAACAACATATTACAAACATTAGCCTTAAACAACATAATACACCAGATGGACTTACAGATATTTACAGAATATTACATCCAAAAGCAATAGAACACGCATTCTTCACAAGTGGACTTGAAACACTTCTCCAGATAGATCAAAGCAAGTCTTAATAACTTTAAGAAAACTGAAATCATATCAAACTTCTTTTTTGACCATAATGGTATGAAATTGGAAATTAACTACATGAAGAAAACTGGAATATTTACAAAAATGTCGAGATTAAACAACATTCTATTGAACAACCAATGGTTCAAAGAAGAAAACAAAAGAGAAATTAAACACAATGATACAAATAAAAATGGAAATATACCAGAATTTGGGTATGCAGCAAAGGCAGTTCTAAGAAGCAAGTTCATAGCAATACATGTCTATCTCAAGAAGTAAGTCTCATATAAACAACCTAATTTGATACCTAAAGGAACTAGAAAAAGAAGAAACAAAGTCCAAAGTTAAAAAAAAAAAAGGAAATAACAAAGATGAGAGCAGAAGTAAATGAAAGGAACTAAATAGACAATAGAAAAGATCAATGAAACTAAGAGCTGGCTCTTTGAAAAGAAACAAAATTGACAAACCTTTAGCTGGACTCACTAAGGAAAAAAGAGCTAGAACTCGATTAATATGAGAAATAAAAGAGGAAATGTTATAACTGATAGCACAGAAATACAAAGGATGAGACTTCTATAAACAATTACACATCAACAAATTGGACAACCTAGAAGAAATGGACAAATTCCTAAAAATATACAACCTACCTTGGCTGGATCATATCATAATAAAAGAGAATATTTCAACAGACTAATTACAAGTAGATTGAATCACTAATCAAAAACCTCCCTGCAAACAAAAGCCCAAGACCAGAGGGCTTCACTGATGAATTCTACCAAACATTGAAAGAAAAATTAATACCAATCCTTTCAAAAAAAGAAGAGTAAACTTTTCCAAATTCATTTTATAAGGCCAGCATTACTCTGATACCAAAACCAGGCAAGGAAACCACAAGAAAATCACACACTTATATCCCTGATGAACTTAAATGTAAAAATCCTCAATAAAATATTAGAAAATTGAATTCAATAATACATTAAAAAGATCAAACACTGGGGTGCCTTGGTGGTGCAGTCGGTTAAGCATCGACTCTTGATTTTGGCTCAGGTCATGATCTCAGGGTCATGAGACTGAGCCTCACATCAGGCTCCTCACTCAGCAGGGAGTCTGCTGGAGATTTTCTCTCTCCCTCTTCCTCTGCTTCTCCTCCCACTTGCTCTCTCTCTCTCTCTCTCAAATAAATCTTTAAAAAATAGGATCAAACATCATGACCAAGTGGGGTTTATTCTAAGCATGCAAGGATGTTTTAATATCCACAAATAAGTCAATGTGATATACCACATTAACAAAATAAAGGATAAAAAGCATATGATCATTTCAATAGATGCAGAAAAAGCCTTTGACAAAAATCAACATACATTTATGAATATAAAAACTCTCAACAAATTGGGTATAGAGGAAATGTACCTAAACATAAAGGCCATATATGACAAGCCCACATCTAACATCATATTCAATGGTGAAGAGCTGAAAGCTTTTTTTTTTCCCCATGTAAAATCAGGAAGAAGACAAGGATTCTCACTCTCATCACTTGTATTTGATATAGTATTGGAAATTCTAGCCAGAGCAATTAGGCCAGAAAAATAAATAAAAGGCATCCAAATTGGAACAGAAAAATTAAAACTGTCACTATTTGCAGATGCCATGATATTATATATAGTAAACTCTTAAATACTCCATCAGAAACTGTCAGAATAAACAAATTCAGTAAAATTGCAGGATACAAAAATCAATGCACAAAAATTTGTTGCATTTCTATACAAAAATGAATTATCAGAAAGAGAAATTAAGAAAACAATCCCATTTGCAGTTGCCTCAAAAAGAAAAATGCCTAGGAATAAATTTAACCAAGGAGTTGAAAGACCTGTATATTGAAAACTACAAGACATTGATGAAAGATACACAAATAGATGGAAAGATAATCCATGCTTATGGATAAAAGAATATGTCCATACCACCCAAAGCAATCTACAGACTCAATGCAATCCCTATCAAAATTTCAATGGCATTTTTCACAGAAATTGAAAAAAATCCTAAAATGTGTATGGAACTGCAAAAGGCCCTGAATAACCAAAGCAATCTTGAAAAGAACAAAGCTAAAGGCATCACACTCTGTTTTTAAGCTATGTTGCAAAGCCATAGTAATCAAAACATTATGGTATTTGCATAAAAACATACAGATCAGTGGAACAGAACTGAGAGCACAGAATTAAACCACACATATATGGTCAATTAATTTATGACAAAGGAGCCAAGAACATGCAACAAGTAAAGGATGGTCTTTTCAATGAGTAGTATTGGGAAAACTGGGTAGCCATATGCAAAAAAAAAAAGTGGGCTACCATTTTACACCATACACACACACAAAATGAACTCAAAATGAATTAAAGACTTGAATGTAAGACCTAAAGCCATAAAACTGCTGGAAGAAAACAGACAGTAAACTCCTTGACATCAGTCTTGGTGATAATTTTTTGAATCTGACACTATAAGTAAAAGTGAAAAGGCAAAAATAAACAAATGGGACTACATCAAAGTAAAAAGCCTCCGCACAGCAAAAGGAACCATCAACAAAATGAAATGGCAACCTACTGAATAAGAGAAAATATTCACAAATCCTGTATCTCACAAGGGGCTAATATCTAAAATACATAAGAATGCATATAACTCAATAGCAAAAGACAAACAATCCAATTAAAATTATGTAGAAGATCTGAATGAACATTACCGTAAAGAAGACACACAGCTGGGAAACAGGTACATGAAGAGATGCTCTACATCGTTATCAGAGAAGTGCAAATCAAAACCACAATAAGATATGACCTCACACCTGTCAGAATGGCTAAAATCAAAACGAAAATAGTGTTGGTGAAGATGTGGAAAAAAAAAAAACTCACACACTATGGGAATGTAAATTGGTGTAGCCACTACGGGATAACAGTATGGAGGTTTCTCAAAAAATTAAAAATAGAACTACCATATGATTTAGCAATTTTACTTCTTGGTATTTATCTAAAGAAAACAAAAACACCAATTTGATAAAGTATATGTACTCCCATGTTACAATAGCCAATATATGGAAACAACCTGTGTCCATCAAAGGATGAATGGATAAAAAAAATAGATGATTACCCCCCACACACACCCTATAATGGAATATTATTCAGCCATAAAAGTACTGAAATCTTGCCATTTGAGACAACATGATGGAATTGGAGGGTATTCTGTCAAGTGAAATAAGTCAGAAAGAAAAAGACAAATACTGTATGATCTCTCTTATATGTGGAATCTTAAACAATAACAATAGAAAAAGAAACTTACATATACAGAGAACAGTTTAGTGGTTGCCAGAGGCAGGGGTGGGAAAGATGGGTAAGCTATTTTCCTTTTTTTTAGCTTAGTAAATTGCACAAAATTGCACTGTTTAGGTTAGTGATACATACTGTAAAAATTATAAAAACTGAATAAATGCCAAATGAAGGAAAGAGTAGTTACTTCTGGGCTAGCAGGATCTGAAACAATGGAGGAACATAGAGTATCACCCAAAAGGACACACAACAGCCTTTAAAGAGCATAGTATTGTTCTCTGTACTCAACTGCTCAAAACACAGATATGATAAAAGAAAATTGATAAGGTTGAATTCATACTGTTTAAAAAAACATTTTCATGCAAAATTTAATATAAACAGAAACCACTAACAGACTGGAAAATAATATTTGCAATATACATCACAAGATTGATATCCCCAATATTCAAGGAAATATTAAAAATAAAGAGGAAAAAAAGACCAAAAAATAGACAATTAGCCAAAATACAAGATAATTTTTTAAAATATATTAAAGTAGTCCTCAAGTATATGGAAGGATATTCAATCCCTCTCACAAGAGAAAATAAATTAAAATCAAAAGGAGAAACCATTTTTCACCTATCAGGTTAGCAAAAACTTAAAGAGTAGAACATATTTTCTTAGAAAAGCTGTGGAGAGCAGGGACTCTCATAATTTGCTATTGGGAATGTCAATCCCTCTCATGGAGGGGAATTTGGCACTACCTATTTTATATATATATATAATGTTCTGTTTAGTCAACAAAAGCTATTTATCTTTAACCCAGCAATGCCACTATTGGGGATTTTAGCTTACAGTTATACCTCTGTGCCTATGTAAATACACACATACAAAGCTGTTTATTGAGCAATGTTTGTAATTTCAAAGCATCATACTAGGAATGCCTGTACATAGACACACTAGTTGAATATATACAATTGTACAGTCTCTCAATGGACTACTATGCAACTGTGTAAAAGAATGAGGAATATCTGTATTACTTTCTTTTACGACACTATTGTAAGCAATAAAAATAACCTGACAAAGAAAGGTGTGTAATGAAGAAGGGGAAATAAGAAAATACACCTGCATCTGCTCCTATGTGAAGAAAGGAAGGGTAAATCTGAAATTGAGGAGATGGATTATCTACATGGGGTAGCTGGGAATGGGCTCCACTTGCATGAAAGAAATGGAAGGAAGATGACAAATCCTTCTTGGAGTATACATTTTTTTGGTATGGTTTTAACTTTTGGAACTATATTCAAAATATAATCAACAACAAAAAATTATAATCGAAAAGGATGAGGGTGAAATTCCTCAAAATGAAATATAAACAAAACCAAATGAACCAAACTCAATTTCAATTGAGTAGCATAACGACAGTGAAAGGGAGGGGAGGACATAAGTATTTTTGTAATAGCATTTGTATTATATACTCTCAAACTAAAGACAAAAAGAATTGTAAACAAATGTTGAACTCTGATTGTAATTTTTTTTCATGCAGAGGAATGAGTAAACAGTTTTAAAGCTACATTCTATAAAATCTAGGATTTAGTAAAATAATAAATATTTTGTGGACAATGAAAGACAGATCTTTGTTTCTAAGTATTATTCTTCACTAAAGGAAAGAGAGCCTCCTTGGAAAAATGGCTAGTGCTGAGGACGTGCAAAATGAGCCTAAGTATTTTATTGTCTAAGAGAAAAAGGAAGTGCTCAAAAATAATGGAGACATATCAGAAAAGCATACACAAGACACAGTTAAACATACTAAGTTTTCAGCATTTAAAAAATGATTTAGCTACCCAAATTTCCAATTTTGAAGTATTATAAATCCAGAATATTCTTGTAACTTCTCCTACCTCTTACCAAGGGGGTCTTGACACAGATTTGAGACTGACAGAAATTGGAACTGAACAGATATGACGAACCTAGTGGAAATAGTTTCAAATTACCAAAATGAAAACTAGAATTATTATTTTAGCATTGAGAGCTAGAGATAATCTAGGAAATTATCCTTCTTAACTGTTATACAAAAATCATTAGTACCTCAGAAATCACTGATGCCCCAGAATTACCTGGGGAATTGTTCGTTTTAATACACGTATCGATTCTCCCAATTTTCAGCACTCTCCACTGATTGCAGTAACTCCCGCTGCCCATTCCCCTCAACACCACTATTTTATAGGAAATTAGCAGTAAAGAAGTTACTATATTTGACTAAATTCATAATCATAAGGAAAACCTACAAAAACTGAGAAAGAATACCTCCCTCATTTGAGGCTGTTACCAAGAAGCTCATTTGATTACCACTTCTTCCAATGTTCTTCTGTTTCATCACTTATGTCCCAATAGAGAAAGACACCAAGGGTGAAAGATGAAATAGACCTGAAAAGGAATTTGAAGATGATTATGTCTGCCCCTCACCACTCCAACTTGTAAAGTGACTAGTATATATTAGGTGCTTAGGAAAAGAAGTTAATTTTCTCTATATACCGCCCCCCCTTGACCCTCTATCCAATAGCCCTTTAAAAATGTTAGCTTTGGAGAGTGGGCTTTTTTTTGAAGATCTTGTTTATTTGAGAGAGAAAGAGCAAGAGAGATAGAGAGCAAAAAAGCATGAATGGGAGGGAGGGGCAGAGGGAAAGGGAGAAGTAGACTCCCACTAAGCAGGGAGTCCAATGAGGGACTCAATCCTAGGACCCTGAGCTGAAGGCAGACACTTAACTGACCGAGCCACCCAGGCGCCCCTGGAGAGTGGCTTTTTGAAAGGAGTC
Source organism: Eumetopias jubatus (assembly GCF_037043125.1). Classification (NCBI taxonomy): domain Eukaryota; kingdom Metazoa; phylum Chordata; class Mammalia; order Carnivora; family Otariidae; genus Eumetopias; species Eumetopias jubatus. The sequence goes on from NW_028274813.1 coordinate 78,685,054, forward strand.
TAAAACTAAACCATCAAGAACCTAGCAAAAGGTTTAAAAACACTGAACTTCTTTCCCAGCATTTCCCCTACATTTCAAGACTTTCTGTTTTGTCTTCACGTCTCTTCCCATTTCCCTAAACTAGAATCTTTCTGCCACCTGGGAGCCAATAAATTTATGAACATACCCAAAATATTGCTCTTAGAAATTGTAATAAATACTATGTTCCTTGAGTATGGACCAGAAAAGGGACCTATTACATTGTACAAGCACCACTATTTTGTTTCTCCCTAAAAATTAAGAAATTCTAATTTATCTGAGATCTCTTTTATTCATATAGTTCATTACTATGTGGCTGGGAACACCAGTTAAAAAACAACAACAACAACAACAACAACAAAAAAACCCACTTAGCATCAGAGCCCTAAATTGTTTATTACAGAAATTTCAGGAAAGAACCATTTACACAAAAACCATCCTACCATAGTCCTCCTTATGATAATAAGATTATTTTCCCTCAGAAAGGCTAATAAGTTAATACCATCAATATTTCCCCAGTTCAACATTAGATTAAAGTATCTTTATCTTCCAATTAACCTGCAATTATGTGTCTTAATATCTGACATTCTCTTGGATTTTGGTTAATCCATACAATGTCAATATTTAAAGATAAGGTCCCCAGGTCAATCAGCTAGAAACCATTCCCAGAAGTTGATGCTAATCAAATTTGTTCATGCAATTCAGTGACTATATTGCCATGATAAGTTTTAGAACAGATGTTTGACACAAAAGAAAGCTCTTTATGGTAGAATTTAAGTCCTTTTGTTCAGTAATGACAAAGGTTATTAAAATACACTTTTTGGGGGGTGACCTAATTAAGGCACTCATTCAAAAACAATCAAAACAGCAGCCCCCTTGTAGCCTCCCCAAGTATAAGGTTTCTCGGCCTCTCAATGTAGCCATGATGAAAACACAGCATGAGGAATGGATAAAATTATGATCTCGCCTGAGAAATGAGCCGTAAGCACTTGTTAATAAAGGCAAATAGAATTTTACAAACCAACATATAAACTTTGCAAGGTTATTTTATTGCTTTCTGCACCAAGGTAAAGTAGATTGATATAATTACCTCCCTTATATTCTTATTTAATTCATTTTTAAAAATCTTGGTTTATGATGGGAGGTCTAAAAATTAGAACAGATTGAATCTGGCTATTCTTTTAGCTCGAAGCTGCATGATCCTTGATTAAACAGGTTTTTCTCCTGAAAGAAATCCAAATACCCTGCACTTCCCACTCTCATTATTTCCCCATAATAAAAAAAAGTGATTATATTGGTTTTCCTAGAAAATTCCTGTTTTGAGGTAAATGGTGGAAAATACACACACACACACACACACACACACACACAGCTTTCCCCAAGGCCCCAAATTCATCATTCTGTTGAACTAGCCATTTCATGTTTAAAGTAGGCATTGAAATATTAGGTGAGAAAAACATTTAAATTTAACTGTTTTACATTTAATTAAAACTGGAAAAAAGGAACATTGAATAAACAGCCTAAAATATCTTTTCACAAACCTAGTTTTTCCCTTAAACTGTTTAGAGTATGGGATCCTACATTATTTCTTTTCATCCTAAAAAAAAAAAAAAATCCCAATCCATTCTCATTTAGAAATTACCAGTGCTGATAAGCATATCTCATGCACCATTATGATGAAGTTCAAGTGTGTGTTCATTTGGTCTCTAGGCTGGGCATTTTGAATATATTTATAAAAGGACTTCAGGTTTGAATATTGTTATTTGTTAATCGGAAAGTTTCCTGGTACAGATAGCATTTTTATTGTTTTTAATGATATAACTATAGAAAGTTAGACTAAGAAAATCACCATAAAATTATCATCAGGCCAATCAAAGCTCTTAGAGCATTTACTAATACCAATCATGATGTTGTCCTTGCAGACTAACTCTTCAGACCGCATATGAACTAAAGTTTCCCTGCATGATTCAGATCCTTTCAACCAGGTCTGAAATGCTCTAATAAAGAAATATTTCAGTGACAATCTTCATCGTGATTCTCGTGGAGAAAATCAAATTCAAGTTTTCACTAAACAAGTTCCTCAACAAAACCTCTCTATCCCTCCACTATCTCCTTTACAGATTCTAAACCAGAACTACTTAAGCAAAGCTGTCAGGATGTGTGTGAGAGAGTTGCTCTCATAGGACATCTGTGAAAAGTTAAAATAGGCTGTATCAATTAAAGACTCATGACCACAGGTCACAATATTTAACTTCCAAGTAGAGTTAAAGCTCATCTTTCCTTTTAAGGTTATTAATGAGGCAAGTGTACTAACCAAATTCACTACTAGCTCATGTCTATTAAATGAAAATCTCAGAATAAGGGTGAAGTCTATATCGTTAGTTAAAACACATCTTGTAAAAAACAATCTTGTAAATGAGCTGTAGCTTTAAAAAACATACCATCATCTAATCCAAAAAGGGACCTTCCCAAGATCAGAGGCCTATTAAAAACCAGAAATGTTAGACATCTGTTGCTGTGTTGCATGAAGGCAAACACCAAGATATATTAGTACCATATGTGAAAGAATAGGATTCCAAAATCCAGCTTTGCTGGTATTTCCCAAAGTAAGTTGCCAGATTTATAGAATAAATAAAATCAAAGATGAATGGCTTTAAAAAAGCCTATCTTAGAAATTAAGCAATTATTCTATTACAGAATCATGTATCTTGATATATGTAACCTGTTATAGCAATGTTTTACAAGTGGCTCCTTGAAGCAGACTGCTATTAGAGGTGAAGCACAGCTTACATTCGAAGAGAAGTATGCAAGAAAACTCTTTTAGGAGAAAGTGACTCCTGGGTCAGATGCTTGGGGAGTGACAGGGAGATAGGGACTTGAGTCCAAAACAGGATCTCACCTTGTTTGGTAATATACTAACAGTTCCTGATCCTTTTTTAAGTTCAAAGGCGATCAAAATTTGCCACAGAAGGCACAATTCACTCTGTGGTGCCCCCATTCTAGGCCAATAGATGGAATATCACTAACAAGCTATAGTGTTGGTTCTGCTTGAGACGTCTCTACTTGGATTGTGACAGTTTAACAACAAAAAAAGGGGCAAAGGGGGGCTTCTAATGACCAAAGGAAAGCCCTGGGATCTGAGGAGTGGGGTCCGTTCTTTGGACACAGTAACTGTATCAGTTCTTTCAGGACAGAATAAGGAAAATATCAACGTTCCCATTCCCAACTTGGGGCAGCAAAGAGGTTGGTAGTGACATTTAGTAATGAGAATTGGATCTTCCTAAGGGGGAAAAAAAAAGGGCAAAACAACAGTTGAATTATCCTGGCAGTGGTCAAAATGAGGAAGTAGCTAAAGCACTATCTAATTTTGGAGAGCTCACTAACCTTGTAAAGCATTGATTAATCTAACTAATCTTTGTGTAATCACATTGTTTCTGAAGTAATAAGTAAGCCTATCTTTAAGAAAAGAGAGGGTGGTTTTCTTAATCAGTTTATAGCTATAATTTCCAAACAGGAAAATAGTCTTAAGGGGCAAATATCTCAGGGAGTAGATACAATAACTAGATCTAGAGTCAGTAGAAGCAAGAAGTCTATACTCATGAAATTAAAGCCCATATATTACCAAGAAACTGTTCTGGAAATGAGGAACAAAAGGAAGAACGGCTGTCTTGCTGGAGTGGTGTACGATAAATCCTCTCGGAAGGAAAAGAGAAGGCCTCCTGAGGAAGCGTCTGTCCTCAGGACTTCACAACTATCCCATGTATCTGCAGAATGTGGAAGATTTTCTACTGTGGTGGGGAAACCTGTAGAGCATACTTGCAAAGAATCTGCAAATGAAGTACAGAAGCAATGCTTAATGCCAGCTGCCCAGGATTCAATTCTTAAGGATGGGAGAGGATGCCTAAGTTTAAGTTTCTTGTAGTGTAAGTTCATATGGGGGATATACAAGATAAATTTTAATTTGGATTTAGTGTGACCAGGTATTACACAGATAATGATCAAAAGAAATAGACTTCTTCTCTTTAATCTTAAGTGGATTTTCTTGGCACGTTACGTGGTAAACGTGTCAGCTTTTCTAGGTTCCACTGAGGTAACAAAATACTCAAATCTCAGAGGCTTACAACAACAAAAGTTTAGTGATTGCTTGGGTTAAATGCTGGAGACCGCTGGCTCTCACTACTCAACAACTCTTTCGCAGAGCTATATAGGTGTCCCCCGCTTTTCAAAAGCATATGATGGCCACTTTGCTTTTATGAAAGACGTACATTAGTACCTATTTTCACTAACAGAAATTCAAAGAGGATTTTCACTTTTCCAAAAAAAAGCAGAAAACCAAAATAGTGTTTAGCATTTGTTTTGTGGTGAATCTGAATGAGATAGCACACAAATGAGCTTAGAGCGGCCCCACAAAGCTCATTCCCCAGGAACATCTCAGCATCAAGCCATTGCAGCTTTGAACTCTGTCTCTGAGCATCTGTGCTTTATCTTGATTTGTTTTGTGTATCTGTTAGCAAGATGTATCCTGAGGTATCAGAAAAGCCTAAGACAGATTATTTCTCGGGTCTGGGAATGCTCAAATATTTTCCCATACAAACTAATGGTATTTGCTTCTTCACCTTATGTCATTTCAGTTTACAAAATTTTCATAGAAATTCTCTACTTCCAGGTAGCAGGGGAAACCCATCTCTTCTCTCTGGGTCTGTGGTGAAAAAATAGCTTCTCTCCAGGGTCTGCCTTCTTGTTGCCAGTGGGTTAGCAAAACTGTATTGGTTCTTAAGGCTTCTGCTTGCATGTCACTGTCTAGGTAAGTCCTATGGTCGCATCTGATTTCTGTTAGGGGGTGGTACCCTCATCCCTACAATAGGCACTGGGTATCACATGGCAATGGACAGGGATGGATAAAGCTTTCACCAGATGGGCAGAGAATATATAGGACCAGTAATACAATCTATCACAGTGGAAACTTCAAGTGTGATCAAGGAAGAATCTTCTTTTTCAAGTTTTTATTGAAATTCCAGTTAACATACGGTGTAATATTAGTTTCAGGTGTACAATCTGGTGACTCATCACTCCCATACAACACCCACTGTTCGTCATGACAAGTGCCCTCCTTAATCCCCATCCCCTATTTCACCTTCCCCCTGCCCACCTCCCCTCTGGTGACCCTCAGTTTGTCCTGTATACTTAAGAGTCTGTCTCCTGGTTTGCCTCTCTCCCCCATGCACCAGTCCCCCATCATCTGGTTTTGGTGTTGTTGTTGTTGTTGTTGTTTTTTTCTCTTGACTTTCTTAACTGGCCAAAGAAATTTCAAAATAGATAACACTTTTAGCTACACTGGAAACAATAGAATTATTTCTTGGACATAATCTCTCAACATATTTTAACTGGAGATATGTGGGAGTTGGATCAATAAACCAACTGAGCCATCAGGGACAACTATTTTTTTTTTTGTATTTTTTTTTTTTGTTTATTCATTCAAGACACAGAGATAGAGGGAGAGGGAGAGAGAGAGAGAGCACGAGCAGAGGGAGCAGCAGAGGGAGGGGGAGAAGCAGGCCTCCCGCAGAGCAGGGAGCCCGACGCGGGGCTCAATCCCAGGACCCCGGGACCATGACCTGAGCCGAAGGCGGACGCTTAACGACTCAGCCACCCAGGTGCCCTATTTTTTAATATTTTAAAACAAAAACAATCTGAGGAATATATATAATAAACTTACTTATGTAACAAAAACAATCTGAGGAATATATATAATAAACTTACTTATGTAAGTTTTTCTTGCTGTTGAGAATTAAGTCATTCAAAGGGTACTACCAGGAGTGAAAATACATAGAAGAATGTTCAGGTAAGTTTAGATGAGTTGTCACCTAGCCAGGCCACTGACCTAACCCAGTCAAGTTGAATGGCACAAAGTCCACACTCTAGGTTAGGACGACACTGAGATTAAAATATATAATAAAAAAATTTATTAGCTGGAACCCAATGAATTGGAAGGTTGAAAAAACTGGTATATTTTACTCTACTTAAATTTCAGGAGGAAAAAAATAGCAAAACAAATATGTTGAAAGAACTGGCATATTCTCTTAGTTTTTTAGAAATTCACCTAAATCTCCTCCATCTACACTTAAGTAGATGGTGATCTAAGAGTGCTGCCAAAAAACAAAACAAAACAGAAAACAAAAAACCTTCAGTGATTATATGTTCAATCTCTATTATTTAAAAAAAGAAAATTAAGTATGGCTCTGCTCTAGAAAATTTGAAACCAAATTCTTAAAATTATTTTTAAGCATTAATCAGAAAATTCAGTGAACTACTCCATTCCCTGAATGTGTAGTTAACCTGACTTTATGTTTTTCAACCCTAACAGGAATAGGTTAGCTTATATTCATATAACTGTGAAAGAGATTCCATTCTTTTACTCACATCAGTCATCTGACTATTCATTATCATGAAGCTGTTTAAGACATTACCTAACCTGTTAGCCTCAGTTTGCTTCTTTGTAAAAAGGAAATTAGTTCCTGTGAGCACTAAATGAGATAATTATGGAAAGATTTAGGATAGTAGCCAGTGAATCCCGTGAATGCTTGATAAATATTGGTTATTATTTTATAATTTATTCACCCATTTAACAAACACGAAAACAGGGTCATTTAGTCAGCCAGGCCAGTGATTAGAAGAGTGGTGAGGATGATGGAATGAGCAGAAAACTTGAGTCAAGTACAATAGAACTTTCTGTTCCCTTTGAAATTGTCCTTTCTCAATGGCATAACATTTGTTAATTTGAGCAATATTCTTAATCTTAAATAAAATGCTTAAAAAAAGATTCATCAGAAAATTTTGTTAAATAGATGGAAATAAAAACTAAGCCTATTGTATAAAATACCACTTTAATTCCCTAACCTTTTTCCAAGCAGATAGCAGATGCTTTACTCCACTGTTTCAAGAAATGCTTATTTTCATTAAGAGAGAAAAAGCACACTTAAGTAATTAAAGGCAAATGCCTTTAACCAAAATTGTAAGAAGCACAGTTTCATGTCTAAAGTGATTCTCCTCTAATCTAGATTCAATTGGTGGCCTGAGTTGACTGCCAACCTACTTTTGTTGGAGGCATAGCCAGAAGTCATCAAGGTCAAAGAAGCACCATTCCTTCCTTCAGGAGGCTTACAATCTAGTCCATGGGTCAGTTTTGGTATGCAAATGGCGAGAGTAGAAATTAGACTACTTGTAATTCTCTGGACCATCCATGTTCACAATCAGTGCTCTCCTAGTTAACTTGCTTTCTTAAAATATCACAAGTCCCTAATTTAGAAATGTTTGCTTCTATCCATGACAGAAATACTCCCAGCACAGCTGATGTCAAGTTACCAAGAGTTGAACAACAAACAACTGGCACTTCAAATTCCTGAATATTTAACAGTCCATTCTGTTGGGGCAGCACAACCCAGCTCAGCTTCCTACTGCTCCACCTCCATGGCCTCTGCAATAACTTATCTTAAAATTCCCCCTTTCCTCCTAGCCTGGTGGTTTTCTATACAAATTTTAAGTTCCCACTCATGCCATTTGCTTCAGGAAGTTTTCCCCAAATCATCTAGTCTGAGATTTGGTTTTCTTCCTTCTTCCTTATTTCTCCTCCAGTGTTCTGGACTTGACACAATACATATCATCCTGTATTGAGAGCATCTGTGTGCTTATCCTAACCTTTTCCAGGCAATTGTGAACAACTTGAGTTAGAGTCTGTGACTTATCTCTAATTTCTTATTGCTTGGCACACTTCCCTTTCTTTTCAAAATAGAATCAGCATATGCATGAAAATAAATGCCATGGGAGAAGTACTACATATGTACCCTGGGAGTTCAAATGAGAGGAAACAAACAAACAAACAAAAAGTGATGAAGGTAGGTCTTGTGGAACAGAGGACACTTGAGGATAGGCTTGAAAATGGGTAGAATTTCCACAAGGAGAGATTGGAAAGTGAGAAGAATGCTCCATGCAGAAAAAAGGACATGAACACAAATTTCAAGGATAAGACTATGGGGCATATTCAGTGGGAAAATAAACCATCTATAAAGGGAGGAACATCAGTTACATGTTGGAAAGAAGAGTGGAAAATCAGTCTGGTTGGGTTTTTAGCATCCAGGATTCTAAAGATTGGGTGAAGGACCTGTATTTAATTTGGTAAGCAATGGGGGATTAGAAAGGTTTTTTGATGCAGGAAGTTATACAAACAGATCTAAGTTTTAGGATGACTGACAGGAGAATGAAGGAGAGACTATTACAAGGAGAGGAGGCAGAAAAACATGAAAATTGAAAAATCAAAACTAAGGTGGTGTGTGTGTGTGTGTGTGTGTGTGTGTGTGTGTGTGTGTGTGTTAGAAAGAGAGTGCAAGTAGGGAGGGCGGGGGGCAGAGGGAGAAAGAGAGAATCTTAAGTAGGCTCCATGCCCAGCATGGAGCCCTACATAGGGCTCGATCTTATGACCCTGAGATCATGAACCCAATCGAAATCAAGAGTTGGACACTTAACCAGTTGAGCCACCCAGGCACCCCAAAACTAAGGGATTTTAATGAGGGTATAAATTGGGGGTGGTGAATTTTAGAGCACAGATCAGCTGCACTTTTCCCCTTCAAATAACAAATAAATTGTAAGCAGACAGATCCAACAGAAACCGTGAACTTGTATAGTTCCTTGGCCTTCAAATTATCTTCTCTCTCTCCCTTTCTTTCTTTCCTTCTTCCTTTTCAGTATTAATAAGCCTTTAGCTCTGTATCAGAAATGAAATATTCTCTACTACAGGAGATGTAGAGATAGTAATAACCAATATCATTCTTTACTTCCAATATTTCTGCCAAAGAACCGTGTATATTCTCATTAATACAAGATTTTTACATTTTAAAAAAATGGTATGAGATAGTAATAACCAATGTCATTCTTTACTTCCAATATTTCTGCCAAAGAACCATGTATATTGTCATTAATACAAGATTTTTACATTTAAAAAAATGGTATACGCAACCATCATGCTTTGCGTATCTCAAGTACAATGACATAAATTTTTCTCTCAGCTTTTTAAAAACATTATGTGAAACAATATATCATTATATATTGGTGAATCTAAAAATAACTTTATAAACAAAAATCAGAATCATGCATCCAACTCTGGGTTATAAAAGCCAGATGACATAAGTAATAATTCTCCTGTGGCATACCATGTAATTACTAGCAAAGTCTCTCCCTTGACTTGATCATAAACTTGCTCTTCAAAGCAAATTTGCATGCTTTGTTTTAATCTTTAATGGCTAGGTAAATTACAAAAATCCCAAACACGATGTGCTCTGCCTCATTTCTCATCCCAGACATCTTTAGTTTAGATAATATCAGTATAGGTAGGTTTCCTTTCACATACCTCCTCTTGTTAATTAATTTTTCAAGTTTAGGGCTATGGATAGCTCGCAGGCAGTGGATGAACTTATGATATTATAGAACAAAGATGTAGATTATATGGATTTTCTTGGTGGAGCTCTGTATTAAATAAAAGGACTTCAATAAATTATTAAGACCAAAAGCATCTATATAAATCACAAAACTCTGGATAAACAGAATTAAAGCCCATTGGTGGTAGTACAAGTTCTATCAGCTTCTTTATTTCCTGAGTAGGAAGAAAATGAGAATAATCATGGGTCCCCTCCTGGCCTGAGTCCTCTTCAGCTGTCACCCTCCTTGTGAAATTTTTTTTTATTAAGCTTACTTTAGTTGTATATCAATAAGGATAAAAATATTTTATGTATATTACATTGAAATGATTTGTTTATATGTTGGTTTTCCCTTGAAAATGAGGGCATTGTCTTTCGTTTTCGTATACTCCCGTGCTCTGAACAGTGCAGAACCTAACACACAGTAGGTCCTCTATAAGTGCTTGTCAAAATGAACTGGTGTGTGCTACACTGAATTTTTGCTGTTTCACATTTATGCGTGTATAAAATACAGCCACTTTTGTAGCCCATTTACCCACAACTTCTAGGAAAGAGATATTAGCCATTTCATTATGAAACCACAAGTGCTCATTAGTAGACCAGAGGACACTTAAAATACAACAGTGTGAAGTGTCGCAATAAATAGACATCATCATCCTGAGTGCATAGCCTAGATGTAGAATTTCAGAATTTTGAGGTTAGACACCTTTTATTGTATATGGATAAAATATCAATGGAAAGGAAATGTGCTGATAACTTTAAAAATGCAATTAAAAATGTAATTGTGTTACACTGCTGCAGCAAACCAAAGCTAGATAAAAGTAAAAGTTTCAACCCCTATCAGCCTGTCAAAAGACAGGTCCTAGTGTGAGGACAATTCTGAAGGCTATGCTTTTGATCATGAAAGATTGTGATACAGGGATATATTTTTCAATTAGCAGGACAAAAGCATAATGCTCCCCAACAGGGATGTTGACTATAAAGCTCAAGAAGGAACCCGAGGAATAAATTGGACGGTTAATTCAGTAAATGTATACCTGCTGAAAGATAAGCGACCATAAGATCAAGTGTATAAAGATATCACCTCATAAATGGGTTTTGAGGTTTCCAATGGATAATACAATAGATAATATTTCCCCTACAATTAAGCCAACATGGTAACTGATTATCCTCTTCAGAAGGCAACCATGCTATCCAATGGTTATCATTCAAAGGAAGGCTGAGGAAAGGATCTTCCTTTCTGGGTACAGCTTCTATATGGCAGTTCGTTTATGTGAGAAATATATTCACTCAAGGCTGGTATTCAAATCACCATCCTTAATTAGAATGGTTGGCTGCCGTGAATAATCTGTCGATGGTTTTGAGTTGTTGCCAAAGATAATACATCTTGGTTGGTGGGGGGGGCGCTAAGCTTTATGGGAAGAGAAGCTCTTTTCCCATAAATGATGAACCAATCCATTATATTTGTGATAATCAATGCCCTGGATCCTCTTCGTGTCATGGTAGGGGGAGGGAAAACCTTAGTGGCCAATCATTATTAATTCATTCATTGCAGTAATATTAATCACGAGGAGCTAATGTGATATTAATGTGACTATAATGTAGACTTCAATAAGAATTTCACTCGAATAGAAACAGGGTATAGATTTTGTTTTCTAATTTAGTTACCTAACAAGTGCTTTTTAAGGATTTTAAGGGAAGAAGGAAAGCTCCGACATGCTTTCTACTTGCGTACAGAACTAGGGAGAATTATATTTAGGGCTCACCCATAAATTTCCTGGTTGGCCCAAGGGCTGTCTGAGTCAGTCAGCATTTCTGACAGTGAAATGTTCTTCCAGGAAATACGTATTGCTGAAACTGCTGTGGCAGGAGTGGCAGCGGAGGCAGGTTTCTGGGAATGGAATCTAATCTCTAATGGTGCCTGTCAGTTTTTGAAAGGAGTTTGAGAGGGATGAACAAGGAGGGCAATAAAGCCTATGTTTTAATCTTGGATTTGAGAACCTCTCTGGAATGACTTTAATGCAATCTCTTCAAATGTTTAATGGGACTCATTTCCGAAGACACTGAGGGGAAAACAATCTCAGTTCAACAGACTCAGTGTTTCAATAATCAGAAGAAGAGAGGTCAATGTCCATGCCTGCTGGCTTAGCCCTCTTGCAGACCACCATCTTGCTGGAATAACTCAACAGCTGGGTAATCCCACAAACTCCTGAGGCTAGAGAAGAGCCTTAGACACGTTGTAGAAGCCAATAAGCTCTTTATATCGGACTCTCCTGGCTTATGCTGCCCCCTTATCTGTCACTGCTCATGTCCAATAAATCAGCTCAGAATTCCTCACATGAACCACATTGTTTCTCACCTTCTTGCTTTATTCATGTCAACTTCTCTGTCTAGAACTTCCTTCCTCCCCATCCTCAGACTAGCTTCTTCCTTATGTTTTAAGGTTCAAGTCAAGCATCACTTCCTCCAGGAAGCTCTCCCTGTTATATCCTTCTCCTCATTCATTCCTGTGCTCTTTGAAATTTCTGGGCACATGTCTATTGGGATACTTGCAACACAGTTCAAATGACTGTTTTACCATCTTCCCACTAAACCATGAATTTCTCAACACTTAGGTGTGTTTCTTACTCATTTACCTATCCTCAGCACTTAACAGAGTACCTGCCACATAGTAGGGAAAAAAAAAGCTAAATGAATAATATCAATAAATGAACAAATATGTTAGCAACGTGTTTGAACATAGGCCTTTTATTTTTATTTTAGGTTGTCTTTGGTCCTACTAGGCACATCATTAGTCTCCTGCATGTTTTTCCAGTATACTTCAATTTGTTAACTGTTTTATAATTTGTTCATGTTTTTTCGCTTAGTAATCACCAATGTCACCCTTTCATAATTCAGCCAAATTTGTTGTCCAGTCTAAGGTTACACTACCATTTATTTCATCCTTTCCAAAGAAAACCACTTCTTTGTTGATTATGTTTGCATATATTTGGAAGAAAGATCTTGGATGTATCTTACCGACATAATCCATTATTTCTCCATCTATAAAACTAAAAAAAAAAATAATTAGTTCCAAGTCTTATGGTTACAAATGACATGAGAGATAAATGTTACAAAGCCATGCTAATAAATGCCGGGCCTCTTCCTTTTCTATGCCTCTGATAGATTTTGATATACCTTGGAGCAAAGAGAGGGATGAAACATTTTTCTCCTTTGGGTCAGTGGGTCAGTGCTCTCCTAATTTCCAATTATTTATACATCTAACTTCCCACAAGTTTATAATATCATGGATCTTCTTCAGGCTCTTCAAATTTGACACCTTTAAAAAAATAACAAGATCTTCACACATATTTCCCCTCGATTCCCCATGGAAGTCAGTTACATTAGCACTCTCCCAGTGACTGAAGGCTGGAAGTCCTAGTCAGGGATGGCTTCATTCTACTCCCCCCCACTGGGTCAGTCATCTTGTGCTCAATGCTATCACTTCAACTTCCAAATTATCTCCTGAGAGTTTCCCTTCTTTACTGCTTCAGGGTCTGTCTTAGTTTTGGACCTTAAATTTTGTCCAATTTATACAGTAGCTCCTGATTCAGCCCCTGCCTTCCAAGCCCCCCGCACCAATATATCCACCCTACTCTCAATGACTCTGTATAGGATTAATTCTGAAGTCCTCAGCTAATACACAAGGCCTTTTCCAATACATCCCCCAAATATACTTCCAAGTTCATTCCATGCCATCCAAAACTCATTTTCTTCTGGTCACATGCAGAGTTAAAGCAGAGTATTTTATATTAAGAATCATGGAACACTACATCAAAAACAAATGATGTAATATATGGTGATTAACATAACAATAAAAAATTAAAAAAAAAAGAATAGGCTGGGAAGGCAGGAACAAAATATTTTAAAGGGCCAAGGGTTATGCTAGGATCTTGTATTTATTATCTCCTTTAGCCCTCACAAGAACCCCATGAAGAAGCTATCATTAAACCAATTTTTAAAATGAAACTACAACAGCCCCTGGCCCAGAAGAACTCCATTCCAGATTTCTGACATGGTAGAGTAGGCATTCAACCTGGGATATGTCTGCCTCAACGATCTTCCCATGACATCCTGATTAGTGTTCCTCAAAAGTGCTTTTTGTCTGTCCCTATATGGTCTTTCAAGGGGAGTTTCTTCTTTCTGAAACACTCTTATCCCTTTTAACCCACTCTACCTGATCATCTATTTAGCTTTTAATACCCAAATTTAATATAATTTCTTCTATGAAATGTGCACCATCTATTTTGCTGTCTTGATGCTTCACACATAAATCTACTCTATTGCTTATTGTAAACTTGCCACCTTCCAATGACAAGAAAATCTTATGTATACTTATTTGTAATCCCAGCTCCTTATATAATGTCTGACACATAATAAGACCTCTGAACATACTTTTAAGGGATGGATTGAATGAATGTGCTCATAAAATGAAGGTATCAGGTAATATCTTTCTCTGAAAATTCAGGTGTGAAGTATATATTTAATTCCCTATCTTTTTAAACAAATTTAGCTGAATCTTACCCAAGTGTCTATCCTAATGAGTTCATGGTAACTTTAACTGCATCATTTGGGGAGGCTTCAAATCTAGAAATCTTATGTGGTACCCAAAAGTTGGCAGCTAGGGTAAGGACCCTGGTTTTAACTCCACCATGACTATCTTAGGTTTTTCTACTGTCTAACCTACCTGCTTTTGTGGGAAGTAGTCCTGTTCCTTGTGCCACACCTGCTTAGAGACTCATGCCCGCAGTCTCGCTTTTTCTTGCCTTTCTTCATTCACCACCTGGCCACCACTCTCTGAGGTTCTGCCTTCTCCCTTACAGTGCTCTTGGTCTTGGGGAATATCTGCATTCTTTCCTACTGCTTCCATAGCCCCTTTTCCTCCCCAACATAACTAGATCTTGCCTCTGTCCCTCACCCGAACATAATCCTTTCATAGAGGAGCTGAGCTGAAGGTGTCAGAAAAAGGAAGCAGGAGTGAAGCTTTGCTCAGTTGACTTCTGCTTTAAGTCCTGAAACACAATCACAGCCAAAGTAAGCAAACACAAAGGCCTCAGCTACTTTCTTTGAGAGAAAGACAATAGGACAGGGAATGAAAACCTGACAGTGACGCTTCTTTCTGATCCCTCTCAACTGTGAAAACAAAACACAAGTTAATACCTAAAAAAAATTAGCTTGCCATAATTGTCTATGCACTTGTTCTGGATTTTGCCTTGTCTATTATTTTGGGGGGAGATTAGCAGTGCAGAACTCAGCCAGAACCTGAATGCTTTAGGTTCAAACCTCAGTTCCATTACTTAACTAGCCTATCTCTTTGTGTCTTTCTTTACTCTTCTGTACAATGGAAATAATAATAGCACCTTCACAAGGTGATGTGATTATGGAATTAGTTACTGTATGCACAGTACTTAGAATAATGCCTGGCACATAGTAAGTTCCACGTACAGGTTAATTATTTCTTTTTTTTTTTTTAAAGATTTATTTATTTATTTAAGAGAGAGAATGAGAGAGAGAGAGAGCATGAGAGCGGGGAGGGTCAGAGGGAGAAGCAGACTCCCCGCTGAGCAGGGAGCCCGATGTGGGACTCGATCCCGGGACTCCAGGATCATGACCCGAGCCGAAGGCAGTCGCTTAACCAACTGAGCCACCCAGGCGCCCCAGGTTAATTATTTCTGTGTACTGTGTTCTTTAGCTACCTAACCCACTATTTTGCCTTCATCTCTTTGTGGGTGACTCACACCAAATTTTTTTATTTCTGTTATCTCTTGTAAACACTAGTTCTGAATATCCAAAAGGAGGTTGAATAATGTTCTTAGGTATTTGCTGACATGAAAACCAGAACTATCATTCCATCTAGACACCTCTGTTCTCATTAACTTTGTTTCCTTCTTGTCTTGTGGCCCTCAAAGCAAGTCATCAGGTCCTACTGAACCTCCTTCCTTTCCACTGGCACCACGCTGGTCCAGACCTATTTACCTATATCGGGACAAACAAAATAATATATGAACTGCCTCAAATTACAAAGTATTTTAAACTGAATGAAAAACACAATATTGTCAAAATTTGCGGGATGGCATTTAAACAGCACTGCGGGGAAAATGTGTAGCACTAACTGCCTATATTAAAAAAGAAAGCTCTCAAATCAATGACATCTTTTACCTTAAGGAACCACAAAAAGAGCAAATCAAACCAAAGTAAGCAGGAAAAAAGAAAAGAAAATAATAAAGACCAAAGCAGAAATTAATTTAAATAGAAAAGAAAAACATCAATGAAACCAAATTCTCTTTCTGTGGGATCAATAACATTGATAAACTTTGAGTCAGGCTGAACAGGAAGAAGAGAAGACACAAATGACCAATATTAAGAAAAAGAGAGGCGTCTTCACTACAGATTTGACAGATATTAAAAGGATAAGAAGGAATACTGTGAATGATTCTATGCCAATAAATATAACAACTTAGAGGAAATGAGCAAACTCCTTGAGAAATACAGACTACCAAACTCACACAAGAAAAAAAAAAAAAGATAACCTAAACACTTGTATATCGATTTTTAAAAAATTGATTTTTTCTGTGGGAAAAAAAAAACTAAACTAAAACCTTCCACAAATTCTTCCAGAAAATTGAAGAAAAATAGTACTTCCTAACTTATTCTAGGAATCTAACATTGCCCTAATATCAAAACCGGAGACATTACAAGAAAACTATCTTCAAATATTCCTCATTTGCATATAGATATGTTAAAATTGCACAGATCTAAAATTTACATAGATTTGAAAATGCTCTAAACACACACTTTAATAATCAAATCCAAAAACATGAAAAGAGGATAATGCATTATACAAGGTAGGGCTTATTTCAGGAATATAAGAATGGTTTAACACTAAAAATCGATATAATTCACCCTATTAACAGACTAAAACTGCAAAACCATATCCATAGGATTTCCTTAATAGGCATTGAAAAAGTCTGACAAAAAGCCAACGTCCATTTATGGAAAAAAAAAAAAACTCCCAGCAAAAATAGACTAGAAAGTATTTTCCTCAGTCTGATAAAGGACATAAAAAGAAACCAATACCATAGCCAACATCATACTTAATGGTGAGAGACTACATGTTTTCCTCCTAAGATCAGAAACAAGACAAGGATTTTTTTTTATCACTTTATTCAACATTGTATTAGAGGTTCTAGCTAGTACAATAAGGTAAGAGAAAGAAAAGCCATCTAGATTGGAAAGGGAAAAGTAACACTGTCTTTATTCACAGCTATATCATCTGGGGCCATCTAAGAAGAAAATCCACTGGGATCTATAAAAAGGCTACTAGACTAATAAGCAAGTTTAGCAAAGTTACAGTTCACAAGATCAATATTCAAGAATCAATTTTGTTTCTATGTATTAGCAACAAACAACTGGAAATTGAGTAAAAAAACACCATTTACAAGAGCAGCAAAAATATCAAATTTAGGGATAAATCAGACCAAAGACGTGCATGATCTATAGCCTGAAAATTATAAAAACACTGCTGAGAGAAATTAAAGAGGACATAAATAGACAAATGTATTTGTTCATGGAAAGGAAAATCCAATTGCTTAGATGTCAGTTCTGCCCAAACTCACCCAGAGATTATTTGTATAGTGATCATTTTTACTGTTTTTGACTAGGATGCTCATGTCATGTGTATGTACATAGGTCAAAAGAACAGATTTTGCACTTCAAAGAGGTGAAGTTTCTTTGCATGGCAATTATACCTTACTAAAGCTGTTAAAAAATAAAACCACAGAAACCTCTTCATTGGCTCTCAAAAGCTTTCATGTGGTAAAATTCAAGGTCTTCAGTGGGAAAATATGGGCTTTAAGGTTTTCCTACCAGCCAATTCTCCTCAAGAAAATCATTTCAGCTCTTTGAGTGAGGGTTCTTTTATGTATAGAACAGAAATGATAAAATCTTGCTGAAATGGTTGTTGTTAGGAATAATTATAACATCTTATTTAAAGTGCCTAGAATAGTGCCTGACACCTGGCGTTTGAAACGACTTAAATTTGAGGTAACAAGTATAAACAATTATCAGCTATTGCCTTAGGGATCATTGTTTGGAAAGAAGAGATGAGGACATAAAGCAACTATCCCTTAGTTCACATTTTGCCTAGGGCTCATCCTGAGTTTGTGTCGTTTAATAATTTATAGAACTTTATGTCCTACAATTAAAAAAAAACTTACAGAGAATCACAATGGACACCACAATTTGTTACCAATACTTGAATTTGGATACATTTTTGTTTGCAAAAAAAATTTATACAGTCACAGCCTTAATATGTTAAGTGAGAACTCTGTTGCCATTGACATTTTAAAAATTGGTGAATTTTAACCTAAAGTAATTTTGATAAACCATATATACCATTTGAAATGTATAATTTTTCACTACATCTGCATATTTGGGGTAAATACCTAGTAGTGCAATTTCTGGATCCATAGGGTAGTTCTATTTTTAATGTCTTGAGGAACCTCAATACTGTTTTCCAGAATGATGTAGTATATGTTGGCTAACTGAACATAATAAAAAAAAAAAAAGAAAGAAATGTATAATTTTATTTTCTCTAAAACAAACAGCAAAAACTTAACATTTATTTATGAACTTTACGTAGTGAGTGTAACTAGCTTTATGACCAAGGGCAAGTCAATAACATTTCTAGATCTCAGTTTCTTCATTTTTATAGAGTAAGGCTTAGATTATAGGACTTCTAAGGTCTTTGCCTGCGTCAAAATTGTACTGCTGGAAAAATGTGTCAAATTATTCGAATTCTTTTTGAGGGCGATGAATCAAACAATCTTGATTACTTCAAAGCATACTGTTGAGTAAGATAAATTTGTAACTCTCATTGTATTTTATCATAGCACATTATTATAAACATTGATATTTTTCTTGGGTAATGGATCAACAGAGAATCTAGAGCTCTCTAGATTGAAAAAAAAAAAAACTGACTAGATACCAATTCCACGATGAAGGATACCATCGTTTTAAAATGAAGGTCAGTGAACAGGGCCAAAGGGTAGCATGGTTTGATAATTATATTAATTATTAGAGGTTTTTTTTCTTTGTCAAGTATGCACAGAGATTTAATTTTTCTAGTTTGGCACACCTGGAATGTTTACTTCAGAATACTCGGCTTCATTCTCTTTCAGAGGGCGAGAGAATAAAAATGGACTCCTAGGTTAGCTGGACTTCTCAATAGCCCATATTTTATTGGGGGTTATAAAACTTGGAAATGAAAGAGAATATAGGTAAGTGGGATTAATTTGTGTGAGTGTGCACAGACATATGCACACATAGGTGTTATTGCCAAGATTTAAAAAGAAAGTCGGTAATGATAGGCAATTTTTTTTGTTCATTTGCCTCATTGATAAAGTTTTATCTTTAAAAGGGCATTGTTCTTTCCCTACTTGCCTACCTCATGTCTGTGCATATGTGTTGTAAACCCATACAAACATGTTTTGCTGAGCATAATGCTATAGAATTTAGGAGAGGAAATTTAAACTTAATGGTGTCTAATACTTTTAAGAATATTAGGGATCATGAACATGTATATTAGTAAACAAAAATATTTTATATATAAACATTTGTGTGTATATTTGTGTGTGTATACAGAGAGAGATGCACACAGGTGTGTGTGTGTGTGTGTGTGTGTGTGTGTGTATAATATTTTAAAAGAAACTTGTCAAAAACAACAGAAGTTGAAGAGAGCATTTCACAAAAATCTCCAAACCTCTAGATGATACCCAGAATAATTTTTTTTTTAGAAATGGAAAAATTATAAAATATATTGTGTTAATAAATCAGAAAAGGCGCTTGAAATAATCTCATAAAATGTTATAGCTTAAATAATGCCCTTCATCAGTATTCTTTGTTTAACATTTTATGTTTATTGATAAATGAAGATGCATTTAAATAATTCAAAGAAAACATTAGCTGCAAGCAAGGAATTAATAATTGATAGGACTGGAAGGACTCTTTTCACTTGGGAAATAGATAATATTAGCTTAATGTGGGGCTGTAGGAACAGAGGAAATGTAATGGATCTGCCTGCTTTAAACTGATGATGGTTATTGTGGTCTAAAAGTTGCTACAAAGGCAAAAGTGGGACAGCTCGGCAAGTGCAATAGATTTCACTCATTTGAGCTGACAGTGCAAATTGTGGTCTGATGTGCCAGATTTATACATGGTAGGAGACCTAATGATCATGACATATAATAAGGAGATGAAAAAAAATAAATGCAAGTTAACCATAATTGGAAAATGGGAAGAAAAACCCTTTGAATGTATCAAGATGATAAAAATAAAGAGATTTTATTTTTCTCCATCATGGTTGAGGACAGAGGCCAGTTAGAAGAGGACTACCTTGCTTTTGACGAGAAACACCCATCATGAGGTTTTGGTTATATTCTTGCTGCAGTTCATGCAGAGGCTTCAGCTACACGTGTGGCAATGCCAACATCTTTGGGGAGTCCCGGAGGAAGAATGCCCCCAGATAGAGGAGATACATATGTTGGCTATTTTCATCTCACCTGTATTTGTCCTTCTCCAAATATGAAAGGAAATTGAGTCCTACACATCTGGGAGTTGCAGAGGTCATTAATTTTGTCCTGCCTTCTCTATAGCCTTCACTCCCACACCCCGGGCAATGGAATTATTCTTGAAAGTGCCCAGGGAATGTTCAAATTACTCCTTGGTTAATTCATCTTTGCCATTGGAGGAACTCTTTAATTTCTAATCCAGCATAATTTAAATATACATCTTTAAGAGTTACATTTAACCCGTCTTGGTCAAAAAGAGCCTTGAAATACTAATAACTATTTCTTAAATCATCCCTCAAATTTGTCACTTTTGCCTTAGAATGTTAATTTTCAAAAAAAAGAAATTGCAGATATGGAACTGGTTTCAGAAAGCAAACTTTTTTTTTGCTAAAATTTGAGGCACTTACAATTTCTGCTGATGCTGCAACCTACCCTTTTGGTCTGAGCGTGGAATTCCAACTCTTGTATACACTCAACTCTAAGGAAACAGTAATACAGGACCTTTCTTCTGGTTAAATATTACAGATCAACATCCTTCTTCCCCCCTCCCCCCGCCCACCACCCCCGACCTACCTCTTCACACAAAATGCATGAAAGAGCATTTAAGGACAGAAAGGCAAAAGAAATCTCTTTTCCCCAAAGTTCTGTTTCTTGCTCCTTTGAAGAAAAGAACAGCTAGAATGGAGTCACAACGTCAGAGACCACCTAAGGCTGGAGGCAGGCAAAACAAACTGCTGTAAGGAGCTAGATGAAGGGGAAAAAAATCCCAAAAGAAGAAAGTGTGACCAACTAATGGTGCCGAAGAGCTCTAGATGGTTGATGCCATGCACAAATATGGATTAGGCGTCGCCATACATTCCACTTTCAAGAGATACCAGAAATGGGATTTTTATTTTGTGCATCTCTCAAGCTTGAAATGTCAGGTTACATTCAAATGAAACTTGCTTGAATGGGTCCATGTTGTGCAGACCAAATAAACGTGTTTGCCTGACCAGAGGGAGTTGGAGTGAGTCCAGTCAGAAACCCTAGATGCTTCCTGAGCTCCCTTCCTAGCTTCCCACTAAGGCATGAACTCACTTCCACTAGGAAGTCTCTCATTCGTGCAAACTAAAAGTTGACTATCAATTTGATCACTTCTTTACTTTGTAAGCCAGTCTTCATGTAGTCAGCAGATACCATACTATTTAGAACTTAATGATAATTTTAAGATTAACTTTGAAAATGCAAAGTAACTTTTAAACTGATCATGAAGAATTTGTGCTTGCTGTAGAAAGGATAGAAATTGCCCATAATTCCACCATCTGAAAGCAACCACTGTTACTAGTTTAGTGTACTTCCTTCTTTTTCATTTTCCTATACATATAAATTTTATATTATATAGTAACTAAAATCTTATGTATATTTAGTTCTGTTGTGATACTATTTTTTTTTTTTTGTTTCTCTTACGTGGACTAAAGCACTGTTAGAGAAGGAAATTATTATTTGCATAGCTTTTAAAAATATTTTTCTCCTAAGACTTAGATTTGATCCTTTAATAATTGTCTTTGTTGAGGACAAAAGTTTTATCCCAGACAAATACGAAACAAATTAGAATTTAGGTCATTGAAGGCATGTTAAGAACAACTAGCTTACAGATGTATCAGGAAAATTTCATGATCGGTTAGGAGATTCCTATTAATCAGAAACTAACCTTCATCCTGAGTTTTCCAATTTCTTAAGAATATACTTTTTAATTCATTTATTTTTTCATATGCATATTCCTTTATTTAGCTTTATTTTTAATCTTGCTCTTGGTGTTCTAGGCATTGTGCTATGTGCTGGCAATACAGAGACAAATGACCACAAGCCCAACATTTTACCAACTGTTTTAGTAGGAAACTGTTAAGTAAAGGAAATAGATAACTAAAATCTCATAAAAGTACTATTATAGAAAACTGCAGAGGCTGGAAGACCTGAAGCCCCAAACATGAATGGAAGCCTATAATGTCTAAGCAGACCATAGCATATTAGTAGTATTTCCTAACGATTTCCACTTCTTCCACTGTCCCCTTAGGGCATCTGGATTGTTCCTGACCAAGTTGTTTGTCATTTACTGTTCTACATGATGCTCTATATGCTTTTGTAGCTTATTTTGGCACTCTAATGTTTTTGCTTTTATCTAGATGAATTACATTCTTTCTTTTGATGTATTTTTTCAGTGTGTAAATGCAATTCTATAACCTTTCTTCTCTAGGTATTAGTTTTGAAATTTACTATTCACCTCTTGATCGCGTATTATCTCAAGTATTAAAAAAATCATTTATAAGAACCATATTAATGGGGCACCTGGGTGGCTCAGTCGGTTGAGCGTCTGCCTTTGGCTCAGGTCATGATCTCAGGGTCTTGAGATTGAGCCCCACACTGGGCTCCCTGCTCAGTGGGGAGTCTGCTTCTCCCTCTTTCTCTGGCCCTCCCTGCCACTTGTGTTCTCTCTCTCTCTCTCTCTCTCTCTAGCAAGTGAATAAATAAAATCTTTTAAAAATATTTAAAAAGAACCATATTAATATATACACTTTTTGGGATATCCATAGTCTTTGTGCTCAAAGAATCTGAATTTTATTTTTTTAAAGATTTTGTTTATTTGACAGAGAAAGAGACAGTGAGAGAGGGGACACAAGCAGGGGGAGTGGGAGAGGGAGAAGCAGGCTTCCCGCGGAGCAGGGAGCCTGATGCGGGGCTCGGTCCCAGGACCCTGGGATCATGACCTGAGCCGAAGGCAGACGCTTAATGACTGAGCCACCCAGGTGCCCCAAGAATCTGCATTTTAAATAATAGAGCTGCTAAATGGTACTCAGTCTAAGGTCAACTCCTCTTCACTCTTGAATTTCCAAACCAATCTTAAGTGTATTATAAAAGACAGAATTAAATGACCAAATTACATCATTTTAGAACATATTTGACTTTCCATCCTAGTTAAGTATCTTAGCGCCTGTACTGGTATGAGAGGAGAGTGCATGCTTTCCAACTGGGAGCAAACACACATGACAGTTTGAAAGTCTGCACCCAAGAACCTGTTACTGGCTAGCAAGATTGGCAGTTGTCTAAACTGGGGTAGGCTAGGAGTAGAAGCCTGTATTAGTCTGTTCAGGATGCCACCCCAATAGAACACAGTCTGCATGGCTTATGTACAACAAAAACTTATCTCTGCTCATTCTGGAGGCTGCAAGTCTAGGGTCAGAGTACTAGCATGGTCTGGTTCTGGTGAAGTCCCTTTTTGGGGGGACACACTGACAACTTCTCAACAGAGGTCCTTACATGGCAGAAAAGGGGCTACAGAACTCTGTGGGGTCTCCTTCAGAAGAGTGCTAACCTCATTCAGGAGGGCTCCAACCTCAGGACTTAAGATCTTTTCAAAGGCTCACCTCCCAGTACTATCACACTGGGCATTAAGATTTCAACATAGGAATTTGAGGGAGACACATATTCAGACTTTGTAGAACCAAAGCAGAGACAGTGAGAAGATCAAGTTTAAGGTAGGAAATCAGATAGCCAGACCAGACCAGGTAGCATGGTAGATTCTGTAGGAGTAGCAAAGGTTTTTACTTTACAGAACCCAGACAAAATTCTGTCGGATTGCTCAGTATTACCCTCACTGATTTTTTTATTTCAGCTTCTAAGGTGTTCTGTCCCATGCCATCAAAAGCACATTCTGACTTCTGGTTCTAGAGCTGCCCAACTATTGACTATCCAATAAACTTAGGATATCAATACAGAAATTCACTCTGTCTACTTATTTATAAAGCATAGTATTTCATAAGAACTAGTTACAATCTGTTGTTAAGAGCTCTTATCAATATTTAAGTTAAAAATTAAAATAGCTTAAGTTAAATATTAAACACATTTTAGCTATTAATCAAGAGTATATTCAGAAATAAACTCACACATATAGGGTCAATTAACTTATGACAAAGGAGTCAAGAATATACAGGGGAGAAAAGACAGTCTCTTCAATAAATGGTGCAGGGAAAACTGGACAAGCACATGCAAAAGAATGAAACTGGACCACTATCTTACACCATACACAAAAGTTAACCCAAAATGGATTAAAGACTTGAATGTTAGATCTAAAAGCATTAAAATCCTAGGAAAAAACAGGCAGTAAGCTCCTTGATATTTGTATTGGCAATGATTTTCCCCCCTTTGGATTGGACACCAAAATCAAAGGCAGCAAAAGCAAAATAGCCAAGTGGGACTACCTCAAACCAAAAAACTCTGAACAACAAAAGAAACTATCCATACAATGAAGAGGCAACTTACTAGGTTGGAGAAAATATTTACAAATTACCTATCTGTAAAGGGGTTAATATCCAAACTAAGAATGCATAACAACTTAAGAGCAGAAAACAATCTAATTTAAAAAAATGGTCAGAAGATCTGAATAGACATTTTTCCAAAAGCACAAAGATGGCCAATAGGTATATGTAAAGATGCTCAACATAACTGAACATCAGGGAAATGCAAATGAGATATCACCTCACACCTGTTAGAATGGCTATCATCAAAAAGAAGAAGAAATAACAAGTATTGATGAGGATGTGGAGAAAGGGGAACCCATGTGCATGGTTGGTAGGACTGTAAAATGGTATAGCCACTGTGGAGAATAATATGGAAATTACTCAAAAATTAAAACTAGAACTACCATATTATCCAACTGTTCTACTTTCAGGTATCCAAAGAAAATGAAAATACTAACAGAAAAAGATATATGCACCCCATGTTCATTGCAACATTATTTACAATAGCCAAGATATGAAAGCAACCTAAGTGTCCATTGATGGATGAATAAAGAAAATGTGGTGTGTATACAGGCACATACCCACCTACCCATCCACACACAGGAATATTATTCAGCCATCAAAAAGAGGGAACTCCTGCCATCTGCAACAACATGGATGGAACTTCATGTCATTATGCTAAGTGAAATAAATCAAAGACAGACAAATACTATATAATCTCATATGTGCAATTAAAAAAAACAAAAAATCAAAAAACTACCACCACCACCACCAACAAAAACTGAGCTCATGGATACAAAGAACAAACTGGTAGTTGCCAGAGGTGGGGAGCAGGGAAGCAAAATGGGTGAAGGGTATCAAAAAGTACAAACTTCCAGGTACAAAATAAATCATGGGGATATAATGTACAGCATAGTGACTACAGTTAATAATACTTTATTGTATGCTTGATGGTTGCTAAGAGAGTAGATACTAAGAGTTCTCATCACAAGGAAAATAATTTTGAAAACTATGGATGGTGATAGACTTATTATGATTATTTCACAGTATATACTAATATTGAATCATTCTGCTGTAGACATGAAACTAATATGTTATGTCAATTATATCTCAATTATTAAAAAGGAGTATAAGCCCTCTGAGAGTACTATGAATGATGGATAGTAAAGAACTTTTCCTTCCTCTCACCTCCAGATTTATTGATAAGAAAAGACATACATACGTGAAACAACTGGAAAACAATACAAGAAGAAATTGCCTCCTTAAGGTCCAATACCTCTTACTACTCATGGAAATTCCATTACAGAGAATTTGGGGAAAAAAGCAAAACAAAAGCAAACAAACAATCCTTCCATTCTCATCCGGCCATAGTAAACATCTGAATGTGGTGAAGTTGTGAGAATACTTTAACCTCAGGGCTCTATTCCTAGAAGCTTTCAAACTGCTTGACTGTGGCCTATTCAACGTTTAATGAAACTCACATTTCTCGGATTCTCCAATTTGGAGCTCTAGCTTTGCCTAATGGGTTAAATCAGTACCTATTAGGTTAATTATTGCTGGCAAAGAGGCGAGAAAGATGAGGGAGAATACGCTACAATCAAAAAGCAGAATTCTAAGTGCAGTCAGAAATAACTGATCCATGAGAACCCAGGGAATCAACCCTTGGAGGTGAATCTCCTGCAGACATAAAGACTCCTCAGACCGCACATACAAAGGATGGGCTAATGTAGCAGGGGTCTCTTGGGTTTGAAATTTCAGGTCACTTAAATTCTAGCTCCCAGTTGCTCGCTGCCCTTCTGTGGAGGTTTCCATAGACAGGTACATAATGTGGGGCCTTAGGAATTGCAGTGGAAGAAAGCAGCGTTTCCCGTCCCCACTCCCCAGCAACTATATCTCCACTCAGAAAAACTCTGAGCTACATGAGTTGGCAATGACAGTAGACACATGCCTGGGATTCTTTTTCAACTTTATGTACAGCTTTTAATGGCATAATTACAGCTGTTCAGTAAGTGATGCCTCTAAACTGAGGACTGCAATGAGAAGCAGCCCAGCCAGGAGAACCAGGGGCAACATGTTCTTGTTATTGCCAGTTAGTGGGGATAGAACATATGGTCACTTTACAAAGGTGAGTTCCCAACAAGCAGGAATCCCAGCCAAATGATGCCCAGCTGGATTTCTTCTTTTAAATTCATTTATGCTTTCTGTCCAATTTTTCTTCTCATTTATTCTGAATTACTATTTTTCTTAAAATTGGGGGTGGGACTATAGGAGAAAACACATTTGCAATCAGAAAAATAACTTAGGAAATAAGTGATCAGAGTCACACCCTGCCAATAACTTATGGGTGATGAAGAAACTCAAGAAGTAACTAGTATCATTATTAATCTTCAAATGGCATTTCTTTGCCTTCCTGGTGACAACATAGAGCCCGAGAGAAGTTTGACTGTAGGATATTTGAAAATGAATTCAAATCACCGTTTTCTCGTCTCTGAAACAGAGAGAGCTCCTTGAGACCCCCAGCCCCATCATGCCTGCTCCTGTGGGAGAATGGCCCCATCCCCCTCCTGGCAGTGAAGGAAGAGGTAGACCACACTCACCTTGGTGGCAGCTCAGTCCATCCAGCCTTTGCCGAGTTGACGTTCATCAGTACGGGCCCTTCCACCAAGTGGTTAGGAGCGTCAGAGAGAAAGAAACACTGTGTAAGGGTTTTTATTGAAGACGTCACTGACACAACTCACTAGAGCTGCGAACCAGCCTGGTGCGCTACTTCCAGCGCCCCTACGTGTCGTCCTCCCCACCTGGAACCTTTCAAGATTTTTTCATCTATTAAGAACCTATGCCTATAACGCTGTTTTCCACCTCTTTTAATATGTCTTTAACGATGTTCTGTTGTGAAACTGATTAAACATATCTCTAATTAAAAAAAAAAAAACAATTACGTGTGTGTGTGTGTGAGAGAGAGAGAGAGAGACAGAGACAGAGACAGCTTATTCTTTGTGGAAAGGTTGAACAAAGTAAAAAATGTCTTGATCCAGCCCTGCCCCACAGGTTCCTGGTCATGCCTCTGACTCCCACCTCCACCCCTCCCCATGCCCCTTGTTAACGTAAGGAAATGATTTGACAGCAATTCATGTATATTAATTATACTAAAAATATACATTAAACAAGACAAATTTAGCAGAACTGCCAGCACCATTCACCCCATGCCCTTTACCCATCACTCCCTCCCAACCCCGAGTTCCTCTCCTCTCACTGCTCCCATCAAGTCTCTTACTCTCCCAAGTCCCCAGTACCGTGACCACCTATGGTGGCCAAAGGAGACTTCCAATTGGTGGACTGAGTGAGGGAGAAGGGGAGGATACTTGTAGGATGGGCTGAGGGGTGCGGGCATCAGGAAGGGAGGCGCTAGCCTGACAAGACTCACCCAGGCACTAATATTACCAAGGATTACACAAAATAATAATGGGAAACTATCTAGTACAATTCATGTTTATAGTAGTATTTAGCCAACAGATAAATGTATCCCATCAAAGTTTCTGAAAGGTAGCTTCTACTCATGCACAAATATGTGACGTGGATATGGGGAAAAGAAGGCTAAAACCGTAAGAACCCTGTAATATTTGGAGTAAAATCATGATGTGGAGAACCTTGCTGTGAAGAATTTTATAGTACTGTTGTTCTTCATCTCCTGTGATCATATTACAGTCTATATAGACAAAATAATAGAAAAAAATATAAATATATTTGCTTATGTTATTCAGTGTTGCTACCAAGGACACACACACACACACACACACACACACACACACACACACACACACTATACAAGGTAAAATATAAAATATGGTGATGAAATCAGGGTGAAGGAAACATCAGAGTAGAAAAAAAGTGAAATTAACTTATGGAACGTTCTCTGTAAAGATTTTTGCACTGGTCTTGGAGACCACAGGTTTTATTCCGAGCTTGCATTAATTATAATGCAACAGGGCACCTAGATTTTAGCTCATCTGGAGTTATTCTCACTTCTGCATAGTCATTATCACTAGAGTTTGAAGTTCCAAAGCAATTAACACCACCCTTCCAACACAGAACACAGTCTACATAATTTCTGTTTATTTGGTTGAAGTCTTCCTAATGCTTAAACATATTCTGCATCCAATAGAAAAGTTAGGCTGAATCTAGGCAGGAACACATGCTCAGATGCTTGTGATTGGCAGAAGGGGGAGATATGGGAGAGAACCGAGCTTGGCCAACTGAAGAACACCCCCCACTACCGCCCAGCCCCAGCCTATCCTGCCCTATGGAAATGTGGATGTGGGCCCAGCATGGCCAGCGTCCCTTTGTCCGTCCTTTCATTTCTGGGGATCACTCAGTTCAACTTCTCAGATCGACTTGTTTACCAGGCAATAGGCCTAATCAAAAAAACATGTACATAAATATAGATGATGATAAAGTCAACATTCCAAACATACAGAAACTGGCAGTCCTGTATGAAAGAGAGAAGTTAAATAAAAAATATTTTTGAGAATGCTCTCTTCCTTGACAGAATTACTAATGAGACCACTTTCCTTAAAAGTTCATGCAAAATCCATGGCATAGCTGTGTTTATTTTAATTAAAACACAAGCCAAATTCAAAACAATTTCAACTCTCCTACAAAATCTTATAATATGAACTGATGCTCTAGGGAGACGCGATGTTTTTATCGTGTGGCTTCAAGGACCTGTCAACACTGCTGAGTACGCCCCAGGAGGATCTGTAGCCCATTTGAGAGTCAGCCACTACATAAATTCCTCCAAATCTCCTAATAGCCTTTCTGTGGAAGATGAGTAAATGTTCTCATATCGCAGTTGTAGAAAGTGAGGCTTAAGAAATGAAAGACTTCACTCCCACTTCTAGTTAGGGATGATTCTGGACCTAAAATCCAGGTCCTTTAATTCCATAATTTTTCCCCATTTGGAACCTCCAAATTCATCTTCTAAAAACCTCGAATTTATGCTTTGTATGAATGCTATCATAACTTTAGGTCGTCTTCAAAAACCTGAAGATGAAAAGTTTACCTAAATAATTCCAGGGACTGAGACAATTTTGTTGGTGCTGATTCACTTTCAAATGATTTCTTTTTATTCCTGATGCAAGATAGCCAACATACTGTATGTCAGCATTTGATGTGCGGAGAAGTTCTGCTTTGCCATATATTTCCTCTCTGCTGATTTTGTTCACAAATATGTAAGCAAAGGAACAATCTTCTCTTTCTTTCTTGTCACAGTGGCCATGTTATAGATTGTTGGCGACAGGGGATAAAAATTGGCTCTACCCTTTCCGATGGCTGGTATTAAATGGAACAGTCTTTGAGAGGTGCCAATTCTTCATAACTAATGGTGGTCTTTTCAAAGAGGTTTTTCCAAATGTGTTTGCCTTATGAAAGAGTAGTGGTTGGGGGCAGTCCATTACCCTTTCCAATAAGGAAGATGGATTAGTTTTGACTGACTCTGTGTAAAAAGCTTGGTTCTTGTCCAGTTGGCAAGAGCATAAAGAAAAGTAATTACCTGAAAGTAAAAGGAAAGAAAAGAAAAAGATAAATATTGTATCTAGTACTCTCCCTGGTTACTTGGGATTCTGGCTTTCTTTCCAATTAAAAAAATAATAATAATCTTTTTTAGGACCAAGAAAAAAAATTCCATAGTATCCCAGTGGAAAATCTCATTCAAGAGTGGTTTGGGTGTTTATAGTGGTGTTCATTTTTTTTTCTTTTGAAAACCTTTATCTGAATCAGATTATTTAGTTTTGTGCCAGAGTCCCAAAATCTATATGAAATAACGTGTAAGATAAGTGAAAGCCTTAACTAAAATGGGAAATAGGAAATACAGCTCATTTCTTGAGACAACTGCTTTAATATATAAGCTATCTTCACCCCATAACATTTTTATGGTGATGAGAGTCTAGAGAAAAAGTTCTGTGTAAGCAAATCTATTTATCTATTTATCTCTCTATCTATCATCTATCTATCTATATTTAGTGTTGAACTGACATTATAAAATACAAATTTTTCATAGTTTGAAGGGAGCAGAAGAGCAAAAGAATAGCTTAAGATTTCAAAATGTTTTAGTTACGTGATCCGATTCTTCATATAAATACCCTTGATGATTCAGTGACATCACAAACTGATAGTTTCTAATTTATAGCTATCAGAAGTAAGACAGAAAGGTTTCATCACTTGTTCAAATGATGCATCATAGGTTTATCTAACAATCATGCTAGAATAGGCTTTTTCATACACTACTAAAAATTTTAGAATTTGCTGGACCTCAAAAAAGTTAGAAAAATGTAGGGACACTGATATTAAAAGAAGAAAAAAAAAACCTTCAGAAGTATCAGTTTTTGTCTCAGGGATTTCCCTTCCCTCAGTTCTTCAGAATTAAAAATTTAAAAAGTATTTTCATACGTCAAATAACTCATTCAAACTGTTTAATCCCACCAAAAATATTTCTTAGAAACCAGGTCTCGAGAACATACGCTTCCCCACTTTTAAATTGCTCTTCATAATATACTGTAATTTAAGTTATTAAAACCTTTCCAGTGGTGAGCTCTAGTTAGCAGGCACGGAGCTGGGGAGGGAGGCCACCTCACCCACAGTTAGACAAAGGGGCTTATCGTTGGTTGAGAGCTACATGAAATAGGACTTCATCTGTATTTGAACACACAAAGATGACAGACATGCTTCTGCATGAGACATAGAATCTGGGAGAGAAACAGATAATTTCTATATAGTCCTATACCCTCACTACCCACTTTTAAAAGCTTCGAACTTGCCAGAAGTCACAGTACCATATATTATAATAGGACTTAGAAAGAGCATGCTGGGGATGGTAGGGAAATTACTTAGCAACCAGTACAGCATAGGCGCAGACCAATTGTAATAAATGCCAGCTAGAGGCAGGTCAGAAGGCCCCTTGGTGGTCCAGGCTTCAATCCTTTAGTGTCTGGACTGTGGGAGGTCTGAAAGTCTTCAGGGTATAGTAGCAGTGGAAAGTTAGGGCAAAGCAGTGGCCATTTAGCAAGTATATAATAATATTTCAATATTTTAGCTACTAGAATAGTTGTATCACTGAGTATCAGCCCTGGTATGATCTAGTAATATTACTGAGAGAGTAATTCAGTTTCTAATTTGGTGAATTTGGAATCTAATTTTAAGTTTTCAGTGGGAAAATGCATTCTGAGTTCTATTTACTCTTGATAAATTTTATTTTACTATGTACAAATAAACTTTTGAAACACAAACTGATTTTGTATTGTACACTGTCTGTAATGTTGATACTATATCTTACTGTCTGTGGTATTCACAAGAGACATGTTTGGAATAATGATATTAATCTCTCTCAGGCTCTTCACCTAGCCGAATGATAACCAAGTGTCGATATAGCTTTGTAATTATAACTTCTACATCTTAAGCTTTAAAAATGAATTCTACATTTACCTGTTTCAGGTTTTCAAATTCTAGAATTCACTCTAACTTATAAAATCCTCCTTAGATAAGTAAGGCAGATATGAGGCTCAGGTAGAGAAGGCCCAACCCGAGGCAGAAGATGATGAGCAAAGGGTCTTAGGAGCTTGGCAACATGCTCCTACTTCACTGAAAACCACAGGCCTAATATGTAACAACTGACATTGTTTAGAGCTGCATTGTCCAGTACAGTAGCCACTAGCCACATGTAAGGATTTACATTCAAATTTAAATTAGATAAAATCAAATCAATTTAAAAATTTAGTTCCCTCGTCACATTAGCCACATCTCAAGTATTCCATAGCAACATATGGCTAGTGGCTAATATTGATACGGTTCTAGTTCACTGCAGAAAGTTATATTGGACAGTTCTGGTCCAGAGGTTTATTATATCTTATTTTAATTTCTCTCAATAAAAGTAAAAATACTTCATCTTTTTCTGTCTCCAGAAGAGGGAGAAATAGGTAGGCTTATCAGTCAAAAATTATTTCCAGGCTTCTCAAAATGATTCTTGTCATGCTTTTCACTTCTGTGCTTTTAACCAGCCAAATGTACAAAAAGACCACTCTAGTCCATTTTATTTCAACCCATGGTGATATTTCTCAAAATCTAAAGTTTTCTGTGCCTTTATTTTACATTATAATTTAGGAACTGCATAAAATTCTGTTCAATGGATTCAATGTTGAGTATGTCATATTTGGCACTAGAAATTTCCTTTAGATAATTTTCTACTAAAAATAATAAGACAATGGCTTTTTTAAAAGACTATTTATTTGAGAGAGAGAGAGTGAGCACATGGAGGGGCAGAGGGGCAGAGAAACAGACTCCCCCTGAGCACGGAGCCCAATATCCCAACCCTGAGATCATGACCTCAGCCAAAACCAAGAGTCAGGGTTTAACTGACTGAACCACCCAGGCACCCCAAGACAATGGCTTCCTAACCACTCCCCTGCCTACAAAAAAAAAAAAAAAAAAAAAAAAATTTGTCTTAATTCTTGTCAGCAGTCTATCAATGTTATTTGGGGTCAAAACTAATATTCAGGTAACTTTCTTATGTTGCCCAAATGTAGACTCACCTAGAACAAGGAGAAAAGGCTTTCGGATTAAATTCAAGTTTTCCTTTACTGTATTTGGGAAAACTAGTTTGCGCGAGTAGACATCTCTAACATTGTCATAGACACCAACCTGAATGCTGAATATAATTTCTTTGTGTCTCAGTGATTTTTTACTAGACTATGGTACACTAAACCAACCAGATGAAAACTAGGGAGAACATTCTACCCACTGTTTGATATGCATGATGCCAAGCTCAGGTAAGATCAATTGCTTCATTGGATTGACTGATTCTTTTGGCGGCATCTATCTATCTATGAAGATAAGAAATCTGGAAACTAGTCATATCTCAGTTTTCCCAGTTATATCACCAGGCAACACAGGTGACAACAGATTTCTCCCTGTGCAGTGATTTTCTACGTGTCCTCTGGTTGTATCACCTGTCACAGAAGGAGCTATTTCTCAAGAAAAGTTTGCAGAGTGCTAATTCAAATCCTTGCGTCCTTAGACCCCAGAGACAGGACTGCAGATGAGGGTGTGTTTTTATAGTTTCACCCTTGGCTCTAATGGCAGTTGTGTTGGCACTGGGCTTGAGAATGCTGTTGAAAGGATGTTTCCGCCAAGCTTGCTGGCATTTGGTATGCTTGTATTGTATTGATACAGTATTTGCCTTGGCATCCTTACTGCTATCCTTCTCATTTTTTAAATGTTGACATTAAGAGTGCAAATTTTTATTTTTCACTGTTAGAAGAGAAGAATAAAAATTTCTTGATACTTTATCAACAGGATGTGATTTGCCAGGGTAAATTTCTTAAGCTAATTTCCTCTTGAAAATATTTGAGTTTTAATTTTTTAAAAAAAGTTATAACTCCTCATTGTTTGCATTAACACGTGCTTAAAATGAAGATTGAGAGGTAGGAGAGAATTTGTTTCAATTCTACCAACTCAATTTCTGGAATGTAACTAGTTTAGATAAACCAGATTTTTAATTTTGTTTCATCTTGCTTTGTTTGTGACTTAAAAAAAAAAATCTCTTACTTCCAAAGCTTTTTTTTTGAAGTGCCAGAAAATCTTTATTTTAATCCTTCAGGTTTCTTCTCAAGCCAAAGATCAAACCCAGCCATACTGCTCCTGAAATACATCCATCACGGGTCTCATCAAGTCTTTTTCTTTTTTTTTTTTTTTTTTTTTGGTGTAATTGTGTTTATAGAAAGTGGTGAAGACAACTATTTAATCATATTTTCCCATGTTTTGAAAAGCAAATAAATTGAGCTTGTGAGACTATAAGGGATAAACCATTGCCAACACATGTATGTCAACAAATCAACTGCTGCAATTCTCATTTATAAGCCTGTTTTCCATTCTTACATTATCTTTTTCCTGGGCCCTTATAATAATCTCCTAAATACTCTTCCTGAGTGGGTTCCTGTATTCATCTGCCTTTGGGATTCATTTGTATAAAATACATTCCTAGTCATATTGCAACATGGACTCCTGTCTAAAACATGAAGAGGTTGTATGTTGTGCAAATCTGTTTGTCTTAAGTCTGATTCAAAGCTCCGCGTGGTCTGGCCTCAAATAGCTTCTCCTAGATCCTTAAGGGTAAGCTCAAGTTTTATCCAGTCCACCTGGTACGCAGATAGTGCTCAGGAAATTTGTTGAAATTCCCTAAGTTCCCTATAGCTGTCAACTGAACAAGACTCCATTCCCATGGTCATATCTTTATATGACATAAGAGTCTTACAGTGTTCTCCCCACCTAAAATTACTTCTTTTCTTCCATCTCCTGTTTCTATCTTCCAGCCCCCTCTTTGAAGACTCATCTCAAATGTTTCCCTTCCCAGAAATTCTCTCTGATTTTGAAAACTAAATGTACCCTTCCTTTGAAGTTCCTTTCAGAGTATTTACAGCATGCATTACGTTCCGTATTATGTTATACCTATTTGTCACGTCGTTTTAACCTCCCTACTGGATTCTAAGTTCCTTTGGGACTGGAAATTGTGTCATAATCATTGTTGTTTTACCCACAGTGGGCCTAGTATAATGTTATGAATCAGGCAATGAGCAAACTGTACCATTTTGAGACTAATCATGTAAGAGGCTTATTATGTAACAAATAACCTAGTAGAAGAAATCAAAAGAAATCCTATCTTGTACACTTAGGTAGTGCCTTTCAAATGTTTATATTCTCTCACATTACAATGTTATAATACCTTAAATGAAGCTCTTTATAAGGACACTAAATAGGAATAAATTAGATGAAACAAAACAATTTTCCACACAAAAATTTATTAAACTCACCTCAAGAAAATATCTATTAATTTTTTATATGTAGAGATCTCATTTTATCATTAATTGTTCCTTGCTAGAAAAAGATGTTTCTCTTCTAGTCATCTTAGAGTCAAGGCCTAATCCACCTCCTTGTCTTCCCTTCATTCTTGACCTCACTGATTAGTGATATCTTAGGTGTCTTCCGGGTTTATTTACCAGCCAACAGCTGTAGCGCATGGGCTTTATGTTCTTAGCACCATAAAATGCAAATCTGTGGCTCCTCTTGTGTCATAGTCTCTGCTATTTCTCCTTACAATTAAACAACTCATGGATTGTCAAACTTACTCTTGAAAAGAGTTAATTTCCAGACATGTCATTTGGAAGGCAGGCCATTTCAGGGATCTAGTGTGACCAGGAAAAAAATAAAAGCCATGTTGAGATGGAAAAATGACGTGAACAGAGGGATAACTCAGAACATAGCGGTAGGAAATTTGTATCTGTTTCAATAAGTAACAGGTCCGTAATATGGGTCCCTGAAGAGGGTGGCAGACGGCATTAAAAGTCATGTGTAGGGGAGTTTGAGGTAGGGAGAGACTGAGGCTAGGAGCTCTTGAGTGTGGTAATAGCATAGCCAGGTGACTACTAGGATGCTGCTCTTGGGAACAGAGAGGTAGAAATGTAGTATTCAATTGGAGTGGCACTGACAAGGAAAAATCAATAGGATTTGGCAACTTCTGGGATATGGGAGAGGTATGGACAGGTCAGATAAGGCCTATGGAGAATAATGGCTCCATAAATAGAAATTGACAAAATGGGAAGCACAATTATTTTTGTAATGGGACATGTCTTAGTCCATTTGGGATGTTATAACAAAATACCATAGACTTATATAAAAAACTGAAATTAATTTCTCACAGTTCTGGAGGCTGGGAAGACCAAGATCAAGGTGTTGGCAGATAGAGTGTCTGAGGAGAGCCCAGTTCCTGGTTCACAGGCAACCATCTTCTTGCTGTGGCCAATGAATTTGGGGGAAACAATAACATTCAGCATATAGCAGGATACTAAGTTCAGCTTTAGATAATAGTTGCAATGAGATGATGTATAATGAATATTGCTTAGGTCTGAAGTGGAGAAGTCTCTAGCCAGAGTTAGGTTTTAGGTCACTCCAGAAGAAAAGAACACGGTGGGATGAGTACTGCAACCAGCTTTGCTTACTCCACAGGTTTGACTCAGATCTGCTTTAATTTTTGAGACTTTCTAAACTACAATGTAGGCATTAGGTTTGTTAAAACCTCTCTCTTGAAAGTGCTTATCATCTATTTACTAATTCATTAACATTCATAGCACCAAGTAGCATAATAATGGGGTACAAAAGCAGGATAACCCACATTCCCAGAGTCCTAAGATGGCTTTGTCAGTTTCTGAGTAAATTGCTACCCTTAGATGCAAACATGCTGGAATTTTGCTAAATCATATCCACAATGGAGCCAAAGCCAATAGATGGTAGGTCCAGTTAAAGCAGTGATTCTCAACTGAGGGTGATTTGCACCCCCCCAAACCCCCACCAGGAGACTACCGGCAATGTCCAGAGACATTTTTTAGCTGTCACAACTGGGGAAGGAGTGGAGGCCAGGGATTCTGCTAATCTACGTACAATGCATAGGATAGCACCATAACCAAGCATCATCTGGCTCAAATGCCAATGGTGCCGATGTTGAGAAAGCCTAGATTAGAGTGGCTTTCAAGGAATTTACTGTTAGTTTATGTCCTAGATGTCCTTACATACACAAAGTACTTTGTGAAGTAAGTATTTGTTCATTTTTGATGTATTGATTGATATACTGAAATAAGATCAGCATAAGATGTATTTGCCCTAAAGGTTTTCCCATGGCAGGGATGCCAAGGCAGTATTTACTATGCTTCTGTTTCTGGAAATTGGCAATGTTGAATAAAAGACCAAAGCTGTATCCCTTTTTCCACCCTTAAGTGCAAAACCAATGTTCTTGTGCCTACTTTCTTTAGTCAGCAGGTTTACATTTTTTAAAAAGAAAATAAAAATCTTACTAATTTTTAGAATCTTACAAAGAATGCTGCACCTTGAATTCCATTGATGAAAAGGAGAAAAAAAAAGAAATAGATTCAGAATGTCAGTTTGCCCTTAAGTGATGTATTAGCTATAAGAAATCTCATTACAATTTGATGCCTGAATCCCTTGAAGGAAAGATCTTATATCGTGAAGGTAGCATATGTGTCATGTGATGTAAGTACTTACTTTTATTGAATAGGTAAGTATATAATAGCTAAAAGCCCCATAAATCAGCTAAATGTTCTCTCAATTTATAGAGAATATTTGATCTGAGAACATTACTGTCTGGTGAACGACAGGGAGGAAAAGGAGACACGAAATGCAATAGAGATGGATATGGTGGGTAATTCCTTTGGATTCAGAGTATCAGATTTCACGTCACTAACGGACAGCCTGCACGGCATCTGTCCTGTCCATAGACCGCTCAGGCAATTTTAAAAATATAAGACTCGCATATTAGACTTGGCAAATGGGGAGCTACATGTATATAACCAAATCACTCCAGAGGGACGTCCAAAAATAACGGAGAGGATGGATGCAGCATAGATATGTTGGAGGAAGTCATTTTTCACTGGACTTTTTATTTAAGCAAATTGAATGGTGATGAAAGAAAAAAGCAACTATATTTGGTCAATATCTGTCAGAGAGCCTTGTTCATCAGCAGAGCTAGGAAATGCTCTGTCTGGCAGGCTAGGAATAAAGAAGGACAGATTTAAATAGCCTAGCCCAGAGAGTAACCTGACATTTGCCTAAAGGTCAGAGGAATGAACTGGATTATTTTCTCTTTTTCCCATAGCAGGAGGAGGGGGATGATTTCTTGCCAACCGTGGAAATTCTTCAACCCCTTTCTCTGCAACGTTTTACTTTCTAACACATGGTATAGGTTCTTATACATTAAAAATCTCATCCTTTGACCTTTCACAATTAGCATCTTACTTCCTTTCTATTTTCTGCTGCCAAGGACTTGAATGAGAGCTAAAGCTACTGTCTTCATTTCCTTATCAACCTCCTAACCCCTCTGCAAACTAACTTTCATCCCCATGATTGTTCCCACTTTCTAGGCCTGACCAGTCTCTTTCTAGGCAATTAGAAGCACTGCACATCATGCATAAGAGCCTTGGTCCCCCACTAACTCTATCCAAACATCCTTTTCTTGTTCCTCAGCTTTATAGAGCACTCTGAAGCACTGAAGAGTGTTGAAAGTCCTCCTGGGTCTCCAAATCCTCTGACCATTCCTTTCTCCTAGTCTAGTTTCTTTTGGACTTCCTAACCCAAAGTATCTTTTAGAGCCGACTCCCTTGCCATCTATCAACACACACAGGTTCCAAGTTCATCTATTAAGGACCTTCAGACACAGTGCTTGCCCTCAAATAGTTTATGATCTAATTAGGGAGATAAGTCCACTACATGAAGCGAAAATACCAATGCCACATCTCCAGGGAACTCCCATAGCTTTCGTTAGAACAATATCTAACAAAAGTTAGATGGGCAGATGGCTGATGGATGAATAGATGGATAAATGAGTGAATAATTACAGAGATGGAGCCAGATCAGTGCTGAAGAATAGGGAAGATGGCAGGAAAGCATGTGAAAGAGATTTAAACTGGTCTTGAAAGAAGAGAGTAGTGGATTGAAAGAGGGGCAACTTTCCAGGCAAAGGCAACAGAATAAACAAAGCTTTAGAGATAAAGATAAGAACAGATTGTCTTCGGTTCTCTCTCATCTATAGTTTTCTCATTTGTACAATGGAACTGATCATAGAAATCACTTTATAAGACTGTTAAATGACTTAATATTTATGAAATGTTTCTGCAGTGCCAGGCACTGCATTCAATAAGTGTCCCACTGTAATTATCATCCTTGAAGGAACCGAGATCTAAAACATCTGTTTACAATAAAATATACCAAGCAGCTATCTGCTAATATGAAAGCGTATATAGTTTCATTATGTATTGCTCTGAGGAACATTTGAAAAGTGCTGAAGCATTTCAGAAAACAAGAGAATACTTAAAATACCCTGTTCTTACCTGTTGATGCTCACCTTCAATAATTTAAAGTATATATTATTTAAAAATGCTGCTCATGTAGTAACTTTTACTATGATAAATTTGGGTATTAGCTGCTTCTGAACTTTTGAACCTGTTGTGGGACTGAATCCACAACCAATACAGAAATGTTTCCTGTCATTTTATAATTCATGAAGTTAAATACCTTTGCTTGCTATGGTTATTGAGGGAAAAGGTATTGAACTGGTAGGACTGAACTCCACATGGATCTTTCATATACCTAGAAAATGTTGATTTGTGAAAGCTCTGTTGTACATCTTCTTGGGTTTGTCACTGAGTGAGATTTATATTGTGGCAAAAGTTATAGTGCAGCCCAGGCCTGCCCTCTGATTCTGAGGCTTCGGCTGTTTGCTGGGCTTATTTGCTGCTTCTTATTTCTTTTTCCTGGGTTACTCCTTCCCTCAATGAATGTAACACATTCACATCCAAATCTTTAGAAATTACATCTCCTCAATTCATGTTTTATTCCAAAAGTTCCTGAGATCTCACTTAGCATTAATTCATCCATTGAAAACATATTCTATAAGAGCCATGGTCCTAGGTGGTAAAAAAATTCATGCAACTCTAACGTGGCCTCTAATTTCCAGGAAGCACTCTCCTGTATGGCAAAGACAGAGGGGTAAATTAAACAACACGGTCAACCACTAGAGCACAGACACTGGAATTACTCACACTGGGGGAACCAGGGAAGATGTCACAGATGGGCTGACACTTGAGCAGAGCCTGAAGGATGGCAGGTGGAAAGGGATGTGTGTGTAAAGGACTGCGAAGGAACGGTGACACCTTCCGGGTGGTCTGGAAGAGAGTAGAAAGAAATGAGGTTGTAGGGGTGGGTAGGAATGAGAGTGGGAGAGGCACATCGTAAAGGATCTTGTATGCCTGGCCAAGAAATTAGAAATTTTACAAAATCGCTTCTCGGCCTTTTGGCTAAGATCAGGTGTAGAAATTTTACAAAAAAATCTATTATATATTTTTTCCAAACTTTTTTTCTATATATGAAACTTGGATAATTCTTTTCTTATACTTGCCACATTTATTATTCAGATTCTGTAAGTACTTCATAAGTTGCATAGAGTATAAATGTGTATTTTTAAAAAATTTCTTTATGCTTGTATTTACTCCGTTGTTATCTCTTAAGAGATTTTAACCGGCATTTGTGGTCGAACTTGAAAATTACTTAATTGCTGCTGTCAATAACATCCCATTTCTTTCATGACCTAGTAGAACAATTCTATAATCACCTTAGCCTATATTTCAACACTGAATATGGTTAGGGGCAGAAAAAAATGTGTATAAGTGAAAACTGAGATTCTATTAACTTACATTCACTAATATTCTAATGCCTACCTCTATTTACTTAGCTTTACGGATTTTTTTTTTCTCAGCCATGTAATATTCTTTTCAACTCCAATGTTTCTTATTTTTCCCATTTCCTAATTCCTTCTTGGACTTTACTCCACACTCAGCCATTTGAACTGCGCTCATCTGTTTATTAACGTATCCTTTATTGAGCACCCACCATGTGGTAGGCACAGCTCCGTTCTGAAGTAGTAAATTCATTAAGGTATACTTGAAGCTGCCTTCGAGTTGCTTATGGTTCAGTGG
Organism: Eumetopias jubatus; assembly: GCF_037043125.1. Classification (NCBI taxonomy): domain Eukaryota; kingdom Metazoa; phylum Chordata; class Mammalia; order Carnivora; family Otariidae; genus Eumetopias; species Eumetopias jubatus. The sequence continues at coordinate 78,726,003 of NW_028274813.1, forward strand.
GGAGGCAGACGTGAAAGATTTGACCCCAATGCAAGTGACGTGGAGGTCTACACATAGGGAAAAGCATCTGGGTTACAACACTGAATCATGGTAGGAGGAGACTTTTGAGTGCAGTTGGCTTAAAAAAATGCTGGGGGTGCAGGTAATGGGGTATGCACAGTTCAACAGGCCCAGGGAGAAGGATCAGGCTCTTCTCCACTAGCTTCTAATTGTTTGGTTAGACCCAGAGCAAATACAACTGGAACAAAGATCATGATGAAATTATGAATTAGTTAACTTTTAAATCATATTTCAACTTTTAAATCTTCCTACACAAAAAGTACCCTTCATGTTTCCAAAGGAACAGAAGAGAGAAAAGAAGCAAAACAATATTAAAGGTCATAGTTCAATTTCACCTGTTTCTATAGTGCTCAGAATAACTTGTCCACCAGATCATGAACAAATAAGGGAGGAGGTAGGTTAGACTAAGTTGAATAAGACTCCCTAAAGTAAATTGTCTTTTTTCTTATGCATTAGCTCATTGCTCTGAGACAAGAGGTATGTAGGATATTTTGTAATGCAGATTGCCTTTGTCAAGTCATAGAGCCCTTGGGGTCTTAGCCTACAGACCTTCAGATTTCCTTCTCTCCAGCATCAATCTGTCCTAAATTGCTCTTATAGAGGACAAAAAAACCTAGAGATTGTAATATTCTCCAAAATGCCTTTAAAATCATTCAAAAAGCACTTTAAATAAAAAGTCAAATTTGCAAAGAACAAGAGCAACTATTTTGTGAGTTTATAGCAGAAAGAAAACTGAATTTAAGTTCTTAGACATTTTACATAGACTACAAGGAGAAAGTAAGAACTGTTTCATCACATTTAATCAAAGAATGATGTTTATTTTATAGTTTAGGATTTTTCACACTTTAGTATTTTTTGAGGATTTATTATATGCCAGGTATTTGAATAAATTTTTTCATATACAATCTCCTTCAGTCTTCACAATACTTTTATGCAGTAGATATTAACAGTATTCCTAATGGGGAAACTGAGGCTCAGTGAGGTCGAGAATTTTGACCAAGGGCTTATGGCCAATAAGTGGCAGAATTAGGATCTCTGTTTAAGAGTATTACTATTTTTTTTAATTTAAGTTTAATTGACACATACTATATTAGTTTTAGATGTACAACAATTCTATATGTTATGCTATGCTCTCCACAAGCGTAGCCACCATCTGTCAACATTTAGCACTAATACAATACAATTGACACTATTCCTTATGCTGTACCCTTCATCCCTGTTACTTATTCATTCCATAACTGGAAGCCTGTATTGCCACTGTCCTTCATCCATTTTACCCAACCGCCTCCACCCTTTTTTATTTTTAAACACCTCTTCTTCAACCCTCGCCAAGTGCCTTTCCCGTTTACTTACAGCATTTGACATATTCTCAGTGTATTTCAATTTTTAGTTTACCATTTTTCTCTTAAATCTGCACATCTTCACTATCTAAAGAACATAAATTTACAAAATCAGAACTTGATACTTTAATTATCTCGAGGAGCCTTTCAAAAAGGCAAATGTATTTTGGACAACTAAATAAGTAAAATGGATTAGGTATATATAAAATATCAAGAAAACATACAGGGGAAAAAGTAGTAAGGAATTCCTTTAATAACAAATGAAGCAATTTTCAAATTACCTGGAGCCCAAGGAAGGAGACAGTGATGAAAGATTAGAGTGCCTCCCTACAAACTCCACGGGGCATCCAGGTGATGAGCCCTGCTTGCTCCTTGGCTGGATGCCACCCCCTCGGCCAGAGACTGCCCTTTGTACATTCCGAAAATCCTAGAGGACCAGGTTTTGTCAGGAAGCCCATACTTTGTATTTCTGAACCTATGCTTCAGCTACTCAGTGCTGAAAATATATTTGGATCATACCCAGATGAGTTTGTGGCAATGCTGTGCTTTTCATGGTCAAACTAAGAGTGACGAGTCCATAAGAATGTATGTCTTGGGGATGCCTGGGTGGCTCAGTTGGTTAAGTGTCTGCCTTGGGCTCGGGTCATGATCCCAGGGTCCCAGGATCAAGTCCCACATCAGGCTCCTTGCTCAGCAGGGAGCCTGCTGCTCCCCCTGCTTGTGCTCTCTCTCTCTCTGACAAATAAATAAAACCTTAAAAAAAAAGAAAAAGAACATATGTCTTGGAAGGGAAGAGTCTGTTCCAGAATGTAGCAAGGTAACAAAAGACAGCAACATGGATTTGGGGTTCAGTGCATGTCCCTAAGACACAAAATTGTGTGTGCATCTAAGAAAACATAGTTCTTTAAAAAAGGAAACTTACAAAAGATATTCATGAAGAGTGGTTCTTTGCACTACAAAACAGATCTACAGCTAAGGCTTTTTAGATACTTGCCCCTTTTCTTTTTTTTTTTTTTATTATGTTATGTTAATCACCATACATTACATCATTAGTTTTTGATGTAGTGTTCCATGATTCATTGTTTGCGTATAACACCCTCTTTTCGGTTATTCTGTCATTGTCACCTGCAACGTCTCTGCTCTGTGATACTGCTTCTGGGACCCTATAAACTGGGACTCTATAAATCTCATTCCTTAGGATTTGTTAATAAGGGGCCCTGGAGGAGGGTTTGAAGACAGGGGGATGCGGATTTCTGTTTTTCTTGTTAGAGCTCCCTGAGTCACCTGAGCAATGACCCTTCATTCTGGAAACGTGCTTTAGAACCAGCCAGCTTCACAGCACATCCCCAGAGGTACCAGCTCCACGCAGGTACTCGGTACTCCCCTCCCTTAGTGGCTTCGCCCTAGCTACAGAGCTAGGCCCCTCCTACAAGCTCCTGAGGTAGGCAGCACTCCTGTTTAGAGCAGAAAGTCCTCCATATTATGACCCTTCCTCCACAGTGTCGCTGCTCCTCACCCTCCTCAAGGTTCTGAAAACCCTGTCTGCTCCCTGACCACCCCCCAAACACTAGGGTCAATAGCTCCTTCCACACTCATTATCTCTGTATTACATTCGTGGTCCTTTTTTCCTTTTGCTGCTTTCCAAAATCTGAGCAACTGAAGCCCATAGTAAATCTCTCCAGTGAAGTAGTTAGTGTGGTTTCTATTTTATTTTTATTAGATACTGACAGATATACATCCTTAGTGAGTTCTAAGGAAAATTTCCTCTATTTAAATTTAATGTATTAAAGAAAACTATTCAGAAATTCCATGTTAGATTTGGTCTATCTCAAAGATAAACATAGCTTTTGGATGATTGGTGTTAACCTGTATTATATTATACACACACACACACACACACACACACACACAGAAGGGTATTAAATATACTACTTAAAGTAACTGAAGCCTAGAGCTTTACATTTGATAGACAATCTCTTTTTACTATCTGTTGTAGTTGAAATATTATAATCAAGACCTTTCATATTTATAATCTGCTATGATTATTATTTAAATTTGAGTAAAATTTAAATTTTCTAAGGACAACTTAATTTATTTGTGACCAAGGGAAGTTTCTTCTATATTTAAAAATGAAGAGTCCAGTGAATTTCTAGACATTAACTTATGTTAACAAATACTATATAGATGAATTAAGTTTAAGTAAGGACAAAATACATGTACTGTGTTCTCTTTAAATTTCAATTAGGTTGAGAAATAAAGGACTAAGAAGTACCACTGCCAAAATGTGTTTTATTGCCAAATCCAAAGGGTTAGGGGAAATAGGGGTGATGGGTTGGATTCACTAAAGTTGTTATGTGAAAACAAATCACAAATGAGCCCAAATTTATCTAATGGCTACTTTAGCTCTATTCTTCCCATCATCTCTCAAAAGAATAAAATAAATAATGAGCAGTGTAGATCATCTATCTGATATGGTCTGTTGGCAAGGCCTCCATGGCAGAAGTAGGGAACAGATGTTTACCTCTGAAGCACCTCACTAACAAGGCAAGCTTTCTATAGGCAGGTTTTACCATCAGCTCTGTCCTCAGTGTGTCCATGTATTGTGAAATGAATTAACATGCCCTAATAGTGTTTGGCAAGGTGAGTTAAAGAAAAATGCATATTGCCTCCTTGTCATTTGATAAAAAGGTATAATATTTTAATTTAATATTTTAGTAAGTAAGAGGTTTTTTTTCCCTCAAATATAGCTAAGTGTTCAGTAGATTCTTAAATACAACAGAAAGAGATTTTTATTCCAGTAGTAAAATTTTAGCAGGAAGTATTGTCAGTAAATCCATTGAGAGCCATATAGGATTTGCATTTTTCTCAAAATGAACAATATGGTTCTTTAACCTGTTTATAAGCCATTATTCATCTGCTTTTTGACACATATTGCTTTTTCAAATAAAATCATAAAGTATTTCCATTAAGATTTGATAGCAGTAATATCAATAAACATTTAGATTAATAACTACTGAAAAATTTTTCTGTGGGGTATGATCATGGTAATGAGGCCAAGAAAATAAACTATATATAAATGGTTACATACCAGTATTAAATTGGAAACATGTTAAAGTAAAATAACCAACAAAAGGAAAAATGTAAATCAGTTAATATTCCAAACGCATGTCAACTTTATGTGCCATATTGAATTTTTCTCCTTGAGTTTCAATTTCCAACATTAAGTGACCTGACAGGAATTACTAGATATTAGGTTGAAGAGGAAATTGCAGGACTTTTATTTTGAGCTTATAGTCCCAAATGGTCCTGGCTACCCTCCATCCAATTCTACCAGAACTTAGTCCTAATAGCAAATCTGTAACTTGTGTTCTTCTAGCAGAAGTTAACATGCAAACTGTAAAAAGAAATACTGTCCTAGAAAATATATTTTTCTAGACAAGTCTTATTTTTCTCATAGCCATATATGATCAAGAAGATGAAGAAGAGGCTAATAGATTCCCTAAGTCTGTGGTAATAACTAAACTGTTAATACTCAAAGATAATCTTTAATCACTTTACTCCCCAAAGCAATGTGATGGATTGCTTCATATCCCCATCAGTTAAGGGCTAGCAATAAGAGAAAGACTGCTTTAACGTAATTAGTACCAAATTTTAACTCTTCTCAGATTTACCTAGTGTAATGAAAAAGATGTTAAGGTTTAAACGAGGGTAGGAAAACAAATGTGAAGAAACTGCAGTCATTTATTCAATTCATTCATGTAACTGTTTATTCTACAAAATGTTGGTGAACATCTTCCATGAAATGCAAATAGCTCTCTTTTTGTAAGCATTATTTATTAAGCACTTTCTATATGCAGGCACCTTGCTACAAAACAGCACATGAGAAAGCTAATGAGCCCTGCTCACAAGGTCACAATCTGGTGAACTTCTCCTTCTATTGGCTCTTACTTTTTGCCCTTTGTCATACCTCCTACCAAGAGTCACCATTACATTAACGCAAGCCATCTATTCCATGATTTCACTACGCACGATCTCTGAAGGAAGACAGTTTAGGTTCAACAGCCATGAATAAAGCCCCATAATTGGGGAGCACCGATTATCTGACAGATAGTCAATGAATACTTGTAGGTTGTTTAAAAATGGAAAGAAATATAGTCCTTATATGGGAATACTCCTTAGTCCAAGAGGAAGAGACTGTAAAGGAAAAAGAACATGAGAAGGCAAAAACTGGGAAAAGAGTTTAAAAATAAAAGGAAAATGAAGAGGGGGAAACAAAATGAAAAGTCCTAAGTGGAAGGGTAACGCAGATGAATTTTATCTACTCAGACTGGAATGATATTAAAGCCCCCACAAAAGAACTGGAAGACCATTCTACCTCACTCCATCATATCTCAGGTTTAACTTATACATGAGCATAAAATAATAAGTCTTATTTCATTTCCATCATGAAAAACCTAGGGTAGCTGCTGCATTATACAATCCTCATCAGTCACTGACATGGCCCTCAAGTAAATAATGATCTCTTGTTCAGTGTGATGCTGCTGCCAGTAATGAGCATATAATAGTGATATATTAGTATGTTAAATAATGACATGCAAAGTTACAGTCTATGTGTTGATGCCATGTCTCTGCTAACCTGCAACTTGCACTAAATTTGTCATTCTCACCCTAATTTGTTGTTCCAGACGGAAAATTTAATTTTGTCTCGCTTCCTTCACCCACTTCCAACTCGATCCAAAGGAGCTCAAACCTCTTTGGGATCTCCACTTTCTCCCTATTTTTGCCACCCCTTTTCATCATTCTATCGCTAAGAAAACCAGACATGTAGCTGGCAACGGGCACACAGATATAGACAAAGGAAAAATCTTCTGCTGGAGACCTCACACTTGCTTTGAAGTCTGCTCATCTGGGAGAAATCCAGGTCCAGAACCATATTTATATTTGTTATGCAGACAAGGCAGCAAAAGAACTTAGAGTGCAGAGACGGAGAAACATATGGGAAGACTGGCTATTCTGAGTCTCTTGTGGGGTGGTGAGCATCTCGGATGGAATGAGCTTTCAAAATCATCAGGAACTACAACACAAGCAGGGTGCCACAGGACACCATCTGGAAAAAGGCCTTCAAAGTTCAAAAGAAAGGAAAACAACTTAGCATTCAGTCCACAATCCACAACTAGAGTTTAGATGATCATGAAAAGTTACATGCTTCGGACTAACCATTGTGTGTTCAACACTGCTATGTGGAATCTTTCACTGAAAGATAGTTCCAGGGCTATAAACCTATGAGTACAACACAAGCTGCCTAGAGGAGATGAGGTTTGATTCTTATTAGTAACTGATATTATTCAGCTTATCACTTTATTTCATCTTTGCAACAATGACATGAGTTGGGGCTTTTCTATTTACTCTAGCGATGAGAAAAATGAAGGCACGTGTCACAGTGAATAGTTACCGAAAGAGGGGGACCAAAGTGTCCTGTGTCTTGACTTAGTTTTCTTTCTTTTGCACTATTTGATTTTGTTCCTTTAGAAATTGCTGCAAAGACAGTTGTAAGCAAAGAGCACTTATAAGGAGGTATATATTAGAAACCAAGTTTTACATAAATCCCCATGCAGTATACAAGGTCCTTCCCTCAAGGGGCAAAATAACTTGTGCTAAACAGTTAATAAAATGAATTAAAGCAACTCTCTTATGATCTCAAGTCATCCTGTTTTCAATAAGACAATTATCATGAATCACCAAAGACAAAAATTTTTTTGTTGTATATTTTAAACTAAAGGGGATGTCTGAATGTACAGATTAGTGTTTCTCAAAATGTAAGTAGTGTCCTATTATGATAAAGTAGGTAGCAAGTGTGATTGTTTTTGATAGCATGAAGACTTGGTATTAAATTGTAGCTGTTACAGTAATAAATTTATTTCACTTTTGCTTATTTTTCAATCTGTCAAATTATATCAAGTACAGAATCTCAGTCTGGTTATAGTTTTAAAATCTCTCTATAAGTTCAAGGCTTCCTTTAAAACACAGAGAGATCAGGCTTCAGCCTCTGAACCTTCAAACAGACAAAATCATACAGGTAAAACTCATTATATTGTCTATTTTATTTTATTTCATTTTATTTTTACCTCCTATTTTGAGTAATATTAATGTCCATTACAATAATGATTTGAAGTTTTGTTATAAAATATATTCATATGATGGAAATGGTTAAAAATATTAAGTTCATTATCCAATGTGATACTGAATGAAGTTTGGGAAACCCTAATGCGGTACAATTTTGTCAGGAGTTAAACTCGAAATAACTGCTTAAGAATGCCTGCTTGATCTGTAAGAGAATGAGAATCTGAGAGAGGAAAGTAGCCCCTGGAGGGTGGAAACTGGCTTGGCACCATCAGTTAGGTCTTAATAGTACCAGGAGCTGACCTGGCACTCAGAGCCAGGGTGTGGTGTTCTGCCGCTGAACATAAACAATTCCACAGAACACTGACATCAGACAAGGCCACCCTGTGACCACGGTGGGTCGAGACAAAAAGAAAACCTCTCATACAAGACTAAACCACAAAAACAACCAAGAATCTCCCTGTTGTGGTTGATATGATTGTCCTTTAGACTTGCTTTAGGTCTTCTACCATCCATACAGGATTTATTAAAATACTCAGTCATAGCGATGCCTGGGTGGCTCAGTTGGTTAAGCATCTGCCTTCAGCTCAGGTCATGATCCCAGGGTCCTGGGCATCAGGCTCCTTGCTCATCAGGGAGCCTCTTTCTCCCTCTCCTTCTGCCTGCCACTCCCCCTGCTTGTGCTCTCTCTCTCTCTCTGTTTCTCCCTCTGACAAATAAATAAATAAAATCTTAAAAAAATAATAATAATAAAATGCCCAATTATAGAATTATTACTGCTTCCTAACAGCATTCAATCCAATCCAAAGCCTTGCTTGCTTGAACCTGTCCCTAAATCACCTCCAATCCCAAGAGTCCTTCCTAATGCCATCATTCTTAGACATTGCAATGGGCCAATAAATCAAACTCTGTTCTACTGGAGGTGCGTTCTTACCGTTCTTTGGCCACAGGGCATTGACATATTGTAGTATTCGTTTTCAATGATCAGTGTTAAAATATTAATCCCTCTCAAAAATAAAGCAAAATTTGAAATCCTAAGCAGAAAAATAATATTTAGCATTTATAATTATTCACAATTGCAATCTCTTTTTAGTCCCTCTACTGAACCAGTGACTATTTCACACCACTACTTTAGAGTGGACCTCATACTCTGGCCCATGCTGTGGTTCCTTCTCCCTCTCAAAACAGTTCTGTTGAGAGTATGAATGATGTGACCATAGCTGGCAAAATAATAAGATAATAATGACTACCATTTTTGCCTGCCAACATATCAAACTCTGTGATACATGCATCTTATCTCATCTAGTATTTATTATAATCCTCTGAAATAGATACTATTATCCCTATTTAACAGACAAGGTAACAGAGATTGGGAAGATTAATTAATTAATTTATCCCAAATGACTCACCTAATAAGGTGATAAAGCAAGATTGGATCCAAGATCTGGATGACCTCAAGGTTTACGCTTGTTCCATTCTCCTTTTCTGTCTCATAACCAGGAGAGTCAAGTTCAAATTCCAAATGTGTAGAAAAAACGATTACAGTTTGACCTAAATATTTATATTGTTTATGTCCTATTCTTCTTTTGAATTGTTTAATAAAAAGAGATGACTGTTGAATCACAGACCTGTACCACTGAAACAAATAACACATTATATGTTAAAAAAAAAAAAAGAAGAAGAAGAAGATAGCAGGAAGGGGAAAATGAAGGAGGGGAAATCGGAGGGGGAGATGAACCATGAGAGACGATGGACTCTGAGAAACAAACTGAGAGTTCTAGAGGGGAGGGGGGTGGGGGGATGGGTTAGCCCGGTGATGGGTATTAAAGAGGGCACGTTCTGCATGGAGCACTGGGTGTTATGCACAAACAATGAATCATGGAACACTACATCAAAAACTAATGATGTAATGTGTGGTGATTAACATAACATAATAAAATAAAATAAAATAAAATTTAAAAAAAGAGCTTGAGAGGAGAGCAGGGAGGCAAAAAGGTAAAAAATAAATAAATTTCGAGTGCCATGGTGGAGGCCTATATTAAAAAAAAAAAGGTGAAAATTGCTTATGAGCTATAAGACTAGTCATAGCGATGCCTGGGTGGCTCAGTTGAAATTTATTGTTCATAGTAGTAGAAACTTTACTGAGAACATTAGCCAAGCTAAATGATAACTGATGAGAGGATTGGACCCACTGACTAGTGAAAAAGAGTGCTTCTTGGTCCTCCTCTACACTTACTTTGTGATCCTTCCTTATTAGTTTCAAGGAACTGTCAATTAACCTGAACCGTCTGCTATTCCCAGCTTATAGGACTACTCCTCCCAAGAATAGTTTTATCTTAACAGAGAAATCATAAACACCCAACAAAATACTCCTGTATGACTCTAAACAGTCTTAAAACATGAGGTGTTCTTTTATCTCCAAAAACACATGTGGAATAATTCTTATGTTTCAGGTCTATACTGGTTTACCTACACAGTTTGTTTTATTTTCCCCCAATCCCTGTGATATAGGTGATAGGATACCCATGATAGAGCGTGCGAGTATTAAGTAATCTATCCAAGTTCACACAGGCAGTAGACGGCAAAGCCAGGACTGGAAACCGAAATTTCAGATAAGCTGCAGGGTGCAAAAATGGAGAAGGTCCCCAAAGGCAATCCTCTGTTGACCTATATTTTAGGTTGATCCTGACCAGATGATGTGCAGAGAACACATGAGAAGAGACCAAACGTGTCCTAGGACATCTTACTTATACCGTGTGACCTCACTCTGCTTAGGGTTGTATGGTTGATGTGTAGCAGAGGAAATGTTGAAGGAAGGACTACGTGAAAGTACGCCATGCAAAGCTCGGTGGAAAGGCTCCACAAATCCTAGTTCCCTTAACCCTGACATATGGGAACTATATGTCTTAGTGCTGACTTGCTTGTCTGTCTCAATGCCAGGAAACCTGAATGTGCTTGCATTCCAGAATGTATTTGGATACATTGCAAACAAATGTCAGAGCAGGCATTATACCCCCCACTAATGTACATTTGCAGGTCAAGAGGGTGACGCTGGAAAAGATTAATCCCTTGCTGAGTATTTATCCATCAGAATGCTTTTAAATGTTGGCATATAGGCAGGTAATAGATTATATACCATAAACACAGCTGTTGGAAGAAAAACAGCATTTCACAAGTCATACAATTAAAATCTCTAATCTCCAAAAGTACCAAAATAAAGAGAAAGGGAGGGGCAAGGAAGGGTGAAAATAGAGCTTCTTTTCTCGGAAATGGCTCTCTGTCTCCAGGACGGTACACGTCTTTGATTCCTGTGGGTTACGGGACACTCTTACGGAGCTCTTAGTAAAGGAGCCCCAGAAAGGACTGCCTCTAGATGCGCAACATGTGGCAAAAGGAAGATGGATCTGGGAAGGGAGGGAAAAAGAAACTTATCTCAAACTTGTATTTTTTCCATTAATATATACAGATCATGTGTTTGTTTGTTTGTTGGAATATACACAAATAGCACTGGGAACAACAAAAGGTTGTCCATACTGTGTATTTTTTTATTGTCTTATGTAACAATTATAAAGAATTACAAAGAAATATCAGTAATGCAATTCTATCCTTCAGAAGTAAAAATACAAGATTTTGTTATATATCTTTCAGTTTTTCTAAGTATTTGTACATATATACATGTTTCCCCACAAATTGCGATCATACAATATACACTCTTTTATATAACATGATATTATAGGGCTGCATAGTATTTTGTCACTTTGATATAGCTATAATTTATGTAACAAATTCTGTTACATATTCTGGTGTTTTTTAATTTTCAAACGTATAAGCAAATATCCTTGCATGCAAATCCATGTGTGCATCTTTGATTATTTAAGATATATTTCTAGAATAGAATTCCTGGTGAAAACAAAATGACTATTTTAAACTATATTTATTCCTAATTAAGTTCCTAATCAATATAACTTTAAATTATTACTAATGAACAGTCATGTTGGAATTTCAAATAATATAGAAAAGTACAAAAATTACAAGTCATCCTAAATTCCATTGCTACTATAATTGTGTTCTATATTATAATTTTGTTCAGTATTTTTGTAGACCTCAGATGACTAGACTTTTCGATGTGCATGTATGTTTAGGGTGGTTGCACTTGTGAGATCATACTTCACATGCCCTTTTTAACCTGCTTTTTTCATTTCACAATTTGTCATGAGGATCTTTCTATAATGTTAAATAGAAAGGTATCACATGTTTAATGGATGAAGACAATTCCATTTTACAAATGGAGACTAATTTATTCAACCAATCTCAACTGATGAACTTTTACTTTACTTCTAGTTATCATCTCATAAATAATGCTGCATATATATATATATATATATATTTGAATATTTAATCAATTATGTTTTTGTAATAAATTCTTTATAGCTTTACTGAGCTAAAGAATATATACATACATGTGTACTTACTGAACTAAAGGATACATGTAATTACATAATACATCATATTTATATATGTATTGAAATTACTCATATATTATATATGGAATTTATATTCTGTTAGATGGAAAATATCTCCAGCATATTAAAGTGTAACTTGCTAAAACTTTAGCCAATGCTTTATATTATCAATATTTTAAATTTTTACTATTTTGATAGCTATTAGTCTTTTACAGTTATTGGAATTTGTATAATTCTAAAAAAAAATTCTTCCCTCTAAGATTATAAAGTACATTTATCAATATTTCTTCCAACACTTTTTAAACATTAAAAACTGATCACAGCTGTAATTGAATTCAGTGTGAGGAACGAGGCAAATATCAAATTTATTTCTCCAAATGGCTAGTTAGTCATCTCATCATTTATTGATAGTCCATTCTTTTTCAACTCTATTAGTTTTGTAAGGCCGCCATAACAAAGGACCACAAACTGGCTGGCTGAAACAACAGAAATGTGTTGTCTCATGGTTCTGGAAGCTAGAAGTCTGAGATCAAGGAACCAGGTTGGTTCCTTCTGAGGGCTGGGAGGAAGTCTGTTCCATGCCTCTCTCTTACTTTGCACTGGTTTTCTGGCATTCCTTGGCTTGTAGAAGCAGCACATCCCTCTCTACCTTCATCTTTTTCTCTCTGTGGCTGTCTGTGTCCAAATTTCTCCTTCTTATGTGGATACCACTCGTACAAGGGGCTTACCGTACTCCAGTATGACCTCATTCTAATTTAACTAATTATATCTGCAATGACCCTATTTCCAAGTAAGTTCACATTCTGAGGTACTGGCGGGTAAGTATTTCAATATATGAGTTTTTTTGGCAGGGGGAGACACGGTTCATCCCATAACACCAAATAATCTAAAATATCACAAGTCTTGTTCCTTTGATCAGTATGTCTATCTCTCCAGCAACAATACATTTTTTTTCAATGACTCTAATTTTTAAATATATCTTAATATTTGATAGGCTAAGTTCTTCCATTACTCATTCTTCTGAAGAATTTCATAATACACTATGTTTTTTTTTCTCCATATGAATATCAGGATGATTTAGTAAAGTTTCTAAAACATTATATCATTGGCATTTTTGTGGGGGAGGGAGGAATACGGTTGAAATTATTGGTAAATATAGGGAGCAGTTGCATGTTGATAATGTTGAGTCCTCTTATATAAGGAAATGTTATCTCTCTATTCATGTTTTTGTTCACGTTCCTCAGTTGAGTTAGTTCTCTTCATATAAACACTGTACATGTCTTAAATTTATTTCTATTCATTTATTGTTGTGAAAGGGTGTTTCTTCATTTTGTTTTCTAGGTGGTTATTGCTGGTATATAAGAAAGTTACTGGAGTTTTTTATTTTATACTGATACTGTATATATATAATATATATATAATAATTATATATTATATATATAATATATATATAATTATCTTATACTGAACTCTGTTATGGGCTTTCTTTGATTTTGCAGATACACAATTATACCACTTGCATTAACAAATATTTCACATTAATTCTAGGTTTTACTTTTCGATTTTCCTTAGATTTTCTAGCAACCAACATTTATATCTTGGCTGTGTGTTTGTGTGTGTGTGTGCGCCCTGTTTTTATTAATGTGTTTGCTTTTTGGTGGCAGACTATCCTGAGTAAATATTTTAAAATTAGTTTGTGGGTGGTAAAATTTCTAAGTCCTTGGACATCTAAAAGTGTGTTCATTCTTCGTACACACTTGAATGTTAGTTCATCTAACATTCTGGTCAATCTAGAATTCGACCATCATCTAGCATTGCCAGTGTGGTGCCTGATGTCAATCTGATTTTCATTCCTTTGAGATATGAAAGCTCTTTGGGAACTTTTAGAATTTTATCTTTGTCCTTGAAATTTTGAGCTGTGGACAAAATATGTGTAGATGTGTGGGTCAATTTAATTCATTCTGTTTTATATTTGGTAGGTCCTTTCAACCTAAAGATGAGTGAGCTCCTTAGTTCTAGATTTTCATTTTGCTTATTCCTTGACTATATCATATATATATAATATATATACACACATATATATACATACACGTATATATATATATATATAAATGTTCATATAAATACAAAGTTGAACATGTATGTAATTTTGAATGTAAATATACAAAATCATGATGCATATATATGGATACTGAATATGCATATAATTTTGTTATATCGAAGTTTAATTTATATATGGTTAAATGTGTAGATTTAAGTGTATGTTTTGATGAGTTTTGAAAAATTCATGCTAGTAAGATACAATATTTCTGCTATGGACTGAACTGTGTCCCCTCAAAATTCATATATATTGAAGCCCTAACTCCCAATGTGATGGTATTTAAAGGTAATTAGGAGGTAATTAGGTTTAGATGAGGTCAGGAGAGTGGGGGACCTCATGATGGGATTAGTGTCCTTACAAGAGATACCAGAGACCCTGTTTTCCCTCCTTCCCCGTTACCCAAACACATCAAGCAAATACCATGTGGGAACACAGTTAAAAGGACAGCAGTCTGCAGGAGTACAGTTGCCTTAAAGTGTTTCAGTATTATTACCGGTATACCATATCTATATTGTCCTCTCAGCCATTTCTAAAGCCAAACTCTAAGCCTTTCCTGGCTACCTCATTCTTACCATGTTCTCAACCATTCAACAACCAATGAGAACCTATTTTACTAAGTCTATAATGCACTGAAATAAGCACTACAGAGAAAAGGGAAGACAAATATACATGATGTTAAGCAACTGATTACCTGGTAGGGGAGAAAAACATGCATAAGGAAATGGTAGGCAAAACTGTCTGGTCATTAGAATTGCCTGGGATGGTTGTTTAAAATACAGTTTTCCAGGTTCTACTCCTAGAGGTTCTAATTCATTTGGGGGGTGAAGAGGCAGGGGCCAAAAAGCCTGGTGTTTCTCAACATCTCTATATACATAGAATCACCAGGAGATCTTTTAATACGTATCAATGCTTTGGCCCTACTCCAAACCAATAAGATCAGGAGTATAGAGGCATAACTTATTAGGGCACTGAAATCATACATTTGGGCTTGAATCCTGGTTCCACTATTTAATATAGTGTCATTAAACAAGTTATTTAACTTCTGTAAATTACAGTTTTGCTTTGTTTTAATCTTCAAATGGGGATAGTAATGCCTACTTCATTGGTTATTGGGAAGTTAAATGAGATAAGGTAAACAATGCTTGACGTATAGTAAATATCTGATAATAGTAGCTAACATTTATCAAACATTTCCTATGTGCCTGACACCTTACATGAACTAAAACAACTGGTATATTTTTACTCTCATTTTGTCAATAAAGGAACAGATGCATGGAATAGTAAAGATAGAGTTATATAATTAGTAAACAACAAAGCCAGTACTTGTGACTATCATACCACATACCTCAGTAAATAGTAGATATTTTTATTTGCTATTATTATGGAAGAAAAACTAATTTTCAGACAATCCATAGTAAATGCCAAATGAACAGAGCTTATATTAATTATGATATGAGTTTCGAGTTTTATGAGTTGAGTTGGGTCCTTTTCTTCCAGGCTTTGTCATATGAAACCTTTCAAAATTAAATCTCTGGTAAAGAATGGCTATTTTCCCCCCAGTACTTAGATTGATTGATTGATTGATTGATTGATTTGACAGAGAGTGGCACAGCGAGAGAGGGAACATAGGCAGGGGGAGTGAGAGAAGGAGAAGCAGGCTTCCCTCTGAGCAGAGAGCCCGAAGCGGGGCTCAATCCCAGGACCCTGGGATCATGACCCAAGCCGAAGGCAGATGCTTAATGACTGAGCCACCCAGGCGCCCCTCCCCCAATACCTTTTAGACAAAGAAACAGACTTAGAGAAATAAGGAAATTGCCAAAGTTTACACAGCTGGAAAGTAAGGGAAGGTGGGATTTGAACCCATGTTTTTCTGAACATCTCCCTTCAAATGAAAAGCAGTTACTCCAAGATGGTGATGTAAGTCTGGCCCATGTATTTGGTGTTTTCCAGGAGATGGTGGAGAGCCACTGAAGCATTTTGAGTGGCAAAATAACAAAAATGAAATTCACAGATCATTTCACCATATTTACTCTGTTTGTAATGGCAAGTGTCTGACAATAATCATGACGTGATGGAGTGCGTGGATTTCTTTTTCACTTACGATCAAAACCCAGAATTAAGCTTCAGTTCAGATTTTTTTTCTATGTGGCATTCGTTTATCTTATAAACAATGAGATAGACTCTTATATTTTCATCAACACAGTTGAGACCACTGCAGAAGAGCTCCATCCCAAAACTCATTTCGATCAGGGTTTGCATCTGATCGTTCATGTATTCACTCCACAAACTTAAATCAAGATGCTATACTAGGTTCAGTGATTAATTCAAAGATGTCGCCCTTGCTCTCCAAAGCTCATGTTCTAGAGTAACTTAAGTACAATTATGCATACCTTAGTGGACCTCCACCCTCTTTGTAATTTTAGTGACTCAATGAAGTCCAATCAATTTTCCTTGTTTCAAAAGAGATTGCACAACTCTGTGGAACGCTGTTTACTCTTGGTTGACAGCAAAATCAAGACTGAGCTGCCAGATGGAGCTTGGCACCATTTAAAGGTACCAAGTAGGCCAAAGGTTCTCTGCCACAAGACCTGGTCTTTGCATTTCTTTTCACATTTTTTTCAACATCTATTGGAGTCTTAAAAATAGAAACACATGCCTCTGCCAGTCCCCCCATGGAATCCCAGATGAGAAAGCTCTGAAGGAGAATAACAAAATGCAATTTGAATCAAAGTGTGTGAAGCTTCCCAGACACGCCCAGCCAGAGCTAGGAACCAGCTGGGAAGATGCTGACAGCCCACCAGCAATGAGACCACAGGATCTGTTGCTGGGAGGGCTTCTGCTGTCATCCTCCACTTACCAGACTTCTCCCTCCTCTTTGTTTTCCACACACTGTGTCCCCATGCTAGGATTTGCCCTAAATGAAAAGAGGCTTTGGAGATGATTTCAACAAAACAGAGTAGCAGCTCCTTACTCAAAACTCAGTGCCATTTATCCCTGTGGCTTTAGCTCTGGACTGTCTACTTTGAGTAGAGCAAGAGTGGGCTGATCCATACCATTGGAGGGGAAGATACAACAAAAAGCTGTGAAGCTCTCTCTCTTCCGTGATGTTAAGTTGCCCTCACCCTCTATTTTTGGATTCCCTACTTTCTTTTTTTTTTTAATTTTATTTTTTTAAAGATTTTATTGATTTATTTGAGAGAGAGAGAGAATGAGATAGCACGAGAGGGAAGAGGGTCAGAGGGAGAAGCAGACTCCCCGCTCAGCGGGGAGCCCGATGCGGGACTCGATCCCGGGACTCCAGGATCATGACCTGAGCCAAAGGCAGTCGCCCAACCAACTGAGCCACCCAGGAGCCCTTGGATTCCCTACTTTCTTAAAGCTGCCCCCAGAGAAGAAGCTAACAATTGCTATTACATTCATTGTTTGCCTCTTTCAGGAGTAAGAGTTTAACAGCAGGGCAAAGGGGAAACTTACAGGGTGGTAGTTCAAAAATTGGTAAAATGGTGAAGGCTATTTTTTCAACATTCCCAAAATCATAGTCTATGAGCAGCCCTGATAGAAGTGAATGCAAACTGTGTTTTCACCGTGATTTACCTTTACTCTATTCACACATACAAGAGGTTCTGCTGATGGAACTTGGTCCTTAGTTGTGATATGGTTTATTTATAGTAGCATTATATTACATTAAATATTTATTTATATTATATATATTATATCTATATTACATATTATTTACAATAACATAAAATAAAATACCACTTGCTTAATGACATTTAAACCCCCAACAACCTGATCCTGGACTATTTTTCCAACTCTGTCTATCACTACTTCCCGAGATTCAGTCAACCCCTCAATTATTTATTTTCCATGCTTGTTCCTAGGTTGTTGCAATCCCAGGCCTTTACTCAAAATGAGAGTCAGCCTGGGACAATGGAAAGAGCACTGAACTCAGAGGGGCCTGAGTAGGAAACATGGCTTAAACAAGTTAAGTGACTTTTGCAATGCAATATTTATGTAATTTGGGGCCTTTAGCTTAATCATCTGTACAGTGAAGCATCCCATCCCGCAATGCTCTTAGAAGGGTAATGTAGGATATGGAAGGACCTCCACAGATAAAGCACTCAGTAAATTCATTCTATCTTTTCTGAATATGCAAACCTTATTCATCCCTCAAGATGCAGCTCAGATAGCACCTTTGGCAGAGTGTCCCCTGATTGCCTCCACGGGGATGCAATCTTTCCCTCTTCTAAATTCCTATCTCACCTCACCCTTGTCTCTCATATGGCGAAAATATCTTTCTATTTGTGTAGTGAAGGGCATCAAATTGAGGTTCATATTGTGGCATATGTCAAAATAAACGGCAGAGGAGTCCCGGGGGGGGGGGGGTCTATGTGCATGGGTTGCTCTGCCTGGGGGCTCATGTTAGCTCAGAAAGAAGAGTAACCTTGGGCCCTTTCCAACTCCCTGTATCTAATTTTGTGTTCTTGTGTTCTTTCTCTGGAAGAGGTCCCCAGATTGTATGGGTGTTGGTCCCTGCAAAGCCTGATTAACATCCTGGAAGAAGAAGGGATATGAGAACAGTAGAGGGACCCAGAGCCGAAGGAGTTATGTTGATGAGAGACATCATGAGATTGGGAATGGGTGGGCTAGTTGGAGTTTGGATAACAAAGCGTGGCAAAAATTGGGAGTGTGTCCACAATCCATGACTGTTCTGGCAATATGAGGATTAACAGTGATGGAAACAGGTACCCATGCTACCCTGGATAGGGCAATCGGCATTCTCTTGCTAGACACTGACATTATCAGCAACTTCTCAATGGAGAGGCCTGCTCTGACCACCTTTTCTAACAGCCTCCACCAGCCTCAGTCTTGTTTACCCTTATTTGAAGCTCTTGTCACTATCTGAAATCATCTTATTTGCCTTTCTTTACCACCAACCTCCCCCACCACACACACACACACACACACACACACACACACACACACACTAAGTCAGGGGCTTTTCCTGTTGTGTTCATCTCTTAATACCATGAAGAAGCAGATAACACTCTTGAATGAGGAATGAGTGAATATAAAGACTTCTCAAGGAGATTCATGAAAAGAAGAAAATAATAAAGGGAAACTAACATAAAAGGAAAGGTTTTGTAGATGCTTCCTAGTAACTTAAGCTGACAACCCAGTTTGTGAACACATGGGAAGCACTCTTTCAGCTTTCCTAGAAATGCTTGAAGGGATGCTGGGTCTAGAATCCCCGTGGGAGCAGGTGGGAGATTTCAGTCTTCATTAGCTAGAAAGGCCTGGGAGCAATTAGGTTATATGTGTACTTGAGCTGTTTGTATGGATCTTATCTTCCCTCTTAGGCTCTTAGGAGAAGTTTGGACATCTCTTTAAACTGCCCAAAGAACCTAATATAGGGTCTTGAAAAATTAAAGAATTACATTTAAATTAATGAATGAAAGAATAAGAGAGGATATGATCTTGTTCCATATAAAGTCTTTTTTTTTTGTATTACAAAAAAAAAAAAAACAAAACATAATAAGCCAGAAATGTTCAGCCATTAAAAGCATTGGAAGTTTTCAGTTTACTATATGGTATAAAAGATTTCTATCAGAAACTCCTAAGAAGGCATCCATTAGAAGGTAGGAAGTCCCTTGCTGTGAAGTCTAAAACATCTCTTTTTGCCACAAAATGACATGGTCCACAAACCCAAGTAAGTATAACTGGTAACTTAGCAACCACAAATATTTACAGATATGCAAGTCAGGGCCTGTCAAAATATCAAGGCAATTATTGGCAAATTGTATACCATGAAAATGCTTTGCAACCACACAAAATAAGCCCTATTGTGGGTGGTTGCCACAATTGCTCTTAACTGCCGCCTAGAAGTGTCTCTCAGTCCCTTGGGTTTTGTTGGGTTGGATTGATGTGACATAAAATTACATTGCAGGCCTAGTGAATATATAGTTTACCTTATCATGCTCTACCACCAGTCTTCCATTTGGGTGTCATGCTGGGTTAGCCAAGTTAACAAGCTGCAGAAATCAGAATTATTTACTAGATGATCTCCCTCAAAAGACAGCCAATAACTTAAAAAAAAAAGGCAGAGAATCTGGAAATTTGTGGTAGTCTAGAAAAATTTTAAAAATTCACTTTTAAAGGGGTTTTTATATTATATACCCTTAACATTTTTCAGAATTAGTCTCAAAGGTTCTCTTGATGTCTATCTGAAAGTGAATGTATGTGCTTTTTTAAAAGAAAGACAGGAGGGGGGGAGAGAGGACAGAAGAGGGAGAGAGAGAGAGAGAGGCAGAAAGGCAAAAAGATTAAACATATGGGCACATCGAGTAAGAGTTGGTAGAAAAAGTAATACTAAATGACTCGTCCTTTATTTTGTGAATCTGAATGATGCCAAAATGGGCAGGCAAAATAATTGCCTGATATTCCAATTAATACTTGAACTAGAGACAAAGGGATCAACTGAGTTTCCTATGGGCCTGATTGAGAGGGAAAAAAAAATCCTCAGATTGCATTACAATTAGATTTGAATGCAATTTTATACTCCCTACCCCTTACAAAAATTTTAAATTTAATCTCTAGAAGATCTCAAAAATAAAATGTATTCTAATTCTCCTTCTGCTCTCTTGCATCTCCTGTACAATAGAGCTTAGAGTTGGAGCCAATTTATTTTGCCTTTCACAGTATTTCAGATTCTTGGAGAGAAGAGGTTTTTTCTGCCAAGATTCACACCAAAGCAACTTGATAGTCTTGCCCAAGAAGGATTGAATGTGAAACTAGACGGCAGTGAAAATTGTGCAATGTGTCCTTCTCTGCAGCCAGTCAAGTGCAAAGAAATCTGCGTTGTTGCACTTGTGAGGCTTTTCAAATGTTCAGAGAAAACAGGCAAGCACGGGGCTTCTGGCCTGCAGCGCCGCCCCACTAACCGTTTGTTTTCTCATCTAAAACTCTAGGGGGAGAAAGAAAAGGCAAACACAGCCATCCCACCCTTCCTTTTAAATGGGGTAACCATGCCAGATATTCTGAGTAATTTATTCAGCCCAAGGCTAATAAGCTGAACAACTTGTTTTGGCTAGACATTCCTCATCTCCATATGGAATTGCTTGTGTGAGTTTTTGGACTATTATGTGGTCAAAGGGAGGATGTTAGACAAAAAAAAAAAAAAAAAAAAAAAATCTCAGCACTTTCCTTTTCTCTCCTATAAATCCACTTTCAAGGCTGAAGTAAACTGCATGAATTGCCCAAATCCTTAGGCAGAAGACATCACAGAATATCACATACGTACCATCTTTAATAGATTTGAAGGCATGCCTCTTAAATTGGACTAAATTTGCTAATAAATCCACCATATCTAACTTTGCCTACTCTGAACCTAGCCTGGGGCCTTCTATATAAAGAAGGCATATTTTCACTGAACCAAAGTAAATCTTAATTACATATTTGCTTACCAGGGAGAGCCATTTGGCTTCTGAATGGGAGTCTGTAACCGACAAAAGGTGGAAAGTGGGTTGTTGTGGTATATTTTATAGGAGTCTATCAGAAGATACACATGAAAAGGAAAAAAGAAATCCCAAATTTTCAGATAAGTTTAGATAATTTTGAGATTAGCAGACTTGGTTATTTGCCCTTCATTCTTAATATTTATTTATAGTTTTCTAACAAGGGGTTAATCTGCAAGGAGGCTCTGCAATGAGTCAGCAGGCTTCAGTAAGAGGCACTGTTCCTTCACTCATTCATTCATTTATGTAATCATCCATTCAGAATACAACCATAAGCAGTTTTTACATGCTAGTCACCGGGCTAGGTGCTGGGGATATAAATATGCATGGTTACTGCACTCATGGCATCATAAAGTCCATTCCTGGCGTGTGGCGCCTTTCACAACTCAGGCTGAGTAACTGTCCAGGATGCTAACTTCCTAGAGAGATTTCAGAGTAGAAAGGCCACTGCTATACATTTCGTCTTCTGTTAAACCTCAGAAAAAGTGCAAGCGAACATGCAAGTTGAGTCAGTGCCCAAACATCTCTTTTTTGTACTTTGCTTTTCAAATTGTTTGTGTGAGATATAACCTATGTAGAGGAAAAAGTACAAAAATATTTATACACGTTAACAAATAATTTTAAAGCAAAACACATAAATTCCACATAGGTTGAAGGAGAACATGACAAACGCCATAGAAATATCCTCTCCCCATGTGTCCCTTTGGAATCAAAACTCCTTTTATCCTCCAGAAGTAGTCACAACCCTGACTTTTGGACTTGATGTGAATAGACTCGTACTATATAGTATCTTTTGAATTTGCTACATTTTGCTTAATATTCTCTTTTTAAAATTAATCCATGATGTTGCATGTAGTTCTAGTTTGTTTATTTTCATTGCTGTGTAGTATGCCAGAGTATGAAATTAAACCACGATTTTTTAACCGCTCTACTATGGATGGACATTTGGGTTTGCTTCTGGGTTTCTGGCTATTAAAAACGTTGCTATTAACAGTGGATCTGGGGGCGGAGCAAGATGGCCGAGGAGTAGGAGACCTGGATTTCGTCTGGTCTCAGGAATTCAGCTGAATAGGGATCAAACCATCCTGAACACCTACGAACTCAACAGGAGACCAAAGAAGAGAGTAGCAAAAACTCTCTGAACAGAGAAGCGACCACTTACTGGAAAGTAGGATGTGCGGAGAAGTGAATCCGAGGCGATATTCGGGAGGATAGACGGCGGGGGAGGGGGCCTCCGTCGGCCGCTTCTGGCAAGTGAGAGCCGCGGAGGACAAAATCGGAGCTTTTAGAAGCTGGCTCCACTGAGGGACATCGCTCCGGTGGCTAAGCAGGGGTGGAACCCTCGCGGAACAGTGGGTGGACCCCCTCAGGGTCACAGAAAGACCGGGGGTGCCTGAGTGCGGAGGAGCTCCCAGGTATCAGAGCGGGGAAGCCGGCTGCAGAGACGGAGCAGAGGCGCAGGCTCTCAGCTCGGGGTTGCCATAAACTGATCCGCGGCCCAGTCGGGCCACTGCTCCTCCAGCAGGGACCCAACAAGCGGCAGAGGCGGGGAGACTCCCCTCCCTACCCCGGGAGGAGCAGCGCGGGAGCACACCACAGGGATCTGCTGGGTTTGGAGACTCCACACGGGGTCGGGAGCCAGAGATAGAAACACTCGGTCACAGGCCGGGTGAGCACGGAGTGCGGCCGGAGACCGGGGAGAAGGGAGTGACTGCTTTTCTCTGGGGGTGCACTGAGGAGAGGGGCCCTGAGTTCTCGGCTCCTCTGGGCGGAGATTGGGAGGCTATTTTCACTCTGGTCCTCCAAAGCTGTACCGAGAGCTTGCAGGGAACAAAAGCTCCTGAGAGCAAACCCGAGGAGATTGCTTAGCCCGGACCGACAAGGGCAGGGCAATTCTACCTCCGGCAAAGACATTTGGGAACCACGGCAACAGTCCCCTCCCCCAGAAGATCAGCACGAACAGCCAGCAAGCCAAGACCAAGTTTACCGATCAAGAAGAACGGCAGAACTCCAGCGCTAGGGGAATACTGCACATAGAATTCATGGCTTTTTTTTACCATGATTCATTAGTTTTTCAAAGTTATGTTTTAACTGTTTTTTTTTTTTAATTTTTCTTTTTTCCTTATTCAACCAACATCTTATCAATCCCTTTCTTAAAAAAACATTTTCTATTTTTCATTTTTAGAGTCATATTTTATCCCTTCATAGTAATTACCCTTATTTTTGGCATATATATATAAGTTGTTCTCGCTTTAAAATTTTGAGATACAGTTTCTTCTAACAGATCAAAATATACCCTAAATCACTAGTGTATGGCTTTGTTCTAGTCTCCTGCCTGATCACATTCTCTCCCTTTTTTTTTCTTTTCTCTCTTTTTTTTAAATATTCTTCTTTCTTTGTTCAATTTCTTATCAATTCCTTTTATAAAATCTTTTATAATTTTCATCTTTACAGTCATCTTCCATCCCTTCATGGTATCAACCCTTATTTTGTACATATATAAATCTTTCTTCCTTTAAAATTTTAGGAGGCACTTTCTTCTAACAGACCAAAATATGCCCGAAATCTAGTGTGTGGCACTGATCTATGCACTAGCCTTATCATATTTGATCATATTCTGCTTTTTTTGTATTGTTCTGTTTCTGTTTTTATCTTTTTTCTTTTTTTTTTCTCTTTCTTTTTTCTTTCTTTCCCTTTCTTTTCGCCTGGTTTCAGGTCTTTTCTGATTTGTATACAGTATATTTGCTGGGGACGTTGTTAACCTGTTAGCATTTTGTTCTCTTATTCATCTATTCTCCTCTGAAAAAATGACAAGACGAAAAAAATCACCTCAGCAAAAGAACAAGAGGCAGTACCATCAGCCAGGGACCTACTCAATACGGATATTAGTACGATGTCAGACCTAGAGTTCAGAATCATGACTTTAAAGATACTAGCTGGGCTTGAAAAAAGCGTGGAAGTTATTAGAGAAATCCTTTCTGGAGAAATAAAAGAACTAAAATCTAACCAAGTCAAAATCAAAAAGGCTATTAATGAAGTGCAATCAAAAATGGGGGCACTAACTGCTAGGATAAATGAGGCAGAAGAGAGAATCAGCGATATAGAAGACCAAATGATGGAAAATAAAGAGGCTGAGACAAAGAGAGAAACAACTACAGGATCACGAGGGCAGAATTCGAGAGATAAGTGATACGATAAGATGAAACAACATTAGAATAATTGGGATCCCAGAAGAAGAAGAAGGAGTGAGAGGGGCAGAAGGTATATTGGAGCAAATAATAGCAGAGAACTTCCCTAATGTGAGGAAGGAAACAGGCATCAAAATCCAGGAGGCACAGAGAACCCCTCTCAAAATCAATAATAATAGGTCAACACCCCAACATCTAATAGTAAAACTTACGAGTCTCAGAGACAAAAAGAAAATCTTGAAAACAGCTCAGGAGAAGAGATATGTAACCTACAATGGTAGAAACATTAGATTGGCAACAGACCTATCCAAAGAGACCTGGCAGGCCAGAAAGGACTGGCATGATATCTTCAGAGCACTAAACGAGAAAAATATGCAGCCAAGAATATTATATCCAGCTAGGCTGTCATTGAAAATAGAAGGAGAGATAAAAAGCTTCCAGGACAAACAAAAACTAAAGGAATTTGCAAACACGAAACCAGCCCTCCAAGAAATATTGAAAGGGGTCCTCTAAGCAAAGAGAGAACCTAAAAGCAGCATAGATCAGAAAGGAACACAGACAATATACAGTAACGGTCACCTTACAGTCAATACAATGGCACTAAATTCATACCTTTCAATAGTTACCCTGAATGTAAATGGGCTAAATGCCCCAATCAAAAGACACAGGCTATCAGATTGGATTGAAAAACAAGACCCATCGATATGCTATCTGCAAGAGACTCATTTTAGACCGAAAGACACCCCAGATTGAAAGTGAGGGGGTGGAAAACCATTTGCCATGCTAACGGACACCAAAAGAAAGCTGGGGTGGCAATCCTTATATCAGACAAATTAGATTTTAAAACAAAGACTGTAATAAGAGATGAAGAAGAACACTATATCCTACTTAAAGGGTCTATCCAACAACAAGATCTAACAATTGTAAATATCTATGCCCCTAACATGGGAGCAGCCAATTATATAAGGCAATTGATAACAAAAGCAAAGGAACACATTGACAACAATACAATAACAGTGAGGGACATTAACACCCCCCTGACTGAAATGGACAGATCATCTAAGCAAAAGATCAACAAGGAAATAAAGACTTTAAATGACACACTGGACCAAATGGACTTCACAGACATATTCAGAACATTCTATCCCAAAGCAACGGAATACACATTCTTCTCTAGTGCCCATGGATCATTCTCCAGAATTGATCACATCCTAAATCACAAATCAGGTCTCAACCGGTACCAAAAGATTGGGAGTATTCCCTGCATATTTTCAGACCACAATGCTTTGAAACTAGAACTCAATCACAAGAGGAAAGTCGGAAAGAACTCCAATACATGGAGGCTAAAGAACATCCTACTAAAGAATGAATAGGTCAACCAGGAAATTAAAGAAGAATTAAAACAATTCATGGAAACCAATGAAAATGAAAACACAACGGTTCAAAATCTTTGGGATACAGCAAAGGCAGTACTGAGAGGAAAATATATAGCAATACATGCCTTTCTCAAGAAACAAGAAAAGTCTCATATACACAAACTAACCCTACACCTAAAGGAGCTAGAGAAAAAAAGACAAATAAAGCCTAAACCCAGCAGGAGAAGAGAAATAATAAAGGTCAGAGCAGAAATCAATGAACTAGAAACCAAAAGAACAGTAGAACAGATCAACGAAACTAGGAGCTGGTTCTTTGAAAGAATTAACAAGATTGATAAACCCCTAGCCAGACTTATGAAAAAGAAGAGAGAAATGACCCAAATCAAAAAAATCATGAAGGAAAGAGGAGAGATCACAACCAACACCAAAGATATACAAACAATTATAAGAACATATTATGAGCAACTCTATGCCAGCAAATTAGATAACCTGGAAGAAATGTATGCATTCCTAGAAATGTATCAACTACCAAAATGGAACCAGGAAGAAATAGAAAACCTGAACAGAACTATAACCACTAAGAGAATTGAAGCAGTCATCAAAAATCTCCCAACAAACAAAAGCCCGGGGCCAGATGGCTTCCCAGGGGAATTCTACAAAACATTTAAAGAAGAATTAATAGCTATTCTCCTGAAACTGTTCCAAAAAATAGAAATGGAAGGAAAACTTCCAAACTCATTTTATGAGGCCACCATTACCTTGATCCCCAAACCAGACAAAGACCCCATCAAAAAGGAGAATTACGGACCAATATCCTTGATGAACATGGATGCAAAAATTCTCAACAAAATACTAGCCAATAGGATCCAACAGTACATTAAAAGGATTATTCACCACGACCAAGTGGGATTTATCCCTGGGCTGCAAGGCTCGTTCAACAACCGCAAATCAATCAACGTGATACAATACATTAACAAAAGAAAGAACAAGAATCATATGATCCTCTCAATAGATGCAGAAAAAGCATTTGACAAAGTACAGCATCCTTTCTTGATCAAAACTCTTCAGAGAATAGGGATAGAGGGTACATACCTCAATATCATAAAAGCCACCTATGAAAAACCTACAGCGAATATCATTCTCAATGGGGAAAAGCTGAGAGCTTTTCCCCTAAGGTCAGGAACGGGGCAGGGAGGTCCACTCTCACCACTGCTATTCAACATAGTATTAGAAGTCCTAGCCACAGCAATCAGACAACAAAAAGAAATCAAAGGCATCCAAATCAGCAAAAAGGAAGTCAAAGTCTCCCTCTTTGCAGATGAAATGATACTGTATGTGGAAAACCCAAAAGACTCCACCCCAAAACTGCTAGAACTCATACAGGAATTCAGTCAAGTAGCAGGATATAAAATCAAAGCACAGAAATCAGTGGCATTCCTATACACCAACAAGACAGAAGAGAGACAAATCAAGGAGTCGATCCTATTTACAACTGCACCCAAAACCATAAGATACCTAGGAATAAATCTAACCAAAGAGGCAAAGGATCTGTACTCAGAAAACTATAAAATACTCATGAAAGAAATTGAAGAAGACACAAAGAAATGGAAAACTGTTCCATGCTCATGGATTGGAAGAACCAACATTGTGAAGATGTCAATACTACCTAGAGCAATCTACACATCCAACGCAATCCCCATCAAAATACCAACCACTTTTTTCAAAGAAATGGAACAAATAATCCTAAAATTTGTATGGAACCAGAAGAGACCCCAAATTGCCAGAGGAATCTCGGAAAAGAAAAGCAAAGCGGGCGGCATCACATTTCCGGACTTCCAGCTCTATTACAAAGCTGTCATCATCAAGACACTATGGCACTGGCACAAAAACGGACACATAGATCAGTGGAACAGAATAGAGAGCCCAGAAATGGACCCTCAACTCTATGGTCAACTAATCTTTGACAAAGCAGGAAAGAATGTCCAATGGAAAAAAGACAGTCTCTTCAACAAATGGTGGGAAAATTGGAGAACCACATGCAGAAGAATGAAACTGGACCATTTCCTTACACCACACACAAAAATAGACTCCCAAATGGTTGAAAGACCTGAACGTGAGACAGGAGTCCATCAAAATCCTAAAGGAGAACACAGCTAGCAACCTCTTTGACCTCAGCCACAGCAACTTCTTCCTAGAAACATCACCAAAGGCAAGGGAAGCAGGGCAAAAATGAACTATTAGGATTTCCTCAAGATAAAAAGCTTTTGCATAGCAAAAGAAACAGTCCACAAAACCAAAAGACAACCGACAGAATGGGAGAAAATATTTACAAATGACCTATCAGATAAAGGGCTAGTATTCAAAATCTATAAAGAACTCAACAAACTCAACACCCAAAGAACAAATAATCCAATCAAGAAATGGGCAGAGGGCGGAGCAAGATGGCGGAGGAGTAGGAGACCTAGATTTCGTCTGGTCTCAGGAATTCAGCTGAATAGGGATCAAACCATTCTGAACACCTACAAAATCAACAGGAGATCGAAGAGAAGAGTATCAACAACTCTCTGAACAGAGAAGCGACCACTTACTGGAAGGTAGGACGTGTGGAGAAGTGAATCCGAGGCGATATTCGGGAGGATAGATGGCGGGGGAGGGGCCTCTGCCGGCCGCTTCTGGCAAGTGATAGAGCCACGGAGCACGAAATTGGAACCGTTAGAAGTCGGCTCCACTGAGGGACGTCGCTGCAGTGGCTAAGCAGGGGGTGGTATCCTCCCGGGACAGTGTGGTCTCAGGACCCTTGGGGACACAGAAAGACTGGGGGTGCCTGAGTATGCCAGAGCTCCAAGGTATCGGAGTGGGGAAGCCGGCTGCAGAGATGGAGCCGAGGCGCGGGCTCTTGGCTCGGGGTTGCCATAAACTGTGATCCACGGCCCAGTCGGGCCACTGCTCCTCCAGCAGGGACCCAACAGGCGGCAGAGCCGGGGAGACTCCCCTTCCTTCCCGGGCAGGAGCGGCGCGGGAACGCACCGCAGGGATCTGCTGGGTTTGGAGACTCCACACGGGGTCGGGTGCCAGAGATAGCAATGCTGGGTCACAGGCCGGGTGAGCACGGAGAGTGGCCGGAGACCGGGGACAAAGGAGTGACTGCTTTTCTCTGTGGGCGCACTGAGGAGCGGGGCTCCGAGTTCTCAACTCCCCCGGGTGGAGATTGGGAGGCCACCATTTTTGCCCTGGTCCTCCAAGGCTGTACGGAGAGCTTGCGGGAAACAAAAGCTCCTGACATCAAACCCGAGCAGCTTGCTTAGCCCGGACCGACAAAGGTGGGGCAATTCAGCCTCCGGCAAAGACATTTGGAAACCACAGCAACAGGCCCCTCCCCCAGAAGATCAGCACGAACAGGCAGCAAGCCAAGACCAAGTTTATCGATCAAGGAGAATGGGAGAACTCCAGCGCTAGGGGAATACTGCACATAGAATTCATGGCTTTTTTTTACCATGATTCATTAGTTCATCAAAGTTAATTTTTGTTAACTGTTTTTTTTTCTTTTTCCCTTTTTCAACCAACATCTTATCCATCTCTTTAAAAAAAAAAAAAACATTTTTTATTTTTCATTTTTAGAGTCATATTTTATCCCTTCATAGTAGTTACCCTTATTTTTGGCATATATATATAAGTTGTTCTCTCTTTAAAATTTTGAGATACAGTCTCTTCTAACAGATCAAAATATACCCTAAATCACTAGTGTATGGCTCTGTTCTAGTCTCCTGTCTGATCACATTCTCTCCCTTTTTTTTTTCTTAAATCTTCTTTCTTTTTTCAAACAACTTCTTATCTTATCAATTCCTTTTATACAATCTTTTATAATTTTCATCTTTACAGTCATCTTCTATCCCTTCATTGTATCAACCCTTATTTTGTACATATATGTCATTCTTCCTTTAAAATTTTAGGAGGCACTTTTTTCTAACAGACCAAAATATGCCCGAAATCTAGTGTGTGCAACTGATCTATGCACTAGCCTTATCATATTTGATCATATTCTGCTTTTTTTGTATTGTTCTGTTTCTGTTTTTATCTTTTTTCTTTTTTTTTTCTCTTTCTTTTTTCTTTCTTTCCCTTTCTTTTCGCCTGGTTTCAGGTCTTTTCTGATTTGTATACAGCATATTTGCTGGGGACGTTGTAAACCTGTTAGCATTTTGTTCTCTCATTCATCTATTCTCCTCTGGACAAAATGACAAGACGAAAAAATCACCTCAGCAAAAAGAACAAGAGGTAGTACCGTCAGCCAGGAACCTACTCAATACGGACATTAGTACAATGTCGTACCTAGAGTTCAGAATCATGACTTTAAAGATACTAGCTGGGCTTGAAAAAAGCGTGGAAGTTATTAGAAACCCTTTCTGGAGAAATAAAAGAACTAAAATCTAACCAAGTCGAAATCAAAAAGGCTATTGATGAGATGCAATCAAA
The DNA here is from genome assembly GCF_037043125.1 of Eumetopias jubatus. NCBI lineage: Eukaryota > Metazoa > Chordata > Mammalia > Carnivora > Otariidae > Eumetopias > Eumetopias jubatus. The sequence goes on from NW_028274813.1 coordinate 78,756,635, forward strand.
AATGGGGGCACTAACTGCTAGGATAAATGAGGCAGAAGAGAGAATCAGCGATATAGAAGACCAAATGATGGAAAATAAAGAGGCTGAGAAAACGAGAGATAAACAACTACGGGATCACGAGGGCAGATTTCGAGATATAAGTGAGATGATAAGACGAAACAACATTAGAATAATTGGGATCCCAGAAGAAGAAGAAAGAGAGAGAGGCGCAGAAGGTATATTGGAGCAAATAATAGCAGAGAACTTCCCTAATGTGAGGAAGGAAACAGGCATCAAAATCCAGGAGGCACTGAGAACCCCTCTCAAAATCAATAATAATAGGTCAACACCCCGACATCTAATAGTAAAACTTACGAGTCTCAGAGACAAAGAGAAAATCCTGAAAGCAGCTTGGGAGAAGAGATATGTAACCTACAATGGTAGAAACATTAGACTGGCAAAAGACCTATCCACAGAGACCTGGCAGGCCAGAAAGGAGTGGCAAGATATCTTCAGAGCACTAAACGAGAAAAATATGCAGCCAAGAATACTATATCCAGCTAGGCTGTCATTGAAAATAGAAGGAGAGATAAAAAGCCTCCAGGACAAACAAAAACTAAAGGAATTTGCAAACACGAAACCAGCCCTCCAAGAAATATTGAAAGGGGTCCTCTAAGCAAAGAGAGAGCCTAAAACCAGCAAAGATCAGAAAGGAACACAGACAATATACAGTAACAGTCACCTTACAGTCAATACAATGGCACTAAATTCATACCTTTCAATAGTTACCCTGAATGTAAATGGGCTAAATGCCCCAATCAAAAGACACAGGCTATCAGATTGGATTAAAAAACAAGACCCATCGATATGCTGTCTGCAAGAGACTCATTTTAGGCCCAAAGACACCCCCAGATTGAAAGTGAGGGGGTGGAAAACCATTTACCATGCTAATGGACACCAAAAGAAAGATGGGGTGGCAATCCTTATATAAAACAAATTAGATTTTAAAACAAAGACTGTAATAAGAGATGAGGAAGGACACTATATCCTACTTAAAGGGTCTATCCAACAAGAAGATCTAACAATTGTAAATATCTATGCCCCGAACATGGGAGCAGCCAATTATATAAGGCATTAATAACAAAAGCAAAGAAACACATTGACAACATTACAACAATAGTGGGGGACTTTAACACCCCCCTGACTGAAATGGACAGATTATCTAAGCAAAAGATCAACAAGGAAATAAAGACTTTAAATGACACACTGGACCAAATGGACTTCACAGACATATTCAGAACATTCCATCCCAAAGCAACGGAATACACATTCTTCTCTAGTCCCGATGGAACATTCTCCAGAATTGATCACATCCTAGGTCACAAATCAGGTCTCAACCGGTACCAAAAGATTGGGAGTATTCCCTGCATATTTTCAGACCACAATGCTTTGAAACTAGAACTCAATCACAAGAGGAAAATCGGAAAGAACTCAAATACATGGAGGCTAAAGAGCATCCTACTAAAGAATGAATGGGTCAACCAGGAAATTAAAGAAAAATTAAAAAAATTCATGGAAACCAATGAAAATGAAAACACAACGGTTCAAAATCTTTGGGGTACAGCAAAGGCAGTCCTGAGAGGGAAAGTATATAGCAATACAAGCCTTTCTCAAGAAACAAGAAAAGTCTCAAATACACAACCTAACCCTACACCTAAAGGAGCTGGAGAAAGAAGAGCAAATAAAGCCTAAACCCAGCAGGAGAAGAGAAATAATAAAGATCAGAGCAGAAATCAATGAACTAGAAACCAAAAGAACAGTAGAACAGATCAACGAAACTAGGAGCTGGTTCTTTGAAAGAATTAACAAGATTGATAAACCCCTGGCCAGACTTATCAAAAAGAAAAGAGAAATGACCCAAATCAACAAAATCATGAATGAGAGAGGAGAGATCACAACCAACACCAAAGATATACAAACAATTATAAGAACATATTATGAGCAACTCTATGCCAGCAAATTAGATAACCTGGAAGAAATGGGTGCATTCCTAGAGATGTATCAACTACCAAAATGGAACCAGGAAGAAATAGAAAACCTGAACAGAACTATAACCACTAAGAGAATTGAAGCAGTCATCAAAAATCTCCCAAGACACAAAAGCCCGGGGCCAGATGGCTTCCCAGGGGAATTCTATCGGACATTTAAAGAAGAATTAATACCTATTCTCCTGAAACTGTTCCAAAAAAATAGAAATGGAAGGAAAACTTCCCAACTCATTTTATGAGGCCACCATTACCTTGATCCCCAAACCAGACAAAGATCCCATCAAAAAGGAGAATTACAGACCAATATCCTTGATGAACATGGATGCAAAAATTCTCACCAAAATACTAGCCAATAGGATCCAACAGTACATTAAAAGGATTATTCACCACGACCAAGTGGGATTTATCCCTGGGCTGCAAGGCTCGTTCAACATCCGCAAATCAATCAACGTGATACAATACATTAACAAAAGAAAGAACAAGAATCATATGATCCTCTCAATAGATGCAGAAAAAGCATTTGACAAAGTACAGCATCCTTTCTTGATCAAAACTCTTCAGAGTATAGGGATAGAGGGTACATACCTCAATATCATAAATGCCATCTACGAAAAACCTACAGCGAATATCATTCTCAATGGGGAGAAGCTGAGAGCTTTTCCCCTAAGGTCAGGAATGGGGCAGGGATGTCCACTCTCACCACTGCTATTCAACATAGTATTAGAAGTCCTAGCCACAGCAATCAGACAACAAAAAGAAATCAAAGGCATCGAAATTGGCAAAGAGGAAGTCCAACTCTCCCTCTTTGCAGATGATATGATACTGTATGTGGAAAACCCAAAAGACTCCACCCCAAAACTGCTAGAACTCATACAGGAATTCAGTCAAGTAGCAGGATATAAAAATCAAAGCACAGAAATCAGTGGCATTCCTATACACCAACAACAAGACAGAAGAGAGACAAATCAAGGAGTCGATCCCATTCACAATTGCACCCAAAACCATAAGATACCTAGGAATAAATCTAACCAAAGAGGCCAAGGATCTGTATTCAGAAAACTATAAAATACTCAGGAAAGAAATTGAAGAAGACACAAAGAAATGGAAAAACGTTCCATGCTCATGGATTGGGAGAACCAACATTGTGAAGATGTCAATGCTACCTAGAGCAATCTACACATTCAATGCAATCCCCATCAAAATACCATCCACTTTTTTCAAAGAAATGGAACAAATAATCCTAAAATTTTTATGGAACCAGAAGAGACCCCGAATAGCCAGAGGAATAATGAAAAAGAAAAGCAAAGCCAGCGGCATCAAAATTCCGGACTTCCAGCTCTATTACAAAGCTGTCATCATCAAGACAGTATGGTACTGGCACAAAAACAGACACATAGATCAATGGAACAGAATCGAGAGCCCAGAAATGGACCCTCAACTCTATGGTTAACTAATCTTTGACAAAGCAGGAAAGAATGTCCAATGGAAAAAAGACATCTCTTCAACAAATGGCGTTGGGAAAATTGGACAGCCACCTGCAGAAGAATGAAACTGGACCATTTCCTTACACCACACACAAAAATAGACTCCAAATGGTTGAAAGACCTAAACGTGAGACAGGAGTCCATCAAAATCCTACAGGAGAACACAGGTAGCAACCTCTTTGACCTCAGCCGCAGCAACTTCTTCCTAGAAACATTGCCAAAGGCATGGGAAGCCAGGGCAAAAATGAACTATTGGGATTTCCTCAAGATAAAAAGCTTTTGCACAGCAAAAGAAACAGTCCACAAAACCAAAAGACAACTGACAGAATGGGAGAAAATATTTGCAAATGACCTATCAGATAAAGGGCTAGTATCCAAAATCTATAAAGAACTTATCCAACTCAACACCCAAAGAACAAATAATCCAATCAAGAAATGGGCAGAAGACATGAACAGACATTTTTCCAAAGAAGACATCCAAATGGCCAACAGACACATTAAAAAGTGTTCAACATAGCTCGGCATCAGGGAAATCCAAATCAAAACCCATATGAGATACCACCTCACACCAGTCAGAATGGCTAAAATTAACAAGTCAGGGAACGACAGATGTTGGCGGGGATGCGGAGAAAGGGGAACCCTCCTACACTGTTGGTGGGAATGCACGCTGGTGCAGCCACTCTGGAAAACAGTATGGAGGTTCCTCAAACAGTTGAAATTAGAGCTACCATTCGATCCAGCAATTGCACTACTGGGTATTTACCCCAAAGATACAAATGTAGGGACCCGAAGGGGTACGTGCACCCCAATGTTTATAGCAGCAATGTCCACAATAGCCAAACTGTGGAAAGAGCCAAGATGTCCATCGACAGATGAATGGATAAAGAAGATGTGGTATATATACAGAATGGAATATTATGCAGCCATCAAAAGGAATATGATCTTGCCATTTGCAACGACGTGGATGGAACTGGAGGGTGTTATGCTGAGTGAAATAAGTCAATCAGAGAAAGACATGTATCATATGACCTCACTGATATGAGGAATTCTTAATCTCAGGAAGGAAACTGAGTGTTACTGGAGTGGTTGGGGGTGGGAGGGATGGGGTGGCTGGGTGATAGACATTGGGGAGGGTATGTGCTACGGTGAGCGCTGTGAATTGTGCAAGAGTGTTGAATCACAGATCCGTACGTCTGAAACAAAGAACGCAACATATTTTAAGAAAAAAGAAAAAGAAGAAGATAGCAGGAGAGGAAGAATGAAGGGGAGTAGGTTGGAGGGGGAGACGAACCATGAGAGATGATGGACTCTGAAAAACAAACTGAGGGTTCTAGAGGGGAGGAGGGTAGGGGGATGGGTTAGCCTGGTGATGGGTATTAAAGAGGACACATTCTGCATGGAGCACTGGGTATTATGAACAAACAATGAATCATGGAACACTACATCAAAAACAAATGATGTAATATATGGTGATTAACATAACAATAAAAAAATTTAAAAAAAATGGGCAAAAGACATGAACAGACATTTTTCCAAAGAAGACATCCAAATGGCCAACAGACACATGAGAAAGTGCTCAACATCCCCTGGCATCAGGGAAATCTAAATCAAAACCTCAATGAGATACCACCTCACACCAGTCAGAATGGCTAAAATTAACAAGTCAGGAAACGACAGATGTTGGCGGGGATGTGGAGAAAGGGGAACCCTCCTACACTGTTGGTGGGAATGCAAGGTGGTGCAGCCACTCTGGAAAACAGTATGGAGGTTCCTCAAACAGTTGAAAATAGAGCTACCATACGATCCAGCAATTGCACTACTGGGTATTTACCCCAAAGATACAAATGTAGGGATCCGAAGGGGTACGTGCACCCCAATGTTTATAGCAGCAATGTCCATAATAGCGAAACTGTGGAAAGAGCCAAGATGTCCATCGACAGATGAATGGATAAAGAAGAAGTGGTATATTTACACAATGGAATATTATGCAGCCATCAAAAGGAATGAGATCTTGCCATTTGCAACGACGTGGATGGAACTGGAGGGTGTTATGCTGAGTGAAATAAGTCAATCAGAGAAATACATGTATCATATGACCTCACTGATATGAGGAATTCTTAATCTCAGGAAACAAACTGAGGGTTGCTGGAGTGGTGGGGGGTGGGAGGGAGGGGGTGGCTGGGTGATAGACATAGGGAGGGTATGTGCTATGGTGAGCGCTGTGAATTGTACAAGACTGATGAATCACGGATCTGTACTTCTGAAACAAATAATGCAATATATATTAAGAAAAAAAAAGAAGAAGATAGCAGGAGGGGAAGAATGAAGGGGAGTAAGTCGGAGGGGGAGACGAACCATGAGAGACGATGGACTCTGAAAAACAAACTGAGGGTTCGAGAGGGGAGTGGGGTGGGGGGATGGGTTAGCCTGGTGATGGGTATTAAAGAGGGCACATTCTGCGTGGAGCACTGGGTGTTATCCACAAACAATGAATCATGGAACACTACATCAAAAAGTAATGATGTAATGTATGGTGATTAACATAACAGTAAAAAATTAAAAAAAAAAAACAGTGGACCTGTTGGGTTATAGTGTATGCTTGTAGCCAACTTTAATATATATTACCAAACTGTATTCCAAACTGGATGAATCAAGTTTACACTCCTACAAGCAGCCTGAGAGTTCCTATTTCTTCATGTGCTCACCCACCAATCTGAACAGTGCAGTTGGTTCTCTTACAGCGCCTTCAAACGTTACGCAGTTTTATCATTCATATTTAGTTCTCTCATGCATTGGAAGTTTATTTTTGTTTATGATATGAGAAAGGGTCCAATTTTATTTTTTATGTGGCTATTCAATTCCCAAAGTGCCATTTACAGAAAGGCCTTTATTTCTCCACTGATCTACTATGCCATCTCTGTCGCGTATCAAGTGTCCATGTACACATGAATCCCTTTCTCCTGCCTCTTCTTTCCAGCTATGCCAAATCACAGTTGGGCTAGATTAATGTTCAATCTCGATATCTACGTTACCAAGTATTACTACCTTGTTTTCCTTCTTCAAAATCTTAGTTACTCTTAGCCCTTTATATTTCCATATGCATTTTAGAATTAGCTGTCGAGTACTAAAAAAATCCTACTGGGATTTAATTGAGATTACATGTGATTCAACCAAGATGCATTTGTTGGGGCTATATAAAAGCCTCGGCCTCTATGTCCCAACTCAGCACAAACCTAGGAGCCCACTTTCACTCCAGAACTCCCCAGAGGGATTGGCCAAGGACTTTGTTGTGGCTGTTCTACTGTTCCCCCTGTCCTTTCCAATCTCATTCCTTCAGTCTCCCATAGGTGATGATCCCAAGAGCACTCCTCAATAAACATACTAAATACAAATTTGTCTCAGAATCTACTTCCCACAGAATCCAATCCGTGACATAGATTAGACAATCTGGATTTGAGTTTTTTCCAGGCTGTCATGCTATATCTAACTCCAGAATCTGTGGAGTGTCTGAACACTTGTAATCCCTCAGGAAATGCTACACAATATTGCTCCTGAATAAGGAACAAACTTTGCAGCAAAATAAGATGCACCATGGGCTACATTCCATGGCCTTCACTGACTTTATCATCTATCTCATTGCACAGAGACTGCTTACACAGAACAGAAATGTATGCTCCAAGCCCAGAAACAAGATATGATGCTGTCTCATTGATAGCCATATCCAAGCGTCTGGAAACCAAGGCAACGGAAACAGAAGTTGTGGCTCTTGCCTGTCCAAGTGACAACTCATTAACAACCTTGTACCCCATCCTCCTCACTCTTGGTTCTCCTGGTTTAGAGGTTTAGTACCTCTGAGTTATATGCTTCTGCCATGAAGCATTGACAACTTATTGATAAGACGGCAGTCTAGCAATTTTGGAGCCTTTGTGCCAAAAGGTGAACGACAACAATTAGGATTATAATATTGGCTAGGGTGATAATCCTAACAATGAAGGGAAATGTTCTGTAACTGCCATACAATGGAAAGTATTTGGATGGGACTGGCAGATTTCAGAAATGCCTCTCATATGACAACATCTAGTGATAAGAAGTCAGTGAAAGTTACTACAAGTCTAAACAAGCAGGACTATCATGCTACAATATCCTTTAAATATATATATTTTTTTCTGCTCAAGTATTTCAGGGTCACTGTTCATTGCTTGGAACAAAAATTTTGACCACTACAGAAATGTGCATACTAGCAGGAGAGTGTAATGATTTATTGGGCCCAAAATATGACAGTGATAGAAACTTTTCCTTCCTAATTCATAGAATAAAACTGTTTAGATTTAATATATTAGATGTGCCAGAAAGGCTGAAGTTAAGATCACTATTTTGACCCTCTTATGCATAACCTTCCCTCTCTAAAACTACAGTCCCCAAAGCTTTACAATTTGTCCAAATTCACTTCTATCCTCAAGCATTCCCTAACATGTCTAAGTGAAATCCAAGATAATATATTCTCTTTTTTAAGAATCCTTTTTGTAAATTTACCACCACTTGACTTTCTAACTTCTCCTCTACCTTTATCTGGTAATTAGAGTTTACATAGAGTGTATTTAAATGGAAAATATGTCAGCAACCAAATGTGAGCAACTAAAAATCTTCATTTTTTTCTTAGTGGCAAAGGTTTGCTCAGTATTTACTGAAACATGTAGATATCAGATAACTGTCTCATGTCCAATAACCATCAGCAACAGAGTAGATTATCCCTGTGCTAATCATTTTATTCCCAGCCAAATGGTTTGTTAATTTACCTGATGGCCAGTGTTCTGATTATGATCTCTTGACATATGCTTGAATTCAATGAAATTCTCATCACCATTATACATTAGATAGTTAATTTACTAAACATGCTGTTATAAAATTTCCCACTCTAAAGCTCTATTTTCAAGTTAGTAGGTCATAGGTTTAAGGTCTGATATTGGTAGTAGATAGTCTAAATTTAAACCAAATTGACAGACTGGATGTTGATAAATCACCAGGATCAAGTGACCTTCGTTTAACAACTTTGGGGGGAAATTCATGGTGAAATTATTCAACTTGTGGCTAGATCTATAAGCTGTCATTCTAAAGTCTCTGGGCCAGAGGTCTGTCAGATTGTTAATGTAACTCACACCTTTCAGTGCATTCTGGAATATTAGAACCAATAAGTGATTTCATTAATGGGACTGTTTATAAAATAAATACATAAAAAAAACAAGCAGTCTCCTACAATATCATTAATAATCAGGTCTTCTATTTAATGTGGGTAATATCAACAGCCACCACCTAAAAATAAAACAAACAAATGAAAAACCTGATGGTCCAAGGAATTAATAGGAAAATTACAGGAAAAATTGTAAATATTGCCTGAGAGATAAATTATCATTTAGAAAAGAAAACAATGTTTCCAGATGTCAGTTTTGAAACTAATATATAAATATAGTCCAATTCCAAACAAAACACAGGAGTAATTTTTGATGAACTTTCCAGGGTGGATTCTTTTTCCATAACAATGTTAATGACATATATTTTGCATATCATAAAGTTCACTCATTTCAAGCGCACAATCCAGTGATTTTTGGTAATCTCACTGCATGGTGGAGCCATCAACCTAAATCAGTTTGAAAATACGTTCATCTCTCCAATAACTTCTCTCATGCATTTAATTCCCCTTCCTATCTCAGCCTCCAGGGAATCCCTAATCTACCTTCTGTCTCTTTAAATTTGCCTTATCTAGACATACCATATAATTGGAATCATATGGGTGTGTCTGGCTCTTTTACTTTAACTTAATGTTTCTGAGGCTCATTGTTGGTGTAGCATGCCTCAGTACTTTGTTCCTTTTTTATTGCTAAATGGTATTCCATTGTATGACCATAGCTGCCAAAATAACTGTGAGGTTACTGATGGAATGAATATGTCAAAAGAGCCAAAACTTTTAGAAAATGTAAAAGATGAGGGAGTCCTATCCCAATGACGTTATAAATCTACAATAAAATAAAAATGTGATATTAGTACAGGAACAGACGTAACAGTGGAGAAAATTAAAATAGTTAGACCTAAAAGGCAGTATTTAGAAGAACTTAATATATGGTGAGAGGGACACCTCAAATCAGTGAGGAAGAGAATTCATTATCTAATGAATAGTGTTTAGACAACTGGCCAAACATAAAAATAATCTTAAATTCTAACTGCACATCTGATACCATACAATGAAATTAATCCCAAATGGTTTAAAGATTCAAATGTATAAAGTGAAACCATAAACATACGAGGTGAATATTTATAGCCTTTAGCCTCACAGGAAGAGTAGAAACCATAAAGAAAAAGGCTTAATATATCAAATTTTTGAAACTTATGCATGACCTAAATCATATAAAGTAAATTGCAAATGACAAAAGGGGGAAATATTTACAGAATATAAATGCCTAATAAATGGTTCATATTTCAATATATAACATTTAAAAAGTACTTGCAACACACTGAAAAATTCAACCCTAATGCAAAATGTATCAAACGACCATATAAGTAAGAGAGCAAGGAATGACAGAGAAAGAGCTAATAGAAATAATATTATAGTAAAAGTGCAAAGTAGGACTCTAATGAAGTATGTATCAACAAATTGATATTGGAAAGGACTTTTTAATACTAATCCCTAGAATTAGCTAAGGTGTGGGCAACAACTGCTCCCAGATTCTCTTGGTGATAGTGTAAATTGACACAACCTCTATGGAGAATCATCAGAAAAAACTTTACAAAAGCCATAATATGATGCATATTCTGACTCAGCAATTACTTCTTTAGTATTCTAAGGATAGTCATGGATGGTTGGTTACAGTATAAAAATCTAAAAGCACTGAAATATCTAACAGTAAGAGATTACTCAATAAATGATAATAAAGGCATATGATTTAATTCTCTTCGGCAAGTAAAATGATGAGACCATTATGAAGAATGACATGAAAAGTTGCTAAAAAATATTGTTTAAGAAACAGATTTTAGAATAGATTTAGAATAGTTTGATATATGATTCCATTTTTATTTTACAAAAATGAATAAAACTTTTCAAAATATAGATAAATGGTAGAGAGAGACTGGTTCAGTGGTGATTACTATCATCAGAATTTCTACTGAGCAAGAATAATGAATATATTTAGAATGAATTTAAAATATAAAATTATTTGGCTCATCTATATTTTCCAAATTTTCTACAAGAACTATGTATTACTTGTATCAACAATTATTATTATTATTATTATTTTCATCCACTTCTCTAGTCCTGATTTTTTTGGTGTCCCTACACCAAAACTCCATATCCCACTATTGGCCAATTCCTGACCCACCTCACTTTTACTCAAGAGTCTTGGCAACAAGTCAGAGGAAGTCTCTACCCTTCCTCCCTGTTGTCCTTGCACACAAAGGCCAGAGTTTTTCTAGAGCACACTTGTGGTTGGGCGGGATGCTCTGAGAGCAAGAGACAGGGGGTTTGGCTGCTCTCTGTGATCTGGACTTGGGCAGGAACCCCCTTGTGAGTGTGAGGCAGAAGCCTCATCAGATTTGCTCTCCTCTGTCCTGCAATGGGAGCTCTCAGGGCACATTTCCAGGTCTCTCCTAAATTAGAAGGCAGAAAGCAGGGCCCTGATGCTGGATTCCACCTCCCAGGTATCCAGCCTACTCCCATGATTAACAATTGGGGAAGTTGACTACACCCAGATTTCCCCAACACATAAGGCTGCATGTGATTTAGAAGCTGCAGTCCCACTGTATCATTCATTCTATGTTGTTTTCCCATTCATAGTCCAGTGTCCAAATCCTCCTCAATGGGCTGGAAGGAACCCTTCATGCTAGACAGAAGCACCCTCTTCAGACTCTGCATATTACCGTCTTAGCAATGATGGTCTGAATGATTGGATAAGGGGTTTGACTGATGCTTCCCTGCTTGCCCCACGATGAACACAAGAAATAAAATCAAACTGTTGTTCTTTGTCTGGACAAGAAGTAACCTCTGACTTCCAATCACATCGGTGCTCCTGTAGTATTTACCAAATGACCTCAGATCCGCTGGGACAGTGGCCTCTACCCAATGTGTGAGTCAATGAAAGCCAAGAGGTTAATGATTCCCAGTGTCACACAGTTATTTGGTGACAGAGATGGGACTGGAACTCAGTCTCAGCTCCCAGGCCACAGCTGTTACACTGCACCATGCTTGTCCCATATGATACCAGCCTTATCAAAATATGGCATTTTATTAAATCTATGATCCAAATGCACTTTGGGGACATTAGGTTTTGAGGCAGATGGTCTTCTTCACCTTACTCAACACTGAATTTTGCTGCTTACCCTAACCTGGCTCATTCCCTCAGCACATGAAGAAACTTTATGCTAATGTTCCTCTGAGAATTTTTTAAAAAATTTTTTATTAAGTTTTTGTTATTTATTTTTTAAAAGATTTTATTTATTTATCTGACACACAGAGAGAGAGCACAAGCAGTGAGGGAGAGGGAGAGGGAGAAGCAGTCTCCCCACTGAGCGGGGAGCCCAATGCGGGGCTCGATCCCAGGTTTCTGGGATCATGACCTGAACCAAAGGCACCCACTTAACTGACTGAGCCACCCAGGCACCCCACTGATGCTTAAGCTTTTAAAATCAAATGCCCACCCTGCCCCTCCGCCCTAGTACACACATACACAGAGAAGCCATTGTATCTATGTAAACAGGCATAGACATGTTGTAAGCTAGAGAGTGTACTTAGTCCATTATCTTCAAATAATATTTGGAAGAATCCAAGGTGTAAACAAATGTCCTTCTCAAACATTTCTGCGTAAATACACTTCTCTTCAAAAAAAGCAAATGAAATTTTTATCCAGGATATTGGGTTACTAATACTGAAAACAGCTAGTTTTTTTTTTTATTCAAAATTGCAATTCAGAAGATATATATAGAAAGACTATGAAAAATCACAAATACCCCTGTACGTATTTGTGGGATTTGAGATACCTTGGTTCCTTTCGGAGGGATTCTGTCTGCTATGTCTGTATTCAAAGTGAAACATTATAACCTATTTAACACCTACAACAAAAGTGTATTTTGAGACGTGAATAATTGAAGACACATAAACCTAAGATTTTTTTTTTTGAACTCAGTAAGTTCAATACTATTTGTTTTAAAGGGAAAAGGGAATTCTTTCTCGAATCTTCATGACTATTTTATATCTGGTCAGAGAAATCTGTTGCTTTCTGGACCTAAGGCTGAAAAAAGTTTTTCTTCACACTCTGACCACCAGATGACAAGTAGACAAACAAGGCTGTCATTTGGTAGATAAAACACTTTGGCAATATATGTGTGTGTGCAAGTGTATGTGTGAGCACATATGTGAGTGAGCGCATGCAAGTGTGCCCTAAGTAATAAGGTCCCTGAAGGCAGAGGCTGGCTCTTATTTTTTTCTTATATCCTCAGTACTTCTCTCAAAATAGGCACTTACTGAAAGTGAATCGATAGATTGGCAGATGGACAGCTGAAAAGAGAATATACAACCAGGGTGTGTGGTGAGCAAGATAGAGAACTCCATAACTTTGATACGAAGTAATTAAGCCACATGTGGGTTTCTTAATAAAAGACATAGGCCAAAGAATTTAAAAAGAGAGAGAGAGAAAAAAGAAATGTTTGTGTTGCCTCCAGGAGTTTCTTCAAGTTTGCAACACCGATTAAATCAAGCCATTGCCTTTCATACAGTCAGTTATAATTCTGGGATGACTCTTAACCTAGTTTAAATACGGGTACCATCATTGGTTTCCATGAGTATGGTTTGAAAACAAGCAAGTCTTTTTGTTGAACGGATTTTATTTTTCACCATGGTTTCCCTTTTCTCCTTGTTTGAAACTTTCTCTCTTGTCCATACTCCTAACTTTACAGAGATGGGCAGAAATTTTAAAAATAAATTTGTGAAAACAAAGAAAAAATTGCTTACTATCACCAGTGTAAAGTAACATTTTCTAAAAACATTAATTCTTTGACCGTTGAGCCTAACAACATCTACTAAAGTTAGTTTCAACTTGATTGTTGTCACTGACTTAGAAATTTCTGGACATAATGGCTAGAACTGAGGAGGAGGGAGAACAAAAAGATATGAAGGGCTGTGCACGAGAAAAACGTGGGAAATGCCTTGAGCATTACTCAGTGCCCTTCTGTAGAGCACGGCTCAGGGATATGCATGAAAACATGTGTAGGTCAGGGTCATTAACGAGAAAGCGGTGGCTCTTTAAGATCCCAGCCGTAAACAGCAGGGAAGAGCCCACCTCACTGTATATCTTCCAGTGATCATTATCACAGAGTAGGATGCCTTTAAAATACTCAGATAGCAGTGGGGATTTTCAAGATTTACTTGAGAAGTATAAGCATGGAGGTAATCAGTTTGCAAGGACTCCCAAATCCAGCGACTTTGAGTTTATTGAGTTCCATACGCTCTATCTCCCAAGGTTGCTTGCAGCGCCGTTTCTGCCCAAGTAGGGTATAGCTGTCACAAAGCCCCCGTGACATGTCACTGTCTTCTGTTATCATCCTTGCTCTACAGCCTGTGTCCCTGTATCAAAAACCACCTTCTCGGTTTGCCAACATGGTCATCAGAATAGGCGATGTTGCTTTAGTATCTCTTTTGAACCAAAGGGAGAGAGGAAAAACAAGCCATTATGCGTAAATGTTTTGGCTTGGATACAGAATACTAGCTCAAATAAAATGTCACTGAAAATAGCACAAATCATTGTAAACAAATACTGCATCCACGCCTGGTGTAAAACATCCACAGATAAGACTAAGACTATCAAATGCTGCTTTGGGACATGCTTTTGTCTCCTTCATCTTTAAGCTCAGAGCTCAATCCAATTATCCACGAATTTTGGTTCTGTTCCTGATTTACGTATACTAGGGTTAGAGGGTTGTTGTTTTAAAAATATTTTTGGTATGACAAGTTGAAAATTTTAGCTCATAAGCTAAGATTACCTCAAAATAAATATGTTAAATTAAATCCACAAGATATGAATGCAAAGCACTCTTGGCATACAAGTAAGTTAAAATATAATTCTTCATAAGGAATTGACATTATTCATAAGATTCTTTACATTCTCTCTCACCATTTATTTTGAGAATGTCCAATTTGTGCATTTTTCATCAACTTACACTGTTAAGTGTAAAGTGTTTCCCTAGAAAAAAAGGATTCCTGAAAGAGTCTTGAAATTGCCTTCTGTAGTTTCCTTCCTCACTGTAGCTAACTATAAAACCCTTACACTGTGTAACTAAAATGCTAGATTCTTTCCATAATTCATATTGATTTTTGCATAAAATGCCTATTCTGAGCTCAGAACTACATAATCAAACACAACCATCGGTTTCTGATGCTAAACAAAATTATCCCTTTGGGGGGTTTATTCACACCTTCTCTGGAGATAAAGGGGAAAATAATCATCTAACTTCCTGAAACATTATAGTTTTACATTAGATAAAGCAGACACCTCTATCTGGAGTCAATTTCCATGTCAGGTAAATCAAATAGTCGTAGGTCCACAGTGAAGAACTAAATTTCATCTGTAAGTCAAATTTCTAGACAGTTCCTGAGGATTTTAAACCTTCAAATACTCAAAGGAGGTGGTCATGAAAGAGCTTATGAAAAGTGATTATTTTTTCTAGGGACTATTTATCTAGTATTAGCCAGACGCTTCGCCCTTCATGTTGGTCCCTCCTCAAAACAAAGCAAGACTGCTAAATTAATTTTCAGCAGAATCAATCTTCTGAGAAGGTGTAACCCTAAAACCCTATCACTTCTTTCCTTTCACATCCAAAGTTGTTTGGAGAGCAATACACAGGCCCATCTCCTCCCCGACCCCTCACCCACGCCTCCTCACTGGGCACACCCACATTGCCCTTTTCTCCTCTTCTTGGTCCTTGCTTGGCTACTTGCTGTGGTTTCCTCTTCCTGAAAAGTTTTGTCCGCATACATTCTGATAGGGCTTTGTCTTATTGTTCAAGTCTCAGCTCAGACGTCCTCCTCCCGGAGAGGCTTTCCCTAGCCACCCATCAAAATTTCTTCACCAGAGATTTTGTCTCATCCCTTTGTTTCACTGGCTTTGTAATATTCTCATGATCTGAAACCAATGTGCCTATTTCTTTGTTTATTATCTGGCTTTGTAATTTCCCATTGGAATATGAGTTCTAGGGGAACGGGGTCTTTACCTGTCCTCGGTTGCATTCTAAGTCACCAGCAGTGCATGGTATGTGTTTAATAGACCAGAGACAAAGGCAGATTCTGTTGTGTCTGGGAGAAAAATATCATATCCTTAGGCTAAGTCTCCTTCTCCCCAACCTCTTTATTTCCTCACCCAGATCAGGAATTTTTATCTCTTTTGCTAGCCGAATTGCTCAGACATCCTCAAACCACCTGACTTTCATTTAGTCTCCACAAAATGAATACTCCGTCCCAACCATGCATTCCATCACTTCCCTACCAAATTGATATTCCCCAATTCCCTGCGGAATTTTCCCTTCCTTTCAAGAAGTGCACAGTGCCTGCAAGGTTACTAAATATGAATGCAAGCACCATCGCTGATGACTTCCAAATATGGCCTCACGACAGCCCCGGTGACTTGTCGACATGATATCATATGTCTCGGCGGCTGGATTTGGGCTTGTTAACTTTAAAATGAGAGGCAGGTTTAAAGATTAACAATTTGCTTGGATAAAGGAAAGAGGAAAAATATAATTAATCATTTGCCTGTCCCCCAACACTAGTTTACAAAACCATGGTGCAACTTTATTGAGCTCAAAATTGAAGGGTGGCAAGGTTAATATGTAGCTTTAGACCTCACGGTTTCATTAACAAACACATTACAGGCTGTAAAGCTGAACTGACATTAATGCTAGGCCCAAACAAAGTAAATAATTACTGGCTTGGCAAATGAGGAAGTACTTGCAGAGTTTGTTTACATTGGGTTTTTGGAAAATTCATGTTGGCAACAAGTCAAATACAGTTTGACTAGTAATTGTGACAATTGCTCACAGATGCTGTTGGAAGAACAACAAAAGAATGGATTTATGGCTTTTTTCTCCCCCTACATTTTACCCCTTTGTTGCCTTTTTTTTTTTTCTTTACCATTTTGGATCAATAAAGAACTTGCAGCCACAAAGATAAGTGGGTTACATGGCAGATGGGCCTTGGAATGTTTAAAAATCTCATGTTGCATTTTGTCTCTTGGCCATAGATTGGAAAAGACACAGCTGCATTCAAGCTGCAGTCATAAAATCCATGCTCCCTGAAAATGCTTATGGGTCCCCTTAATAGAACAGAGTGGAAATGAAGCCTGCTTAGAAATTTTCCAATAGAAAGACCGGTTTGTTTTGTGCTGGGGCACTGTTAGCAAGCCACTGAGTTCGTAAGACTAAAGGACAGAGTTCTGGCTGAATAGGATCCATTTCATTTTCCCTTGCTGGATTGGAAAAGCATAAACAGGAATCAAGGAATAAAACAACTCACCAAACTGGAAAATAGTTCTGCAGAGCAACTGAGGTCTGTGACATGTAATTTGAAACAATTTTGGTTTCCCTCATCAAAGATCAGTATTTTGCCAACTAAAAGCTAATATTTCATACACACGCACATACATTCTAGTCCTTCTAAACACTTGAATCTAAATCTCTTTATTCTTGGAAGATAGAATTTCAATGATTTTAAGTATAAATACAAAGCCTAGATATTTCTAATTCCATTTCTACTAACTTCAAGTAGTAAAAGCCAAAATATCCTGGGATTTTATAGTGCTTAACTGAATCGTTCAACAAGAGAATCTAAAGCCTTAATTATTAAAGTGCCTTATCTAGATCCATGATTTTTGTGATATCAAAACCATATCTATTGTCTGTTCCAACACGTTGTTCTATCATTCTTTGAATCATGTTTCTCTTAATACTCCTTTGGGTGATCATTGCATAAAACCTAATAAAATATATCATTATCTGCTAAATAACTAAAGTAGAAAGGAATATATGCCCTAACAGGCCTTCTAACCACTTAAACACTGTGTTCATCTATCAGTACCATACTCGATTCACATCATCCAAGTGTTCAGATTTTTCTTACTCCTGACCTTGAAAACATAAATATTCCTTAGAAGGGAAAGCATTAGCTGTGAAACTTACCGGACTTCAGGTGAAACACCAATAGTTATAATATTTTAAACTCTAAAATTTCCTAAGTCCGAACTTTCTCATTGCCAAGACTTCTCTGACCATGCAACTTGGAGGCCAAGGGCAAGACACAGGGAGAGGTTGGCTGGCAGCAAAATTCCTCAGATTTTGCACCAAAATCTTTGACTCATGTCTGAATTATCATTGGCTATTAACTCACGGCCAGGGACAAAACTTCTCTGATGTCCCTAACTACACTTGACCTAACAATTACCAGTGAAACTTTCTGATATTTTTTTTAAAAATTATAGGCTAATTATCAATGGTAATAATTCAGGGTAATATTCCACTAAATAATGTCTGTCATACATGACCGAGATCATTATAACAGCCTCTTCACTGGCTTATTTGCCTCTAACTTTTCACTTTCCAAATCTTTCCCCCACATTGCAGTCGACCACAGATGCCACGCCATCACTCAGAATTCTTTGAAGTCATCTTACTGCCTACAGGATGAAGACCAAACACCCACAGATGTCTTTGAATGCTGACACAATCTGACCCCAACTTAGCTTTAAGGGTCTCCAACCCTACCCTGTGGCTTGGTTGACATGTGCTCTCTTGAGGTCTTCTTGGCATTTTCTGAAGAATCCTTGTACTCTGCCTAACTGAAGACTCTCAGGCAAGAGAGTGACTGCTCTTCAAGGCTTATTTTTGAGGCTTTTATCATTGGCCTTCTTTTGCTACCACAAAAGAATGATGTCCTTTAACTCAAGAACCGGCAGGCCACTTTAAAGATTCTGAATATAATTCCAGCAAAACTCCTGGAACTTTAAGTTTGTACTTACATCATAAAGCCAGATCATAAGTTACAAAACAAAACAAAACAAAAAAGCAAAAACAAAACCCCCAAAACAACACATTAAAAAAAATCTTGATTTTTTTTAAAAAAGAGCAGTTTTTACAGATTTGAAAATATGGTGACCTAATCTCATCTGCTGCCTGGTCACTACCTGAAGCAAGAACAGGACTAGACTAGAAAATTGAACTCAATATTTATATATATGACAACCATAAAATCAAAGAATGTTACCTATCTCCCCGGGTAACATTCGTCGAGTCATAAAACTGACTCACTGACTGCATTGAACTTACGCTGTTGAGTAACATGCATGGAAGGAAACCAGAATTACAACCACACATAAAAATGGACACATTAGAGGTGGGTTTTGGAAGGAGTAAGAAAGAAATAGAAGGCAGTTAGAAGGGGAACACTTAAAATTAGGTGTGAATGGTTTACACTATTGATTAAAGTATTTTTGAAATCTATAAAGGAACACTTTGCACAAACTATCTTTCAGAAACCTGAGGAAAGACTATTTGGTTCAGTTCGAAGGTCAGAAACCTCTGTCCCAACAGGTAAAGAAAGTAGTTCCATCTCCATTTTTAAAAGAACAAAGTACCTCCAAGTTCAGAGTCTAAAATTGTGTGAATGATCAACTCTAGTCAATTTTTTTTTTAAGAAGAAGCAAGCTATGTTTGGAAAAATGCAGTATCTAAATTAATATTAAAATTACAATATCTTTTCATTATATTTATTTTATTACATATCTCATATCTTCTATCAAATTGTAAACTCCTTAAGGGATCTTTGTATCGTATAATACAAAATTTAATACTATATCCCTGGTACAAAGTAGGCTAACAATGCATATTTTGAGTTGGACTATATTCATTCAAGAAGTCTTTTAGATCTTCTCAAACTTTCTGATTCTCTGTCATCTTGCATTTCCCCCTTTCAACTAAAGAATATGTTTCAGAGGTGAGCTACCAATGGTTGTATGGATGTCTTCTCAGTCATGCTACAGGGAACCTATTTGTGATAGCTCTGCCACATCCATTGGACAACAAGCAAATCAAGGACAAGAACTCTAACTATTTTGTTTTTAATTTCCCACGGAGGATGTTTACCACACACTCTTCTGACTCATAGATTTAATTTACACAAGTCACCACCAGGACTGGCCTTGAAATAAGCAGAAGCTGATGGGTTAATAAAAAGAAGTATCAGGGGAGAATAGTGGCAAAAGCTTCCTGCCCCAAATCTATTTTAAAGACTTGCTACATGGTTGTAAAGAATAGTAAAATGAGAGCTTGCCTGTTACCTAATTCGGGCTGAAACCCTAGAGTTAAGAAATCTAAGTACTCCTACATTTAGAATAGCATCCTGGGCCCTCACAGGCATTCACAGATGCAGGAAGCTGGTTTGGTGACTCCTAGGCATCACCCACCCCAGGAAAAGCCTGTACCTTCAGAGTTTGATGAAGCAAGGCAATAGATGATTGCTGTGGTAAGATGTGACCTCAGAGAAGACTTGGGTTGTCCTGGATGCTGCCTGAGAGGAACATCCACAGGACAAAGTGAACTCAACAAATAACTTTGTGCAAGTGGACTTCCCTAAGTCAGGTGCCAAGTCCTAGGCAGCTGGCAGAGGATGCAGTACCTATGCTGGAAAAACTCAGCAAGAAGTCTTGGGAAACGGGCCAAAGTGTGTACATGTACGCATGTGTGCGTGAATCTCCAAAAAGATCCACAAAGACTCATGAAGGAAGGAAAGAATGGTCTTAAATTTTTCATTTAAATTCAATATAATGTAATATTAGTTTCAGGGGTAGAATTTAGTGATTCATCAGTTGCCTATCACACCCAGTGCTCATTATATCAAGTGCCCTCCTTAATGCCCATCACACACTTACCCCATCCCCCAACCCACCTCCCCTCCAGCAACCCTCAGTTTGTTCCTTAGAGTTAAGTGTCTCTTACGGTTTGCCTCCCTCTCTGTTTTTATCTTATTTTGTGTGAATGAAATTCAATGAAACTCAAAGGGTACCAATGCTAGTTTACCAACTGTGCCAGTCAAGGGAGACACTTTCAGTCTCTGACCTCTCTCCCCATTTTCAAATCCTGGAGGAACCAAAGGCACGAAAGGGTGTTGGGAACAAAGTGTGAAAAGGTGAACTGAAACATAGTTCAAAGTTGAACTGTGTTTAGCCTGCGCTGAGGAAGTAGGGAGGTAAAAAAAAAAAAAAAAAAAAAATCTTAATTTGCATGAGAGTTTGAGTATTTAATATTAGAATGTTGTTTTGTTTTATGCATTATTGTGCAAAGAAAAACAGTTATTTCCAATCAGACTGGTTCCTGACCACATGGGGATTGTGTGCTTCTCCAGGCCTGTTTATAAGGGTTAACAGTGTACAAAGAGATTGGGCAACACAGGGTTCTACATGGTCTTTTTTTTTTTACTGTACAGTTCTTATTAACTTTTCCACTTGTTAAAACTGTGGGAAGATATTCTGGTGAATGTGTATAGATTCCATATTTTACCTTTAGCCTCAGGCACCCATATGGCTCCGCAAGGGACTGTAGATCAGTAACCTCTCCAGTCAAGGGACATCATATGATGTAGGTATTCTGTATTCCATAGGAATTGGAATTTCTAGTTTTCTCCTTAAGTTAATGCTACACATGGGCATTTACTTCTGGGGTCTCCTAGGCAGGACCCATGACATCATCCATCACCCTGAGAGAATGGCATCCAGGACATCGAATTCTGATGAAAGGAAAGTATCCAGAATCACTAAAGAGATCAAGCCTAATCAGCAGGACTGTAGACACCCTCGACAACCTGGAGCAGCACAGTGTATTAAATTCCTAGAAAGGGAAAAGCAGAGGTAACTCTAGAAATGGAGGGAGAAAGATGAAGTGTGGAAAATAATTTTGCCTAGGTCACAGTTTAGCTTATGGTCTTCCATGCTAATTCCTTCTACAGCAAAGGTAGATTTTCATTTGTCTATTTGATTGTTAATAAATTGACAATTCCCACACAGACATTTCTAACAACATTTCAAATTTTGATCTTATTTTTTTTGGCATTTTCTTTGTGGAGGCTGGGATGCATTTCATAGAAAGAAATTAAGAATATGTTGGTTTCTTATTTGTTTTCCAGATTGGAAAAAGCCCAAACTCTTATAATATAAAAGGATCTTTTTAAAAACCACCACTCAGATATAAATTACATCTGCTGGATCAGCATCCTGTTGCTATGTAGTTGATAAACAGAAGCTGACTTCACCACACATGGTGGTATCTCTTCAGATGCTAGTTCTGTACCTCCAAAGCAATGTAGTATGTATGAATGTTAATATGATTTCTTTTGGATCTGTTGAGTCAGCTTTTTAAAATCTCCTCTCTGGTGAAACTACATGGTGAAGCATAGGATTATTTGGTCCACCTTCTTTCCAAACTGAAGGGTGCCTGAGCATGGTGACAAAAAGAACTTTAATGTAATTCATGTCATAAATGACAATATATATACTACTTCAAGACAACCATCCTCTTCTGCAGCAACTCAGCACTGACATCTAAGTTTTCAGCTTTACCATATGGAACAGATCTCTTCTCCAGCAAATGTCAAATCCATATTAATTAGGTCAGTGCTGTTCATTTCTTCTCCCAACCCATACTGACCTCTTGCTGGGTAGATTGAGAACTAGCTCTAATTTTAGCTGTCCAGGAAAACTTCTTTCACCTTCTTTTACCTTCTTTTATGCTCCTCTGACCTGTTTATTATTCCAAAACTTCATAGCAGAAATGCTCTTGCAGCTTCAGGGATCTCACAAATTTTTTTCTTAAAAGGGCCAGATAATAAATATTTTAGTCTTTATGGGTAATTTAGCCTCTGTGGCAACTACTCAACTTGGTCATTGTGGTGCAAAAGTAGCCATAGACAATATAAAATGAATGAGTGTGGCTGTGTTTCAATAAAACTTTGTTTGTGAAAATAGGCAGACAAGGTGGATTTGGCCGCTGGGCTGTAGTGTGCTGTTCCCTGCTTTAGTTTATGGCTCTAAACTTGGCTAAAATGAAGAGGCTCACAGAAGAAATTTCTTTAACTATGAACCAGTTTTATTTTCTTTACCAAGAACTGATTTTAACAAGGAGAGGGCCACCCAGAAGGTACTGGGCACTGACGAAAGAATTTTTTATCTTTTTAAAAAAGCCCTATACTTTGCCTGCTATAAATTGTCCACAAGTGAATTTTTAGTTGTCATTTCTTAGTATGATACCTTCTAATTGAAGTTGTTTTCCAGATGAAAACAATACACCAGAGGCAGAAAAAATCATAAGGACTCATTCCATTGAAAATTGAGATGCGTTGCAATTGACAAAATGGCTAATAAAATAGTAAATGGTACTAACACATGGTGTCTAGAGTTTGGGGAGTGATAGTCCCTTCAGTTAGATATTTATATCTATTGAGGCTTTAATTCAGTTCTGGATGTCAAGAGTTTGAGTATCACTGACAAACTAAAACAGGTTTGGAAGAGAGAAAATCTGAGTAACTTGCAACATTGTTGTGTGAGGAACAAAGAAAATTAGGTTGTTCAGTCAAAAAAAGAGAAGACTCAGGAAAAACAATAATTTTCTTCATATATTTGAAGGGCTGCATTTAGAATAGGGAGTATGTTTTCAGAAGTAAAAACCAAAAAGATAAATTTTCAAGAAAATCACAGCTAAATTTTTTAAAAGAATTTTCTAAGAAAATTAAGGATGGAAAGGACTATGTTAAAAGTGGTGACCTTTCTTCCTTCCTTCCTTCCTTCCTTCCTTTCTTTTTCTTTCTCTTTCTTTCTTTCTTTTCTTTTTTCTTTCTTTCTTTCTTTCTTTCTTTCTTTCTTTCTTTCTTTCTTTCTTTCTTTCTTTCTTTCTTTCTTTCGTTCTTTCTTTCTTTCTTTTTCTTTCTTTCCTTCCTTCCTTCCTTCCTTCCTTCCTTCCTTCCTTCCTTTCTTTCTTTCTTTCTTTCTTTCTTTCTTTCTTTCTTTCTTTCTTTCTTTCTTTCTTTCTTTCTTTTTCTTTCTTTCTCTTTTTTTTTTTTTTTAGGGATGTTTAACCTTCGTATGGTGGGCATGTAGTTCAGGGAATTCAAGAATCAGATGGGTCATTTGATTAAGTCAGTGATCTCTGAACATGAATTTCATGGACCAGGAATAAATATATATATACATATATATTTAAATGGAAACTGGAAAAAAAATGCTCACTGACTTTTTGTAATGCCAAGTAAAGACCTTCAAACCAAAACCAATGACCAGTATCATTTCATAAAATAAATTATATTTTAAATAAAAACATAAGAACATGTAATATTAAAATTAAAGGCAATCTGCAAAAATAAACAAAAATTGTAAAAGGCATAGATCCTAACTTAATTGGACAAAATTTAGCTAGCTAAATCAAGACATGACATGAGTTTTATTTTTCTCATTTTGATACAAAATACAAAACCCCTGTTATGGATTAGCATGAGTCCCTTGATCATCATTTGGGAATTACTGAAGCTTTAAAGTCCCTTCCAATTTTAGACTGAATCTTTGAGTGAACAATACCAAAGTATGAATTTGATTCTTCTTCCACGTACATAACAGAGGTAAAAGCTATCTTCAAAATGTTCTGCATATGAATTTATTACTCTAAATGACTTCATTTACATACAAGTGGCAAAATCCTATACCATGAGCAAAGCATAGCATTTACAGTGTGTTTTGCCATCCTTGTGGTAATGAAACTAAAATACAAAACATCATAATTTGATAAATAATAGTTATATACTAGTTTTTATGGGTTAAATTATGCCCCTGGCACCCTTCCCCCTATCAAAAAAGGGCTAGCAAATAATACATTAACTTTGATAATTTTAGAAGCAAAAAGAAAAATCCAATGACAATATGAAATGAACAGTGGACTTATCCAGGAAATTTTCTAATAAAATTTAGTCTTTCAAGATAACTTAACCAGGGGTGCCTGAGTGGCTCAGTTGGTTAAGCGTCCAACTCTTGATTTTGGCTCAGGTCATGATCTCAGGGTTGTGAGATCGAGCCCCCGCATCAGACTCCACACTGGGTGTGGAGCCTGCTTAAGATTCTTCCTATCTGTCTGCCCTTTCCCCCTTCTCTCACTCCCTCTCAAAAAAATAATAATAATAATAATTAAATTATTATTTTATAATAAAAATATAAAAAATAACTTAACCAAATTATATTCTCAGCTAAAATTCTAAGAGAAGTTAAAAATAATGTTCAAAAGATCCAGCCTCTCATAAAACTCCGCCTCAAGTGATTTTGTCCCTTTAATTTTCCTTCAATGGACATACATTGTATGACTCTTTGTACAAATTATTTTGAGAAATATTTTTGTGAATTCAATACATAGCTGGATTTTGTTTTCCTAATGATCAAACATGTGTGCATGCACACACACTCACACTAGCCCTGGTAAGAGTGAGGCATAGTCACTAGTAAGGGGGCAAACACTATACCAGCTTCTACTCACAGCTATGTCAATGCACATAAATTCTAATTTGTAACACCCCTGCAGTTCCATTGTATGGCTCCATTAGTCTATGCATGAATTATTCAGACAAGATACATCATAATGGCATCAGAACCATTCAGGATATCAATTCATACTATTATAAAAAGGTAATCTTCAACTGTCCAACACAACATGTGTTAATTAGATCTCCAAGAAACTTTGCTAGTCAATCACCTTCTTACAGCCCAGCTCTGGCCTCACCTCCTCCAATAAGCCTTTCAATCACTCACTCCATCCTACATCCATACCTTTCATTTTTGTACTATCCATGGAATACCTGACACAATTTAATAGTTTAGACTACATTTCTTTGTGTTGTTCTTTTCATTGCTTTGCAGATTTAACTCTTGTGTCCCTGAATGGATTATTTGATTCTTGAAGGATGAACCCACAATATACGGTTCTTTCGTAACTTCTGCAATACTTAACAATTGACCTGTTAAACTGCCATGCAAACAGACACAATTCACAAATTTTTAGATGCTGGGCCACTTGGTTTAGCGGATTTCAAGTTTTTGGGTAATCACACAAGTTTTGGTGGTTTATTATTTTGTTTATGAATGGTTTTGTCTTTTTTTGTGACTCTTAATTCTTTGAAGAAATAAACTGTGTTTTGTGTGATATTATTAAAAGCAGGATTGTTGTGAAGTTAAGAGAAATATATGTAAGTTGTCAGGACATGGTAAGTGACTCACAAACAATGTATCATCACCATTATTATTTTTCCATTCTCTAATACTTCGGGGCATGTAACAGTGGGCAATTATTAAAGTACTTATAATGGAAAAGTAATTTATAAGAGAGACTCACATAGCTCAGTCCCATGCATTCAATTGGTACTTAATAATTCACAATTCAACTCTTTATAACATACATACAGAAACATGCAAGTATTTTCAATGCACAGCCCAAAGGAATGTTCACCAAGTGAACACACCTGTGGAACCAGCAACCAGTTTAGGCAACAGGACATTATCAGCATCCCCAAAGCCCCTCTTGTGCATCCTCCAAGTCCATACCCACCCCCAACCAAGTATAACCTGTATCCTGCCTTCTTACAGCATTGATTAATTTTGCTTTTTTTAAACTTTATATGAATGGAGTTATACAATAAGTACTCTTTCATGGCTGGCTTTTTTCATTCAGCTTGGTGTTTATGAGATCAATGCATACCACTGCAAATAGCTGTGGGGTTTGTTTTTTCATTTATAATACTATTTATTATTCCACTCTATAAATATACTACAATTTACTTATTCATTCTATAGTATGTGGGTTGTTATAAATAGTATTGTTTTGAATATATTATGTCTTTAGGAACTTATATACACATTTCTACTGAGTATAAACGTGGGGAAATTGCTTGAATTATTATAGTCCTGTTTACTAGATAATGTGATTTACTAGGTTTAGTTTTAGAAGAAATTGCCAAACAGGTTTTCAATTTGCTTTTGCCAATTTACACTTCTACCAGCAGTGAATAAGAATTGGAATTTGTCCACATTGTCACCAATTCTTAACATTACCTGTTTGTATGTTTAATTTTAGCCATCCTAGAGTATGCGTAATGGTATCACAAGGTAATTTATGTTTCCATGGTGACTAATAAATAAAATTGAGAACATTTCACATCTATTGGCCATTCAGTAATCCTCTTTTGTGAGTGGCTAGTCAAATATCTTGCTTATTTTTCTAGTGGTTGTATCTCTTTCTTAAAGATTTATAGATATTCTTTATATGTAATGTAATCACCGATTTACTTAAATTTACATCTACTATCCTGCTATTTGTTTTCTATTTGACCTACTTGTTTCATGTTTATTTTCTCTTCTTCCCTTGTCTTCTTTTAGGTTAATAAAAAAATACTATTTATCCTACTCCATTAATTTCTTAGTTATGCATTCTTTTATTATCCTTTGTGATGTTAAGAGATTACAATATACATTCTTGACCTAGGACGGACTACTACAAATTACTGTTCTTATCTCTTCCCCAATAATGCTAGAACTCTGCAATACTTTAATTTATCTCCCTCTTTTGCATTTTAAGTTTACCTCTGGGACATTTTCTTAAAGAACTTCCTTTAGTATTTGTTGTAGTCAAAGTTTGCTGGTGACAAAATCTATCAGCTTCCATTTTCCTGAGAAAACATTTCACTAATGATCAGATTATCTTTTTAACTTAATTTTCACTACTTTATTTTCACTTATTGGTAGTGTGTTCTCTTTTATCTTTTTTGCACTATTGCTAGATATTTGAGACCTTCTTCTTCTGGCACTTTCGATTTTCTACCAGCTTTCATCATTTATGTTGAAGAGGTCAATTGTGACCTTATTATTTAGTGTCATTTTTCTCTGGATACTTTTAAGATTTTTCTCTTTGTTTTTGGTTGTCAGCCATCTAATTATAATATTCCTAAATCTTGTTTTCTTTGTATTATTTTGCCTGGAATTCACTGACTTCTTGAATTTGTTGGTCATTATCCCTTACCAGTTTTAGAAAATTCTCCCCCATTAGCTCTTCAAGTGCATCTTCAATCTCATTCTTTCTCCCCTTAAGGAAGTTCAGTTACATGTATGCTAGAGCTTTGGATATTGTTCTACGTATTTCTTGTGCTCTTTTCTGTATTCTCAATCATTTTCTTTCTCAGTTTGGCTTTGCCCAGGAACTCGGTTTTTTGCTTATACCCCAAGTTTGCAAATATAACCAGGGTAAAACTACAAAATGTCAGCCCACTACTCTATGGTTCTCCCCTTTCCATATTCTTAATTGCCCTGTTCTCCACTGCTTCAATAGCTGTCTACTACTGTTAAACATATGATCCTTTAATTAATCTATCTTTTCTAGCTGTTCCCAATGGGAGCTTTGGTATGGCAAGAACTATTCTGTCTTACTCTCATATGAAAGTCCATATAATGATGTTTTGATTGGATTATAAGATCTCTTTATTAAAATGTACAATTTTACTTGAAAATTTGGCAGATAACACCAGCCTGTATGAAAATAAAATGTTGATGTAAAATGTACAGTGACAGCAAAGTATTTTCTTTTTTTAACCAAAAATAATTTGTTTCAAAATTGAAGGAATATTAAAAATGAGTATGATGAAGCCAATATCTCAATTTTTTAATTCTATCTTTATTACCCACTTATACAATACTACCAAAAGCATTTGTTAGAAGTAAATGATTATTTGGTGGGAAGACTACCCTCTGAATATATGTCAGCAATACAGCTTTTCTGGGTATTTACTCAGGTATAAGATGTGGTGAACCAGACATCCTTAAGTAATAATTGAATGGATACAGAGACATTTTTCAGAATGGGATATATAATCAGAAGTCTCAATGAAAGACGATTAATTTATTATCTTTAAAAAACACATTAGCTACGGCTCAATATAATTCATGTGCTTATGGAGCTTTGCTTCCTAATTTTTTCCAATATTTTTAAGGCCCTTGTTAAATTTTATATTATGATATTAAACTAAATTTGAATAGATTACATATAACTTCAATGGCAAAAATTCTGAGATCCAAATCATGTGGTAAGAAATCTAGTTAATGACATGATAGTGGTATCTGGTAGTTGATTCAAATTTACTAGAATACCATGTCAGTCCTGATAAATAAACAAGCAAAATGTTACATATTTATTTTCCTAAAAATCTTAGGCAGACTATGAAGGGTACACCTGGACATTTAAGATTTAGTGAATAATTCAAATGTAATTGCTGAAGCCCATGGATCCTTAGCTAGATCCAAAGTTTAATTAGTGATCAACTTTTTCTTGGACTGCATGATCCAATAAACTCCTCTTTTCACACAACTGAATTTGCTTTGAGTTTCTGTCACATAAAACAAGCAAGCAAAACCAGAGATGATACAAGAAAAATCAAGATCAAATAACCAAGGAGGAAAAAGAGACTAAATATATATATCGGAACCTAGAGACTAATTACAAATAATCAGGAAAAAGCTGTGATAACTTCCAGAATCCAGAAGGCCTTGGATCACAAATAGATGAACTGGGTTTGCCTGTGATTGAAAGAGAGGGTGGGACCTGCTGAGGTATGGATTCAGGGACTGCTGACCTCCAACCTTCCTTCCTTCAAAGGACCTTTCCCCTCCCAGAACTCAGAATCCCCTCCGACCCTGACAAGAATTTATTCAGAGGGCATTGTGTCTAGCTATTAATTCAGTTTTGGTTAGCATTTGCTGCATCTGGTAATCTTCCTAACCTTAGCTTGATTGCTGGCAGAAAATTCTAGAAGGGTAGGGAAAAGGAATGGGAATAGACATGGTGAGAATCAACATTTTGCTGAAAACATTTTGGCACTCTTAAAGACCACAAAATCATTGGTTCTACTGTTTTCATTTTCTCTCTCAAAATCTTATCTTGTGACTTACATAGATAGAAGATGCAAAGCAAGAAACACAAAGATTCTAAAGAGAAAAACATTTTCATTGATCTATTAAGATTATTCTAACTCAAGCTTAAAAAAATAAAAAAGAACTTTCTAGAAAATTAATTTATTTAATGTCCCCAAATGAGTTTGTTCTGGAATTGGCAATGAAAATGTAGTCTTGGAAGTCCCACATCAAAATGGACCTTTAAAAATGATTTTCCCGTAAAATGGTCAGCAAATATTTGACTTTTTTAATTGCATTAAGATATTTATATTAAGCCATTATTTCCTCATGCTGTAGCTTCTCCAAAAGCACACAGAGTAAACAGAGGAGGAGATATATTATAGTGTAAAGATTACTGTGTTCTACTTTGATCTGCCAGGGATTAGATCTCTGGCCTCGGACAAGTTATTTAATCTCTCCAAGTCTTAGTATCCTCTTCTGAATAATGCAGAATTTGATACCTGTTCCAAAGTTATTTTAAAGATTATTTGAGTTAACAAGTCTAAGGTGTTAATACAAGACTACAGGTAACATATGTTCAATTACACTGTTCCCCTCCCTTTTTCTAAAAACACACTGAGATAGCTTTGTGGCATGACATAGATCCAAGAAAACCCCCATTAAAAATGTGTTTTATTGCTCTTTAGGTATAAAATTCATATATTTGTAAACTTTTGACATACTATCTAGCAACACAACAACTATGAGGAAGAGAAGAGAAGACTTGGGAAATAAGACAGTTTTCAAAAATAATCCAGCAACAAACTGAGGGCTGCTGGAGTGGTGGGGGGTGGGAGGGATGGGGTGGCTGGGTGATAGACACTGGGGAGGGTATGTGCTATGGTGAGCGCTGTGGATTGTGTAGGACTGTTGAATCACAGACCTGTACCTCTGAAACAAATAATACATTATATGTTTAAAAAAAGAAGAAGAAGAAGAAGAAGATAGTAGGAAGGGAAAAATGAAGGGGGCGAATCGGAGGAGGAGACAAACCATGAGAGACTATGGACCCTAAGAAACAAATTAAGGGTTCTAGAGAGGAGGGGGGTGGGGGGATGGGTTAGCCTGGTGATGGGTATTAAAGAGGGCATGTACTGCATGGAGCACTGGGTGTTATACGCAAACAATGAATCATGGAACACTACATCAAAAACTAATGATGTAATGTATGGTGATTAACATAATAAAAAAATAATAATCCACCCATCAGGAGGTCTATAGGTCCTACATAAATGCCATGTGCCATTCATATCTATGACTTTCTAAATTATAACACTAATAGTTAAATGTGTATTGTGTGTCAAGCACTATGCCACATCCTTTAGTTATATTAGCTCATTTAATACTTAATGCTATGAAGAAGGTACTGTTAACTAGTCACATATTACAAATGAAGAAACTGAGTTTCAGAAATGGTAAATAATTTCCCAACATCATATAACAAGTAAGTAGCAGAGCCTGGGCTCAAATCCAGGCAGTCTGCCTTCAGAGTCTAGTGTTCTTCATGTTGTGCCACTGCCCATAGACAGCAAATTCTGGATCTCCCCAAATGCCATCCCCAAAGCACTGGCTGACACCCACACCTTTGCTCCTGCTTGTTAGCTGCACGAGCCATGTATGTGGTGGCATTAAGTCCTCAAATCCTCTCATAAGAGAAGATCTCAGGGGATATCAGTAGGGAAAATGAGGACCCTGGGAGCCTGAGAGGAGAAAAAAAGTAGGTACAAAACAAAGATGAAAAGAACAGAAAATGCAAGGTGTGCTTCCCACAGCATCATGACATTTTGAAGTGGAAGGGACAATCCTGAGGCCCCAGAGAGGTTAAGGACATCATCCAAAGTCATGCTGAGTCAGATATAACATCTCTGAGTCTGATATATTCCACTTGAAAGCCTTCAAGTAGACAGAGCCATGCAGTTTAGAGGAGAAGGTAAATCCTGAGAATAGCAGAGTACTCAACTTTCTAGGAATGAAGACCATTCCAGTATATTAATGGACTGTGTTTACTTCAATGATAGAAGAAGAATACCTAACAAGTCCCCAGTAACTTTCAGGTTGGGTAAAAGCCAGCTGAAGGAAATCATAGGCAGGTTTTAACCACAAGAAGTAAGATTTAAACACAGTTTCAGAACTGTTAGTTTGAGACTTGAGTAAAGTACTGCTGTATGGTGCATTTAACTATGTTCTTAGACTCTCCTTGCGGTGAGCTAGGGAGGTGGTGAGGGTTTATGATAGAAACTGATCAACTGAGCATAGTAATAGTCTACGAGGCCTATAGAATAAATAATGCTTTTTAAGCCCGTGAAGTATAAGTAAACCTGGGGAAATCTGAATAAGATCAGTGGATTGCATTAATGTCAATATCCTGGGGTGATATTATACTAGAATTGTATAAGATGTTTACCAATAGGGGAAACAGGGAAAAGGGTACACAGGATATCTCCGCATTATTTCTTCTAATTGTGTATGAATCTATAATTATTTCCAAATAAAATGTTCAATTAAAAAGTACAGTTTCCTGAATTGAAGTATAAGATGCCAATATGTAGCACAGTGATAAATATTAGTGGAATGAATGAGTGAATAAACGATTGTCAGATTATTTTGTGTTAAACTTTATGGTCACCCTATAAAAACTGTTTCTCCTCATCTTCCCTTTAGCATCATTCCTGGGCTACTGCAATAGCTCTCAAATTGGTCTCATTATTTGCAATGTTTGCCTTACACAGGACTACCAGATTTCTCATTGTAAAACACAATTTTGATGACTCTTCCTATCTCAAAGCACTAATAATTCCTCATTGTCTACAGAACAAAAATTAGTTTAACCTAGCATTCAGACTTTCTGTCTTTCTAGGTCCCTACCCCACTATTTTTTTTATGATTATCTACTCCAGACAAGTAAATCAACTTCCTGTTTCTAGTGTATGCCCTAAGCTCCCTTGCTTCTGTAAGCTTTCCATTCCAACACACCCTCATTCTTCACCGACTCATTCCTCATGTTGGCCCTTATCTGCTAAGTGATCTCAGGGAAGTCCCTTGTTCTCCCACTCTTAGTTTATTCACCAGAAAAATGAGTGTAATCACAATTGCTTCTAGAGCTTCACGAGGAATGAGATAATATATTCAAAATTCCTAACACAATGCCTGGTACCTAATATGATTTTGGGAAATAGTCATTTTCTTACTACATTTTGCCTTGTAATCAAACTGGTCGCCACGCTTTTCTGCTCACTGGGGTCCTTTTGCCAGTGTATTTTAGACCTTCCATCTTCCAATAACTTCTCTAAATCACTTTTATCTTTTTATATCATTTATTTAGAAAAAAAAATGTTGTTAGAGAAAGAATTTTCTTCAAAGCATTTTGGCACCATCTTCTTCTGCCGCAAAACTGTGTACAGCTCAACCTCACACCCACACAATGACAATCCATAAAGTGAAAAGTGCCCGCACCCTCCTTGAATTAGAATCTGATGAGAACAGAAACCGCATATTGGTGTTTTCTCAAGACAGGTTGTGGCTGCTGAATGAATAGCACCGAACAAACATTGAGAGAGCTACTCAGCTTTCTAGTATTATCATGCGACCTACTTTGGGGCTCTTTCAAGAGATAATAAGGAGATATGACCTGCATAAATCCAAAGAACAGTTCAAACATAAATGGTGCCTGGATGAATGAAGGAATTGAGATCTCCTCATGTAGGAGCTATAAATCTAGATAAGTAAAATAACATTGGATTGTCCTCTTATGAAAACAGGCCTACGACAGACGGTCTTCCTCTCTGTTCCCCTTTCCAGATCCTCATGCTCATGTACTTTCTCCTCTCCTGTGTGAGATGGAAGAAGGATATTACTGTTGTGAGCTCCAACCTAGACATCCTGTGGCTTTCTGGGAGGCAGGAGTCAAGAGGAGTATAAAAGGCACAGAGAAACAAAAATGCCCTCAGAGGGGTTTATGTTATTTTTAAAAAGCCATTTAGGATGTCCTGTAACCCAGGGATGGAGAGAGGGACTGTGCTTCTGGGAGGAACACTCTGCAGTCAAAAGGTTTTGACTAGGGGTTGAGAGGCCTGGGTTCTACCACTAGATTTGCCATTTCCTGACTCCATAGCTCCAGGCGTCTCATGTCTCCTCTCTGGGTCTCAGTTCCTTCCCTCACAGAGTCAGGGAATTGGACCAGCTCACCTCAAGGTTTTCCAACATTGACATTCTCTGCCTCAAAGTTTGGCCCTTTGATTTTTTGTCTATATTACCTGAAAGGTCAATTCTAGTTCATGTGAAAGAAAAATAAGGAATACCTCATAATTTTAGTTACAAATGATTCATTGGAAAACAGGAAGAGTAAGGCAAAAAGGAGATATAATAGTGTGGGGCAGGCATGGAGTGGCACAAAATAGAGTACAATCACTTGCAAGTATTAGACCCTAGGAATATGTGCTCCTCTCAAAGAGTTGGAGGGCTTCTCTGATAGCAGGATGAGACCAACAAAGATGCCCTGCTTACCAGCTTGGAAGAGGAGACAGGCTCTCTTCCCAAAGCATTAGAATGTGACTAGGTTGAGAAATGGCCTTGAGCCTGGGGAGCTGAATGAAGCAAAGTTAAACTGTGATCAAAGAGGATCTAGGTGATTTTTCCCTCCCTGTGATGTCCAGGAAGAGGTTGACTCTATAGACTGCTCGTTTACTTGGTCACATTTTGAGAGTGTGTTTTCTCCCTCAAGGCATTTGGAAAAAGAAGATAAGTCATGATGTTTGATTCCTTTATGATCTTCAGTGCAGCACTTGCTCAAAAGTAACAAACTCCCCATCCTTTCAAAGAACTTAAATTTGTTGTCAGTTTCCTTTCTTTCTTTTTTTCAAAACATCTCGGTGAGAACTGTGGGAAAAAGATTATCCAAAGGAACAGTGGATGGCAGTATTGGTTTGCATCTCTAAAGCAGAAAGCAATGGAAAGTACTATTTTTTTAAAGAAGAAAAGGAGCATATACTCAGTCTATTGAACGAGCCTCACATGGGCGTGGGTCTAAAACTATGAAAAGTTTGTTTGCAGTTTCAAAACCTGATTAGGCAACTATATCAGATAATTTGAGAGTATTGCATGGAAGAACTGTGGATGGGGAAAATATTGGCCCAGAAAGAAACATTGGCCTGTTTTAATTCAAAGTTTTGCATAATCATCCTCACAGTAACTAAACAGTAGTTAACATCTAGAACTAGCTAGTCAATAGCCTATGAACAAGAAACACAAGGGGCGTTCAAAAGCGCAATAGCAATCATATGCTGTATGCAGGGACAGAAGAATTTAGATTAAAAGAGTGAGAGGCCAGGATGAGGAGAGTAGGGTGGAGTATAGACAGGCAGCTTATTGTGAATTTCATTTTTAGTGAGGAATATGCATGTTTCAGTACTTACAGAGCACCTGTTACCTTAGGAATGCAGATTATTCTTTTTGCCTAACTCTTCTCCTTTTTGAGTGCCTCATATGTACCTTTGTGCACTGCTTTGAACACTGATTTGTTCATGTATGTATTCCATCATTCATTAACAAATATCTTCAAGCATGTATGAAATGCAAGGTACTAGGAATACAGATGCCCTAAGAGGGGAAATAGACATAATAAATAGAAAAGTGCCATGCAATATGGTAATAGCTAAGTGGTTTATTGAATTGTTGTCTCAGATGGGTGGCTGCTGACATGATACACTTTTCTTCCTTAAGCCCATTGCCCCTTGCACTGTGTCAAATCTCCCTATTTTGTATATGCTATATCATGTCTTGGGCAGATCTCAAAATCTCTTAAGCACTTGTAGTTACTAAAGTTACAATTTTTCACTTTCAATTGTTATCCACTTTAAAACTTATTTTTCCATCACATTTATTTATTTTTTAAGATTATTTATTTATTTATTTAGATATAGAGAAAGAGTGAGTGAGGGCGGGGGAGGGAGAGGGAGAGAGAATCTCAAGCAGACTCTGTGCTAAGTGTGGAGCCTGACCCGGGGCTCCATCAAATGATCTTAGGATCATGACCTGAGCTGAAATCAAGAGTCTGACACTCAACCAATTGAGCCACCCTGGCGCCCCTCCATCACATTTGGAGATAGTTATTTATCCAGTTTAGGCCAGCTTTGTGGCTGTAGGGACCTAAAGAAGGAAAGAGAAAGTTGTCCTTCCTTTTTCTTTCCCCTCCCAGATCTAATTGTGGAGGCTGTAAAATACTTGTCATCTGTTCTGGGGCATATACTGCACCCTCCATTTTCCAGGCCTAATTCTATAGCCATCTGCCTGGACTGCCTATCTCTGTTCTTCTGGCTGTTGTGTAATCTCTATGTGCAGGCATCACCCTCTTCCCAATCTTCCAGCTCCCGCTCCCATCAGAATACCACACAACCTCTTTCTAAGTCCCTCTGTCCAGCCTCCAGTCTTCTGCGATGCCCAGTGACTTATAGGGAACTCATACAGTTTTGCATCTGATAGAGGCTGCCTTGCTTCTGTGCCCTTGCTCTGTCACCTCTCCCTACTTACTTTTGTCCTGCCCATGTAGATGCAGGGCAAATGACCAAGCCAGCTGCCCAGACAAATGACTAACTGAGAAACAAGACTCCAATCTCCCTTCTTGCAAGCATCCTCAATCTTTGGGAACACCCCTCACATAGTTTTACTTTATAAAGACTGTTTTTCCAGAAACGATGGTAGGATCTAAAATGGAATGGGATGTATAAAGTGAGGCTATGACAATGAGAATGGTGACCTCCTGGATGAGGAATAAGAAAGATGAAGAGGCTGAGGATGGCCAATGTTTCCAGCAGTGAAGATGTAGTAGATAATGACATTCTTAAGAGAGGGAAGAGGGTACAGGAACATGTTGGGATGGGAAGGTAAGACATTTAGCTTTGGACATAAGATAATGGATATCCAGACAGAAATGAACTAAATCAAATGCTAATTAGAACTAAAAAATAAATATAAATTGCAAGATTATTTAGAAGAGATTCCAAACCTCAATGGAGAACCTAAGCTTTGATGAATATGCAATGAAGAAAATGCAAAACGATAAGGTGGGTAGAGTACTGGTTTCTGAAAGATCCTCTTGGGATGTCCGTGGACTTAATGAAACATGAAAACTGGCAAATGAAATCAGACTCAAAAGTAAGGCATTCCAAGTGGGGAGAGGTCAGGAAACAAGTTTTTTTTCAAGTGTTTTCATTTCAGCAGTCCAAAAATAATGGGAGAAAAGGGTGGTTCAAATAATAAAAGAAATAAGAGAAGAAACTACTCATTCCAAAATAGCTCATATTCAGACTATTTTTTAAGATTTTATTTTTTTAAGTAATCTTTACACCCAATGTGGGGCTCAAATTCACAACCCCCAGATCAAAAGTCACATGATCCACTGACTGAGCCAGCCAGACGCCCCTAGACTTTTTTTTAAAAACAGCAACCAACACAAGCTCAGGCAATCAAAACAAAAACAAAAACAAACAGTAAAGATGCTATAAAAAAAAAAATAGCATCAAATAACAACGAGCAAAGAAATGCTTGGGAAAATATACAACTTACAGATCACTGGCAGTCAAAAAAAACTTGGGATTTGAAGGTATTTTACAAATCTAATTCAATGTCTTCATTGGATAGATGCAAAGCTCCAACCCCAGGCAGTGTACACGAATTGCATAACTAGTGTGTCCAGGGCCGGCTCTCTTTCCTTAGCCATCAGCATCACTTTTACTAAAAAACTAAAGTATCACTAAAGGCCCCTCTTGGACACCTATGAGGCATCTTTGAGAAGAGCCAGTGCAATAGCCTCTTTTTTTATTTTTTTAAGACTTTTTTTAGGAGTAGTATAAGTTTACAACAAAATTAAGAGGCAGGTACAGAACTTTCTGCCCTTAGACATGCATAGCATCCCCAATAGCAGCATCCACTTCCCAGAATGGTACACTTTTTTTGTTTGTTTTACCAAAGATAAGCCTACGCTGGTACATCATAATCACCCAAAATCCATAGTTTACCTTAGAGTACACTCCTGGTATTGCACATTCTATGGGTTTGAACAAAGGTATAATGATACATATCCATCATTATGATGTCACACAGTGCATTTCACTCCCACAAAAATCCTCTGTGCTCTGCCTGTTCATTTCTCCCCTGCCATCCCCATCTCTAGCAATTGCTGATCTTTTTTTTTAATTAATTTATTTATTTGAGAGAGAGAGAGAGAGAGAGAGAGAACAGGGGGAAGAGCAGAGGGAGAGAGAGAATCTCCAGCAGACTCCCTGATGAGCATGGAACCCACATGGGACTCGATCTCACGACGCTGGGATCATGACCTAAGCTGGAATCAAGGGTCAGAGGCTTAACCGACTGAGTCACCCAGGCACCTCACCACTGATCTTTTTTTGTCTCCATAATTTTGTCTTTTCCTTAATGTCATATGATTGGAGTCATATAGTATGTAACATTTTTAGATTGGCTTTTTTCACTTAGTAACATGCATTTAAGGTTTCCAGTGGCTTACTTTTTAAAGAAAGAGTGAAGAAATCTAGGGAGTCTTCCCAACCACACCCATCTTGGATTCTCCATGACATTAGGAACTCCTGAATAATGTCACCAGCCTAATGACTTGACTAAATGGAAAACTTCATTCAAGACCATAGTCCAAAGGAGGTCACCACGGTCATTTTTTGAACTATTTGTACATTATGACTAGTTTCTATTCCTGCTATTTATTTAAAATGATATTTCTGAGAAAATGGGGACTATGACCATGACAGAAGTGGTCATGATTTTCCTTGTCTATACTGGTATCATTTAATAAAGGAAAGAGCTCTCCATAATTCTTGATGAGATTGTGACATGGAAAGGAAAATAGTAGCCATGGCCCAGACCCTTAAGATTACCATTGGTTCTGTCAATAATTTTCTGATTTAAATATCAACTAAAAGAGCAAAATACTTAAGAATGCTCCAAGTGGCTGCTTCCCATGATTTTTGTATGTCTAGTAATTCAATTCTACAATGTAAATAGCTGGCAGCAGCCGTGTTGTATGTTAAATATCTCATTACAAAATGCTGGAAAACTAGAGAATTACTGACAATTAAGGGTTTGTACACACAAGTGGCCAAAATTGCAGTTTACGAAAGAGTGATAATTGCTCAAGAAGATAGAATTGATGCATATAATTGGATTTGGTCATTTTACTTTTATCATGCATTTGCATTACCTCGAATGGATGAATGCAGTTGCTATATGAATTAACAGGCATCATTTTGTATACAGCTTTCCTTTCCACACCACTGCCCCACAACCTTCCGCCTCAACATCGGAGCTTTTATTTTCTATTTTGACTCTCTGTCAGTGTTTTCTTTTCTTTGTGCACCCTGAGATAGCACGGGCAACAGAATCAGACAGTAAATTTTCCAATGCAAAAGAGTTATCACTACTTGAATTAATATCCACAGAATGGAACAATGGTTGAATGTATCTAATTACTGACCAATGGCAAAACCAAACTTCAGAGTGTGGTTTGAGGACCACGGGTTGGATTAACATTTGTATGTTTATTATTTTATGATTGTCCTCCATTAACTGTTGCTTCATTTGTTCCCACAGAAAGCATCATTGCTCATAGCATTCACTCTGGTGAGCAGACCCATGGTTTTCAAGAAGAAACATAAATGACTGCCATGTGGCAAATCTAAGGGATGCCCTAGATAGCATACTACGGACATATAACAAAACAAAAACTGGAGAAGGCCCAAGTTATCAGGACAAGATAATGACTGGTCTTTAAAAAAGTTGATCCTCATAGGTTTTTCCTTGCTACTATTTTCTACCAAGATGAAAATATTTCCGTGTTAGCACTGTTGGGGAATCGGAGAATCCTTGGTGATACTTGCCAATTTGCATGACTGGTTTCATGTAGTTAGATCAGTTCTATCACATTTCTGACAATTACAAAATATTTTCCAATTATATCTGATGATTTTGAACATTTGGAAGACAACTGCCATGTGGATGGGTTAGGTGAATTGACTCTACCCCTAAGAACCTTGGAATGACCTATGCAAATAACATCTTGTTTAAAAGTGTCTTCTGCACACCTGAAACCGTGAAGTCTTTTTATCTGTAAGATCTTGTTAAAATTTGAACTTTGCTTGCATGGATAAAATCTTACTCCCTTAAAAGCCAACTGTAAAGATAACTTTGGAGAAGATGCAGCTGAGAAGGAGGAAAGAATGAAAGATATAGAGGGGATGGGAGATTGTTGATTTGAGTTTTGGGATGGTGTAAGTGGACCACAGAGACCCTTGTCCTCCACAAAGACTGATTCCTATGTTCTAAGTCCTCATTCCTAAGTGAAGGGCATATCCTCCTCCAAACTGCTACATCCTCATGGTTCCTCATCACAAAACTTACCTGTTTTCACTCACTTTATTCCAACAGCACAAGCATTTATGGACCAGCATTCTTTTTGCCTGGAAATAAAAGAAAATCAACATTGAAGTTAAATGTTTTTGCCACTTCATCTCAAGATTCTATGATTCCACGAGTACAAGATAATGACAATTTAAGTCATTTATGATTTTTATTTTAAGATTGTATACCCAAAGATGGTGTAATGCTTCTATTTTTCTCTTAAGTGTATATTTTTCAATGTTCACTTTTATAACTTAAATACAGTTGAAATAGTTACTAAGATTACAAAAGACAGCTCAGAGGAACAGAGATGAACAATATAAAATTCTCATTCTATTTGGCAAACCTGGCATAACCAAGAAAAGTTACACAGTAGAGGGAATAGAGATCACTTGAGATTTATCCTGAAAAATTCAAAGTATATGGATATTCAAAAGGAAGAGATGCAACAAATTATTAATTCTGAAAAGTTTTGGCATATGATTTTCCTGGACATCACAAGTTGGGCTACATTAGCAGAGATTCAGTGTTTATAAGCTAGAAAACCTCTTTCTTCACATCATTTAAAGAACATAATTAAAACACCATCACAGATTTACCAAAACAACAAAAATAAAAGTTAAAAATGAGAAAAAAATAAATAATACCCTTGATTAGAGGAATTGAACCATAATGAAAACACAAAGAACTAAATGTAGCTCGAATGGATGGAAACTGAGGGAGGGTATGACTAGTCAACCGGTTTTTGAAGGGAACACACAAGAAATGGAGCAATTGGATGAAATCGAGTGAGGAAATACTTGGGCTGTGTATTAAGAAGTATTTTCTGGGCACCTGGGTTGCTCAGTTGGTTCAGCAACCGCCTTGGGCTCAGGTCATGATCCTGGAGTCCTAGAATCGAGTCCCGCATCAGGCTCCCTGCTCAGCAGGGAGTCTGTTTCTCCCTCTGACCCTCCCCCTCTCATGTGCTCTCTCTCTCTCATTCTTGCTCTCTCAAATAAATAAATAAAATCTTTAAAAAAAAAAAAAGAAGTATTTTCTAACACAGTTGTTGGTTGGACGCTGGAAAAGTCACCCCTTTAAGGGAAATGATGAAACCCTTTTTCTTCATTTAAACTGGATTGGATCAAGCTTTGCCTCTAGGGGTATAGGCCTGTTTGGATGGATTCTAATAAATCATTTTGACTCCTGATTTCTGTGAACCAAAAAGTTTAGGGCATCTGGCCATTGAGTCTAAAAATAAATTCTTCCCCCTCCAATACTTTAACTCTTTTTTCTCTTCTCCCAACCCTATGATCTACTTTTAAAGGAAATATAAAGGACTTGTAGTACCATTTCATTATTTTCCAGAGTAAGATGAACTAACTAAATAAAAGTATTTGAAAGCAGTGCATTTTGGGTTTGGAACATTCTTGGAATGGAAATTTACATCTATTAAATAAGAACTAGCCATTTGGCTCTTGTTAGGAAAATGTTTACTATGAATGTCAAAATTCTGAAGTAATGCAGAATTTAGTTCTAGTTATAAAATTGATCTATTAAAACAATCCCTTAAAATGACCACCATCCAAAAGCTATTGTTATTATATAAAATTTGTGGTGTGGCCTAAAATTTTAATTCACATACTTAATAAAAGCATGTTATTTATATAATTATATTTATAACTCATATAAGCATAATATATAAAATACATTTATCTTCTCTTCTCTGTAAGCACTATATATTGTTTGCATAATAATAATTTCCACATCTGACAAGCTAAGATGTTGTCAGTGTACTGGTTGCAAAAACACAATTTATTTCTTTGGGCTTAATAAAATGGCATAGCTTTTCTATATGGACAGTAAGAAACTTTCAGAGACACAAAAAAATTTTGTTTGCTTGGGAACAGATTACAAATTTTGTATGTTGAAATAAAAATAGCAAGTAGTATTCCCACATTTGCCCTTCAACCTAAATGTCAGTGCTATGGTATGTGAGAACAGAGATGTCTCAAATATGAATGAGAAGGGGTTACCTCATCTCCTCCTAGGTAAGACACATGATTTTGATGGGGTCAGCATTACCAAAAATGACTTAGGACCCCTAGTGAAAGATCACATCTTATAACCAGATAATAATTGACTGATGTTTAACCTCCATTTGTGTTGCTGCTTAGGAAACTGTCTGGAAGCCACTGTCCTTATCTTCTCGTTGACCCGCCTGAACCAAGAACATTTGATCATTTTAGGCAAAGAGCAGGCTTATTGACATAAAATGTTTTTTGTAGAGCTGAGCATAATGACGCTACTCACCTCCTCCTTAAAATGAAATGCTCAGTAACGTAGGGGGCTTCTAATCTGTTTACCAGCTGTACTGATGAGCTGGATTTATTTAACTGTTATCTCCAAACTGACCTATGTTACAGTGACAAATAATGTTTCAATGAACAAAAGTAGCATCTTTCTCAGGCTTTTCTTTTCCATGAAAAGAGAAATTTATGTTCAAAGATTCTACTTTTCCCTACTCTTTAAATGTAAATATGTCAGAGATATAATAAAATGGCATTTGATATAGGCTACTATTTTTAAAACAAAGTTGTCATTTGACTCCTGGTGAATTGCTCATAAATTCAGGACTGAATAAAGAGATCAGATTACATTAAATGCATTTTGGTATCTATAACTTTCTGCAATGAATTAAAACTGGCTGATCGTGTCTCCAGTGCATTTCATTTTCTGTTGATTCATGTACTGTAATATAACCTTCAAAATTCCCTTATGCCAACAAACTCACTCAGATATGTTGAGTGCAAGAGGAGATTAAAGTGGCTATAAGATTGAAAACTGTATGAAGGCATCAGATAATGCAGTAGAGGTATAATGAAAGTGTAAACAAAGCCGGTAAATGTAGAAATCACTGTTCATAGAATCCACTGTTGAATTCAATGGAGAGTTTAGCTCCCTGCCAAATATATATTAATACCAAACAAATTGGCAAGATCAATACACCAAGCCTGTTTCATTCTTATTAAAGTATTTTTCTCTTTGAGACAAAGCATAAGTAAGGCATACCATTCTCCTTTGGAAAATGTAATATTTCCCCAACAGGAATTTCACATTCAGGTAGACTCAGATTCCCAGCTCTGAGAAACTCACATCAGATGATTTTCCTCCATTCTTTAAAATTGAAGTTCCTTACAGAAATAACCTTTCATATTTTCCTGGGCAGTAGCTTTTTGTTTCTGCATTGTGGTAGCCAATCCATCCTTTAAAGGCTCTTTAAGCTGGGGGTTGGGGGAAGCATTATTTCTGAGCTAGGAGCCTCTATTGTTTCAGTAGTAGCTAGAGCTATGGATGAATGCTTTCAACAGAAGTTAAAAGAGATAATGAGTCTTTAATGATACAAAATCAGAGCCTTGTGTGCCTAGTGAAGCCTGACACAAGCTCCAGCTTGCAGCTAGCAAGGAAAGCTCATCCCCTATCTGTTTTATAGACTAAAAATACCCAAAGTCCCCTCTTGGAAAATTGTGTATCCCTTAAGATAGGATCATTGGTATCTGTTAGGTTAAACTGTTCTGAGATGCAAAGCAAAATCGGACGAAAAGCCTATAGTCTATCCTTCCCTATACATCTCTTTACAGCTTACAGTAAACACATTTCCATCTTCAAAGTAGCATCTTCTATTTTATTCCAGACTTTTTCAAAAGCAACTTCCTTTTGTGTGTATATTTATTTTTCTTCCTCTCCACCAAAAGTACAAATAAGAAACTCTAGTGTCACCTGCCTGGGCACACCCTCAGCTGTGCTCAACTGAGAGAGATTTTGGTCCACCAAGTATTAGGAAACTGGTTTGAATTTCAGCTGTGTAAATGTGTTAAGTACCAACAAAAACTTCTGGAGAGCACTGGGAGAAAAACTCCTTCATGAACACAAGCCAGGCTCCTTGATGTTAAATCAGATTTGCTTCTGAAAGGATTGGCATGTCTGATATGATTAGGAAGCTTCAGTTGTGCTGATTATAAATTAAAATTAAGAAAAACAGATTGATCTGGAAAATAAGAAACATAAGGGCACATTGCTACACTCTACTCTTTGCAATGATGCTTTAACAGTGATGGATATGGGAATTATTTATTGTAGGAATCCTAACTAGGTTATTGTATAAAGATTTGCATGCTATCATCATTGTATTAAGGTGCCAAAATCAGTTACAGAAATGAAGAAAGGAAAACATCAACATAACTTGACTTGGTATATATTCAGCATGCATTCTTCTTTTATCTTCAAAAAATGTTCATGAGTGTGAGTGAACTGGGGAGTCAGAGGAAGGTGGGATTCAGCAGGCAGATAGCCCATAATCCATTGAAAACAATGGAATTATTCGGCTGGGGTTTTTTTGGGAGAGAAATTTATTTAATTTTTCCTCCTTTCT
Organism: Eumetopias jubatus; assembly: GCF_037043125.1. NCBI lineage: Eukaryota > Metazoa > Chordata > Mammalia > Carnivora > Otariidae > Eumetopias > Eumetopias jubatus. Next base: position 78,801,015 of record NW_028274813.1, read on the forward strand.
CATTCATTTCACTCCATTCCCATTTCATGTCATTCACCTCCTCTTCCACACTAGTACCAGGGAAAAATAATCATTCAAGTTGAAATATAAGGTATTTTTAAAAGACTTAAAAGAGTGGAGAACAAGGGAAAAGGGAGGCAGAAGTATATTTTTTACCCCAAATTACTATTTTGAACCATTTTCTTATTTACACAAAGAAGCAAAAATTGTTGATCACGTGGGCATAATTTTAACAACTGATTAATTTTAATTTGTTTTTAGATTTTATTTATTTATTTGAGTGAGAGGGAGAGAGAGAGAGAGCATGAGCAAGGGAGGGGCAGAGGGAGAAGCAGACTCCCTGCTGAGCAGGGAGCCCAGACTAGGGGCTCAATCCCAGGCCCCTGGGATCATGACCGAGCCCAAGGCAGACACGTAACCAACTGAGCCACCCAGGTGCCCCAAGAACTGATTAATTTTAATTTTATGATGGTGACGTTTCTTATCTATTACCTGGCATTAATACAAAAGTATAACTCTAAATTTGTGAGTGTATTCTTAGAAAATCTTCTTTCATCACCAAATAATTAAAGGTTCCTCCTCACAGAAAACTCTTATTGTTAAACAGGAGAATTGTCATAATTATGCCACCATCTCAGCCCATAACCTTTCTGGGAATACAGAAAATACCAGGTGAATACATAGAAACTCTAAGTCTAGAAAGAGCTATGACTTGTTTTCCCCATTCTTTCCCTCAGATTTTCTCAAGGATATTGGACAATAGATAATGGCTTGTGAACTGCTGCCTTTTACCAGAAAGCAGGGTGTATTAGATATAGTTAGTTTTCTTAAACTCAGTTCATGAATCAAGGCCCACAGACAACCTCCCCTGAAAAATGGACAACTCTGTTTTCTTCTGGAAAAGTCTTCTACCTCTACAGAACATAAAGTATCTAAAACAAATAGAATTTCTGAATTCTGAATGCAATACTTTGCAAAAGCATATAAGCCTATAAAGATGGACAGGACTGCAGCACTGCTTTGCAAAACTAATATATTGCTACTATCTGAACAATCAAAATCTGGGTGCAATCTATACCTAAAAACACTGTCCAGAAATAAAATCTTCAATCATAGGAATAATTTAATATATTCGTTCAAGAAATATTCACCACGTGCTTACTATATTCATCACTCTGACAAAAAAAAAAAAATTATGTCGGGCGCCTGGGTGGCTCAGTTGGTTAAGCGACTGCCTTCGGCTCAGGTCATGATCCTGGAGTCCCGGGATGGAGTCCCGCATCGGGCTCCCTGCTCAGCGGGGAGTCTGCTTCTCCCTCTGACCCTCTTCCCTCTCATGCTTTCTATCTCTCATTCTCTCTCTCTCTCTCTTAAATAAATAAATAAATAAATAAATAAATAAATAAATAAATAAATAAATAAATCTTCAAAAAAATTTTATGTCGTTCACGGTTCTATGTGTTAGGGATATAGCAGCAAGCAACGCAGACAAAGATCCCTCCCTTACATTCTAGTCTCTAGACAAGATGCTGAGAACACAGCAGTGAGTAAGATCAAAGAGTCCATGCCTTCATGCCACTCAGTCTAATGGAAATGAGAGTCAGAAAGCAAGCAAATACATATACACACTTACATACATATATAAAGCAGAGAGAGAATGTAAATATGCAAAACAATGGTGCAGAATATGTGATAGAGACAGAAGAAGATGATGTGGAAAATCTAGATTAGATGGAAAGGCAAATCTTTTTGGAGACAGAATGATAAGACTTTTTGGAATCTTCTTGGGACTTTTCTCTTATAACCAACTTTTCAAAAGAAATACCATTGAAATGTAATTCTATATCATTATAATAAAATGAATCAAATAAGAATACTTCAAAGAGATGGATATATTTTCTGAGAATATCTGTAAGGAGCTTTCTTTTTTATAACACACCCACACAGGTGAACATAGTAAGGTAGGATTTATTCAAACAAAGTAGAGGGTTAAGATGATTCTCCAGATGATTCCAGAAATAAATACAGTTTGAAGGGAAAAATAGGATTAAAATCTTGGGATCGAAAGAATCAGTAATTGTTCTATATTAATCACATACTTTACATAGATTTTCAACTACTTATTTCATGGTAGTCCTATATGTGCAGTACTATATGAAATTTTACAAGCTCAGGAGCCATGTCAAAGATGCTGTTTCTAGTGTTCTGATTATGTTTGCTTATCTATAAATGTTAAATGTTAATAGTAGCTTGAAAACAAACTAGTAAAAGCCTGTTGTAAATAAGATACACTGAAATACATATGGGACTTAATACTCTTTAAGAATTAGACCATAACTTACCGCTTATAGTCAAGAATTCCAATTTTTTTTCAAGACTTTAATGTCTGTATAACACACAATGAAGAAAAAAATGAGTTGGTTCCATGGGATCAAATGGAGAAATAAATAAGCCAATGAAAGGTAAATAGTACCTTCCATCAAATTTCATACTAAAATTATTTGCTTTGCTTTCCAGTAATTGAATTTGATAATATCCAACCATTTTATTATTTTTGAACCGTATAAATCATACAGTACCCCTGTTTTTCTTCCTGTTTGATATTTTAAAAAGCTTACTTACTGAGCTTTTAAAGCTTATTACTAAGTAATATTCTAAGAATATTATTCTTTCTATTTCTCAAAATCAATTGCTACATAAATGAATTTTTTCTATCATCCAATGCTTTCATTTCATAGTATTAATAAATTTCCAGGTAGATAAAAAAGTGTGTGTGTATAATCAGAATTTTGATTATTAGTCAACATTAAAAATATTTTAACGAATTATGCATTTAAAATAAAACACAGATGATATCATCCCCTTACTCTAAAATACATTGTTTCCTGGTTTATTTCAGGTGTTTTATTCTGCTCTAGGAGAAAGATAAAAATGAACATTCAGCTCTAATCTGTGAAGAGCCTGTAATACATTGTAGCTTTAAGGATGGAAATGGTAATAGTAGCAGCTGTTACAAAAGCCTTGGCAGCAAAGAGCGCTTGATTTTGAGTCCCCATTCTGATACCTATTATTTATGCAACTTTTCTTTTGTTCCTGTCTGTGTCAATTTTTAAAGTTTGACCTAGAGATCCAGGCTAAATGGACAAGTAAATGAAGTCAGGAGAATCATCATGGATCAGGAGAACAGAGAAGAGCTGGGAGACTGGTGGTTCTCAGCAATAAAGAGAAAGTTCAGTAAAAGAACAAGGATAAATGGAAATTAACAAAAAATAAAAATAAACATGTTAGCCTTTATTTTTTTTTTACTTTACAGTCTTCACAAATCAGTTATGTACACGTATCTGAATATTAAATATTTTTTAAAACATAAACTGAGAATATGGTATGAATTTATTCATTAAAGTTTCCCTTAAATGATTTTCCCCTTAAATATTTTTTCTTTCTCCCCTTAAATCCTAATATCCATGTCCTTTATCTCAAACCACAATAGATTTTCAGAGATTATGTGTACCATACTCTACTGCAGAAATAACACAAGACATAATTAGAGTTATTTACCATTCTTTAACATTTCATTGTTTTGAATTGGTGCATTATTAGACATCCTAGTACACATTTTATAGCAGATCTGTATGGAACTAAATATTCTTTATAATGTAAATCTTTTCTGCAGACTTTCCAAAGAATATCTATACCAAAGTTGGACCAAAGACAACATTCTGATAGACACTGCTATCCTGAAAACATCTACTCTATAATAAGGTAGCCATTTCCAATGAAAACATTGGCCATGCCAGAGAGCACTTAATAACACCTAGTAAAATTTATGTGAGAAGTAAACGCTCTAGCTTTCCATTTCAAGAAAGGAATTTACATGGAACAGATATTTTAGTCATCTTTGGATACATATTCTTCCTTAATATTTAAAAAATGAGTACATGATTTCTATGCCAAATCTATTTTATTTTTATTTCATTTATTTATTTAATTTATTCATTTTGAGACAGAGATTATGTGAGGGGGAGAAGAGTGAGGGGGAAAGAGGGAGAGAGAGAATCTTAAACAGGCTCCATGCCCAGCGTGGAGCCCCACATGGGGATTGATTTTAATAACCTCCAGATCATGACCTGAGCTGAAATCAAGAAAGAGTCTGGCACTTAACTGATTGAGCCACCAGGTACCCCTCTGTTTTCATTTTAAAAATTTAAAAAAAGGGGGAGGGCAAAGCAGGATGGCAGAGGAGTAGGAGACCTGGATTTCATCTGGTCCCAGGAATTCAACAGGAGATCGAAGAAGAGAGTAGCAACAACTCTCTGAACAGAAAAGCAACCACTTTCTGGAAGGTAGGACGTGTGGAGAAGTGAATCCGAGGCGATATTCGGGAGGATAGATGGCGGGGGAGGGGGCCTCCGTCAGCTGCCTCTGGCAAGTGTTAGAGCCCCGGAGCACAAAATCAGAACTTTTAGAAGTCAGCTCCGTTGAGGGATGTCGCTCCAGTGGCTAAGCAGGGGGTGGAACCCTCATGGGACAGTGTGGTCTCAGGACCCTCGGGGTCACAGAAAGACCGGGGGTGCCTGAGTGTGGCAGAGCTCCCAGGTATCAGAGCAGGGAAGCCGGCTGCAGAGATGGAGCCGAGGTGCGGGCTTTCAGCTCGGGGTTACCATAAACTGTGATTGGTGACACAGTCGGGCCACTGCTCCTCCAGCAGGGACCCAACAAGCGGCAGATCTGGGGAGACTCCCCTTCCTCCCCTGGGAGGAGTGGTGCGGGAACGCACCGCAGGGATCTGCTGGGTTTGGAGACTCCACACCGAGTCGGATGCCAGAGATAGAAACGCTCAGTCACAGACCAGGTGAGCACAGTGTGGCCAGAGACCGGAGAGACGGGAGTGACTGCTTTTCTCTGGGGGTGCACTGAGGAGCGGGGGCCCGAGTTCTCAGCTCCTCTAGGGCGGAGATTCCAAAGCTGTACTGAAAGGTTGCAGGGAACAAAAGCTCCTGAGAGCAAACCCGAGCAGATTGCTTAACCCAGACCGACAAGGGCGGGGCAATTCCGCCTTCGGCAAAGACAGTTGGGAACCACGGCAACAGGCCCCTCCCCCAGAAGATCAGCAAGAACAGCCAGCCAAGACCAAGTTTCCCAATAAATGAAAACGGGAGAACTCCAGCGCTAGGAGAATATTGCACATAGAATTCATGGCTTTTTTTTACCATGATTCTTTAGTCTTTCAAAGTTAATTTTTTTGAATTTTTCTTTTTCCCCTTTTCAACCAACATCTTATCAATCCCTTTTTTAAAAAAAACATTTTTATTTTTCATTTTTAGTCATATTCTATCCCTTCATAGTAGTTATCCTTATTTTTGGCAAATATATATAAGTTGTTCTCTCTTTAAAATTTTGAGATACAGTTTCTTCTAACAGATCAAAATATACCCTAAATCTCTAGTGTATGGCTTTGTTCCAGTCTCCTGCCTGATCACATTCTCTCCCCATTTTTTTCTTTCTTTTTTTTAAATCCTCTTCTTTTTTCAACTTCTTATCTTATCAATTCCTTTTAAAAATTTTTTATAATTTTCATCTTTACAGTCATATTCCATCCCTTCATCATATCAACCCTTATTTTGTACATATATAAGTCTTTCTTTTTTTTAAAATTTTGGGAGGCGCTTTCTTCTAACAGACCAAAATACACCCAAAATCTAGTGTCCGGCACTGATCTATGCACTAGCCTGATCATATTTGATCATATTCTGGTTTTTTTTGTTTTGTTCTGTTTTTGTTTGTTTTTGTCTTTTTCTTTTTCTTTTTTTTTTCTCTTTCTTTTTTCTTTCTTTCCCTTTCTTTTCCCCTGGTTTCAGGTCTTTTCTGATTTGTTTAGAGTATATTTTCTGGGGACAATGTTATTCTGTTAGCATTTTGTTCTCTCATTCATCTATTCTCCTCTGGACAAAATGACAAGACAGAAAAAATCACCTCAGCAAAAAGAACAGGAGGTAGTACCATCTGCCAGGGACCTACTCAATACGGACATTAGTACGATGTCGGACCTAGAGTTCAGAATCATGATTTTAAAGATACTATCTGGGCTTGAAAAAGCATGGAAGTTATTAGAGAAACCCTTTCTGTAGAAATAAAAGTACTAAACTCTAACCAAGTCGAAATCAAAAAGGCTATTAACAAGGTGCAATCAAAAATGGGGGCACTAACTTCTAGGATAAATGAGGCAGAAGAGAGAATCAGTGATATAGAAGACCAAATAATGGAAAATAAAGAAGCTGAGAAAAAGAGATAAACAACTACTGAATCACGAGGGCAGAATTTGAGAGATAAGCGATACCATAAGACGAAACCACATTAGAATAATTGGGATCCCAGAAGAAGAAGAGAGGGGGGCAGAAGGTATATTGGAGCAAATGATAGCAGAGAAATTCCCTAATGTGGGGAAGGAAACAGGCATCAAAATCCAGGAGGCACAGAGAACCCCTCTCAAAATCAATAAAAATAGGTCAACACCCTGACATCTAATAGTAAAACTTACGAGTCTCAGAGACAAAGAGAAAATCCTGAAAGCAGCTCGGGAGAAGAGATATGTAACCTACAATGCTAGAAACATTAGATTGGCAAGAGACCTATCCAAAGAGACCTGGCAGGCCAGAAAGGACTGGCATGATATCTTCAGAGCACTAAACGAGAAAAATATGCAGCCAAGAATATTATATCCAGCTAGGCTGTCATTGAAAATAGAAGGAGAGATGAAAAGCTTCCAGGACAAACAAAAACTAAAGGAATTTGCAAACACGAAACCAGCCCTCCAAGAAATATTGAAAGGGGTCCTCTAAGCAAAGAGAGAGCCTAAAAGCAGCATAGACAGAAAGGAACACAGACAATATACAGTAACAGTCACCTTACAGGCAATACAATGGCACTAAATTATATCTTTCAATAGTTACCCTGAATGTAAATGGGCTAAATGCCCCAATCAAAAGACACAGGCTATCAGATTGGATTAAAAAACAAGACCCATCGATATGCTATCTGCAAGAGACTCATTTTAGACCCAAAGACACCCCCAGATTGAAAGTGAGGGGGTGGAAAACCATTTACCATGCTAATGGACACCAAAAGAAAGCTGGGGTGACAATCCTTATATCAGACAAATTAGATTTTAAACCAAAGACTGTAATAAGAGATAAGGAAGGACACTATATCCTACTTAAAGGGTCTATCCAACAAGAAGGTCTAACAATTGTAAATATCTATGCCCCTAACATGGGAGGAGCCAATTATATAAGGCAATTAATAACAAAAGCAAAGAAACACATTGACAACAATACAATAAGAGTGGGGGACTTTAACACCCCCCCTGACTGAAATGGACAGATCATCTAAGCAAAAGATCAACAAGGAAATAAAGACTTTAAATGACACACTGGACCAAATGGACTTCACAGATATATTCAGAACATTCCATCCCAAAGCACAGAATACACATTCTTCTCTACTGCCCATGGAACATTCTCCAGACTGGATCCCATCCTAGGTCACAAATCAGGTCTCAACTGGTACCAAAAGATTGGGATTATTCCTTGCATATTTTCAGACCACATGCTTTGAAACTAGAACTCAATCACAAGAGGAAAGTCGGAAAGAACTCCAATACATGGAGGCTAAAGAGCATCCTACTAAAGAATGAATAGGTCAACCAGGAAATTAAAGAAGAATTTAAGAAATTCATGGAAACCAATGAAAAGAAAAACACAACGGTTCAAAATCTTTGGGATGCAGCAAAGGCAGTCCTGAGAGGGAAAGTATATTGCAATACAAGCCTTTCTCAAGAAACAAGAAAGGTCTCAAATACACAACCTAACCCTACACCTAAAGGAGCAAGAGAAAAAACAGCAAATAAAGCCTACACCCAGAAGGAGAAGAGAAATAATAAAGATCAGAGCAGAAATCAATGAAATAGAAACCAAAAGAACAGAACAGATCAATGAAACTAGGAGCTGGTTCTTTGAAAGAATTAACAAGATTGATAAACCCCTAGCCAGACTTATGAAAAAGAAAAGAGAAATGACCCAAATCAACAATCATGAATGAAAGAGGAGAGATCACAACCAACACCAAAGAAATACAAACAATTATAAGAACATATTTTGAGCAACTCTATGTCAGCAAATTAGATAACATGGAAGAAATGGATGCACTCCTAGAGATGTATCCACTACCAAAACTGAACCAGGAAGAAATAGAAAACCTGAACAGACTTATAACCACTAAGGAAATTGAAGCAGTCATCAAAAATCTCCCAAGAAACAAAAGCCCAGGGCCAGATGGCTTCCCAGGGGAAGTCTACAAAACATTTAAAGAAGAATTACCTATTCTTCTGAAACTGTTCCAAAAAATAGAAATGGAAGGAAAACTTCCAAACTCATTTTATGAGGCCACCATTACCTTGATCCCCAAACCAGACAAAGACCCCATCAAAAAGGAGAATTACAGACCAATATCCTTGATGAACATGGATGCAAAAATTCTCACCAAAATACTAGCCAATAGGATCCAACAGTATATTAAAAGGATTATTCACCATGACCAAGTGGATTTTTATCCCTGGGCTGCAAGGTTGGTTCAACATCCGCAAATCAATCAACGTGATACAATACATTAACAAAAGAAAGAACAAGAATCATATGATCCTCTCAATAGATGCAGAAAAACATTTGACAAAGTACAGCATCCTTTCTTGATCAAAACTCTTCAGAGTATAGGGATAGAGGGTACATACCTCAATATCATAAAAGCCATCTATGAAAAACCTACAGCGAATATCATTCTCAATGGGGAAAAACTGAGAGCTTTCCCCCTAAGGTCAGGAATGCAGCAGGGATGTCCACTATCACCACTGCTATTCAACATAGTATTAGAAGTCCTAGCCACAGCAATCAGACAACAAAAAGAAATCAAAGGCATCCAAATCAGCAAAGCAGAAGTCAAACTCTCACCCTTTGCAGATGATATGATACTTTATGTGGAAAACCCAAAAGACTCCACCCCAAAACTGCTAGAACTCATACAGGAATTCAGTCAAGTAGCAGGATATAAAATCAATGCACAGAAATCAGTGACATTCCTATACACCAACAAGACAGAAGAGAGAGAAATTAAGGAGTCCGTCCCATTTACAATTGCACCCAAAACCGTAAGATACCTAGGAATAAATCTAACCAAAGAGGCAAAGGATCTGTACTCAGAAAACTATAAAATACTCACAGAAGAAATTGAAGAAGACACAAAGAAATGGAAAAACGTTCCATGCTCATGGATTGGAAGAACAAACATTGTGAAGATGTCAATGCTACCTAGAGCAATCTACACATTCAATGCAATCCCCATCAAAATACCATCCACTTTTTTCAAAGAAATGGAACAAATAATCCTAAAATTTGTATGGAACCAGAAGAGACCCCGAATAGCCAGAGGAATCTTGGAAAAGCAAAGCAAAGCTGGCGGCATCACAATTCCGGACTTCCAGCTCTATTACAAAGCTGTCATCATCAAGACAGTATGGTACTGGCACAAAAACAGACACATAGATCAATGGAACAGAATCGAGAGCCCAGAAATGGACCCTCAACTCTATGGTCAACTTATCTTTGACAAAGCAGGAAAGAATGTCCAATGGAAAAAAGACAGTCTCTTCAACAAATGGCGTTGGGAAAATTGGACAGCCACCTGCAGAAGAATGAAACTGGACCATTTCCTTACACCGCACACAAAAATAGACTCCAAATGGTTGAAAGACCTAAACGTGAGACAGGAGTCCATCAAAATCCTACAGGAGAACACAGGTAGCAACCTCTTCGACCTCAGCCACAGCAACTTCTTCCTAGAAACATCGCCAAAGGCACGGGAAGCCAGGGCAAAAATGAACTATTGGGATTTCCTCAAGATAAAAAGCTTTTGCACAGCAAAAGAAACAGTCCACAAAACCAAAAGACAACCGACAGAATGGGAGAAAATATTTGCAAATGACCTATCAGATAAAGGGCTAGTATTCAAAATCTATAAAGAACTTATCCAACTCAACACCCAAAAAACAAATAATCCAATCAAGAAATGGGCAGAAGACATGAACAGACATTTTTCCAAAGAAGACATCCAAATGGCCAACAGACACATGAAAAAGTGCTCAACATCGCTCGGCATCAGGGAAATCCAAATCAAAACCCCAATGAGATACCACCTCACACCCGTCAGAATGGCTAAAATTAACAAGTCAGGGAACGACAGATGTTGGCGGGGATGTGGAGAAAGGGGAACCCTCCTACACTGTTGGTGGGAATGCACGCTGGTGCAGCCACTCTGGAAAACAGTATGGAGGTTCCTCAAACAGTTGAAATTAGAGCTACCATTCGATCCAGCAATTGCACTACTGGGTATTTACCCCAAAGATACAAATGTAGGGATCCGAAGGGGTACATTCACCCCAATGTTTATAGCAGCAATGTCCACAATAGCCAAACTGTGGAAAGAGCCAAGATGTCCATCGACAGATGAATGGATAAAGAAGAGGTGGTATATATATACAATTGAATATTAGGCAGCCATCAAAAGGAATGAGATCTTGCCACTTGCAACGACGTGGATGGAACTGGAAGGTGTTATGCTGAGTGAAATAAGTCAATCAGAGAAAGACATGTATCATATGACCTCACTGATATGAGGAATTCTTAATCTCAGGAAACAAACTGAGGGTTGCTGGAGTGGTGGGGGGTGGGAGGGAGGGGGTGGCTGGGTGATAGACATGGGGAGGGTATGTGCTATGGTGAGCACTGTGAATTGTGCAAGACTGTTGAATCACTGATCTGTAACTCTGAAACAAATAATGCAATATATGTTAAGAAAAAAAAAAAGAAGATAGCAGGAGGGGAAGAATGAAGGGGGGGAAATTGGAGGGGGAGGTGGACCATGAGAGACAATGGAGTCTGAAAAACAAACTGAGGGTTCTAGAGGGGAGGGGTGTGGGGGGATGTGTTAGCCTGGTGATGGGTATTAAAGAGGGCACATTCTGCGTGGAGCACTGGGTGTTATACACAAACAATGAATCATGGAACACTACATCAAAAACTAATGATGTAATGTCTGGTGATTAACACAACAATAAAAATTTAAAGAAAAAAATAAAAATAGAAGTTTCAATTTCATTTAGTAAGCCTTCCTGGGAATTTGTTTTTGTAGTTTATCATAACTATCTAAATGACTTTCTATTTGCTGTTACTCTCATTCTTTTGGCTTTATTGAACATCTTTTATTCAGTTCTTTCCAGGATATTATAATGATAACTGATTACACATGATGTAAATTAATAATGCACAAATAAGTAACTATGTTATTTTAGGATTCTTTTAGTAGTAAGCAACAGAAACCCAACCAGAACTAGCTACAGCAAAAAGGAGAAATATCCCCAAATGAAAAGGAGGCAAGGAAATATCAGGACACTCTGGTTCTATCTGTTGCCTCTCCTTCTGTGTGTCAGTTTTAATCTGTCTTGTTGCCAACTAACCATTTCCATGAAGCTGAGGCCATACTCCTGATGGTTTCCACAGTCATCCTCACAGCTTTGACAGTGCCTATCTCAAATCCTGGGGGAAGGACTCCAACTGATCTAGTTCAACTTCTGTGTCACATCTCAGAGCAACTGTTCTCCATAAAAGGAATGCATTCCCTAAAGAGGCATTTTGGAAATTTGTGAGGGTATATTTGATTACCACAATTGGGAGATGCTACTGGCATTTAGTAGGCAGAAACCAGAGATAATGGATGTTCTACAATACACAGAAAAATCCCACAAAATTAATTTTCCTTTTCCAAATGACATGTTAATATTCTGCTATATATTTGTATAATTATCTAAGCCAGAATATAACTATTTTTTATAAACCAAGTACTTTTGCATAATTTCAATATATGTTTATAGTTTCCAGGAATCAACATGCTTTGTTTTGTTCAGAATTTAACCCAGGATTATTCACTATTTCAGAAATACCACATCAGCAAAATGACTGTGGTATTTGAATTACAAATATAAATTACATGTATCAGTCTGAATTGATAGTGTTCATATTCATAGTGAGGGAAAAAACAATAAATAAAAATATGACATTAGGTAGTAGAAATTAATCTTAACAGTAATTATAATAAATTTAAATAGATTAAACTCACCAATTAACATAGATCGCCAATTAAGATAGATCAAAAAAACAACCAAGATCTAGCAATAGTTGCCTTAATGGGGCTATTGAAAGTATAGTCTCTGGAATAAAATTGGTCTGTAGCCTATTTGTTACCATTCTGTGACAAAAGTAATAGAAAAATAGAGATCATTTATAAAATTTTATAGAAACTTGACAGAGAAATTTCCTTTCTTTCGAGTTTAATAGTTAAAGGGTAGTCATGTATTTTGTATGGCTTTGTTTTATTTTCTTTGCTAGAAAACCATATTTACCACATTTTACAAAAGTAAAATACAATGAAAATAGAATAGAAAGTTTGGAAAACCTGGTCCTTCACCAGAGTTGTTTTGAGAGGCACTGGTCTAGAAGGTACACACTTTAATAATATAAAAAAATTTACAGTTGAAGGATGGAAATAATGTGTCAAGCAAGTATAAACGGAAAGCTAAGGTAATAAACCTTATTTCTGACAAAAGAGTATTTAAGGCAAAAAAAAATCAAAATACAAGAGTTACTGCATAGAGCAAAAGTAACATATTTGCAACTCACAATATTGTCTAGAAATATATGAAGCAAAAACTAACAAATTCACAGGTAAAAGTAGAAAAAATAATCGTTGTTGATTTTAACATATTCCTCTTAGAGGGGATAGATCAAACCACCAAGAAACGAGTGTTGGCAAAGATGTGGAGAAAAAGGAATGCTCTTGTACTGTTGGTGGGAATGCAAAATGTTACAGCCACTGTGGAAAACAGTATGGAGGTTCCTCAAAAAATTAAAAATAGAAATACCATATGATCCAGAAATTGCAATACTGGGTATTTACCCAAAAATACAAAAACACTAATTCAAAGGGAAACATGCACCCTCTATGTTTATAGCAGCATTATTCACAATAGCCAAATTATGGAAGCAGCCCAAGTGTCCATCGATAGATGAATGGATAAAGAAGGTGAGTTGTATACACACAATGGAATATTATTCAGCCATTTGCAACGACACGGATGGAGCTAAATAGTATTACGCTGAGCAAAATAAGTCAGTCAGAGAAAGATAAATCCCATATGATTTCACTCATATGTGGAATTTAAGAAACAAAACAAACAAAGGAAAAAGAGAGAGAGAGGGACCAAGAAACAGACTCTTAACTATAGAGAATAAACTGATGCTTACCAGAAGGCAGGTAGGTGGGGGGTATGGGTGAAATAAGTGATGGGGATTAAGGAGGGCCCCTGTCACAATGAGCACCAGGTGATATATGGAATTGTGGAATCACTATACTGTATACCTGAAACTAATATAACACTGTATGTTAGCTATACTGGAATTTAAAATGTAAAAAAAATGATGTATATATATATATATATATATATACACACACACAATGGAATATTATGCAGCCATCAAAAAGAATGAAATCTTGCCATTTGCAATGACGTGTTTGGAACTGGAGGGTATTATGCTGAGTGAAATAAGTCAATCAGAGAAAGACATGTATCATATGACCTCACTGATACGAGGAATTCTTAATCTCAGGAAACAAACTGAGGGTTGCTGGAGTGGTGGGGAGTGGGAGGGATGGGGTGGCTGGGTGATAGACATGGGGAGGGTATGTGCTATGGTGAGCGCTGTGAATTGTGCAAGACTGTTGAATCACAGATCTGTACCTCTGAAACAAATAATACATTATATGTTAAAAAAAGAAGAAAAGAAGAAGACAGCAAGAAGGGAAAAATGAAGGGGGAGGATATCAGAGAGGGAGACGAACCATGAGAGACTATGGACCCTGAGAAACAAACTGAGGGTTCTAGAGGGGAGGGGGCTGGGGGGATGGGTTAGCCTGGTGATGGGTATTAAAGAGGCCATGTACTGCATGGAGCATTGGGTGTTATACGCAAACAATGAATCATGGAACACTACATCAAAAACTAATGATGTAATTTATGGTGATTAACATAATAAAAAAATTTTCTGTATAGCAAAGGAAACTATGAAATGAAAAGGTTAAATAAATAATTCAACTAATAATAAACATTATAGCTTAAAAATATATTTACTTAAAAAATGCATTCACTTAAAAATGTATTCACTTAAACAGAATATGCATATTTTCTTTTTGAACATACATAGAACATTTACAAAAATTGTCCCTGTATTTAGCCATAAAGGAAGCTTCAATAATTTACAGAGGATGAAATCATATAGTTTATATTCTCTGAAGACAATACAGTAAATTAACAACAAAAGACTAGCTAAAAATTCTATATATGTGATATATAAGTAATATACTTCTCTGTATTTAAAAGGAAGCACAAAAGAAATAAAATATTTATGATTAAACAACAGTAAAAACTACATAGTCCAAAATCTGTGATATAAAACTAATACAGGAAAATTGGAAAGACAAAATAAAAATGGAGCTAAGCATTCTGATCAAAAAGTTTGAACAACAGGTACAGAACAAAACTAAAAACAAAATAGAAGGAAAGAAGAAAGATAAAAGAAAACTCAATAAAACACAGAACAAATAAAAAGCAATAGAGAATACTCATAAAACACAAAGTTGGTACGTAAAATAAGATGAACCTCTGGTAACTCTGGTAAGACGAATTCAACAAAAAAGACAGAATGCAAATAAAAGAAATCCTAATTATATAAAGAAAAATAATCCAGATTTTAAAAGAGGACTTTTAAAATAATAAAAATATCAAAAAACCTATAGGCTAATAAGTTTGAAAACCAAGGGAAATAAATACACCTCTGAAAAAACATGGTACAAAATGAAAAAACTAGCATAGACCAGTAACTTCAAAACCCAGATTCAATTGGTTTCTAGATGAAGTCTGAACAGTTTTCAGGGAATAAGATAATACATAATTTCTATCTTATGCAAGGATGAAAAAAAACTACTGACATTATTCACAACGCTAATATATTAACTAGAAAAGAAATTACGATGGTCTTAATATAGGCACAGGAGGAAATAGTCTTATTAGCAAACTAATAGAAGGTAAATTTCTCAATGTGAAAATGGTTATATACCAAGCTGATTGTAGGGCATTAATTCCTGTAGAAAATAAACTGAATTTTTCCGGTAATGGTTTGCCCAGAATCACCTGCATTCTCACTTGGTTTTTCTTAAAACAAAACCAAATGCTGTATTATCAGAGTGCATGTGTGTGTGTGTGTGTGTGTGTATGTAACAAGTGTATCTAATAATACACATTCACATCATATATATGAATATCAATCCATAACATGTTTATCAAGATTGTCTTGTGTTCTAATTAGACAAAATTGCTTTCTTATTCATTCTATGCAAGTTGCAGAATTGGCTGGATGCCCTGAAATGCAGTTTAGAGTGTCATATAAGTTATCATGCTCTGTTCTTGTCCTTATTTACCAAGAAATCCCTCCAAACAAAATTGACAAAATGTGCTCCTGCTATTTCTTTTGAAGCTGTCTTCTTGTCAATAAAGTTTACACATTTAAATGAATACTACGCTGTATAATTTTCAGATTATGTTACACATTTGCAGCTGGAACAGATACTAAAAACTGCTATAAAGTGTGCTCACTTTCTATGCATAACAGCTGCTTTAAGAACCTTGATATCCTACATATTTCCATGTTTTTGTTGTTGTTTAATGCACATGTTTTGAGAATTTTGGTGTTGGTGGTAGGGAATTCTTTCTTTGGATTGAGGTTGGGACAACAAATGATCATAAAATTTGGCACAAAATGTATTAATCTGTGTTGTTGCTCAACGAACTCACAGGTTTAATGTTATCAATGTTTAAAGAAATTAAGTTTGAAAAGCACTACCAAAAAAAAAATTCCAAAAATGCTGTAGATACTGATAATGACTACAAAGCTGTTCACAAAATGAGGCTTCCAACCTCAATGATGTTAGAAAACAGATTCACCCTCCCTGTGGCACTATATTAACTCTATGATCACAACTAAGTTTCTTAATCATCCTAAACCCATTTTGTGATTTGCGAAAAATGGAAATGATGCCCTACTCGATGGAATTCCTCTGAAAATCAAATATGATAATATATGAGAGTACAGCAAGTACAACATAATTATTTGATCCATTTAATGGGCTTCAATCTCTATCTAATAAACCCTTCATGTTATGTGTTATTACGAAGGTAATTGTGTGGCCACAGCTCACCCCATCAGTAAGTGAAGTGTGATACTCATTATAAGTGGTCATGGAAGGCCATCTTCAAATTTGAAGGCCTAAAATGACCCCAGGAGACTCAATATGACCACAAAACTCACCCAGGGAATCATTCTGTTGTCAGTGGCTTTGAGGAATTCTCTCTTGCTTCATTCCAATCACTGAGAAACTCAAAAAGATTAGCTAGTTGATAATAACAACAACCATATTTTTACTGCTGCTGTAATGAGTGCCCCTGAATTTGACAACATTCCCAGTTTAGCCTTTCCTTTGGTATCCAAAGAAATCAAGTCATGCCCACATCTGTATAACTGCGGAAAAGAAAACTATAAACATGTCTGAGTTTCCTGAGGGGAGAGATTTTATATCATTACTCAAGATACATTTCTGCTACTAGTTTTCTCCTCAGGAACCTCTAGTTGTGTCATTTGGGCCTTTCTATGCTTCTCATCCCTAAGACCAAATCAAGGATTTGGTTTGCCATGAAATGAAAATGAAGGTTGAATTTTCATTCATTCATAATTCATGCACATGAAAAACATTTTCCAAGATTCTGCTGGCACAAAGAATATAACAGTAAGCAAGACAGGCAGTCCCTGACCTCTTGGAATATATATTCAACGGGAGAGACAGATATTAAACAAAGAATTACATGACAATTTAAATAATTTCTTACAGGGGCGCCTGGGTTGCTCAGTTGGTTAAATGACTGCCTTTGGCTCAGGTTACAATCCTGGAGTCCCAAGATCGAGTCCCGCATCAGGCTCCTGCTCAGTGGGGAGTCTGCTTCTCCCTCTGCCCTCCCCCTTCTCCTGCTCACTCTCTCATTCTCTCTCTCAAATAAATAAATAAAATCTTAAATAAATAAATACATACATAATTTATTACAGATGCAATACCCTCCCCCCAAAATATACAAGGTTCTGTGAAAGTGTATATTCAGTAGACTTAGTCTAATGTAGAAGTTATTGAATGAAGGGAACAGTGGCATCAAATGAGGCTGTACAGAGGCAGGACCAGATCAGGGAATAACATTTTGGTCTGTGACCTAAAAAAAAAAAAATGACAAGCAATTTAAGATTGTTTAGGTTGGAGAGTGATATCTAAAATGTCCCAAAAGGGGGCGCCTGGGTGGCTCAGTTGTTGGGTGTCTGCCTTTGGCTCAGGTCATGATCCCAGCGTCCTGGGATTGAGCCCAGCATTGGGCTCCCTGCTCAGCGGGAAGCCTGCTTCTCCCTCTCCCACTCCCCCTCCTTGTGTTCCCTCTCTTGCTGTGTCTCTCTCTGTCAAAAAAATAAATAAAAATCTATAAATAAATAAATAAATAAATAAATAAATAAATAAAAATAAAATGTCCCAAAAGGTCTCTCAGTATGTTTAAGTCACTCAGAATTCTAATTACATAAATTTAATGGTGTATACTCAATTGAGAAAAATATTCCTTCAAATTTTGTTATCACACATGTGGTATAGTCTTCTGTTTGGATACACAGAATCCAGGTACTTTTGCTCCTTCAGAGGGATCTTGTATGTGAGAGGCACAGCTTAGTTCCCTGCTGTTAGAGAAGCCCTCCCTTCCCGAAAGGGAAGGTTATGAAGATTGAGAAAGTGACACAATCGTTCAAGAACCATTAAAAATACTTTCAATGAATCCACGAGTTCAGTGAGGGACTTGTGGTTTCAGTTCTGCCATGGAAAAAAGCTTAGGGGTCTTCATTCTGTCCTTACAACAAGAAAAAGTTGGATAAATGAAAATCAGAGATATTTCTCAGATCCACCAGAGAATGAATGTCTTGTGGTAAACAGCCATACCAAAATCTGAAGACATACCCAGTCACAGCTGAAATCTGCTTGCCTAGAGCTGAAGCTGGTTGTGCCATAAACTGATAGGAACTTAAATGGCAATGTTGGCCAATTGCTGGAGACTGCGTTTGAGGCCAGTATGAAAGTGAGAAACTTCTGGGAGCCACAGTTTTAGGGAAGCTCTCATACTTTTGTTTACTTTGCCTCCAGAAACCCTATCAGGTTCTCATTGTAGACATCTGAGAAAACTTCCCTGTTGGCTCTGACAAGGAGAGGAGAAGAGGAATCACTGAGAATACATCCAGAGCCTTCTCCATGACAAACACTTTCCACAAGAAAAGACTTTGCTGGAGCCTTCCTTCAGATAGAGGAAGGGAATTCCACTCTAGTGCCCTCTAGCCTTTCTTATTACCCAACTGGTATGAGGAAAACATAGTCAAGAGTGGTCAGGTCTTTAAGGAAATAGATTGGGAATACTACAGCCAGAGAAGAGAGAAGGGGGAAGGGGTTAAGAACTATCCTGCTGGAGAAACACGAGGGCCACAGACTTGTGACACAGGCTCACTAAAAGATTGAGAGATAATTGGCAGAATATAGAATGCTCCCTCTCCCCCCACAATTCACAACCACAGCAATAATAACAGCAGATTACAAGTGAAAAAGCTGCAAGACACATACTCTCTCTGAGGAAGAGTACTTAAGGAAGCCCTAAATCAGGCGCAAAGACACAAAGACAGAAAAGGAATCTGAAGCCTCTGGCACCCCTATCAAACATTAACACAACCCAAGTCCTAGTCGGGTTAACATAAATCCTACACGAAAGGCTTATTTATCTCAGTTCCTAATACCTGATTCAACATGTCCGACTTTCCACTAAAAATTAAAAGGTATGTCGAAAGACAAGAGAAGACAGTCTGAAAAGAGCAAGTATCACAATCAGACTCTGAAATGACACTGAGGTTGGATCTATCAAACAGATAATTTAAAATAATTATATGTTCAGTGCTCTAATGGAAAATGTAAACAATTTAAAAAAACAGATAAGTAATATAAGCAGTGGTATGGAAACACTAAAATATAAAAAGAAATTTTAGAAACAAAAACTGTAATAAAAAAACCTTCAATGGGTTCATTTATAGACATGACACAGCTGAGGAAAGAATCAGAGACCATGAAGATAGATCAATAGAAATTCTCCAAACTAAAATGCAAAGAGAAGAAAAGAATGGCAGGGGACAGGGGGTGGGGGAAAGAATAGACACTGAAGAATTGTGAGACAACTTTAGAAAATCTATTATTTGTATAATTGGAATACAAGAAAGAAAAAAAAGAAAGTGAGCAGAAGAAATATTTTAAGTAATAGTGGCTAAGAACTTTCCAACAGTAGTGATAGACACAAAAGCATAGATCCAGGAAGCTCAGAGAACACAAAGCAAGATGTATGCCAAACACACACACAGACATGTAATAGTCTAATTACTGAAAACCAAAGACAAAGAAAAAATCTTGAAAGTAGCTGGGGGCCAGCAGGAAGAAACACCTTACTTAGAGGAAGAAGAATAACAACCACAATGGACTTGTACAATATGCAAAAGTTAATTACCTTCCTATATAACAGCAATAAACAATGACATTTTGAAATTAAAAACAAATGCCATTTACAATAACACCAAAACTTGAAGTACATAGATATGAATCTAAAAATAAAATGGGTCTGCATATGGAATACCATAAAACACTAAAGAAATTTTAAAAATCTAAATAAATGGATAGTCCATGTTTACATTAGAAGACTCTAAATTAAGATATTCATCTTCCCAATTTCATCTATACATTTAATATAATCCCAATCAAAATTACAGCAACCTGCTTTGTAGATATAACAAGGTGATTCTAAAGTTTCTATGGAAAGGTAACAGATTAAGACAACTTAATACTGATGAAAAAAGACAAATTTGGGAGACTGACATTCCAGGGCTCCAAGATTTACTATAAGCTATGGTAATCAAGAGTGTGGTACTGATGAAAATAATAATAATAATAAATAAAAAAACCAGACACATTGATCAATGGAACAGAATAGAGAGACCAGCAATGGGCCCACACAAATATACTCATCCAATCTTTGTTTGATAAAGGAGCAGAGACAGTTTAATAGAGAAAGGACAGTCTTTACAAGAAATGGTACTGGAACAACAGAACATCCATATACCAAAAAACAAAAACACAAATTTAGAAACTGGGTAATGGATTGAATGTTTGTGTCCTTCCACCAATAAAGCCATTATAAAATAAAATGTTCATAAAAAAGAGAGAGGGTTCAGTGACATGGCCATGAGTGCCCCCTGGTACAGTAGTAGCAGCAATGGCAGCAAAAGCCCAGTGACATTGGCACCAGCAGCTGGTCATGGGATCTTGACTGTACCTTTGCTTTGACTAGTCTTCCAACAGCTGTTCTGTTGATTCTGGTATCTATAAAGTTTTTTTCCTGCTTAAGTTTATCAGGGTCAGTTTTTGTTGATCGTATATAAAAATCTTGACTCCTCCTGAAATTGGTAACAGAGAATGGAATACAGACAAGAGCAAGGAAATAGGGAGAATCTTGGGTTGGAGGTCAAGTTAAACACAGTTAAAGTCCAGTATTGCTTGGAGACTCCAGTACTCCTCTTTTCTGAGGTGGTGATCTCTTAAGAGAAATCAGGTTTTCTCATGCTCCCCCTCCCCCATCCTCCCCCAAGCATGCATCCCTCCTCTACCAACTTCCAAACTATAAATTCAGAATCCAGCAGTCCTCAGAGAAATTATTCAATAAAACTCAGAAAAAAAGGGCTATACTCCAGATGAATTTTGGAGTTTTGCTACTTTATTTGGAGATATTTAAAATTTAGAGATATTTGATGTTGGAGAATATGTGTGGGAATAGATTCAGACTGGATAGGAGAGAACCAATTTTGAACTGATATTATTTTATGGAATAAATGTGCTTATATGAGTGAATGGAAGTGGTATTGATTACTTCATTGTGTAGCTAAATTATAAGACATATTCACTGTAAACTAAGATGAAATGCCATAAGTCTCTTGACTTAAAATAGAAATCCAAAGAATTAGGGAGTTGGAATTATTGGAGTAGATTATCATGTGTCATGCACCCACCAATAAGCTAATTATATCCTCTAAGAGGATCTAGAAGACTCTCAAAAGAAACCAATAATAAACAGAAATAGAAGCCAAGTGACCCCCACCCTGGATACATCCAGGTATTTCTATATCTGGGTTAAAAGGAAATGAAAGACTACTGAAGCTATACTACCTAATAAATGTCTATTTAAGATTTACTTAACAATATATAAAACTTAAAATTAAGTTTCTCCATCTCATTAGTCTCATCTCGAGCATTCAATAGCCACATGTGGTCAGTAGCTGCCATGCTGTAAAGTGCACATTGTGGAACATTTTCCTGATTGCAAAAAGTCTTATTAGATAGCATTATGTGGAGGCAGTACCATCAAAGGCTACTGTTCTTCAGGAACAAAGATATGGGACACACTAGTGGATAAGGGGTACCAATTAGATGGGATATTGGCTGAAAGCAAAGAAAACGTGAAAAGTGGAAGAAAGTTATCTGTACTACCTAAGTCCCCATTAACAAATCTAAAAACAAGGACTCTGGCTTCTCCACAAATTTCTTTTCTTGCTATTCATTTTGTAGTTACTTAAGCTATTTCCTTTTTCCTTTATTATTAAAGATAAGGTACGTAGCTTGTTTAGACATAATTTAATCCATGAGGTACAGAATATTAAAATCAGATTGTGAAAAAATTCAGAGATCTGACTAATATTCTTAAACTTAGACTTGAGGTTTGTTAGAGTCAATTACAAGATTTTATTTACCATTCTTTTAGGGAGGGAATAAGTCCATTTTTTGATTGCACAGAAATGATGTCATTGTTTCTGAAGTTTTTATCTTCAATGTAACAAAATTGGAGGGGGTGGCAGGGACGGGTACATGAGAAGGTTAGATAGCAATAGTTAGATATTCCTTCTTCCAGGGGTGCCTGGGGGGCTCAGTCTGTTAAGCATCTGATTTGATCTCAGCTGAGGTCTTAATCTCAGTGTTGTGAGTTCATGCCCTGCATTGTCTACTTTAAACAACAAAACAAAACAAAACAAAAAAGATATTTCTTCTTCCAGCCAATCAAGTGAAGTCTTGTGGGGATAAATTAATATTATGAGGATTGTTATAATTCACTATTTGCTCAATAAACCAGAATTTTTTGTGTTGTTTGCCCCTATAACACTGAGTAGTTCAGCCTCCCAAATTGTAATTCTCCAAAATAAGTTTGTGACAATCTAGAGTTTCTTCCTCGATATCAAAAAATGTTCAGTGCTCTTGATATGTTTCCAGAATATAAATTATTAATTCATGTGATTTTATAAAAGAAGGATACCACACAGCTGTCTATGGAGAAAATAAATAACACAGCAAAACCAAAAGCAAAAAAAAAAAATCTGTTTTAATTATAAAATATTGGGAATTCCTACTCAAATTGAAGAATAAGAAGGACTTGCAAAGAAATTATTTCATCCTTGTCTTTAACAACCCTTTGTGGACACCAATAGTTGACTCTGGAGAAGATAAATTGATACACAGTCATTTAAAAGAGAATACTTGGCAGATAAATTATAAACCCAGAAAAGAGCACTAAGAGCAAAAGCAATAGTCCTAGGTGGGTCCAAAACTCCATATACCACACATATTGTACAATGTTGACTATAATTATGTCCAGTCTTTTCCTTGGAATCTATTTGAATCTAAGTCTATTCAAATACAAATCTATTTGAATCTAAAGTTATTGCTGTATAGCAAAACACACCATAAATAAGCTTAAAAAGGAACCATATTTGGATCATGATATTGTGGGTTAGAGAATTAGGCTGGACTCAGGTGGTTCTTCTAGTCTAGATTAGCCTCACTCACATGCCTGATGGGACTATGTTGGTGACTGGGCCACGTGTATTTCATCATCCAGCAGGTTATCCCAGGTGTATTCTCTCGGCAAAGGCAGAGGGGTGAGAGAGAGAGCAGATATATAGAAGGCTTCTAGAGGCTTAAGACTCAAATGGGCACACCATTAGTTCTATTGCATTCTATCGATCAACAGAAATCACAGTTTAAGAAGGCCAGTCCAGATTCAAAGAATCCCTACCTCTTGATGAATGAATATACAGGGTCAGGGGGATATTTGGAGTCACTTTTGCACTTAATGTTACCACGCACTTATAATTAGATCAAAATTTTACAAGAAATGGAGGTGGGTGTACACTTAGAAAATTTTTGCAAAACTTTAGCTTGCATTAACACAGCGTTATATGGTCAGATACATATATATATGTGTGATACCAGAGATAGGAAAACTACAGTAAAGGCACTAAATACAATTGTTAACAAAGTTCACATCCGTTTCTTCTGAGTAAAAACAAGTAATTGGTGAAAGGAGAGTGCTGTCTAACATAATGAAAGGTTTTTGTACCTAACCAGTGAAATAATATGGTGAGCCAAAGTGAAGTATTTTGGTGTGCTTGATTAGCTAGAAAACTCCTATTAAAAGTAAATATTATATCGAGACTAGAAAGAGAAATCTCACTTCCCTTAGCCCTCAAACCAAAACCTACAATCTACAATATCAAAGATGTTCATCAGTGGGGTATTTTTATCTCTTTTCTTTTTCTCTTTTGTTTGCACAAGATTTTTTTTTAAGGAGACAATCTCATTGTAAATTGTTATATATTTTCAAGGAAAATATGTAGGCATCATAAAAGAACACATAGAAAAAATCTTAATATACAAAATTCAAATTTGCAAGATAAACATGGGGATTTATTTTTTGATGATGTGGACATTGCTGTACTACTTTTAAGGCAAAATGAAATTCCTCATCCAGAGTCCAAAATGATAGGTAAACCCCAAAGACACAGCAGAAGAAACAAGAAAGAAGTGATGAATTATCATTTGGGTCACACTTTAGATCCTCTACTATGATGTGCTTCCATTACTGGGTGATTGTTATGAGCATTGGAGTTTCCAGATTTTTTTTTCACTCAACTGTAATAACTGATTTGCCAAGGAAATATACAGCAAAAGATGAGTCTTCTCTTGATCCAAAGGTCATGATAACCAACAAATAAGTAAGCTCTTTTAATTTTATAAGGACTCAAAATAAGTACATAAGGACCTCAGGTAGAATGCAAATCTAGTTGTTGGGCCCAAGCAAGAGGCAAAATGTTAATACTCAGAACTCCAGTCCTCCATTTTTAAACAGAGAATGTTCTGATGTAAGAATCCTGATAAATGTGAGTCAAGTTTCCATCTTATAAACTCTAGGATATCTTACTACTTGATAAATGGTGCAGCATATATCACCACCAAAATCTGGAAAATAAGGAACAATAATATTATATAATGCCTGTGATGCTATGTTTAAAAGATTTATGCTTCATTCTCTTTGTTTTAAGTTTTATTTTCAAACTTCAAGGGGCAAGAGTATTGATTATCTGAGCTGAAATACTTTTTCAGAGATGAGGCATACAACACTGACCAGCAATCTTCAGAAAATAATACCTTTCATCCCGGAATGATTCAATGCCTGAAGTGTTGATAATAAAAGCCTGGTTCATGCTCATGAGTGAAGCATCCACCAGTGTCTATTCTCACTTTCAAAATCACCCACTGGGGTTTATGGATGGCAAAGACATAAATGAGAAACTTGCTCTCAGAGGCCTGATGGGTTTGTCATGAAGCTTTTCTATATAAATAAAAGAGACACCGAGAATGGAAATTACATTATTTTTAGTGCTGTGTTAAAGGGAAAGGTCAAGTTAACCCCTTAAGAATTCAACGAGCAACATGATGTACTATGTGTCCAGTAAAGCAATCCCCGAATGGCCCTTACGGACATCTGGTGTAAATCATCCATCTTTTTGCCCCATTAAAATCAGTGGCACCTCATTAAAACAGTTCAGCAGCTGAGCGCACACATTATTTGGTTTTCAAGGAGTTAACGGAAATAGCTATAGGGATCAGGAAGGTTTTTGTCTTCAAGTGTTCATAGTCACCCAGACAAAGAAGCTAGTTGAAGCATTTCAAGATCTACTTTCCCTGTCAAGGTGAGAAAGGTATTGCCATTTTTGAGATGGGATTAAAAAAAAAAAAATCATCTCTATCTCCTGCAGCCCCTCATATTGCTAGCAATTACATCTTTTGGGGTCTGATAATTCTCTGGTCAGTAACAGTGTTGTCATATGTACCTTAACCCTGACCCAAAAGAATTAGTGAGTTTCAAAGAGGATATTTCAACCAAACCAGAGGAGTATTTTGAAGTGTTCCATTGTGGTGACCCCAGTCACTCAGGCTTCAAGACAGGGAAGTTGGGTGGCTTGAGAACACGGATCTGCACACTTTCTTTGACCAAACGCAGTGACTTAGAGGCATAACTGGGTCATAGCACTCAATGCTACTCTGAACTTGCCTTTCCTCCATTTCTTCCCGTTCTCTTCCTAAGAATCTTTAAAATCATGTCTGTTGTGGCCTTAGAAAATGAAACATTTCAAGGAACTCGATCAGCTTTTTGCAAATCACTTTTAAAAACACTTTAGTTGAACAGTAACAGAGAGAGTGGAAATAGCTCCAGAAGACATACACGATATTGTCTGCTACATAGAACCACACAGTCCTGAAGGTTCCACACACCTATATTCTCCCAAAGTAAACCATATCATATTCAGTTATAAACCACCAGCTGCTACTGGATAAAGTAGCGTAAATATTTTTTTTCATTTCTGTTCTACCTTCTCAATGAGTTGGAAGTGTTCTACCTTTAAAAATAGTTGATATAAACAATAAATCATTAAAAATACATAAGACCATCTGCTCATCTAGAATGGATCACCAGTTTAGTTAATCCTGTAGCTCCAAGTTAACGTGTTCATAATTCAAAATTCCTGCAACTTTAAGAGAAAAAAAATCCTTTATGCACACTGCAAAAACTCTACTCCATACCTACACATCTATACATACGATGTATCTTACAGCTAGCATTTTATATCTATCATACCGGCAAATTTCTAATAGTAACACTCATTTTTTTGAGTGCAAGAACTTTCAATCACTACTAGAAGTATAAATTAGTATGTATCCTCTGGAAGGCACATAAAAGTATCAATACCTCAAAAACAGGGAAACACATTGATCTGAAAAGTAGATTTAATGAATTTTTCCTATTGAAAATATTTAGAAATATGTGTCAAGCCTTATCTACAAAGTTCATTACATTGTTTATAAGAATGAAAATAGAGTTATAATTTAATTGTCTAAGGTAGGAAATTAGTTAAATAAATTATGGTATATCCATACAATAGATTACTATGAAATTATTAAAAACGGGATTGTATGTAGTATAACACTTAATGATATATAAAAAATCATGCCTATAATCATAGCAAAAAGATCAGATTACAAGAATGTATTTTTAAATATTTTAATGCATATGTATATATATACATATACACACACAAAGAAATAGAGGACTAGATGTATATATTACATGAATAATATGGTTTTATGGGCATTAGTATTATAAATAGAATGTATTTTCTTCTCCCTCCTTATTTCTAAATTTCAACTATTAATAGGTACATCACTAGTATCTTACAAAGTTTCAGAAAATCTAACCAAAACCAGCTTATGTGAGATAATGTGGTGAATAACAGTGAAATTTTTCAGTGTGCTTGGATAATTGGCTCACTCACATTAAAAGTCATGTATCTGTTTGACCTTCTCCTTTCTATGTCTGCCCTTGTGCTGTTAATCCTTTCCTCAGGCATCCTCTTCCCTGGTAATCCCAAAGCGGCTCTGGCAATTCTCAAGGCTCTAGCCTTCTTTCTTCAAGTCCAGAAGGGAAAACAGCGTCCATGCCCAGCATTCCCAGCAAAAGTTTTGAGACTCTAACAAGCCTTAAGGGTTTTCAAGTTCCCATTCCAAACCCATTCCCTATTAAAAGTGTAATTTAATGTGCTGATTGGCTTAAACTATTCAAGATCATCTCCAGGAGCTGAGTATGTATCAATCTCAGGCAAGCCAGTTAGCTGAGACTAGGAAGGAAGGCAGTATTTTCCAAAAGATATTCAAGGGCAGCTCCCAGAAGAGATGGAAAAGATCCTGGAAGGAAAAAAAACATAAACATCCACTGTAAACACACAGGGTATTTGCTATATTAGAAAAATAAAAGTTACTATGTTAAAATGTGTATTGTCTCACAGAACCACCTGCATACGAAGGACATAAAGCAATTTCCCACTGCCACAAGGAAGGCAGCCTCCTGGAGCAGCTATCAATAAAACAGTGGAGGCCTTACATTTACTCAGTTATTTGCACTTTACGCATCTCTCCACTTTTCATGCTTCAAGCTTTCCCCAAAGCTTGCTGCCAGAGTGGGCTCCTCAACCAATGCCCAACCCAAATAGTGCCTCCTGTTTTTGATCTGTTTACGCTACCCTGATCGACAGTCTCCAGGGCTTTCCAATTACCCTTTAAAGGACACACATAGAGAGCTTCTCCAGCTAATAATATCACTGACATCTCTGGCTTATTGGGTATATCATTTGTGTCAGGTGAAGAGGATCTCCAGTTCTAACAATGACCCTACCAGCTACCAGGTAGGTGTTACTATCCAAAGTCATAACTGAATGAGGGAAAAGAAGCTCAGAAAGTTTAGATTTTTCCAAAGTTACATGTTTAGCAAATGGCCCAGACAAGATTTGATTCCGGCTCATTTAGAATTAGAGCCTTGTGGTAACCCCATGATGTGTCGTGGTAGCCCCTTGATGTGTCATGCTCCCCAGGGAACAAAGTGAGCCTTGCACTCTGACCAGATTCCAGAAGCAGAACAGAAGTTCTTGTCAGGCTAAACGATAAGGGGAACTCTTCCTAATTTGCGTTACCATTTTACCAAGGTAAAATAATGAAGACATTTAAATATTTCTTAAGAAGCCTTTTCCTTTTAGAATCACTTAAATCTCTATCCCTATTACTCTGTTCTGAAGTGTGCCTTTGGGTTTGGCTGTCTCCATAATTATAATTTACAGCAAATGGACAATGAATACCTATACAAACCACATCTGGTATCTGAGCTTTTACTACTTTTGAGGAGAATTTCTTTTTTTTCTTTTTCTTTTTTTGGGTGGGGGAAGGAGAAGAGTGGGAGGCAGGATAAAATTATTCTTCGTGGTATAATATACAGTTCAGATCCCAGATGTAAGGGAGAAAAACTGGAATTGGGATTACAGCCACAGTATGAATGAGGCTTTTCAGTGAAAATGTATATTCAGAAAATATATATTTATACGATTACAGATTAGAGTCTAAAGTGACATATGACAGATAAGAACATTGACAGTCATCGAAATTCAGTGTCTGATCCAGAATCATAATTCATGGAAATACTACCACCACAATCCAGGTCTCCCAAAAAGTCAAGTGATTTTTTTTCTATTAAATCACAAATCTAGGTTCTCTTAATAACTCACTATCATCTTAATTGTTTCCCCCCCCAAAGAGAAATATATTAAAAATTAAAATACTGCACAGGAAATTTTCACTAAAAAATATAAGGAATATGAATTTTACTTCTCATTTAGTCTTTTTATTATAACATCATCACATGCTAATAAAGTTTCCATATATAAATCTACAATCCCATGGCAATGCCTCATTATTTCTTTTCACCGAAATATTTGGCTTTGTCCAAGCCCAGTAAATTTCTGAAAGCTCAGGTAGTTCAATAAATGTCTCAACAAAACCATCTGACTTCAGGATTTAAAAAAAAAAATCTTCCTTCACTTGTTAATCCGTTATTTCCTTTAGTTGTTGAAGTCTTAGAATATCTCATTAGAATCTCCTGATTTTTCTTTGAAGAGGCAAAAATAACATTTGATCTTTCAAATTTCATCTTCTATTTCTGGGAGCATCCTCATATTACAAAGTTCTTGTAGAAAACTGGTACATGGTGAGATTGTATAACCTCTTAGTTTCCAGATAGAGTAAATTTGTAAGCAGGTAAGACATGTAGCGGATGATTTAGGTGATTTTTCTGGGAAAAAAAATGGAACCACTTTATTTTGCACATTTAAGATTTTAAAAAAGTTGAACAAAGATTCGTGATCGAAGAAGTATCCCAAAGAGAAGGAACATTCCAAACGGAAGTTCTTCTTCTTCCCTAGATCAGAAAATGAATGAAAGTGAGTTATGATCCTTGCTGTGCATTTCAGATTAAAGACACATGACACAAAAGTTGGCTTTAAATCCAAAGGGTCAGAATGGAAAGTGTAACTTTTAAGTAATTCATCTTTTAGGATTGGTATCAGACTACTGTTCTACTAGAGGAGACACATGCAGAAAACCTGTGGTCTCTCCCATAAGGGCTTTGATGTGGATTCTTCTTTTTTTTTCCTTTTCATAAAAATGTAACTTGAAAGAAGAAACTAGCTCTACCTCTGAAAAATGATCCTGCTCTATTAAGAAGCAGACAAGGCAATAAGTTTAAAACAAAATTTAGGTGGGCGGGGGAGAAACAGCTGTAGGAATTAACCTAAAAGTTCAGTAAACCTTGCCAAGACATGTGACAGTGCTTAACTTGCCCAGAGTAGTGACTCTCCTTAGAGACCTCTTCGAACATTATCAAAAGCATTCCCTTTGAACGAGGCCAACTCCTGATAGTAATACAAGGGAATCAAACTCAGGCATCTCCCCATAATGGGATTCAGATTCCTCACAAACTTGGGAGTGTTGAAGGTTTAATTACCCAGTAAAACAAGAAAAATGCATTATACAGTAGAGATAAATGAATAGGAACACCAGGGAAACATGTTTCTCCATAAGTCATTCGGTCACATGATTTCTTCCCCATTTCCTTTCCCTATTATTATAGCCATTTTATTACACTGCCCCTAAAGACAGAGGGCAAAAAGCGAAATACTCAGAGCTTCCTTGAAGTACCTCCCAGATTAAATGTAATAGAGCCAAATTCCTGAAACGGCTTAAAGCTTTATAAAGGTTTCTTTTTAGTATTTCACAGATAGGAAAAAGCTGGTGACCACCAAGTGCTGTAAAACCAAGTAGGCACCAAAGAATGGCAAGAAAAAATAGCGTCTTGCATGTGTTCTTTTCTCTCTTCCCCTCTCTCTCTGATTCTTTACCGGAGCATTTTTCTTGTGTTTAATTGTTACCCTTTCAAGGCTCTGTTAATCATTGAAAAACACGTAAATTATTTAGGTCCTAAGACTCGGTAACAACAGCCAAGAACTAAATTACTCCTTTTCCACACCTCACCCAGGAATTGATGAACTGTAAGTAGATACAGATCTTCCTCTCTTATTGGGACATAAACCCATCCTAGATTGAAGATATCCTAAGTCAAAAATGCACTTCATACACCGAACCCACCTAACATCATAGCTTAGCCTAGCCTACCTTAAACATGCTCAGAGCACTTACATTAGCCTACGGTTGGGCAAAATCATCTGACACAAGCTGATTTTACAATAAAGTGTTGATCAGCTCGTGTAATTTACTGAATACTCTACTAAAAGTGAAAAACAGAAGGGTCGTATGGGTACGGAATGATTGTAAGCATATTGGCTGTTTTTCCTCCTGATCGCCTGGCTGACTAGGAGCCTCAGCTGGCTGCGACTGCCCAGGATCACAAGAGCACTGTGCCCCGTATCACCAGCTTGGGGGAACATTCCAAATTCAAAAGTTGATGTCCAGTTTCTACTGAAAGCATATTGTTTTTGCACCATCATAAACTCAGAAAATCCTAAGCCAAACCCTTGTAAATCAGGGACCATCTGTTCTCCCTTGTCATTTTCCACCATGGAACCAATCCTAGCCTCTCTGTTTCTTCTGGTCCTTTAACATTCCACTTTCCTGGGAAACTTTAATGCTTCGTTTTATTTATGGATGTTAAACCAAGCTGCGATCTAAGGATTTGACATTATGTGATACAGATATAATAATAATGAAGATTGAGAAATTTTCCTTACAAACTGTCATGGAATATTGAAATATGTTATGAAGGAGAATCATGATGACACAGATCTCCCAAGTCACACAATATAACACCACTAATAACTTTTGGGCACAAAAGAATAAATTAAAAGAAAAGCAAATAGGAAATAAAATGCTGGTGCACTGCTGCATTTATAATTTCCCCTCAAAATATGAAAGAAAAAAAATGGAATGCTAAATATTACTAGGAATAAAAATGGCTTGAAAACTACAAGAATGGATTAACCATATAGAACACACTCCCCCAAAACACTGTTTATGATTTCTCTAGAGAGGCAAAATGTGCAATAAAAATGAGGACCAAAATGTAAGAAAGGGAAAGGCGAGCTCCTTTCTGTCACAAAGTAGAAAAAGAGAAGAAGGAAAAAAAAAAAAGCCTGAAGCCTAAAAGATACGTATATCTTATATGAACACTGTAATAAAAAAAAGAAAAAAACAAAAAAAAGTAAATGAAACCTGAGAGCATGTTTTACGTAGAGTACATTGATATTCATTTGCCTAAAGTTGTTGTCTGATCTAAAGAATAAAACTCTAACAGGACAACTAAGCATCTTCGAGTCTCCACATACATCATTCTTATAAGAATTCTCAAGTTAAAATCAAAGAGAAAGTCATCATACACAGGTGAACCTAAGTTAAGATATGCCTGTAGTTATTCTCATGTAAAGAGTCAATTAACTCTAAATGGCCAAACAACTTAGAAGTTGTGAAAACATTTTCAATCCGATTTGTTTTTCTTCATCTGCCCTCTTTTCTGTTTTTCTCAGGTGGTCTTCATCAACATCTCTACAGTGCAGAATGATCTAACCAAACTGCCCCAACAAAGAGTCTTTATCCTCTGGTAGCTGCCAAATCATAGCCATTTGACTGTAATTTCAGAAGTAATGACAGGCCTTTGGACTATCATTAAGGTACTTTAGGCAAGAAAGTTTAAACTGGGATTTTTGGCTTGTGCATATGTAGTACCGAGCTAATTTAACGTTAGTGCAGTCAGGAACCCTGAACAAGATGTCTAATGTGCCCACACCATTTCTGGTTGACAACAAAGCACAGAGATTAGTACTCATGCCGTGTCAGCAAGAGCGACACGAGCTTGACCTTTCTCCAAACAGGAGGGAGACAGCTCTTCCACAGCCTTTTCCTGTGTGAGCTCTTTGCAGGGCATTGTAACATATCATTACCAAGACATCACTGCCAAGGGTTGCCATTTTAGAGAAAACATACAAATGGCCCAATAATGGGTTTCTTCATGCGTCAATGGAAACCGGTAAAAGGAGCTTTGTTTGTGTCCTTATTGTCTGATGTACTGGAACTAGAATGTCTTTTTGACCTCCGTATTGTCATTCCTATCTCTCAAACACAATACAACCAGGCTAAGAATCGAAGAAAAAAATGTTTGCAGAAATCAGTGGTAACCGTGCTGTCTCATCTGGCCAGTCTGGAGACCAAATGTGTAGTATGCTGTCTGTTCACATTGAGCTAAATAGGAATGAGGAGTCGGGACTTATTCTTCCTTGGCCATGTAGAGAGGGCCCAGCTTGCAAGATCACCACTGACCGCACTGTGTTCTCCTTTGTCAAAGCAGATTAGCTGGGACTTCTGTCCAAGTGGGGTTAATGAGAACACCTTGGCCTCCGGACTGCTTACACAAAGAGCTGGTAGACAAGGGGGTGGTGTTAGTCCCTGAATATACTTATATATAAATAATTTAAGTAGAAGAGACCTGTGCTTTGTCTCGCTAAAGAATGCACATCAAAGAAAAGGGAAGGCTGATTCATAAATGTGTGGTGAGCATGTTTTTTGACTCTGGCATTGATTGCTTCTTCTTTCTGGCAAGAGACTAGATTTGGTTTGGGCGCCTCCCACCTTGCCCTCTAAGTGCTTGGGTGGGGCTCTACCACTGACTCAGCAGTGGAGCTCGGTGCTAA
Source organism: Eumetopias jubatus (assembly GCF_037043125.1). Lineage (NCBI taxonomy): Eukaryota > Metazoa > Chordata > Mammalia > Carnivora > Otariidae > Eumetopias > Eumetopias jubatus. Next base: position 78,834,290 of record NW_028274813.1, read on the forward strand.
AGGCTGTGGGTGGCATTGCCCTTGTCACAAGACTGGAGAGGAAGGGAGAAAAAAAAAAAAGCACTTAAATGTATACGTGTTCATACAAGTATTTACAAATCTAGGGTTTGAACCCAGTTCATGGGTTTTGGAAGTCTTTTCATCTGTTTGACTAACCTTATCAGGAAGAAGAAACAGGATTTATAATTTTAAGTTTCTAAGTACATCTGCTGAAATTAATAGCTAACTGTCAGAAACCATGTAATACGTTTCGTTCAACAGAACATGGGCTTATATATTGCTAATCATATTGAATAACAGCCTAGGTTGGGGGTGCCTTTCTAAAACACAATTGCTAAATAATATCTCTATGCAAGATATTTAGTTTTATTATTCTGAAAGAATCCCAAGCAGTATCTTGAAGAGATGCTTTAAAATCAAATATGGAGGGGCTCCTGGGTGGCTCAGTTGGTTAAGCGACTGCCTTCAGCTCAGGTCATGATCCTGGAGTCCTAGGATCGAGTCCCTCATCGGGCTCCCTGCTCGGTGAGGAGGCTGCTTCTCCCTCTAACCCTCCCCCCTCTCATGTACTCTCTCTCTCTCTCTCTCTCTCAAAATAAATAAATAAATCTTAAAAAAAATAAACATTAAAAATCAAATATGGATGTAATTAATAATATCATCAGTGACACCTCTCTTATTTTCTTATTTTTATCTAAAAGATATGTTAAAGATGCTGTTTTTGTGACTGAACATATCACTTTTTTAATATTAGAGAGACAGTCAAGGCACCTTTCACGGTCATGAGCAGAATGTGGGAAAATTCATTAATTCATGCTTCAATAAATTAAAAGAGCCTATCATTTCATTCAAACTGGGCTGAAGTTTGCTTTTGTTCTAATTTTTAAACCTTTTTACTGTGAAATATACACACAAAAAGGCCATATAAAGCAAAGATGTACAGCTCAATGATTTTTCATAAACCAAACACCTGTACACTATATCAAGGATTAATATGCTGCCTGTGCCCCAAGTGTGCCCCCTCATCTTCCTTCCCAATCACCACCCCCTCCTTTTCATTATCCTCTTCATAGTCATTATGCTGATTTTATGGAAAGTTTTGTGGAAATTGCTTTTTCTTACCTTTATCTCTAAGCATGCATCTCTCAACCTGATCGTTTATTTTTGCCTGTTTTCTTTAACTTTACATAAATGGAATTATACAATATATCTTCCTTTGTGCCTGGATTCTTTCCCTCAACATTGACTTTGTGAGATTCATCCATGTTGTTGAATATAGCTGTAGTTCGTTTATTTATGTTGACATACATTCATGATTATTGAATGACATTTTGTTTCTAGTTTTTGCCTATTACTATACCTTACAATATTGCAAAGAAGATCCCTATCATTGCCATAAACATTATTATATATGTCTGTGGGAACACTGGCATGCATTTTTCTTGAGTATATACCTAAAGGTGGAATTTTGGTAGATGAAGTGGTAAAGTAGTGTCTTGAGCCCTTGTCTCTTTAACTCCAAAACCAAAGCAGTGTGTTAAATTCCTAGGATATAATGCATTAAAATAATAGAAGTAGAGATTAATAGATTACACTTTGATAAAGTTGTTTTTGGCAGCTGGCTTATCAAGACAACCCATTACAAATAAAAATGATAAAGAATGGCAGTACCTTTCTTCAATATTACAAGGGCAAGAGATCGAAACATTGAGCAAAACCGGGAAGGTGATTTGCTTGGGTACTGGTATCAATTATATTAGAGAAATTCTGAGGTTTTCATCTGTCCAGCAGATGCAGTGAGCCCATGAGTGTCCGGCATTTTATGTTTCAAGAGATCAGTACAACCAAAGTTTTGTAGGTCTTCACTTAGAGCTTAGTTACATCCGTTGGCCTCAGGGTCTTGCACATCTGTACTGAACTAGCCCCGGGCCAATAAAGAGTGTTAGGAATCCCAATTTAGGAATTACACAAAGTTTGCTTGGCTCATGAGATAACTAGTCAAGAAAGACAACAGCTACACTGGATCCTAATCTCATAGAACCGTCATCTGCAAGTCCTTAAATCTAACACTTTGACTTAGAATGTTCTGTATTTTTTAAATAGAATTCATATTGTTATCATTTCATGCATCTCTTGAAGGGTTACTTCATCCTTATAAGAAACCCAAGCTTAAGCTAGCCAAATAAAACACAAGACACCAGCTAAATTTGAATTTCAGAGAAAAAAGTTTTTGGTATAAATATGAGAAATATTTATTTGCTAAATCGGGCAACCCTGCCCAAGCTTAAGCTTCTTCATGCTGATCTGTCTATATAGTCACTATATACTTTTATCCATCTCATCATGACCCATAGAAAATATGAATTAAGAGGTTCTATTCTCAGGCACCTGGGTGGCTCAGCTGGTTAAGCGACTGCCTTCGGCTCAGGTCATGATCCTGGAGTCCCGGGATCTAGTCCTGCATCCGGCTCCCTGTTTGGCGAGGAGCCTGCTTCTCCCTCTGACCCTCCCTCCTCTCATGTACTGTCTCTCTCATTCTCGCTTTATCAAATAAATAAATCTTTAAAAAAAAGAGGTTCTATTCTCATTATTTTTTTTAAAGATTTATTTATTCATTTTAGAGAGAGAGAGCATGAGTGGGAGGGACAGAGAGAGAGGGAGAGAGAAACTCAAGAAAACTCTCTGCTGAGCACAGAGCCCAACTGGGGACTCCATCTCACAACCCTGAGATCACCATCTGAGCTGAAACCACGAATCTGACACTTACCCAGCTGCACCACCCAGGCGCCCCTCTCCTCACTATTCTTGATCTAATGGCAACAATAATAGAACTGGCTTTGAATATTGTTTCCTGTGACAATTTTAATATTCATGTTAAAAGATTTTCAAAAATGATACCTAGAGTTTACTAATATATAAGCCAGATTATTAGGTGTGAGCCTCCATGTCTCTGGGATATTAATGAACTTGACTCAACCATTGCCTTGTCTCTAGTGTCCCAATGCAATGGGAAATACAAGCTCCTTGCCAAGAGTTCAACACATTCCTAAGGACTTGATTTTCACAACCCTCACTTCTCTTGGGCTCCTATCTCCCTATCAACTCAAATGCTGCTCCATAGTGAGCCCCAAACCTTCCTTCAACTTTTCCTAAAAGCTCGACACACACAAGCTCCTTATGAGTAAAGTTAACTTTACATAAGATGGGTTCCTATAACAGCAGTGCAAACAACTTTACAGTAGTATTTTGTTTGTTTTAATAATTATATTCACGAACCGTTGCAACTCCTGACCTCCATAGAGTTTCACTGACCATTCAACTAATCCAGGACTCAGGCGAAGCAGCTATTGACTTCTAAGCCCTCAGGGAGTTTACCTTCTACCATGAGCATGCATTAAAGTAATTTTAAAAATAAAAACAATTGGGCGCCTGGGTGGCTCAGTCGTTAAGCGTCTGCCTTCAGCTCAGGTCATGATCCCAGGGTCCTGGGATCGAGCTCCGCATCAGGCTCCCTGCTCAGAGGGAAGCCTGCTTCTCCCTCTCCCGCTCCCCCTGCTTGTGTTCCCTCTCTCACTGCCTCTCTCTGCCAAATAAATAAATAAAATCTTTAAAATAAAAAAATAAAAAAATTTTATTTGAAAATAAACTTTGAGCTTAGCTGTCAAAATATCAACATTTTCTCCTCATTACCTAAAATTACTATACTTACACTCTGTACACTGAGTAGGAAGAATAATGTGCTGTAATCTTTCTGGGGAATAACTTGGAGGGAAGTATAAAATAAATGAAAAGCATATGCTTCCTATGACCTAGAATTTCCACTTATAGAAATTCACCCTAAGGAGACAATCATGGGTAAGTATAAAGGTTTACAATATGGATGTTCTTTATAATTTGTTTGTAATAGAGAAAGGTCATAAGTAATGTAAATGTCCAATAATAGGGGACTGCCCGAATTGATAATTTTCATCCATAAAGTGAAATACTATTAAGCTATCAAAATGTCATGTAGAGTAACATTTAACAGTATGAGAAGATATTTTGATATATGATTAAATAGAAAAAAGAAGCAGGTTTCACAATATTCAGGAAACATAATACCAATTCTTTATAAAGAATCTCTCATCTCAAACACTTATAAAAGGTATGTATCAAATTAACTTTAATTACCTCTGGTGACAAAATAAAATGTGATTTACGTTTTTCTTAGTGTTTCCAGTGTTATCTAAAATTTCCGTTATGTATATAAATAGTTTTCTTACAAAAAATAAATTAATAATAATTACATTCTGGCAAAGAAGCACAACATTTTTTAACAGTATTCAATTCTCAGATGTTTCTACTGTGTATTTATCTTCAACTAATAACATTAATGTTTTAATCCCCTTTCTTTTCCAGGAAAAAAAAGAATTCCAAGTTATTATTAGAATACACACTTTATTTTGCATGACATGAATTATTATTGTTGAAGGTTGCATGTTAAGCCATCAAAAAAAATATGAGTAAACAGGGACTTTGCTTACTGTGAATATATTATAAAGTGTACATTTATTTCTAAACAGTAAGATTTTATTTAAGAACCCTTCATTGCCATCTGTCCATAATTTCATTCATTCGGCAAAATATTTTGAGCACCTGCTATGCACCAGGTGAAGTGTAATGTACCAAAAAGATAACAGAAAAGAAATCGAAGTCGTTTTCTTCTCACACAACTTATTATAGTAAGAGATGATAAACACTACAGAAATATATGTAATTTATAAATTGCATATAAATATATATTTCTTATATATATTTCTTATGTAATTTATAAAGTAAGTATGATGCGGAGAAATAAAGGAAGAAGCAGGGTGAAGGTACCCAGAGTAGGAAGGATCCTTGTTATTTTACAGTCTCTCAGGAAAGACCGTCTCACAAGATAACATTTGATCTGAGATCTAAATGCAAGTTTCAATGTAGAGAAGATGGTAAAAACGAAGCTTAAAAAACAGCAAGGAGTCGGGACACCTGGGTGGTTCAGTCGGTTAAGCGTCTGTCTTCGGCTCAGGTCATGATCCCAGGGTCCTGGGATCACGTCCCGCATTGGGCTCCTTGCTTGGCAGAGAGCCTGCTTCTCCCTCTGCCTGCTCTGCCTGCTGTTCCACCTGCTTGTGCTCTCTCTCTCTCTCTGACAAAAAAATAAATAAAATCTTTAAAAAAACAACAACAACAAGGAGTCTTGCTAAAGCAGAATTATAAAGGGGGAGACAACTACCTGTGTTTTTACAATAAACCCACTGTTTATAGACTAACTTTAAAAGCTACTTTTTCCCCCTTTCAGTACTTCATGATGAGCAGAGTCTATTTCACTCCTTTCTATGACTCCTCTCTTAAAAACTTTTTCCCCCTTTCAATACTTTATGATGAACAGAGTCTATTTCACTCCTTTCTATGACTCTGCTCTTAAAAATTATGGACAATGGTTTTCTCTTTCCACCCCATATGGCTATCATTTACCATACTCAGTGTTGTCTTCTTTACCAAAAAAGCATGCCCTCACAGCAATAATATGTACTTTATGTATTTGGTTTATATATCTGGCTTTGAATTGCCTTAGGGTGAATTATCAAAATAAAATTTATAGAGTTGAATAGGTTATAAAACATAAAACAAGAACAGTCGTTAGTAAGCATAATGATTTAAAAATGCCATCATAAAATCTCATAAACTCATTAAAAAAAAACAACACACACACACACACAACCACTAATCTCGGAGCCAAAAAAACAGGTTTCATTCTTTTCCTAAAGGTTATCTCGCAGAGAGAATTCATTAAGATTGGAAGAAGATAGGGTCGTTATTGGTAGGGATGCTATGTTCTTGGCAAGAAGGTTCTGCTTTCTGCTTTCCTTAGACTACACAAAATGAAAGTAATATAGGAGGAACTTGGCATCTTAGTTACAAACGTTTGATCAATTCATGTTCATCACAAAGAAGAGCTCTTTCTCAATCCCTAGATATTTCTTTTTTATTTTTTCAATCCCTAGATATTTTTGGTAAGCCAGGCCTCTGCTAAATTTCTGTGCTCCTTATTTTGAGATTCAAAACCTCTCCTGCTGAGTCATTAGGTGAGTATAATTTTGCCCACTGAAATTGAAAAATGACCCGAGGATCTGCGAGCCATTTATGATAACTTTTGAAAAAGTCCAGGCAGCTGTGCCCAGACAGTTGGTGATGATCCTTAGGATGGCTTTCCTATAATGAATCTTTCTGAATGGTGTTTCATCATTGCATGCCACTTTATATGAGCTCGTTATGAGTTGGTTGGAAGGGTTTGCTCACCTGTATTGCTCCCATTGGGAAAGCACAATAATGATGAAGATATCATTTGGGTCTAATAGTTCAGTGCTCTTGGCCAAAGGGATTCTTCAAAGTTGGGATTTTGTAAAAACAGCAAAAGAATTCATTTAAAAGACTGCAACTACACTATGAAATCAACCATAGATAGATTACTAAAGATCTGAAGGAGAAAAGGCAAGAAATGACTGTAGGTATAAGTAGAGATAGGTAGGTACAGTGTGGGTTTGAGTGAACTCAGCACTAGGTTTTGGTGCAATTCTTCGCTGGTATGGCCAAGGGTCACATCTCTGTTCTATGTGTGGAGTCTCTTCTTTCGTTATCCTAATTCTGTGTTGTGTGCTTTGATATCTTGTGCAGCGTTAAAACTATGAAAGCTTCAATTCATTTGGACTTGTTAAAAATGCCCTCTGATAAACTTCTATTAATGCTTTCTGCACCTGTAGTTATAGAAGTTTCCCTAGTATTCAGAGAAAAGGGACCTGGACTAAAATGCTGCATGGAATACTCATCTCCATTTTCCATGAGACATTTGTTCTATAATTCTTACTGGACACCTGACTATATGCTTAGAATGAAAAGCAAGTTCCTTTGGTCAGGTGGCAAGTAGAGTTTTGCATTTAGCTGTTTCATTTCTTTCTAAGGGAGAGCTACAAAAGGATGAATGAACTGTCTAGAGATGTATCTCCACAAAGATTAATGAAGCAAAAATTGAAAAAAAATGGATTGAGTTGGGACTACATGCAATGGTGTCTCGCAGACTGCTCGAGATCCAAAGTGGACTGCTACATTCGTTCACAGTCTAGCCAGCCTGCATATATTACCTTCTCCATGCTCCATTCACTCATTTAACTAAAATGTGAGTGCCCACCCTGCAGTGAGTCCCAGCTGAGGTTTTGAAAAAGATAGACTCAATTTCTGGCCTCATGGAGCTTATAATCTGTTTTATGTGTTTATAATTTTTTTTGCATTGTCTAGAACATGTGTAGACACTTTGAAATCTAGTAGCAGGATGAATAGGTAATAAATGCCCTACAATTTTCTTAGGGATATTCTAGTTTTATTGATAAAGTGGTTTATACAAGATTCGTTTCAGGCTCTGGATGTTTGTCCAAATGACCAGGATACTATTTACCTGAAACATGACAGTATTTTACTTATATTTGCCCGGTGAAAGGAAGTCTGTTTTTTATATCTCCAAATAAGTCTTGTGGAATATTTTTCAGTTTAAATAGTTCATGATGTCAGCATGTCAGAGGTTTAAATTTACACAGTTAAGAGTCTTTCTAATGGGGCTCAGTAAGGCATGTATCCAAGCAGCATTTTGCCGACTTTAATCTTGAGCTTTATAGTAAGAGTTCACTATATCTATTTAATGTGAGAGAATGTGAACTGGCAATACATTATTCCATATGTTATATATTTATGAGGCCTGCATATCCAGAACTCACAGCCCAATTATTACTCTGGCCAGAGACCTTATTTCTAGATTCATGTTTTCTCCTCATGTACAGCTGTAAACCACAAGTGGAGTTTCTAATGTTAGACAAGGTGTATCCATTAGTTCCACTAAAAAGCTCTAACCACCGGAGCTCATTGATTTTTAGTTTCATATATCTTTAATGAGGAGATTAAATACTTGTTTAGGAAGAAGAGCTTAGCTTAAGTGGTGTTTGTTCCTTCAGCGTGTGCAGTTGAAGACCTCCATAATCTCTCCCATAGGTCCCGCCATGGAACAAGCCTTTTTACTCCGCCCCCCACCCCAAAAAAACTTAATGTACTTCTGTAATTGTGTAAATGAGCATATTATAATCATTTTTTAAAAAGCATTGAAAATAAATAACAACAGGAGAGACAACAGATATTTCTAATTGTCTGGTATCTGAGCATCTATTCTAGGTCGTCCATTATTCATTCTCTACAAGTGCCCAACAAAAATGCCAAGTCCAGTTTTCAAGTGAGGATACAATATATCTTGATCATGAATTGGTGTAGACTATGGGAAAAGAGAAATTCTAAATTCAAGGCCAAAAGCAGTTCCATCTCACTTCTCTTGGGTCATCAAAAAAAAAAAATTAAAACTGGCCACTGTTTAGAATATTCTTTAAGCATATAATAACTCTAAAATAACTACAGTGAGAGATGATACCAATTCACTGTTGGCATAATGAATGAAATATCCAGAGAGTAGCTCCACAAAGATTAATGAACTAAACAAAAGTGTGATCAGAATACAGATTATCAAACCACGTTGCTTGGTTGATTATGCATCATAACATATGGAAGGCTGCAAGTCCCTTAAAATAGGATCAAGCAGAGTGATATTAGCAGTGTCTGCATGCAGAGCTTTTTGTGTGTGGGTAAGCAAACCATACTCTAAAAGATCTGCTGCAGGTCCCTAGGTAATCTAACCAGACAGTGGGAAAAGAAGATCAATTGATTGCTCACTCTACTTAAAAAAAAAAAAAATACAATAAAGAAAGAAAAGTTTTCTCCTTCGGGGAACAACAGAGATAAGGTAGTAATGGGGGGTGAGGGGTGAGGGGAGAAAATGGAAGAAGCATGAGCATCTAGTAAAGACCAAATTAGTTAAAATGTATCTGGTTCCCTTAGAAAATGTTTTGTCATACCTTTAACAATCTTGTGATTGGTTCTCCGTAACACTGAAACAGTAACTAATAATTTCTAAGTACAAAATTATTTTTCATATTAATAATCTATGTAAGTCCAAACATCTGTCATTTAAACAAGTTTATTCAGAGGCTATGGCAGCAAGATAAGAATGTGATGGGAGATGCAAAATCCAATAATTCTCAGCCTGGGGGGAATATATTTATAACAAACACAGAAAAAGATAATATCCCTAATATGATGAGCTTTAAAAAAAATCATTAAGAATAACACAAACATCCTCAAAGAAAAAAAAAATAGGCAAATGACTGGGGTTTGGGCCAGGAACATGAAAAAAAGGCTCATAAGCACATTTTTAAACATCAAGCTTCTCATAATTTGATAGAGCATTTCTGAAAAACAATTTGACACTATATATCAGGATCCTTAAAATGTTCAGAATTTTTGGCCCAGTAATTCCACTTGTAGAAATTCATCCCAATAAAATCATTAGAAATATTTCTAATTACATAGAAACTAGATACCGAGAAGTTGGGAAAATTCTAGGTGTCTAACAACAACAACGAAAAAGGAAAACTGAAAGAAACTATGGTATATTCATCTAATGAAATATTCTTCAGTCATTAAAATTACATTGAATAATAATTTTAATGACATAAGAAAATGCTTATGATATAACCTACATGGAAAAAGCATTTATTTATTTAGCATGATCATAATTATGGAAACATATACATAGAGAAAAATAGGAAATATCTCAGTATCTTAATTGTGGTTATAGCCACATTATGGAAATGTACCTGTCATTTTTATTTTTTTCTTTATAACCTATTTTTTTCAATTTTTCTAAAATGAGTATGTTTTACTTCTAATTTGTTTTTAAGAAAAAAATTAACAACAATCAAAATGCCTCAGAAATACATCCACCCTCTAAGGAGAGCAGAAGCACAACTGAATCTATCTGACAAGTGCTGATTTAATATCCACCCCAATTTTTGTGACATCAAAACTTTACTTTAGCTACAATGTATCATTTGAGCTACCTAGGAGAGTGCAGATGGTGAAAAATAATAATATACTCCTACACCATAAAGATCTTGTTCTGTGGAAAATTTTTCACATGTAGAATATTAAATATCCTCCATAGTAATTCTTGCTGGTCCCAGAGGTCATTGGCAGTGGACACAGTAGCTGAGGAGAACTTTTTTCCTTCCATGTACATAGAGAGGTTAAATCTATGTTTTCTTGTATGGTGAATCGGTGTGCCATGATTCAGCTTAAAAGAAATGCTAGGCATGGAGAGTCCACTGCAAGTCAACTATTTTCAAAGACAGTATGTGTGTTGTTTGAAGATATATCGTCACTGTAGCTCAAAAGGGTAAAAAAGAAAAAGGCGATCTGCGAGGATCCAGCTACATAGCCAGTGCACTGATTTGGGTTCAAAATTCTCCACTTCCAAAAGGCACGACTGACCCAGAGGTTGGGACTGTGTGGTGGTTTAAGTTTTGCACAAGTTTAAAGTAGCCTTAATTTTGTTCTCATTTTCTTCTTTCTCCTTTTTAAGCTAACAACACTTCAGAAGATGATTCAGAAAATTACCTTTAGCATGCCCTAAAGGCATAACAATAATGCCCCTTTCTATTGAGCCCTGACCCCTCATATTTTTCTAGGCAAGACTTTGAGAGAAGTAGACAATTGAGAGGGTGAAAGGGGAAAATCTTCAAAAGCAGCATGCCTCTAAATTGATACCATGTAAATCTCGCGTAGCATCGGGAAACCACTGCTGGGGGTAAATGAAATGAATTCACTGGGGCATCTAATCCTATTCCTGGAACATTTAAAGGCTTTAAATGCACTGGCGAGCAAACAAACTTCAAAGCAATCATTACACCCCAGACATTGTTGCTTGTGTGGCTGAAATCTTTATGAGATTAGCCCCCCACAGGGAGAGAAGTTAAACACGGCCAGAACCACTTTGAAACTGCCAGGAGGATACCCATTTACCGGCCGAGAATCAGGGCAAATGTGCCTAATTCCCAGACCCAGATCCAGACGTCACCTATGGAGCCGAACACTCTACCCCACTCTCCGCAGCGGAGCCTTGTTTCTGGGCTTGGAAGCCACATCCGCAACCAACACTGCTGGACCAGCATCAGAATTCAAGGTTCTCGTCTTCACTGACCAAATATTAAATGCCGGATGGCACATATTGTAAAAGGATGTGACTAAGAGGTTTTAGTTGTGGTTGTTCTGTTTTGTTTCAAATATGTGAAAAATGATGAGCAAAAATAGGAAAAATTATTTATTGTTAGGTTTTTTCCTATCAACTTTTTGACTCTTATACTTGTCAAATACTCCCCTAAGTTTTCTTCCTGTCTGATCCCAATCCTAAATCTATAAGGCAAATATAATATTTCATTAGTTAACCAATTTATGAATTAAACTTTGGCTATTCCTAAACTAGCAAAGTGATTTTTACTTACATAAACGGGGCTTGAAAAGTATTAATTCATTCAACCAATATTGACTTCCCTACCATATTAGACAAACAAAATTGATACTAATGCTGTAAAGACATAAATCAAATGGAATCATTTCATCACAGGGCTCTAGTTCCATGGTGGATATTGTAAGGCAAACAAATCTGAGGATCCAACATGGCTGTTTCAGGTGCACAGAGGAAGGACAAGCAGATGGTGATGGAGGCTTGAGTATGTTTTCTTCCTTGATATTTTCATACCCATGGTTCTTAATTTCTGAAATTCTACATTCCTGGGATGAGTCTGTGCTATCAATTTTCAGACTTAAATTTCAGAGATTGGAGTTATTTCTATTTGATTTGTCTTTGTCAGTTCACACTGAAAATTTTATGAGAACATAAATCAGTTTTTATTTACTCCCTGACATGATGCTGCCAAATGAATTTGGTTTTCTCTGAACATCGTGGCCAAAATGTTTCTCCGTTTCCTTAAAGGGACTGTTCTTATCGAGGGAAAGTGTTGGCACAGCCTGGAGTCACTACTGTGGGGAGGCAGAAAGGTCTATTCAGGTACATGTTTCTGTCACTCCTCAACTTTCATAGAAGTATGTTAATCCTACTCCCAGCGGGACTAACAGTTGAAGCATATGGCTCAGCCAGGCTAGCCAGTTACCTAGGCCAAGTACTTAAAAATCTCAAGCTCAAATAAAAAAGAAAATAAGAAAAATGAGAGAGAGGGAGAGAGAGAGAGCCTCAAGAGGATGCAGAACCCATCCAGTCCTTAGTATACTTTAAAATCTGTCTTCCATTATACCATTCCAGCAGGAAGCATCACCCCTCAAGTACATTCTATTAGTTCCCTAAAGATTTATTACTTTGTTGCTTTGGGGTATAACTCTACCAGGCTATGTAGTAGAAAATTGTAAGTAGGCTCACTGTAAAAGTACTGTAAGAATATAGTCTTCCATGTTCCAGGGCTCTCTCTGAGAATCCACAAGAGAAATTTGTCTCTGGGCATAGAATGGGAAAAAATTAGAATATTCATGAGCAATGACCTGGCTTGTTTTTTATCTCATTAAACATTGTGAATCATAAAGCTGATCAGGTCTTCTTTAAGCTGGCTGCTCAAAATTTTAGAGCCACACGCATGGCCCAATTCACTCAAGAATAAAAAACTCCCAACATCTGATGCATATACTAGTCTCAATTCTGATTTCTTATTATCTTTCTAATATTCTTGTGCTTTACCGCATTCCTTCATCTATTTTAAATGTTAATTCCATCTTGTTGGATTGTGTACATTTTGTTAAGTAATCTTAAATCTTTTGTTGAGTATAATATTTACACAAAATAAAAGCAATAATTAAATATCACCATTCTCAAACATGCCCCTTTCCATCTCATCCTTGGAAGGCCCTAGCTATTGTTTCCTGACAATGCTACTAATATTTGCCAATCCAGCAGAAAGTTTTACACAAATGAACTGGTGTAATAGGATGTTAACCTATAATAAGAGCTTGCCACATCACAGTCACACTACGGGAGATCTGCCATTGATTTTTCAGTAAATATGGCAAGTGGTAAAAAATATAGTGTGTGCTCCTCAGCACTAAATTTTTCAGTGACCATTTTTCCTTCTGCTGTTTTCCATTCTGCTGTCTTCAGATGATATTTAATAAAATGCTCTCTTTTCTCAGTATATGTGCTTATATTGACATGGCTAATGAGATCTGTACTAAAGTTGTCATCTGTTTTGCTATTTAATGCATTTGTAAAGCTTGCCTTCATTCTTTAGTAAAGCACAAAAAGCAAATTACATGGAAAAAAAATTACTGTGTCATGGAATTAAAGAGCAAGCATAGACCATGCCTCCCCCCAGGTCCTTTAGGTTATTCAAATCCTTACAGGCCAAAAGACAGTTTCTTAACATCTCAAAAAGTGAAACTCAGAATATGGTAAAAGTGCATGACAATTGTTGGAAAAGTCCTGTTTCTACTTAGCCTTGGCTGTTCCTTCTGGAACTCAGCTACCTTTGTTTATTATTCTGTTCTCATTTAACATAAAAATAATCACTATCTCTAATATGAACCCTTTAGAAGGTCAGGTGTGATGTGATCAAGATGTCATTGGAGAATGCTTCCTCCCTTTCACACAAGATGGCATTTACCTTGCAAAGTTGTTATAATCCAGGGTCTGGTCCTCTGATTTGTGCAAGCTCTGAAATCTGATTTTGTCAGCAAGGGGAGAAAGGAATTACTGGTCATGGGAAGATGTAATCAACAGAGTTCACTGAGATGAACAGGTAGACCCAACTTCTTTTCTTGGCGGCATGACTAATCCTTTAGCTGACTTAGCAACTCTCTGTTCCTAGGTATGCAGGCCATCAGAAAACTGGAATATGGGAAGTCTATTATTCAATTAGTTGTTCCACAGACTTTGAACACCAAGCATGTGAAGACACATGAGATACCAAGTCAACCAAGATGGATTCCCTGACCTCAAGAAGTGTGTAGTCTACTTGGCAGACAAAGACACAAAAACACAAGTTTTATGACAGTATCAGCTTTGGTTGAAAATCTGTGTTGTGGATGTTCAAACACATCATATCAAGTTAGGCTCTGTAATGTGAAAATATGTGCCTGTGGAAGAGGAATATTTAAAATCTGCTGCCCGAGACTCCCTCTTCTACAGAAAGTGATTACACAGAGAATCGGAATCAAATCTGATTCTCTGTGTAATTGTTTTATAATTTATCCATCAGAGAGGAATCTTCTTTCCCTTACTGTCAATGTTTCCCCTTTATCTACACACAGACTCCACCATGTAAAGAAGATAGTTTTTTAGTTTTTTTTAAGATTTTATTTATTTATTTGACAGAAAGATAGAGAACACAAGCAGGGGGAGCGGCAGGCAGAGGGAGGGGGAGAGGGAGAAGCAGGCTCCCCACTGAGGAGGGAGCCTAATGCAGGCCTAGATCCCAGGACCCTGGGATCATGATCTGAGCCGAAGGCAGACCCTTAACAGACCAAGCCACCCAGGCGCCCCAAGAAGACAGTTTTAGGGCGCCTGGGTGGCTCAGTTGGTTAAGCGACTGCCTTCGGCTCAGGTCATGATCCTGGAGTCCCAGGATCGAGTCCCACATCGGGCTCCCTGCTCAGCAGGGAGTCTGCTTCTCCCTCGGACCCTCCCCCCATCTCATGTGCTTTCTCTCTCGTTCTCTCTGTCTCTCAAATAAATAAATAAGATCTTTAAAAAAAAAAAAAAAGACAGTTTTAAAGCCACCGTTGCTCAACTCTGATTGCTTAAATTACATAGTTAAAAAATACAAACCTTCAATGACTGGAAAATGAAATCCAACTATCTTTGTTGGGATATCATGAAAGGCCTATATTTCCCACCTTGTGTTCTTCATCTCCTTTCTCCATCCATTATACTCTTGCTAAGTAAACCATTTACTTTATTCAGTCAGTCTATAAATATTTGTTCAACACCTACTATGTGCCAAGTACTATACTTACGATGGTAAACAGGAAAGAAGTCAATAGACGCACTGGTTCCCTCAGCCTGGAGGCGATTTCGGTTCCATTTGTTTCATTAGAAGCTACTTAATATTCAAAGTGTAGCTGAAATTTCACTTCCGAAATTATATTGCCTGGAATCTACCCAGATGAAAGAAATCTTTGCCTGTTACACATATTCTAATCATCAGTCCCAGGTATTTTCTTGCAGGGCTTAATTACCTCCCAGTTATTTTTACCTTCACTTGACTACTAGTATGGAGGTCTCCTGAGAGCAGGATTTCGTAGATGATTCACCTTGGTTTCCTCTCGGCATTTTAAACATAGTAGTTGCACATGGAATACATGAACAGAGCCAGATTCTTGCAGTATTTCTGGAGCTAAAAACCTAAAGGTACAATGATTTAAGAAGACCTCATCACAAAGCTTTGTGTCCTCCATGGATATAGGAGCGTGTTTTTATTTTGTCAAAAAAATAATTTAACTTTACTGCCATTCAAATATGCCATGCCATTTCAGTTTGTATTTGTATATTAAATTAAATATACAAATTTCTTGTTACTTGTTTTATAGCTGCTCTTACAGAAAATAAAGTTTTTCTCTTTTTAATATCCGATACACAAAAATGTTGGCAGATCATTTCCTCTCAAAAGCTACACTGATTTTCATGGTCCTTCTCCAGGTATTTGATGTTAAGCATGTATCACGTAAGAAAGGTATCTTTGAACAGATTTGCTGCTCTGTTGGCTATTGGCTGAAAAAGGGTCCCGGGATATTCATTTCTGGATAGTTTTACACCATAAAGAAATTAAGATAGAGTGTCTTAGTTTCACGTTGACCTGAGAGAGGAAGAAAACATGAATCCCAAGGAATTGTCATTTAGGCATTTATGACCAGATCAGTGTAAATTTTACTTTAGCACCTGCTGTTCTTTTTATGTCAGCGTCCTGGAAGTGGCAAGGCCATGCAGCTCAGTGGACACCTCGGAAATGTGTGCCTTAAATCCACCAGAAAGCCCAGGTGAATTAAAGAGTCATGATAGCATCTCCTCCCGACCTCTTTGTCTAATTCCCTCATTTTCCCAGAGGTCAAACCTATTGTTTCAGACTAACTCTGTTTTCTGTGACTTCACATAGCCTGACTGCCCTCCTTCTTTCCTAAATTTTATATTTGACATGCCAATCTCCCCCCATTACGGATAATTGCTTCCTTTTTTTTTTTTTTTTGGTCAGGAAAGCTACATTCCTTTAAAGACCATTTCCCATGGTTTTTTTGCTCCAGTCCATGAGATACAATTAATCTCACCCATTTTCCATGTGTTGCCCCTCAAATTAGTCTGGCAAATATGGGACTTGTGAGATTATTCTTGAGCTGTATGCCATTTGGGCTTGAACCCTGTTAAATGGTAAATATTTTGGATACATGGGACGTCTCTTCATTATCAACCAACATTATATTTTCTTTATAATCTCAGTGACTAACTGCAGGCATGTTTTAAAATGTCCACCTGATCATTTTTAATCCCAAGAAAAATTTAACTTGTGTGGTTTACTTAGAAAAGAGAATGGTTTTCCTTCATATACCTTACCAATGATGAAGTTCATAGATGTTGGAATTATCTACCTAGAAAAGAAAGAAGAAGGTAGGCTTTAAAATTTAAACAAAAACAACAGCAAAAACCAGAGAGGGAGGCAAACCATAAGAAACTCTTAACTCTAGGAAACAAACTGAGGGTTGCTGGAGGCTAGGTGGGTGGGGGAGATGGGGTAAATTAGTGATGGATATTAAGGAACACTTGATATAATGAGCATTGGGTGTGATAGGCAACTGATGAATCACTAAATTCTTCCCCTGAAACTAATACTACACTATATGTTAACTAACTTGAATTTAAATAAAATCTTATTTTTTTTCTTTTTCTCCTCTTTTCTTTTTTTTTTTTTTGTTGTTATAATTATGAGAGGCATTTTAGGGAGAGTGACTTTAAATATCAACTTAGCCTTTCTTACTGAATTAGGTAATACTGAAAGGAAAGAGGATTGACCTGTCAGAGGTAGAAAAGTTTAAATTCAGTGAGAATAGAGTAGAGTTTTTGGAAAGAATAACTCTAGTTCTAATAGGATTTTATTCCAAGAATTTGAATACTTAAAAGACTGAGACTAGACACCTACATCCACAAAGAGAAGCTGCCAATTATCTGGTGAGTTGAGCAGTTAGCTATCTGCTGAATTTAGCCAATCTGGAAAAAAAAAAAAGAAAGAAAGAAAAGTCTAGCCTCAAACTCCTACTTTCTCAAAAGTGGATTAGTTTTATCTGAAATATCTGGCTAATTAATTCAGTTCTACACTCCATTTTGCCTGTGTGGACAGAGGTTGAATGTTGTGTTCAGATCCAATTCTCAGAGGTAGGGAGGCTTTGGGAGGGCATCGTTTACATTAGTGTTCCTCAGAATGACATTATAGTTCAGTGAATGAATATAGAATTAGACTAACTTGCACATTCAAACAATGTTTGATTACTTGGGAAAATACAGGTATAAGCCTGGCATGGATTACCCTAAACCATAGGCATTTGACAGAGAATCAAATTAGGCACCAACTCAACTGTTATGAAAATTTCCATTTAAAAGGAGAGTTGTGTTGAATATATTTGTGCCCCAGCTCTGACACTTCTGTAAATGATTTTAACATCTCAAAGCCCAGATGAAAGTATTATAATTGCTGAGAAATAGAAATATCACCACCAAACATAAGAGGATCCTTTTATTATTCTTAGTAGTAGAGAAATTGATCCAAACTTTCCAAAGTGTTGGTGAGACAAATGCAAGACCATAAATCAGTACGTGAGAGCAATGACTCCAGATCCCTCTCTTCTTGCTTCCTTTGCCAAACCCAGATGTAAATTCGAATTACACAACAGTAAAATAGTTAAAGGACTATTAACAAACTCAAGAGGCAGAAAACTGAGGCAAGAAAGCAACCAGATAGTTCATTTCTGAATAAACAGAAATTCTTCAAGAAGTTTGTGAGAAAAAAATCATGCTACTCAGGAGGAAAAAAATGTCCAAGTCTTCGAATAGTAACATTTTTTTAAAAGATTTTATTTATTTATTTATTTATTTATTTGAGAGAGAGACAGAGACAGAGACAGAGAGAATGAGCGGGGGAGGAGGGGTAGAGGGAGAGGGAGAAACAGGCTGAGCAGGGAGCCCAACATGGGGCTCCATCCCAGGACCCCAGATCATGACCTGAGCCGAAGGCAGAGGCTTAACTGGCTGAGCCATGCAGCCGCCCCAAAGAGTCATATTTTTTTAAACACCGAGTTAGCCTATAATTTTCCCCATGAAATTAAATAAAATACAGTCAGCCTTTCAAAACTTTAATAATTCCATAAATGTAGGATTAAAATGATTTATAGAACAATGGGATTCCTTTTCAAGGCTAGCCATTTATACCAACAACCACAAAAAGATATGGCAGTTGTTTTGCATTTTACTGGCCTTACTTTGGACTACAATGAACCATCAAGATCTTCTATGATGTGGATGTTAAAATTGTGAGTTGGCTCGCCTGAGGCTAAACTACTCTGTAAGGACAACTCTAGCAAATAGTCCAATTTCTGCCTCTGAAAATTAAAAATTATAAATTGCTAGAGAACTTTGGTATGCAAACAGCTGGGAGACCCAACTAGTAAAGAGAAAGACATATACCACTCAACAGCAAAGTTAATCTCACCTCAAACCAGCAAAGCTGCATTAGATAAATGCTTGCCAGACTTCACATTTAGCTGGGGGCTATGAACATCATGTTATTTCCAGCAAAAAACCTGAACAGTGTATCCTAACACCCCACCCCATCCCCACATTAACCATAAAAATATCAAAGAGATTATAGACAGTCTGTTGTTTAGCAAGACCTGGCAAATTCTCCCCGCTTTCAAGTATAAGCAAAGCAAACAACAAACTAGATAGCGATTATATATTTTTAAAAATCTGTAACATAGGAGAAAAGAAAAATTGGTCTAATGAGGTAGAGGGAATGAAACCTATAAAAATTATTTTTAAGTAAATAAGAAAAATGAAGAATACCTCTATTTTAGAATGCATTGCTTTGTTCTCAATAAAACATACGAAAACATAAACTTTATCACACAAGATAAGATGAAAGAGAGTGTTATTAAAAGATAAAGTATAAAGCAAACCAGCTGCATTAGGAATGAGGGTTGTGGCATCATTTCAGTTTCCCCTCACTTCTATCACTCATAGCAAAAAAAATAAAAAAATAAAAACAATAATCTCCATCTCATGAAACCAAGACACAGTCACAACCCTGGGTCTCAGCTTATTTAAAAAAAAAAAAAAAGCTTGCAAATACAATGAATTTAAGATGAAATCAGAGAAGAGCCCTGAGAGCATGTGCAAAGTTCTATAGTTCTCCTAGAGGATGCAGTGTTTCTTAAAGCTTCTAGATGTCAAATTAGCAAAAGCCCTAAGCAGCAGTGTCAGAGTGAGAACAGTCACATCTGATGGTGTGGGCAATATACAAGTTGGTCTAGGGGCCCCTGGGTGGCTCAGTCAGTTAAGCATCTGCCTTTGGCTCAGGTCATGATCTCAGGGTCCTAGAATCAAGGCCTGTGTGAGGCTCCCTGCCTGCTCAGCGGGGAGTCTGCTTCTCCCTCTCCTCCCCACTGGTGCTCTCTTGCTATCTCTGTCTCTCTCAAATAAATAAATATTTTTAAAAAATAAAAATAATACATGAGTTGGTCTAAACAACGTTTTTCCACACATTTTTATAAAGGAGTAGCTAAATGAAGTATTATAAATATGCAGTAGTTAAAAAGAATGTAGCAGATTTGTGTATGTCAAGGTTACATTACGCTAATATACACCCTTGGTACTATATGAGAATTTTAACAAGTGCAAATATTATTTTATTTTTTTAAATATTAAAATTTTACTAAAATGTAAAGTCTGGGGTGAAGCAAACCCTAGGGGAAAGCCTTCAGATGAGTCATCTTTGAAAGAAGCAGATGGAGAGAATATCAAAGTCAAGGAGCAATCAACTTGGAGGCATCTAATGAAAATGAAAGAAATATATACTCAATCATGACATGAAGTGCATTAAAATGATAAGGTTTCACTGTGAACCACATATACCTTCTATTCTGATGAGGAAAAGGAAACTGTCGTACAACAGGAGTGACATGCAAAATATTTTTAAAAACCGTGTGAGTCACATACTAACCAATTGGAACAAATCCTGGCCAATCAGAACTGAAGGAAATACATGAGAATAGAGAGGGCAAAATTATTCTTATATGCCAATAATATGATTACATACATAGAATCTCCAAAAGAATCAAATAAAAAAAAGTAAAGCATAATAATAATTCAGCAAGGTGAATACGAAGATCAATAGCTTTCCCATACACAATTGAGTTAGAAAATAGGATAGGAAATATCACATTTTAACAAGTAACAAAAAAACCCCAAAGTGACTAGAGATAAATATAACAAGAAATACTGACTTGTTTGGAAAAAACTATTTTAAACTATTAAAGGACCTAAAAGAGGTGAGAAACCAGAAGATAAAACTTGGTTTTAAATAGATGAATTAATACTGTATGGATGAAATTCTCCATAAATGAACCTATAAATCAAGTGTAATTTCAATGTAAATATCAGTGTGATTACTAGAGGGAAAAGAGGTGCCTGATAGCAGTCATGAAAACTGTGGGGCTTGGAGGGGTGGAGAATCTAAGTAGAACATTCATACAAAATAATAAAACATATTCTAAAGCTATAGAAATTAGAACTGATGTTTATCCAAAAATATACAGCATATCAGTTGAGGAGAACAGAGAGTTTAGAAGTAGGAAAAATGCATTATTCATATTAGATTATAATTAATATGACATTTTTAAATCAGAACAGTGGGGAAAGAGTGATTAATTAAATGATGTTAGAATGCCCATTTTATGTTATTAAAAAACAAAACTAAATCTCTATCTAGCTCTTTATACTAAAATATGTTTTGGATGGATTCAAGTTACATAAGCAAAAAAGGAACTGTTAACAGTTATAGAACAATATATCTATTTAAAAAAATATTGGAGAAAGGCAGATCATAAAACTTAAAAAACATTAAAAATTACTGTATTTTATTTCATAAAAAATCAATATATTAACATAATAAGCTCTTGCAAATTAATAACAACATGAATATAATGGGAGAAATAAGAAGAAAAAATGTGAACATAATGAGTATGAACAAATAACAATGGATTAGAAATTCTTGAGAATTGCTCAAACTCTTCCCTTTAGAATTAAGGAAATGGGTCTTAAAACCCCTTAGATAGTGTTTCCCAAATTCAATTTAGGAAAAGACAATAAGTTTGGTAATATACAATGCTGGCAAGTAACAGGGATAAAAGGCTTGTTCAAAGACTGTTGCCAGAAACAAAAATTGTCATAAACTCATTGGAAGGCAATTGGCACCATCTATGCAAATTTAAAATACACACTATTTTTTGACCCATGAATTCATTTCTAGAAATCATTTTATAGTTATCCCCTATGGAAATGGAAAAACCTATGTACAAGGATGTTTATTGTAGCATCGTCTATAATAACAAAATGCTAGACACAATTCAATGTCCATTTCAAGGGAACGACTAAATAAAGTATTATAAATAAATTAGGAGTATACAATAGTCGAAAAGAATGTGGCAGATTTATGTATGTCAAGATTATATTATGCTAATATAATATACCCTGAGTACTATATGGAAATTTTACCATGTGCAAGTATCATTTTCCTTTTTAAAATATTAAAATTTATTAAAACACTAATTTTAGAAATATCTCAATAAAAATAGTTATGTTACATAGAAACGTATTCAGGGACGTAAAGGATACAATGGTAAAATTAACATTCACATATGACACAGGAAAGGCCAGAGAAGTAGGTTAAAGAGATGAATGCGATAAAGGGCAGTAACAGAGATGCCCTCGGTGGTGGTGGTTATTACATGATGTTCCTTAGTCAAGGCAGTGGCAGGGAAAGGACACATTCAAACAGAATATATTGGTAGCAACTCTAGCTTATTATTTCATCAAATCTGAGATTCTACCAATTCTAAAATATACCATTATTTTCAGGTTCACTATGAAAAAAAATGCTGCCAATTAAACTGTGGCATAAAATGACTTTCTAACCATTGATCATAATGTGCATCCTAATTTCAGAGACATTAAAATGGGAAAATGCATCTTATAATTGATGCAATATTGTATATGAAAAATAGCCGATACCTAGAAATATCTTGGCAGCAATTGTGAATTTCAATGGTAAATACAAAATCCTCTCAGCAATCAGGCAAGAAAAAAATTACAAAGAAATAAAAATTAGCCCAGCCTTAGCTTTCTTTTCATTATTGAATGCCAGAAGACGTTGGACAAATCTCAAGAGATTTGAATAGGAAAAGATGAGATCCAAGAATTCCATGCTCTGCCAAGTTATTTTTTTCACATACAAAGGCAATGAAAAAATATTCTCAAATAGAGGGCTCGGAAAATATATTACTATATTCCCCAAAAACCTACTCAAAAAACACATTCCTGATGATCACACAGTGTGAATCAAAGGAAAAACACAGGTCAGAGTATAAAGGACTAAGTTAATTTTTAATTTCACTAAATTAGAATTAAATTTATAAATACATTAAACAAAATTCAATGTAAAATAAATAATTTTGAAGGATTTTATATATAATGGCAGAAATTGTGATTTAATAATTAGCAATAATTTCAAAATAATCTGAGCCTCTTCAGATTATATCAGCAACATTGGAAAGTATTGGGGAAGTAGGACAAAACAAGACACATTCACTATGTTAGGTAAGGAAAATTGTCCTATATCACTTGTTTCAGAGTTTTTAAAATTAATTTTCTTAAAATTATAAAGTAGGAAACAAATTGACCCAAAATGTCATCTCATAAAAGATAACTGTTGATATTTAAAAATAAGTCATAAATGCATATAGTTTTAAATTTTCAGGCAATAGATGGAAAATTAAGTTTATTTTCTGCCCCAGACACACACACACACACACACACACACACACACACACACACACACATTTAAAAAATGTTTACACTAATGTGATCATACTACATAGGCTAGAGAATATATTAGTACGTTCAGATTATACTGTACAAAATTATTTCTGCTTACTTAGCATCCTTTTCCCTCCTTCAGGAAATACATTTGTTTTTTCTAATAGACAACAAATACCATATGGTTTTGGAGGGCAGGGGAGTTGGCCTTCCACGTTTTAGGAATGAACATAAAACACTAAAAAGGCAGCAACTTTCCTGCATGGTATTTAAGACCGCTGAAAGAGAGCAGGTCTCTCGTCTCACCTGAGATTGTGAGCAATTAAGACGTGAAGAAGCCTATAGATGCTTGGTCATCTTCTCTGCCATTTGTCAAGACCTTCCCTAAGTTACGTAGAGTGGGTAACTGCTATAACAAATAGATCCAAAAATGAATAATGGCCCAAACACAAAAGAAGTTTATTTGTTGCTCACAGGAAGGTTGAAGGTGGTTCCAGTTTGGAGAGGTGTGGTGGAAGAAGTCTGAGCCAAACAGCAAGTCAGGGACTCAGATTGTCAGAGGTCCCTCCATCTTCAGCAACAGGCTTTCAAGGACACCTGGGCTCGGAGGATGATGTTAGGTGATTTGGGAGATGCAGGCCTAGAAGAGGCTCACATCCCTCCCACGCACATTCTGTGGACTAAAACTCAGTCACATGGCCACACCACACTGGGGAAGACTGGAAAACATGGTCCATTTGTGTCATAGGAAGAAGAGGAAATGGGTTTTGGTGAGCAGCTAACACTCTCTGCCACAGTCTTCCACTAGAAAGGCATGGCTTCCAGATAAAGTCTTGGATCCCTTGATGACACACAGGCCTTTCTATCAGGTTCAGATGTGGTTTCTCAAGGTAACTCCCAATTCCAACACAATATTTCATGGTAACACAAGAATAAGATAACTGTAATACGAGAATGTCGCTGGGATTGTCTGTGTACTTGGTATTGAACTGTGGCTTTGCTTTAACTTCTCCAAATTTGTGAAATGTCCTTTGTCTCCATGGGCGATATTCTCTCCCACCCATTCCTAAGAGAATATCCTGGAGTTTTAAATCCTTTCCCCAGTTCCATTCAGAGGCCTGAAGCCAAAAACTCGCTATTTCAAGAATTTTTAAATGAACAATGTTAAGTACTTATATATTTTGGCCCATATACTAAACCTCCTGGGACCTCTTAATACAGCTCTCCCTACATTATCCTTTTCTTTCAGAGATCTTTGTATTACTTATTTTTTAGCTCCTCATTACCTCTTTGTAGAGGAGGAGAATGAATTCTGTGAGATTATAAACATTTTCCCAAAACTCCATTCCCTCTTGGTCAAGAGAAACCAATATGGGGAACCCCTAAATTTGTCCTTCTACTCTGACATTTTGCCGGTAGGTAAATGTTTTGCAGGGAAGGACAAATAATTTCCCTCGACTCTTCCAAGTTCTTGGCTGAGACCCCCTGGAATAAAAGACAGATTAGCAAAAGAAAAACAAACAGAAGCTTATTAACATGTATACCTCATGTATACATGGGAGATAGCTAAGAAAATAGTAAAACTCCCCAAAATGGACCAAGCCATTATTTTAAATACCATCTTCAGCTAAAAACAAAAGAAAGATGTTGGGGTGGGGAGAGGCAATTCATGGGATGTGAGAAGAGGAAATGTTTGAGATGAGATGTCATGTAGCTAATTATTAATAACATACAAAAACACAGAATGCCATTGCTATAGCACGATCCCAATTCTGCAACCATATTAAAGCCTGGAAGGAAATAAAACTAGTAACAAACATGGTTATCTCTTAGTTCTAGGATCACTGATGATTTTTATTTTATTCTTTTTGACTTTACTATATTCCTCATATTTTCTATGCAACAAAAATATTCAAAAAAATAAATAAATACCAGTTATGTTTCAGTTCTCTCTGTTTTAAAGAAGTTATCATTACTTAATTGATGGCTTCTGCATAACGCTAGAGGAAAAAAAATGAAATAAGATAATCAGTTCATCTGTGGACAGGCTGTGTTATTTCTAGTGCCCAAAGGACTTGCATGAGATCAGTTTACACTTGTGTAATGGGGAAAGGAAAGGGAAAGAAAACTCAGTGTGAGAACAGTGTGAGCCATGTTCAAATCCACTGCTCACAGCAGGGAAAAACAATTGCTTCCTCTCCTGTTTCCAGTGACCTAGCGTGTGTGTGGATCACAGTGTCGGAAAAAGTATCCCAAATTGTCTTCAACATGGCTTCCCTCTGTTATTTTTACATTAGTTAATGCCTGGTCCAAAGGACCCTCTGAGAAACCCTCAAAGCCTTGTACTGCCCTGATTCTCTTGGGCCAAAAAGTCTTCAAATAGACATCTGCTTATTTTATGAGACAGACAGTTTCATAATAGGAGTCAAGGACCCCGACAACTACCCTGTGCCCTAAGAATGATTGCATCATTAATTTCTAAGGACACTACTAAACTCTTTAAAATAATTCTCTGTTATTTTAGACCCCTGTAGACTGGGAGAACTCTTTTGTAAATGGGTATTATTTCTTTGCAAAGAAAAATAGTTTGCATATTATTCTTCCCAGATTGCTTGTTTACTGCTTCTATCAACCTCAATCATGAAAGCTTTCAGGGTAGGTGCTGGGAACAAAGATGAAAACAGATGAATTTAAATGTTTGTTTATAAAGATGTTTGAAGGGATTAATTTTTATCTGGCCATTTAAATAGGATTAAAGGGATTACCTTGAATAGTAAAGACACATTATAAAAACCTATGCTGTCTCTAATTAATAGGTTCAGATATGAATATAAGATATGTCAAATTATTACAGAATAGCCTATGATTACATTATTTTTAAATAATGGAAAGGAAACTCATGAGTCATTAGTGAAGAGATGACTTTGGAATAAGGCAAACTCATTCAGCAAATACAATGCTTTGCAAGACACATTTCCTATTTATATGTACAGTTAATAACATCTATTATGCAGTCTTAGTCCTGGAAGCCTGTGTTTGTTGAGAGAAATACTTTAAAACAGAAGCTTAATTACATAGTGCTTCAGCTTCTCTGGCAACATCAAAAGGGAGAAAATCATTTGTGCTTTAATGAATAATTTGAAAGGGGAAAATAAGTTCTCAAGTTGAGAACTCTACAAGTTAGAGGCAAGAAGAATGAGGGAGGAAGAAAATGTGAGATTATAATTTAGTTTTTCAGTATATGACAACAAAAGCGATAAGGGGAAAAAAAACTCTACAAAAGCCTTGTGGTTTCTGTCCTGGGGTTTTGCCTCTGAGACTTAACTCAGTCACATTATAAATGGAAATATTTATTTTCAAGGGAAAGAGTCCCCTTAAGCTCTCTTTAGCCAGATTTCTCCCTAAACACCATTAACTGTCACATTTTGAAGAAAACTACTGAAGAAAATTAGTGACCCATGCCAAGGAACCAATAGGTGACAATGGGTTTTGCAAATGGTTTTAACTTGATTCATGATTCTGACCAAACAAACAAACAAACAAACAAACCCACAAATTAGGGTTATAAAAATCATTATCAGTTTGTACATGTTGATAGCAAGAAGGTATAAACCTGGTATTACCTGATTTACCTTGGAGATCTTAGAAGTGGACAGATAGGCTTATCCTCTGGTACAATGCATTTTATAAGGTAAAGAGATGTTAGAACCACTAAATGCTCTCATTTAGTAAAAGAGGTGCAAAGATGTGGACGGTCCATAGATGAGAGCCGAGTTCTAACCTCTAGGCTCTGGATCTATCAGTAGTTCATTGACTGAGTATGAAACGAGGAGTATTTCTTTTAAGGACGGTGAGTATTTACCAGAACTGTGCTCAAGTCCAGCCTCAGGCAAATCCAAGAACAAAACCAAAATTGGTCTTTGGTTCCCTCTTTCTATCCTACTGTGTGGCAACTTTTCCCTACCCATGGTTCTTTGACCCAGCAGGATCCCACGGGACCCTTGGGCCACACCCACTCCTGTCAGTATCTCTTAATTTGCACAGCACTGGTAATAATCAGTTACACATTACCTTAATGAAGAGTATTCTCCTTTCAAACTTGGACACTCAAAAGTACAGTATCGTATCTCAAAGGAATGGATCCTACCTCCTCGTTTTCATTCTTCTCTTTTTGCTTTTTTCAACCAAGGATGAGACTAAAATAGTCCACTAACTTCTGTCACATACCAAACATTTCTATTATAAACACGTCATATGTGCAAGAAAACAAGGTGACTAGTTTTTGCTTCTTAAGTTTAAATGTGGAAAAATCTTCAGCAATTGACAGTGTCTGCATTTACTTTGATGACATTACACTTGTGAGAACTTTCTACAACCGACTAGATGAACACCAGCACCAAAATCTCTGCTTTGCAACTTGCTGGCTGTACCTCAAAGGGCAAAATACCTAAAATAAAATGAGAACAATGGGCCCATTTTCTTCCTTTCCTTCCACATTTGCCTAATTCTTCTTCCTCTTTAGCTCATGCTGCTTTATCGGTTTCCCCTCAAGTGATGAGCCTTCTGTCCTCTCAGGACTGGACTTTCTCGAAGTCACTGACTACAAGAGAATGCAAGATAGAACATGACCGTAACCATCACTGGGGTTCCAGATTCCTAGCACTGTTTTCCTACATGACACCACACGTGAAGACCCCAAATACACCGCAGGTGTGGCTGCAGAAATCAAAAGGAAAACTAGATCATCATTTAACACGATGGCATTCGATTTTGAATTTTACATCTTGGGCTCTCCTGGTTGCCTTATTTAAAGCCCTTCTCTTTGCCAACACTTCTTTTGAACTCTGAGAGACGCATCCATCATGATACGAGATTGGATCTGTAGCTCGAGGAACTAGAATAATAATCAGAGGTGTATATATAAACTGAAAGCCTCTGCATTTCTCCAAACCAGCCCTTGTTGTAGGAATGCTAAAATAATGCTAATGCAAGAAAAGATATTCCAGTGTCATTTTAGATTTCAGGCATTGCACATTTGTACCCATGATTATGTCAAAATATACACATAGGCATCATTTGAGGGAGAATTTATTATAAAAGAAAATATTAAAAAAAAATAAAGCTAGACTGACCTTGCTTTATTTATTTATTTTTTAAATCAGTGCTTGAACTGGAGTTGAATAAATTTGTCCAGCTTAACATGAAATTGGGTTGGTCTGAGAATAAAAAATAAACCCAGTAAGACTGTTCATGTGGAGTGAAAAGAAGAGAACAGAAATGAAGCATAAAACATCTCCCTTCTGGCATTAAAAAAGAAAAAAAGTATTGGCTTTTTTTAATCAAATCTACCTTCAAAGAATATTATGTTGTATGTGAAAAAATAAAGAATCAAATGCTTTAGAAGCAAGGGGATTCATGTTAAATGGTGAGGATATCTACCTAGGGGATAAAGGGGAAGATATAAGAACGCTGATATTGGTGGAGGTTTTTTAGGTCTGGAGGTCAGACACATCTAGACACAAAAGCAAGAGGCAAGAATTAATGAAGGTTTACCTTTCAGGTTTTCACACCCTTGTGAATTTTACTCTCTTTCCTTATATTTAGACTCTCTGAGTGCCTGGGGCAGGGAGGGGGGGATTTTTTTTTTTTTTTTTTTTGAGAGACACATCAAATCATTTACTTTAAACCAAGTGAAATTCAATTGGTTCCTATTTTGTTTCCTGGACCCAATGATCACGAGGACTAAGGTATTATTTCTACTTCACTTGTTCTTGGCTTTTTGAATGCAGTGTTCAGTGAAGTCCGTGTTCCCAGTTTCCTTCCATCCAAACCAAATGAGATATGTATAAATTGATTCTCTTTTGCTACTTTTTATTACCTTTCAGGTCTGTTTGTTTACCATCATTAAAAGATGCACTTTGGACCAGACTTCTTGAGGTGTGGCATAAAGCTATATGAGTGGGAGAGCTCAACAATGGCTAAGAAATTAATTGCAAAGACACACTAATTCCAGGGAAGGACTTCCAGTTATTTAAGCCATAGCCTTTCTTTAGAACATCCTTGGTGAAACATTATGGTCAAGACGAGACACTCACAACCTCTGAGACCGCGTTTATTTCAAAATAGTCCTCTAAGGCATATATCTGAGATTTAAAGGCTCAAAGTCTGTAAGCTGGAAGTTCACTAAGCAAAACTGAGTTGAAACTCCCCTTCAGAAGCCAAAACAAAAACAAAGGCAAAAACGAAAACCCAACAGGTACAAAGATCAGATTGTACTTCCCAAGCTTCCGCCTAGAGGGAGTTTTTAGCCTTAACTTACAAATTCAGAAAATAGGAGTTTATAAGAGAAACAGTGACAGAACTTTAATTATGGCATCACAAAGGGCAATGCCACCCTAAAAAGGAACTACCCCTGAGAACATGCTTAATCTTTGAATAACTCAACGAGAGAGTGGTGTGATGAGTCAGGTCCCCACTTGCAGTGCACTGGTGTGTGCCCTTTATAAAATTTACTGTCACCTTTAACTCCTTCCTTTCTGACTAAGCCTCACCTCACTCTGGACCAAGGAGAAAAGAATGGTCATAAAGAACCAAGCAATGGCAAGTTACTTTTTGTCAGAAGCTGTTCTCCAACATATGTATCAAAGAATCATAAAAGCTGGAAAGGACCAAAGGGGAGGCATCTGGTCCGTCCTCTCTACCTACTACAGATAAACCCAAATCATGGAAGACAGAGTAGGAAGGTAGCTCAACATTCAGTTACTCCATGAAGGAGGGAGAATTCACCTCCTCCCTTAAAAACTCTGTGCTAGCTTTAAAGGCAAAATATTTGTTACGCAAAACCCGATTCTTATTTGCAACCAACCTGACTCTCAAGCCTCCTACCATTCTCTGTAAACATGAAATACCCTCTTTAAACATACTTTGCACACTTGAAGGAATTTATGGAGCCAATCCTTAACTTTCCCTATTTGTCAAATAATTTCAAGTGTTTTAATATTTATTAGTGCGGTGAAAAGTCAATTTCCTAATCTTGTTTTGGTTTGTTTTTATTTTTTTCCTGGAATCCCCTTGGTATTGCCACATTTCTCTGACTGTAAATTCATCATTATAACCCAAACATCAAACATGGCGTCTAGACCATGGTAGGTATCTAGTAATTGTTTCTGAATGAGAAAATAAATGTCAGGGATTACACAGTAGATGCTCAAGTATAAATTAAATAGCACACCATATAGAAAACAATAAGAAAAAGTCTTTTTACATTCTAAATAGCCATCCCACTGCTCCAGTTTCGTTGATTTAAATCTTATCTAAAATACAACTAATTCACTGTCTTTTTTGGTTTAAATGTTACAGGGATACATGCAAACTATGCATCTGTTTGGCAGCAGTGTTATGACACAAAGAAATCACATTTTATGCTCAACACAGCAATATTTTCAGAAAGCATATAAATTAGCAATGGTCATTGTTTTACTCATAGGAAAGCAAAGCGGAACAGATGCAAAGCAATGCATTCATAGATGGATATGGTATGCATCCCATTCTCACTCAAATCTAGGTCATAGGTCACTGAGTATTTGTAGCAGTTTACTAGGACTCCAAAGTCATGGCTGGGATACTTCTGGCTGTTAACCTCCAGACACCAATTCCTGCCAGACTTAAGAAACTCTTGCAAGACCAGCCATAACCCGCTATGTTTCAAATTCATAATGGAAAAGGAAATGCTAAGAGGAAATAGGGAACAGAGAGGCATCCAGGGACCCAT
The DNA here is from genome assembly GCF_037043125.1 of Eumetopias jubatus. Lineage (NCBI taxonomy): Eukaryota > Metazoa > Chordata > Mammalia > Carnivora > Otariidae > Eumetopias > Eumetopias jubatus. The sequence goes on from NW_028274813.1 coordinate 78,865,141, forward strand.
ACCAAACTAAGACCTGCTCCTGATGGTTTTTTCCCCATTTCCTTGCCCAAAATAACAAGAGATTCCTGGATTTCTATTATGTTGCAAAAGAAAAGCTTCTCTTTGAGCCCACAGTGAGCTTTTGAACCAAGCACCAGAACTAACCAACCCTCTCAGGTTACAACCAGAAAAAGAACCTGCCCATGTCCTCTGGCTAGTATCTGGGAAAAAAGGTAATAAGGTTATCTCTAATGTATCACCTATGGGTACAACTTATAAATGAAAGACACAGAATCTCTTTCCTTTCTGAATCTAGACATGTAATAATTCAGGAAGGAAAAACCTCAAGAGGATAAACTTCAGTCAGTTGCCTGTATGACAACACATATCAACATGGCATTGTGCCTGATTTTACAATTCAGAGCATTAGTTTTGATGTTCATGTGTCTCATACAGGGTTTTATTTGGATATGCTTTTATGTAATATCTTTTGAATTTCCATTTGCATTCTTTTTTAAAATCAGTGAAAGCACAGTTTATTTTCAAATCCTAACCAATCATTGACATTGGGAAGGAAGGAGGAAAGGAAGAAACAAGAGAAGGAAGGAAGGGAGGAAGGGAGGAAGGTATCTTTTTAATATTTTACAAATTCATGGGAGAAACAATAAGTAGTCTTCTGCTGGATTCTTTTACATAGTAATATGTTTCTGAATGAAACAATTTAAAGGATGTTTAAAATGTTCAAATGCAGATAGATATTGGGAAAACTAGAGTTTTCGTAATTAACATAAACTAGAACCGGGATAAAACATGCCCAGCTATTACCAAGGCGATGAACTTTCCAAGTAAGATATAGAGATGGGCATAGAAACATACATGTATATACATACATATCCATCTGTGTTTGTGTATGAAACCTTTACAGCAGGTGTATAGCAAACGAGGCTTGCACCCAAAATATTAGGTTCCTCTCTGGTCATGACAATTTCAAAATTTGTGGATTTTTTATATGCTTTGTACATTAAATTTAAGATTGCATGTGATAGATTTATTGTGATATAATACTATATTCTGAGATAGAATATGAAATCATTCCATTTTGACCTAAGGTCTATCAACATCATGGCCATAGGTAAGAATAGAGGCTTTGCATCAGAGAATTACATATGTTGGAATTAATTATTATATTTTACCTTTCTCAGTGATGATCCTATCTTCCCTTTCTTTGGCATAAATATTAACGAGCATTTGAGCTCCTTCACAAATAATACTATGTGAGAGCAATTATGGAGTTTAATAGAAAGCAGACATGATACTAAAGAACCTTACTTTAAATGAGGAGTTGGCTGCACTCCCTGACTTGATTATAGCACTGTGAGACTCCTTGGGATCGAACATGAAATCTGAGTTGGCTGTTGATAACATCATGTCCAGAAGCTTGAACCTGGATGACACTTTGTAGATCAGCCACCTGCCATTCATGCTTCCCAACACCCTTGTTCCAACTTGCTTCAAAGAATCCACATACTTTAATCCTGAAAACCTTGAAAAATGATCAGTGTGCCACAGGCATTAAACCTGTAAACTTTTTTTTAACCTTTCCATGAAATACCAGAAACCTTAGTTTGATTCTGGCAAGTGACCTAGGTAGAGATCTGCATGCCCATTTGATGCGCACACATTTTTGTGTTCCCTTGCTGGTGGTGCTTGCTCACTGTTGGTACATGACAAACGCATCTGGGGAAGAGTTTTGAAAACAATTCGACAGCATGAGAGGTTCCAACAATAAAACAGAACTCTTTACATCGCACAGCCAAACAAATAACTCGGGCAAATGTAACTGAATAAATCCCGAGCTTCAGTGCAGATGGCTGTTTTTACTGTCTATGCTGGAATCCGCTGAAGGTTCTTTAGTCCCAGTGCATGAGTGTGTGTGTGTGCGTGCGTGTGTGTGTGTGTATGCGTGCGTGCACGCGTCTGTGTGCGTATGTATGTGTGCGTGCGTGCATAGGGGCTTTTTTTATATGAGATTTGGCATATTGCATGTGGCAGGCTGTTGAAAAATGAATAAATACAGGAGAAAAAAGGCAACGTACATCCCACTGGTAATGAAGGCAAGCCAGGTTGCTGACTGCCCGTGTGCCAATTCTCCAGGATTGCCCATGGGCTCCCAGGATCATTTCTTTGCCCCCAGATTTTCATGTTGAATCATCACTCACAATCTCTAAATGAACATGCCTCTTATTTTATTTAAGACACGTTGGGCACTTGAATTTGACTTCCTGCTAGGCGGTACAATATTTAGTGTATGCTACATACACAAATGGGAAAGAAGGGAAATATGGCCATAGAAGCATAATTTCAACATTTTTTTTCTGTTTTTGCAAAGAGATATCTTTGCCCTAAAGCTTTCAAAAGGGAGACATCAAGTGAAAAGCATTTGTTTTAGGCTGACTTTGCCTGAGAAACTCTGACCACAGAGGTCTATGAGGATTCATCAGGAGCTTGAGGCGATGGCCTTATGGCTTTGGCCTGAGGCAAGGCTGGGGGCGAAGAACTTTTCATGTGGGGGGTAAAGAATAAAGCAAGAACTCATCATGCCTGGATTCCTACAGTTGCTCTAACTGGTACCCAGAAACGTCTCCCTGGAAGAGATGGGCTTTTCTGTTCCTCTGCTGCTGTTAAAATAGAAATGAGCAGCATCGGAACTTATTTGTGACCTACTTAGGAGAAATTCAGATTTGTCTACAATGGCCAAAAGGAATACAGGGTGGGAAGAACTCAAAATGCTTTCTCTCAATACAGTGGCCCAAAGGGATATAGGTTAAAATGAACAAAAATACCTTTTTTCTTAAAATGTGAATGTCACACTTGGCTCAAATGACCACCTCCCTTTTTAGGTGATCATGTTTTCAAAAATCATTTTATTTGCAATGGTTGGTCATGAGGCAGTGCTTTGTATAACGGAGTCATCCTTTTTTAAATGAATGATCTGCATGTCTGGATAATAGAGTCCCCTCTCTTTTTACTTCTTTAGTTCCATCAAGAACTGCAAAAAGAATCGGCGAGACTGCTTATTTGTTAAGTGCTTCTTAACTCATCTCTGACCCAAAGGATGCTCTTGTCAGAAGCCAGGCCTATCAATAATGAATGGTGTTTTTAACTTGTGATCTCCAGCGGCAACATTTCTTTTTTAGGCTCCAATGATGTTTCTAACCACCTGCAAAATAGAGGGAGAGGGCACCCGACAAAGTTCCAGAAAGTGTTGTGACTTAATGGAAGGAGTGATAGCACTTTGTTTCCTGGGCTGTTTTTGTCTTTCTGTGTTTCTGCACCTCACTCACCTCCCCCGCTCCATGATGACCCTTGCCCCATTCCCCAAGAGAACAGTGGCACGATAAATAAATAAAAATGGTGTGAGAGGATGAAAACATTTAACACAATAACCTCTCAAATATGATCTTTTTCAGGGAAATGATGTGCTCCATTTCCAAGCTCACTTTTTGGAGGGAAAAACAAATTCCTAGAAAGCAGAAGCGGAGAAATGGCCTCTTGCCACTGCAAACAGACTAACTGAAGATAGCATCAAGGGCAGACTAGAAAAACTGCTCCTAGCAAACCTGAATCTGAACGTTAAAACACATGCAGTGTCCCATAAAACTTTATGATTATTGGAAATGCATTTTCTAGTACGAAAATGTTGGGTGGTCTGGGCAATTATATCAAGTGGTACCAGATTCACGAGAGATTAAATGTAGACTTAAAATAGTCCAGTCCACAAAACAATCACCTGCAACAGGCAGGGAGATATGAGAAACCAAAAAGGGATGGCAATATGGGCACCATTACGGCCTAGTAACTATACCTCTAGGCCCAAAGAATTGCTCTGCCTGAAAAGCTGTGCATTTGGAGAAGTTAATACAGTTCATCATAGGAGTTTGTCTATAGCTTCAGCTCTCAATACACTGGACAGGTTTGGCTCATTTTCAGAGCTGCACACACATTCAGCTCAAACACAATTAGGCCACTTTACCATTACCTATTCCATATGTTAAAAATAGTCTGCTAGGCAGGTCAGTCATGGAATGGGAGAGTCATTTTGCATGTTTCACTAAAATAATTACTAAATATTCTTAAGGGAGGTTGCTTTTCTCATAATTTCAATTTTAATATATCATCTTAAAGTGAAGTAGGAAGCGAGATTAGAATGGAAGGGAAGTGGTGCCTGGGTGCCTCAGTCCATTGAGCTGGGCTGGGGGGGACTCTTGATTTCAACTCCGGTCATGATCTCAGGGTCATAGGATGGAGCCCCCCATCATGCTCTGCGCTCAGCGTGGAGTCTACCTGTCGCTCTTGCTCTGTTCCTCCCCCTGCTCATGCTCTCTCTCTCAAATAAATAGATTAATTAATTAAATCTTTTTTTTAAAAAAGAAGAAGAACTGAAGGGAAGTATGCATTGAGGTTCTTCCAACTATCCCCTGTGATTTGCCCCAATTTTTAATTATAAAAATTTTCAAGCATTCAGAAAAGTTGAAAGAATAGTATAATAATCACCATATATCCACCACTGATATTCTACAATTAGCATTCTGCTATTTTGGGGCACCTGGGTGGCTCAGTCAATTAAGCCTCTAACTCTTGATCTCAGCTCAGGTCTTGATCTCAAGGTCATGAGTTCAAGCCCTGCATTGTCTAAAAAAGATTTTTTTTCTTTTGCTACTTTGATGTATTACATGTCTGTCCATTAATCTATCCCTCTACTTATCTATCAATTCACTTTGTGTTTTAATGTAATTCCAAATTAGTTGTAGACATCAGCATACACCGTCCTTAAACGTTTCACTATGCATACCATTAACTAGAGTTTAATGTATGTTTACATTTTTTTAGGCAAAATTTACAAACCATGAATTACACAAATTTTAAGTGTGCCATTCTATTAATTTTGAAAATTCATACAAATAACCTGAATCCCTATCAAGACATAGAAAATAATATAACTCCAGAAAGCTCCCCCATGTCCCTTCCCAGTCAATCTCCACTGTCAACATCTCCAGGGGCTATGGAGATTATCATCATATTTTGTTTTATCTGTTCTAAAATTTCATGACATATAATCTTTGTATAAAGCTTCCTTTACACAGCATATGTGTTTAAGGATTTATCCACATTAGTACTTGGATCAGTGCTCATTCTTTTTACTGCTGAGTAGTATTCCCATTGTATGAATAGAGCTCCAGTTTGTTTTTGAATACAGGACTTTTTCCAGTTTTTTGCTATTATGCATAGGCTTTAACAAACATTTTTGTATAAATGTTTTGTTAATATATCCTTTCATTGATTTTGTATGAATATCTAGGAGTGGAATTTCTGCTTCATAGAGTAGGCATTTTTCCAAAGTGGTTGTACTATTTTAAGCTCCCACCAAGTGTGTGACAGCACTAGTCACTCCTTTTTAATTTCAGCCATTGTGGTGGGGATATAATTGGATCTCATTGTGATTTCATCTGCAGGTCCTGATGACTAATAATTTTGAGCACTTTTCCATGTGCTTATTGGTCTTTTTTATATCGTCATTGGGGCAGGATCTATTCTATTCTTTACCTGTTTTTAACTGGGTTGGTTGCATTTTTTGCTATTGGGTTGTAGAGTTCTGTATATATTACAGATAGACATTCTTCATCAGGCATATGTTTTGTAAATATTTTATCTTAGTCTTTGGCTTGCTTATTTGTTTTCCTACTGATGACTTTTGATAAGCAGAAGTCTTTAATTATGATGAAGTTTAACCTTTCTTTATAATCATTGTTTTTTTGTACTTGAAGAGATTTGCCAATCAGAAGACAAAGATTTTTCATTTCATGTTTTCTTTTAGAAGTTTGTTATTTACTTTTTTTTAAAGATTATTTATTTATTTGAGAGAGAGAGCACACATGAGCACATGCATATCAGGGGACGGCGGGGGAGAGAATCCTCAAGCAGACTTCCCACTGAGTGTAGAGCCTGGGGGCTCAATCCCAGAACCCACAGATCATGACCCATGAGATCACAACCTGATCCAAAACCAAGAGTCAGATGCCTAACTGACTGAGCCACCCAGGTACCCCTGTTATTTACATTTTTATGTTTAAGTCAGTGATCCACCCCAAATAATCTATTATGTGTGCTGAGAGATAAGGAAAAATTAGTTTCTCCCCATGTCTGTCTGTCTATCCCACTCTCTAGGTTAATAAAGGATAGAGAGAAACAGGCAAAGAGACACAGACAAAGAGAGAGAAGTCATTTCAGATCATTTGTTGAAAATTTAGCATTTCCCCACATATTGTCTTAGTCCCTTTATTAAAAAATCAATTGACCAAATATATGTGAGATTTTTTTCCTGGACTTTCTATTTTGTTTCATTGATCTACATGTATACTGTTTCACTAACACCACACTCTATTAATGTAACTTTATAGACAGTCTTGAAGTAAAATAAGGCAAATCTTCCAACTTTGTTCTTTTAAAAATTGTTTTGCCTATTAAAAGTCCTTTAAGTTGCGTTTCCATATATTGTAGAAGAGATTGAGAGTGGATTTTACTTTCTGGGCTACTTTCCTGCTAGGCTGCATTTGACAGTGATGCTTTCCTCTTCTCAAAGCCATGGTTCCTATTTTTCCCATCATATCTTATAGTTACAGCCATATTCATTCTGAATGATGTGCAGTCCTCCTGTTCTGGCCCCTTCAGGACAAGCGGTGGTTAAAATTCATTGCTGTTTTTAAGCTAGGTATTTCACCTTCCCTTGTTGACTATCCTTAACTTTGTGCCTTTATAAATTGTCCTACAATTAAACGCTCAAGATAGTTCTTCAACTGCTATATTTAAGTATGCTGAATTTTTACAAGGCTGTACCTTTTTAAAAAATCTTTTCAGCCTCAACTTGATAACACTTTCTTAGAGGTGACCACCCTATATTGAAGTAGGTCCAAATCCTTTCACACTCTACCACATTCCCTCAATTCTAGATCTCAGAATTTTGTTTGACTCCTTCATAACACATCAGAATTTATTACTCATCTCTATATTTTTATTGTCAGTCTAATAATAGATAATGAATTCCATGAGGGTTGGGATTATGTCTAGTCCATTCATCACTATATAACCAGAGAAAAGCAGAATGCTTAGCAAAAATAAACCAATCAGTAAATATTTATTGAATTGTCCAGACCTTATAAGAGAATTTTAGAAGATCTTGTGCTGAGAGAGATTCCACTGAATTGCTAAAGTTATTAACTAAAGTCATCATTATCAACAATGTAGAAGGTGAAAAAAATATACAGCAATTTTCCTACTTCAAGGGACAACAGATTAGTAAGAAAGATGAAATGCATTAAGTAAAGAGGAATACAAAAATCCTTTCAAAAATTTTCAGGTAACAAAAATTGAGGCTCTGGAGGTAAAAATTCAAAAAGTATAGTACCACTACAAAAATCCAGCAAATGAATAACTTTTAAAAATGAAGTTAAGTTTAAAAAGTTTATATACACTAGCAAATGATCTTTTCCTACTTTTCAATTTATTTTTCTGTATTTAGAAAGAGTAATTCTTTCCTAAGTGATTTTGAGTGTTTAGAAAAATGCTTAGAATTCCTTAGGGAATTTAGGAGGAGACTAGGATGTCTTTTGAAGCTGCCATTATGCTCTCAAAAAGAAATTGAAACTGTACGTCTAATCTCAGGCCTTTGAAGAAAAGCCGCCCTCCCAAGACCTCCCCCTGGACTTTAATCATCTTCTAGCAGGTCTTCTTACCTCTAGTTTTTCTTTTGCAAATTTTATTATGCATTCCACTGTTTAACTAATCTTCTTTAAATACAATATTCTTCATGTTTTCCTGTGAAAGAATCTGAAATTGTTTTTTTCTGTCTCTCACATCAAATCTGATAGCCCAAAGTATTCAGCAGATATTTAAAGTCTTCAATCAGCTGGTAAAACCAGTTCCTTCACTACCCCACCATGTCAAGGTCAAACAAGCCAGTTGTCCACCATGAGCTCTATACACTATACGCATTCGACCATTGTCCTTTCCATGTGGTATACCACCACACCCTGCCCTGCTCATCCTTGCCAGAATGACCTTTTCTTCCCTCTCCTGCTAAATGGATTCTTGGAATTCCTTCCAGGTAATAGCTCTCATAATTCATTGAGTCTTTGTTTTTTTACTGCAACCCACAATGATCTTTTAGTTAGCTCAATTTCCTATAATAATTATCAATAAATATGTATGGAGTGTCTGTTGTATACAGGATACCTAAGCTAAGCACTGTGTATACAAAGAGGTAGAAGAGTAAGTGCCAAAACTCAGGGAGTCTTATGTTCATCTAGTAAGATAAATAATAACGCAAAGAGAACAAGAGTGGCTTTATAGTTACTATCCAACCATGCAGTTACTTAAAATATGTCTTAGAATTGTTCTCAAGAATTTTCATAGTATCTTTCTTCCCAAGTAGATGAACTCTCAGATGCCAGAAATCATCTTTTTTCTTAAAGTTAAAATAAATGTGTTGAATTAAATTATAGCTAATACTTGCTAAGTGCTTGCTATGTGGCAGGTGCTATTCCAAATATTCTAGATGTGTTAACTCATTTCATCAAGAAAGATACTGTTACCATTTGACAGATAAGAAAATTGAGGCCCAGACAGATAAGAAAACTGAGGCCCAACTTGCCCTGGATCACATGGCTAATTAATGGCAAAACTGCAATTTGCACTTCCAGAGGCTAGACTCTTTACATGGTGTCTTATTTCCATGGAGATTCCATGTCTACGTTATGTATGTCATCAAACCCTACTGCTAAAATAAAGAAGGCTCTACTCTGAAAGCAGGAAGTGTGCCTGGGGGTGAAGAGCAAGCTATTGAAACCTAAGACAAACAAGAGTTGAACTTGCAGTTCAGTATTTCTGCACCCCCGGCCAAGCATTCTATGGTTGGCAATTATGTGGTTCATATCTTCCTTGCTAATTCTTCATCTGTAATTCTGCAAGGAGTTCTGATGTGCCATGCCCACTTTTGTACAACTGTCCCCTCAACCCATTCCATTGACTATGCTAATCATTATAGACCATTTTCCCCTTCTTCCTTGCAAAATAAATTTTGATTTTGTTTGGGAAAGCAATGTGCCCAGCAAAAAACAAAAACAAAAACAAAAACAAGGTTGGATGGCTATGAGGCATAGGTCCAACCAAAGAGATGTAAGTAAAATGATATTCAATATATACATTGGTTGTATTAGACTCCTGGAAAAAACCATTGCCTTCCTTCTAAAAATGGACTAATTCAGATGGCACAAGTATTTTGTCCTTTGCCCTTCCCTTCTTTCTGGCTACAATGCAAGCATAGTGCCGACTGGAATAGCGGCTATCCTACAACCATGAAGCTAAATATCATACACTTAGATCAGTGAAATGGGAAAGAGAAAACACTGGTTCCCTGAATTCCCCAGGCTCTCTATCAAGTGAGGAAACTTAACGCCTTTATGTGGGTAAGGCACTGTTTCAGGTTCCTGTTTATGTGCAGCCCAAGAAAAGTCTAAATAAATGATAAAACTTACCATCTGAGTTTGATTCATAGGAAAAAGTTCACTCAGTTTTTGGTTTAAAGAAAATTAAAGGTGTTAATAAAAACCCTCTCTGATCCCCATTCAGTGTGCATAAACATTTTTTTAAGAAAACTAACAAAATTTCTACTTGATTTTTTTTTTGAAAGTAACAAATGCTTTGTTACCATTATTATCGGGGTAAAATAAAATGAAGGACAATCAAACAGAGGCTCCCACTCTATCTGAGCCAGTCTTTCTGAAGCTCAACACACTTTTACCTTAGGACAGAAAGTTTACATCAGTAACAGGGTGATTCATCTTTCCTTAATCAATGAACAATTAATCTTCATTAGTATCCTCAGGTCAGTTTAAATGTGCAGTGAGATGCTGGATCTTAGCAAGGAAGCCTCCAACACAATGGAAGTCATTAAAAGTACATTACATCTGGCATTCTTGATGAGACAAACCTGGCACCAATTCCACAGTCATCATAAACACTGAGGCTTGTAGCTGAGTCATTTGGAGAATGCGGACAAATGTGTTAATTCAAGTATCATCACTCGTCCCCAAGGCCAAAGTAGAAACTGCCCTCAAGTCTCAGAGCAGTGGCTGGTTTCCTGAGTGACTCTTAAATGTGCCACATTTTTGCCTCCCTCCCCTTGGCTCATACTTCAGGGACCACTTGGTTCCGATCTCTGAACTCTAACGTGCTTTCTGCGAACACTACAGCCTGAACAGCTATCCCTACTTGTTATTTTCTGCCTCTCACTTGGGGACAGTACGATATGATCCTTAGCCTGATCATTACAGCTCTCATGTATGGAATGCTTATGGTGCACGAGACTCTCCCATGAGAAATCGATGCCCATCATTTCCAACTCAAAGTTGATGGTCTTACTTCCCCTTTCCAGATGTGAAAGCTCAAGTTCTGGTAAACTAAGCAGCCCAAAGTCATTCAGAGGCAACTGAAGTCCGCCTTTCTCCAGAATGACTCCACTATACCACGCTGCCCTCCAATTCAAAATATTCGTTTTTCTTCTGTTTTGTATGTGCTTCTCGCCAGCATGCCCTGCTCTCAGTTTCCAGAGGGGAGTGATTTTGCCATAGATTTCTAGGTATCCGTCCAATCGCAACACAGGCTGAACACAGTCTGGTAAAATTTTGATGAATGTAGCGGATTTGACTCTTGTCCAATCCTATAACTCTTGGTGTCTTGGGTGAACTTACTTGATACAAGAATTATCTGTAGACTCCAAATGCGATTTTTCAGACTCAGATGGTTGGATTTGCTAGATAGCAAGCTCCCAAGGGCTGTTTATCCATCTAATCATATATGTAAATAGAAGAGGGCCTGGGTAGGGCCTTGAAAAGACCAAGCTGACTCATCCGATATATGTCTCTATCAGTCTTTTCAAACAGTTGTTAGGTTTTTTTTTTAAGACTTCAATTTAATTAGAATTCCTTCTCCCATTGAGATAACATCTTCAATTGATTTAATCCTTTCTTGTACATTCCTTGCATCCTGAGAGGTAGTAATGGTTTTCATTGTACATTCTGGTCTTAAAGCATGACAAAGAGCTAGTGTCAGGTTTTACTTCCCCTGACCAGAGGCTGCAGTAGTGGGGGTTAGGGAGGGTCAGGGGGCTGGCCTCCAGGCATGTGTGAGCCTCCTCACCCTCACTCTCCTCTGCTCCATCCCTTCTTTCCTGCACTTTGATTCCTCCTTTTTTTCTCAGAGATCAGATGACTGTAGTTAGAATTCTAAAATCATTTCATATTTTGCAAATTGTATTTACTATAGACATTTATGAAATAGCGAGCATCTTCTTAAAATGCAATTCAATAACACTTCTAACATTCTAGGTCTTTGGGTACACCTCTGTTTTGTTCACTATGAAAAAAGAGCTAGAAGAGAAAGCAGGTTCTATAATCCGCCCCCCCATTAGTTATTTATTATTGAAGACTCTAAGCCTGAAAAAAATAAGTACAATAGGGCCAAGAAACAAAGATTGAAGATTTTCAATATAAATATATCCAACATAATAATCCGTAGAGTAATACAAATCATCTGAATAGATAGCAATTAATGATCCACATAATAATCACCAGGTCAGGAAACTGAACCTCCTGATTGGAGGTGCATTTGGTAGAGCCAAGGCCACAAAGTGTGAATGCCTGTAAATGACCCTTCAAACGTGACTTCCATTGTATCTAATGTGATTATGCAACTCCAATAGGTTCAAAACTTCTCCCCTTTTAGTTTCTTTCTGAGGGCGAGTATTTGCATTGGGGTAATTGTAGGGTATTTTTCTCTGGGTATTCATTATGCCAGGAGGCATTTAGTTTTCTCTTTTTGTAGAACTAAACTATTTCGCTACTTTCATTTCCTTACATGTCAAATTTTTAAACTAATTTGCCAGCAAAAAGCTAGATACAGCACAAAAATGCCATCATTTTATTAATCTGTTTACTCTGGGGGGAAAAAGGAGAGCACAGTGATATGGCTCCATAGCAGTTAGACTGACCTGCATGAAGACAAACCCCCCAAATCCAAATTCTTTCCTCTACTTATCTCTTTAATACATCAAGTTGCTAAATACAATCTAATACACAACTATGTTTTACAGTTCTCTAACTTGCAACATTTTAATATCCTGTTACATATAAAATACAAACTAGGGAGTCGAATGATATACTCTTGATAAGCTAGCTTATGTAAATAATCATTCTGTTTACTTCTATCTAAAAGAGAGCACAGGGTTCCTGGGTGACTCAGTTGGTTAAGCAACTGCCTTTGGCTCAAGTCATGATTTTAGGGTCCTGGGATCGAGTCCTGCATTGGCCTCCCTGGTGAGCAGGGAGTCTGCTTCTCTCTTTCCCTCTGCCCCTCCCCCGCCTTGTGTGCTCTCTCTAGCTCTCTCTCTCTCTAAAATAAATAAAATCTTTAGAAAGAAGGAAAGAAAGAAAGAAAGAAAGCAAGCGAGCGCAGACTTTTGACTCAGACAATCTTAGTTCCAGTTTACAAGTTGGTTGAACTTAAGTCATTTAGTCTCTCTGAGCCTCCATTTAACTATCTATAAAATGGGAATAAATAATACCTACATCAAAAAAATTATCCTGAGTAGCCAATGAGATTAGATAGAATTCTGAGAGGTAGTCCAAGACAGGAGTTAAGAGTATAGAACCTGAGCCAGGCAACTTATTCACCTCTTCATTTCTTAGTTGCTTTGTTTGTATAATGGTGATCATAATAGTTATAGGGTGAGGTGCTAATATATGGAAAGGGCTTAAAACAATGCTGTATTGAAGTAAGTCTGCTCAAGCATTGGTATTATTCTTACCATTTCACACGAAAGTACTTAGCCTAGACCATGGGACATAGAAGTGCTGCTTTCCTCTTGTGTTATCACTAACATCTTGTTTTCCCATTTAATTCTGTATTATCACCCATCAGTGACAGCTACAGGATTTTTTTCTAGGAGTTCCGAGGTGTGGGGTACGTGGTAGGAAGAAGAGCTGTGAGATTTGTCTTGAAGCAATGTTTGCACCCTGGTTTAAATAAGATCAGGGGATATATATATATATATATATATATATATATATTTTTTTTTTTTTTCCCACAGAAAACTACTGGAAAATGTTACTGCCAAGTCCAACACCCTCAGTACTGTGGGTCATGCAGATATTTCCAAGTAGCAGAAGGAGCCAAAGATACAATGAATTCTCGGTTAATCAACCCACCATTTTCAGCATAACCAGGTGAGAATATCTGTGGGGTAATGTAATCCACTTCTCAGCACAAGACAATAATGGGAACCTAAAATTCATGAAGTGATTGGGGTTTGGTTCATTGAGTGATACAGATAAGTTCATTTCACCCAAGACATTCTTCCTAAGAAGTATATAAAAATGACAATGTCTTTGTTTTATTATTGATGCCAAGTTTCAAACTTTTTCAATGAATAGAAAATTCTTATCCCAATCTAAAACATCCCAATTTACGTCGGTATGAGCCTATGTAATCCTTAGAACAGATTCCACTACCACCTACCCAGTAATATTAACACACACATACACAAACATGTAACCACACTTTGGGAAATCTTACTTGATAATTTGCCTGTTCCCTCAGTCAACAAAATTTTACAGCAAATCATAAAATCATATTAGGCACAAGGGAGGAAAAGCCATAAAGTCTGGCCCTACAGTCTAGTGGGGGAAAAGACAAGTAAACAACAAACGTTAAAGACAACATGGGGACAGTGAAGTTAGGGAAAAAACAACAAAACAAAAAAACCTTTGATATCTTGAATTGGGATTGGTATAAAGTAGCAATGTACTTAAACTGGTATAAAGCAATGATAAATTTACACACACACACACACACACACACACACACACACACACACACACAGTTTTTTCTACTGCAAAGTCCTACAGCCAACCCAGAAGCAATGAGCTCTCCTAGTAGCCAAAGTATGCTCTCCCAATATCATTTCCTACAGAAAGGAAAAAGAGATTCTTCAAGAAATTACTAATTCCCAATCTAGAACAGGAAATATGGGGGATTATCTTGGCACAAGCAAGAAAGCTATTGAAGGTTCTCAAGAACCCACTTGAATAAACCCTTCTTTGCCACAGATAGAACAATTGAACCTCAGGAAATATTATATTTGCAACACATTGAAAGACATTAAAGATGTTTAAATCCAGCATCTTTGACAGTATTGGAACAACAATAGGTCCTTTCTGGAGAATGCTAGGGTACCAGCTCATTATTTTAAAAACTGACAAATAACGGGAACAAATAATCAAATCGGTCTTCCCTAGATGAGTTGTACTTCAGGATAACCAAATATGTGACCAGGGGAAATTTCTCTTTAGATGTGTTAAGATACTAAATTAAGAAGAAATAATTAGGGCCGCCTGGGTGGCTCAGTCGGCTAAGCATCTGCCTTCGGCTCAGGTTATGATCCCAGGGTCCTGGGATCAAGCCCCGCATTGGGGTCCCTGCTTAGTGGAGAGTCTGCTTTTCCCTCTCCCTCTGTTGCTCCCCCTGCTTGTGCCCTCTCTCTCTCTCAAATAAATAAGTAAAATCTTTAAAAAAAAAAAAGAAATAATTAATTGAGGTTAAGTGAAGAGTGCGTATAAACAAAACAATAATTGAATTGCTATAAGAAGATAATTATTAAAACTCAGAGGTAAGCATATGAGCATCACAGTATTATAATATTCAGTTTGTTCATATATGTTGACATCTTCATCATATGAAGTTAAAGAGGAACAATATGTTCCAGTTACTGTAGCTTAATATAGATCTTCAAGTAACATACTATAAGTCTCCAAAATGCATAAAATACATGATATTTTATCATCTTTTGTTATATTTATTCACAAGTATTTTGTCTTCTTTTTGTTATTTTAAATTATATTTTAAAATTTTTCTTGTAATTGTTTGTTACAAGTATGTAAAACTACAATTGATACTTGTATATTGACCTTGTATCCTGTAGCTCGACTTACCAACTTTGTAATCATTGCTGGTAATTGCTTCGTAGACTCCTCAGGATTCTATATGTAGACTATCATATATGCACATTTCCACATAGTATGCAAAGACAGACTGTTTTGCTTTTGCTTTTCTAATTTTTATTCCCTTAATTGCTTTGTCTTGCCTTATTTCAAGTACAATATTAAACAGAGTAGTGGAAGCAGGCATCCTTGCCTTTCTCCAGTCTCAGGATGAAAATGTTCAGTTTTTCACCGTTAAGATTGGTGTTAGCTGTAGGATTTACATAAATGCTGTTAGCAGATTGAAGGGATTCCCTTCTATACCAAGTTTCTTGGTGTTTACTTTGTTTTGTTTTGTTTTGTTTTTCAGGGAGAGAAGGGCAATATCTTTGTCAGGTTTTGGTACCAGGGTTATGTTACCCTCATAAAATGAATTGGAAAGTGTTCCCTCCTCTATTTTCTAAAAATATTACACTATTTTCTGTAATATTGATTTTATTTCTTTAATAAATATTTGATAAATGTCACCATTGTAATCATCTGAGCCTGGAGTTTCCTTTGTGGAAAAGATTTTTAATATGAATTTAGTTTATTTAATACATTTGCTATGTGTTTATTTAATAAATGTAGCTCTATTCTGATTTTTTATTTCCTACCATGCCAGTTTTGATATATCATATATTTTTAGGAATTTGTCTGTTTCACCTAAACTGTTGATTTTATTGAAATAGTGTTATTATTAATATTCTCTCACTATCCTTTTAATCTCTCAAGCATATACATTGATGTCCTTTTTTCAATCACTATATGTACCTATATAAAGTATTATAGATAATATAGATTAAGTATATATGTTTTATAGATTATATTATAGCTAATGTAGTTTATATACATACATTATTATATATAAAAGATTATAGATAACATAGATTAAACATATATATTATAGATTTTTTAAAAAGATTTTATTTATTTGAGAGAGGGAGAGAGAGAAAGAGACAATGAGCGGTGGGGAGATTTTTTTTAAAAAAATCTTTTTAAAAAAGATTTTAAAATCTTTTAAAAGATTTTATTTATTTATTTGAGAGAGGGAGAGAGAGAGAGAGAGAGAGAGAGAAGCAGACTCCCTGCTGAGCAGGAAGCCTGATGTGGTGCTTGATCCCAGGACCTGGAGATCATGACCTGAGCCACAGGCAGGCACTTAACCAACTGAGCCACACACGTGCCCCGAGATTATTTAGATTAAAGATAAACATATGCGTATATATCTTTGTTTTTCTTGAACAGTCCTACTAGGATTCTATCAATCTATTAATTTTATTAATATTTCAAAAAAATCACATTTGGCTTTGTTCATTTCTCTATTCATGTTTTTTTCTATTTTACTGATTTCTGCTTTTATCTATGTTATTGGCTTTCTTCTATTTATTCTGCATTTAATATTCTTTCCTTTATTTAGTTTCCTAAGGCGGATGCTTAGGTAATTTATTTTAAGCCTTTTTTGTCTTTTCTAATATGAAACTGTAAATTTCACTCTAAACATTGCATTGCATAAGTTTTGAGATGTTCAATTGTAATTATTACTCATTTCAAAATATTTTCAAATTTCCCTTATAATTTCTTCCATAACCAGAAAATTCTTTTTAATGTTCAAATACTTGGAGCATTTCTAGATACATTATTGCTATTGATTTCTAATTTATTTCCAGAGGACGTCATCTATAAGAATTCAATCTTTTAAAATGTGTTGAAATTTATTTTTTAGCCCATTACATGGTCTATCTCTGCAAACACTCATGCTCATTTGAAGAGAATGTGTATACTGTAGTTGTTAAATCTAGCATTCAATAAAATGTTAGGTCAAGTTGGTTGTTAGTGTTGTGAAATCTATATTCTCAATAATTTTTTTGTTTACTTTTTCTGTCAATTACTGATAAAATCTCCTATTATGAGTTTGTGCATTTCTCCCTTTGGTTCTATCAATTTTTGCTTCATATATCTTGAGGATTTATTATTTGATGCATACACATTTATGATTATTATGCCTTCTTGGTAAACTGTTCCCTTTCTCATTTGAAATGTCTGTCCTTATCTCTGGCAATCTCCATGCCTTAAAAATCTACTTGACCCATATTGACATAGCCACACAAACTTTCTTGTACTTACTCTTCACATACTTCTGTACACTTACTCATGCCTTTATGTTATGGTGCATCTCTTTGAATATAGTTAAATCTCACTGTTTTTATCCAGTCAGAAAATTTCTTTATTTTCATAGGATTATTTTGTCCATCTCCACCAATATAGTTACAATATGGTTGATTATAAATGTACCATATTGCTATTTGTTTTTTATTTGTCTCATCAGATTTTTGTTCCTTTTCTTCCTTCCCTCTTTGGTTTCAATCTTGTGTCTGTGCCTGTGTGTGTGTGTGTGTGTGTGTGTGTGTGTGTGTGTGTGCGCGCACGCGTGCGCATGCGCGCATGTGTTCGTTCTATTCTATTTCCTTCTTAGACTTTTCTATGTGCTTCTGTATATTACTTTTACTAGTGGTACTAGTGTAGGGATCAAACTATACAAACTTAACTTATCACAATCTACTAAAATTAGTATTGTATCACTTCACATAACTGAAATATAAGAAACTCCTAACATTATAATTAATTTAATACCCATCTATCCCCTATCATTAGTGTTTTTGTTGTTTACATTTGCTTCCAACATGTTCTAATTTCACAATAGAGGTTATTATTTTTGCATTAACATTAAATAGTTCATAGGCCTAAAAATTCAAGAGAAGAAAAAAAATTAGTCTTATATTTACCCACTAGTCCTTTCTATGGATTTGATTTTCCATTTAGCGTTATTTCTGCAAAAGTTTCCCTAGCATATCTCATAGTTCTGGTCTGCTGACAAAGAATTTTCTCAAAAAAAAATTTTTTTTTATCAGAAAGCCTTTATTTTGCCTATGTTGTAGAATAGTGTTTTCTTGGATATAGAACTCTGGATTGAGTGTTTTACCTATGTTGGGTACTTTAAAGAACTTTTCATTTGTCTTCTGACCTTCATGGTTTCTGATGAGAGATTAGCCATCATTTGTGTGTTGTCATTTTCCCACACATAGTATTCCCTTTTTCTGACTGTTTTTAAGATAGCTTTCTAATTTTTTCAGCATTTCAATTATTATGTCCTCAGGGTTTTTCTGTATTAGTTTTTCTTGGGATTCACGGACCTTCTTAAATCTATAGTTTATTTTCACCAGATTGTGAAATTCTCAGCCATTATTCCTTCAAACATTTTTTGCCCTATTTTCTTTCTTCTTCTCTTATAGCTCTCCAACTGTAAATAACTTAGATCACTTGATATTGTCCCATAAGTCACTAAGCCTTTGTTCATTTCAACCTATTTTTGCTCTGTGCTTCATATTTGATAATTACAAATGATCTCTTTTCAGTTTTGCTGACCATTTTTTGTCATGTCCAATCTACTGCCGAGTCTCTCCGTACGGTGAATTTTTCCCTTCAGACAGTATCCTTTTGAGTCCAAGAATATGCATTTATTTTCTTATAAGTTACCTTTTTCTACTTAGATTCCCCATCTATGCATTCATTTTGTCATCTTTTCCTTTAAATCCTTGAGGAAATCCTACTTACAACAGTTGCTTTAAAATTGTTTCCCACTTTAAAGGATCACAGTTCTCTGCTGCCTGTTGTTTCATGCTTGAGCAACAGTTACTTCATATATTTTCCCCAGATCTATTATTCTTTAGAAGGAGATGGAAAGTCTGAAACAGTCACTTCATCAAATCCAGAAACATAAGTTCCCATTCTAGAAACAGAAGGCGCGTTTAATTAGATTCTTCTTTAATGTATTTTTTTTTTCCTGACACCCTTAAAGAGTGTAGATATGAAAGAGCAGGGAAACCTTTCAGAAGAATGCTACAGTGGTCTAAATGCCAGATATTAATGATTGTGGTACTAGGAACAAAGAAGAGACAGATTTGAGAAACACTTGAAACATAAAACCCGTAAGAGATTGAGAAAGTAGAAAGGAGAGCTATACAAGGCGAAGCATGATAAGATCTTACATATTAGGGGCATAGATCTTCACAGGGTTCCCCAAGGCATTGTATTTTAGGTGACATGAAATATTTTCTTTGGTTTAGACATAGCATACCCAAGCTTACCAATGAGTAGTTTGCATAATTCAGTCTAGATCAGTTTGCCTGTATCCACAAGCGACTTGTTTTGAGCTGGCATCCCAGGATTCAGGGTGTCAGCATGACCATCTCAGATCCTCAGGTCGTGCCTTTCTTCAAAAGGTTCCCTGAGGTTCCCGAGAATCTATAAAGCAATTAATAGTAGACCAGCATCCCATTTCAGACTTATTGCAGGGAAATGCTACTATGAACTGCCTGTGCCAAGTTAAGGAAAGAGATAATAGTAACAGATAACAGTCATGAGCACTTCCATGGACCTGTAACTATACAAAATACTTTCTTTAAATTATTTTGTTTTACCTTAATAATAATGTGTGAAATGAGTACTAGAATTATGTCCATTTTAAAGAGGGGGGTGAAAGTGTAGCATAGTAAGTAATTGTGGATCTGGAATTCAGAGTGGTCAGTTTGACTCACAATATCAACTCCACAGCTTCTCATTAAACCACTGTGCTAGGAAGCAGAGGTTTAGTCCAGAAAGAACATAGGCAGAAGTCCCCCAAAATTTGCTTGAATCCAAAGTCAGGGTTGTTTACTCTTTAAAAATCACAAGGAGCGTAAAATCTGAGCTAAGTAAATGCCTTGAATCTGCATGGGTAAGTCTGAGATTAAAGGCATTAGATTTGGCACATAAAGACAAGGACAAAGAGGGCAGACACTTTCCTATCTTTTCTTCCTGGCACAGTACCGGTTTCCCAGAAGTCAGGGAGAAGAGCCCAAACCAGTCACAGTCAATCCACTCTCCTTGCCAGTGAATTAGCCATAGTATGTGATGCAATTCTGTCCAATGAGAAGGAAAAAAGGAAGTCTGCTTCAGGATGGGGATGGGGGTTGTTGTACAAGAAAAATCTTCCACCTTCACGAAAAGTTTTCCTTTATTCTGCCTTTAATGAGGTGGCCTGAGGATGTGATGCCTGGAAATGCAGCAGCCATCCTAGGAGGACAAATAGATGAGCCTGATATAGAAGGCAACATGCCAAGATTGGTAGAGCAGAAAGGATGGAAGAAACCTAGGTCCTTGATGACTCCTTGAGCCATGTAATTAATAAACCTTGCACTATCTTTACATGTTCTAATACATTTTCTTCATTATTTAAGCCACTAGTTAAACATTCTATATCTTGATGCTAAAAGCATCCTCACTGATATGTGAGTCTCTTGTGGGCTTCTATCAGGGTTTAACAAACTTTCTCTGTAGAATGGCCAGATAATAATTTCTGCTTTGCGACCGTATGGTTTCTGTCAAAAATGCTCAACATTATCGTTACAACATGAAAGCCGCCATAAATGTTATGTAAACGAATGTGTGGCTGTATTCCAATTACACTTTATTTACAAAAACAGGGGCCTAGATTGACCCATGTACCATATTTGGCCAATCTGATTTAGATGAATTCATGTGAACTTTGGTCTGTTGGGAGGTCCCCGAAACTGGATGGATTTGGGAGGTACTCCTAACTCTCTGGTGCACTACTTTCGTTCAGCCAACTGACCCGTGCGTGTTGCAGAGCATTCTGGGCCAGCAGTACTCTAGGTATTGCTGATAAGAAGGTTCAGTCTACTTAATATTTCCCATTTGGCAAGCAGGACAAGGTCTACAAATTATAGAACAATTGCCTTTCTTGTATTTTTTCCAAGAGATTAGAGAGTAATCTGACACAAAGTGATGTTAAATAAATATTTGCTGCATGTATAAGTAATATACATAAGTAATAGATAGATAAAGAGACAAATGGAGAAATGAACAAAAAGTGCACAGAAATTGATCTGATAAGTGTCTTAAGGTAAAATTCTGTAATTTAGCTAAAGGAGGAAAATTTAGGGGAAAGGATAAGCAGAATATATTAATGAAGTAAGCAGACTAATAGTCCTCAAGTGTGTCTATGTGCTCCTAATCCCTAAAAACTGTGAATTTGTGTCCTTATATGGCAAAAGGGACTTATTGGAAGTGATTAAGATTATGAACTTTGAGTGGGGAGAGTATCCTGCATCATTCAGGTGGGCCCAGTCTAGTCACATGAGTCCTTAAGCAGAGAATCTCTCCCAGATATGGACAGAGAAAGACACAGTGGTCGAAGAAGAGTCAAAGAGTTGGGGCATTGCTGACTTTGAAGATGATGGTGGGGGCCATGAGTTAAGGAATGTAGACAGCCTCTAGTGTGTGGAAAAGGCAAGGGCAAGGAATCCTCCCCTAGAGCCTCCACCTCTACCAACAAGTAAGATTTGCAGTGGATCTCTAATCCATGGAACGTTAGGAGAAAACTTCATCTTCTTTTAAGCCATCAAATTCGTGGTAATTTGTTACAGCAGCAATATAAGCCAATACAGGGAACTGTAATAATATTTCTAATCCAGCAGTTTTTTGAAGATAGGCTATTTCTATTCCTATTCTTCCTTCTGTATTCTTCAACTCTGTTGCCAGCTGTTGGAGGAGGTCATTGAGAGAATGTGACCACCGGTTAGTTAACCCACAAGCTGGATCCAGGCAATCAGAGGCTCCTCACCTTCCCTCCTGTCCTTGGAATGTACGCTCTGCCCACAGTTCCCACGGTGGGGTTTGTTTTCAAGGACTCAGCCTTGAGAGAGCCATGTGTTGTTGAGAGTATCTGGATGGTATATGGGACTGAACCCAGTTAAGGCCTTTGTGTAGGTTCTTAAGATTCTGGTGAGCAGTGTGGAGATCTGCTCATCTTGAGGCTGCTCAAGACCCGCTTCATAGTAAAATTCCCTTGCTTATTCAAACTGCCACCTAAAAATCTGAAGCTGCCTGCCTCTTTCTTTAGTCTCTTCTTGCCCTCCAAGTAGGGGGACCAGTTTCAGATTTAATGCAAGAAACTCTCAGGGTTGCAAACCAACGAGACCCTGTATGTCATACACATACTATAATTTGACATTTAAAGACTATTGTCCTCTATTTTAATAATATGAGGACTAAATGTTTCTTAAAATCCAAACAACATGATAGCTTGATTCCCAAATAGCTACTAGCAACTGACCAAGAGAGAAAGGCTCTACTCTTGACCCAGTGTAACTGGATAGCATGGGTCTCACCTACCCTGATGCGGACAGAACAGCCTTGGTAGAGCTACTACTCCAGGAGGCATTACAGTCGCCTTCGTGTAGTTTCCTCCCTCGTTCTACTTTCCTTTGTAGCATTATAAGTGAAACTAATAACCTTCACTCATTTCTCGCCAGTTCTCAAAGATGTCATATAAGTTTTAAGTAACTTACAGAAATTGTCAGGCCAATGTCAAACAAGAAGAAGGAGAAAGAAGAGAAGAAGTGGGGAGGGGAGGAAGAGGAGGAAGAAGAAACCAATGAAATTATGTAGGACCCATGTTGTTGTATTTTTTTTTTCATTCTATTGTTCTCTCTTCGGCTGCTATAAGCAGAGTCTGATGCATAATGCTGAATTCTTCATTCCCACCAAGGGCTCACTTTCCATAGGACTATTCAGTTCAAAGTGACCAACTACAGGTCAGTGGGCTCCCCATCTTCTATGTTCATGTCTTAATGCTCTGGACAGTCAGGCTGGACCAGGATGGGCATTTCTGCACATAGTGAAGGCTTGGCCTTGGTGGTGTTCTTATCCTAGTCATCTGGACCATGTCACCACTACATTATCTTTTGAGCATTATCCTGAGTTATGGCCCATTACTTGAAGTAGGCTTCAGTGAGTGCTGTGCATGAAAGACAGATTGTTAGCCTCAAAAGAAGACCCTGCTTCTCCAAAGCAGTGGCATTCCCAAATAACTTGACTTCATGTGCTGCTAGTTCAACCCTTGAATAGTCCAGCAAATAATTTTGCTATAAACCACATTGCAACCTGAACAAAAGGCAAATATATTTTTTTAAAGACTTATTTATTTGAGAGAGGGAATCTCAAGAAGACTCCCGCTGAGCATGGAGTCCAACACGGGTTTCAATCTCACGACCCTGAGATCATGACCTGAGTCAAAATCAAGAGTTGGACATTTAACCGGCTGAGCCACCCAGGGGCCCCATAAATTTTTTTTTTTATATTTATAACACACTGAGCCCACTTTTGTGATCTGTGGAATGGCCTGGCAACTAACTTTCACTACTTACACTGAAAACTCTCTAAGGTTAAGGTAACATTTAAACTGAGGTCTCTTCCAAGAGTTTGCCTAATAATACATAAAACGTAAATTCGTACTGTTACCGAATATTAATCAATAATACTCCAGCTTCTAGGGCACCCTCAGGTTTCACTTACCTATTTCAGTGCCAATTTTCAAACTGTTGCCAAGATGCAAAAACAATCCATGCAAAACATCCAATATAAGCACTAATATACTCTCAACCCCATCTCCTTTCTAGAATTCTGCGGTGCAGTCTTTGAGAAAAATCCCTTTTTTTCATTTAGGTGACCTTTATATTGGATTAAAGGAAATAGGGATAGAAATAAACTAGCTTCTATTTGCTTGCTGGACCTGATGAAGTGTAAAATTCAGCTTCTGGGACTCACAAAGCTTTTTTGATGTACTAAACAAACAAGGTGTGCTCTAAATACTAAAAGCTTATAGACAAATTGTCATTTAAAAAAAAGATGCGAGCTACAGTGTTACTTCAGAAAACTGTATCACTCTTACCCTTATATAATACTTGGCTACCCAAGTACTAACTTGAAAAAATAAATAAAATAAGGAACAATAACATCAGTTATATGCTACAAAATGCATATTTTAGTCCCTTCACCAACGTTAATGCATAAAATGGGCGGTGATTTGACCCACCCACAGGGCATCCACAAAGGAGCCTGTAGGTGTATGTCTCAAGGACTGAGTTTGCCAGTTCAATGAGCTTTCCCACCTCAATTTTCTCAGTAGTAAAACTTCAGATTTATATTGTAGAGAATTTAATGGAATGGCCCATACTCTTTCAAGACACATACGATTAAGATGTAGCTTATTTGTGTCAAATCTGTAAAACTCTCTCCAAATGTTCTTGTCCTTTTGTGATTGGTCAATCCTAGATTGCCTTGTACGATTAAAGGTGGTTATGACTGCTAGCACAATCAAGTTTAACCATGTTTTGGAAAAACAATTATATGCTCTTCCATAAGACCAACCCTGAGTATAAGACCTTCTTTTATATTTCTAATGAGAACTTACCAAATCATTTTTGGCCAAGTTAAATATATAAAGTTTTTAGGGATGTAAGTGAAATTGTCAAATGTCTACTTACAGTATTCCATTTATTAACTTAGTTATACTTTCACATTTAAATTGCCTATGTGAAAGTATTACCTCGGACTGTTGCTTTCTCCACTTATGTAAAATATCATATATTTTACAAAATAATTTTATTCAAGTTTTTCACACATGTCTTGAACATCAGTTTATCATCTGACACAGCTCTCCAGTGGGCTCTTTCCTACTTCTGCCTGGATCTATGGGATGAAGCCCTACTTCAATCCACATCAGATGCTGACACTACTTATTCAAATACCTATTCACATAACGTTGAACCTGATTATTTTTTTCTGTTGGTATATATTCTTGATATCTACAACTGAATTGCTGTGTTTATCTAGTGACATCCAACACTTAGAATTTCAATGCTACAAAAAAAAGAAAAGAATTTCAATGTTTCTTGAAATTATTACTGAAACTGTTAAATTTCT
Organism: Eumetopias jubatus; assembly: GCF_037043125.1. Taxonomy (NCBI): domain Eukaryota; kingdom Metazoa; phylum Chordata; class Mammalia; order Carnivora; family Otariidae; genus Eumetopias; species Eumetopias jubatus. The sequence goes on from NW_028274813.1 coordinate 78,890,076, forward strand.
TTGTCTCCTTTTGGAACAACTGACTGAGTTAGTTAGGGGCTAACGTGTGTCTTCCACAAATAATCACTTGTATCCAAAATAAAATTACTGAGAAAACACTCCAAGAGATGAGCGACTTTTCAAGGACTTGATTTTAAGTTCTCTCTCTGTCTCTTTTTGTCTCTGCCTCTTTCCACCTCCGTACATGTGTGTGGATGAAACACCTCACCTTTGTCTGCCTATATGGAGATAGTAACATCATTAGTTTTTCAAACTAAGCTGCAGTTCTTTAGTATATTCAGCTTTTCATAAGTCCCACTTACTGGTAGGGCATAAATGGCAAGCCAGAATTTTTGTCAGAGACGAAATACACAGCACATCCAGCTGAATAAAAGAAAAACTACTGCTTTCAGCTCTGGATGCAGCCTGTTAACAAGTGGAAGGATTAAGGAAAACCACAGATTATCCTCAAACCTCATTTCAGCCATTAGTTTCAATCTTGTCCCCTGCTCCTTCTTTGACCAGCATTGCTGACAAGAAGAAAAGTACGGCTGGCTGGGACTCCTGGTTCTGCACACCTCTGGGAGAGGTGCTAATGGCAACATGGCAACAGGGCAGCCCACCCAAAGGAGAGAAGAGGCAAGAACGTCAGGTAGGCATCCAGCTGAATGATAAACTACTGAGAATGTCAGCTTCATCTTCACTTCTGTCATCTATCCAGAGGTAACAACTCCATCCCTCTACTCAGAAACACAAACTAATTGGAAAGACCTGGCATAAAATGATGAAATTCGGCTATTTTGTATTCAATCATGATTATTTGCCTTAAAAGATTTGAGTCTTTTAGCAGAACATACAGCAAGGTGCATATCAATTGTTCATTTGCATTACCAATTAATAGCACAGTAGAATGATCTGCTAGCCAAAGACATTTTGTTCCTGATGAAGTCGTCTATTCCTTTAACTGAGCTGGCATAGATTTAATATCCTACTGAGCTTGCCTTATGATTATTAGCAGGATATGCCTGCATCTAAGCTGTGTTTGTTAAATATATACGGTGCCTATATTACCAGGATTTTTTTTAAAGGATTTTAACTTTTTTTTTTAAAGATTTTATTTATTTATTTGACAGAGAGAGACACAGCGAGAGAGGGAACACAAACAGGGGGAGTGGGAGAGGAAGAAGCAGGCTTCCCGCAGAGCAGGGAGCCCGATGCGGGACTTGATCCCAGGACCCTGGGACCATGACCTGAGCCGAAGGCAGATGCTTAACGACTGAGCTACCCAGGCGCCCCTATTACCAGGATTTATAGCAGACATCAACAGATAAAAATTAAACACTGTAACATATCCATTAATATTATGGTGCTGTGACAAAATTCAGCGTAATTATGAAATTTATTAAGCAACTGAGAAGATACAGATGTACTGATAAAGCTTGACTTGTTTCAAAATAAGCCCAAGTTCCACACAATTCCATTCATGTACTTGTTAAAGTATTCTTAACCCCAAATCTAAGTTTCCTCTATCGGAGTATTCCAGGCTCCACACACCCTCATATACCCTGAAATGTTTTATTTCAATAACCAAAATCTTGTTGAGAATACGGATAATGCCAGGAGTATGTAACCCCCCAAAACAACATCACTCAGTGAGCTCATGGAAATCAAAAGTGAAACTGATTAGAAACAGGCAAAGTATAAAAGAAACCAACCAATTTAGTTTCATTACTCAAACCAAGTGAAATACAAAACATAAACAATGTAAGGAGATGCATGTCCTCTGTATTTTAGCAATTCTTAAATTTTTAATGATTCTGGGTTTTGTGGTAGCTTGGGAGAAATATTTTAATGTAAGATTCATCTTGACAAAAATGCCTATAACAATGGTACTGCTTAGAATAGTCCAATTAAAATTTTCACATTTGGTAACTTTGCATTATATAAAAAGTATGCAATGAAATATGGATCATTATCACTTTTCTTTACTAGAATCAAAATAGTAAATGTAACACAGCACCAAAGTTGTCCCTGTGACCCCTGAGAAAGCCCTAAACTTCTGAATATCAACCAAGTTAATTAAGTCCACATGGGGAGACGGGCATTCTGGGAACTTCCTATTTCTTAAAAAGAAATAAATCAGTTATAACCCAGGTATGTTAGCTTCCATTGCTTTTACTTTCACCCACCCATTTTTAATTACATAATTATTTGTTTTTATTGTCATCCCTCCTCCACATTGTATACTGCCTAAGTTGAAGAACTATGTCTGTTTTTATTTTTTTTTAACTATTATATACCCAAATGCCTAGATTCCATGGTTAAAATGTGGCAGAAAACTGCATTAGTTCTTTCCCTGATTTATCTAAAGAGTTGCATCAGTTCTTCACATTTCTTGGCTGATTCTCAGCCACCTAATCTCCAACAATGTCATAGTTTGCAAAATTCCATTTCGGCTCTAGCACCTTCTTCTCTTTTACATGTACCCCTAGGTTCCTGAACCAAGAATTGTCCTGCCTGAAAGGAGGACTGATGAGGGTAGGCCCTGCAAAAAAAAAAAAAAAAAAGAAGGCAGCAATTTTGTGTATAAGGCATGCACAGGAGTCAGTTCTCAACGGTGGAGGTGCCTTCTGAGATAGCTGCCCTCCAACGAAGTACCTGACTTTACCACTGCTACTGGCTGTCTACCAATGCCCTCCCCATCAGCACATAAAAAGTTATCTAGGGGTAAATCAAATCTACCATCTCACTGCACAAGTGAGTAATTTAAGTCAGGAAGAAATCTAGAGGACTTTCTGCACAACTCTAAAGATCACCTTGACATCCCAGACCTGGGTGGCTCCGACCACTGTTCAACTCACAGAGGATATTCCTGGAAAAATTTACTTATTGCTGTCACTCCCATCTACAGTTATCCTCCAACTCAAGGAACTCACCAAACTTCACAGAGCTGCCAAAGATCCAGCAGTAATATATAACAAAAGTATTTTGATCCATTAGTGAACAGAAAGTTCCATTTAACAGGAGTCTTTAATGGTCTTTAATGGTCCAGACAGTTCTCTCCAGTGCATTATGGGAAGGCTGTCTTCAAGGGGGTGACTTCTGTTCCTTTGTCTAACCCAGAACCTACTACAAGTTCTGACACAACACTGCCTGGTGGAAAGTACAATTGGAAGAAAGAACAAAGTTGAAATGGAATGTCTTTGGAAACTACATCTAAATCTTTTGTCCATTTTATGACTAAATTAGCAGATTTTTATCAGATGTGAATAATACAATACATGGTAATTATGGCTTAAAAAAATGTCTTGCATGTCATATAAAAGTCACAAAGTTCAAGGCTCACCAACATAAAGATGTTGTCTGAAAAAGAAAAATCAGACGGCATAGATAAAAACCTTCTAAACTTTTATTTTTTTATCCTTTCAACTCCCCCCATGTCCTTTTAAAAAATATTTAATCATAGTCAAAGCCAGAGATTTTTGTTCTAACTGCTACTTTATAGGCTGCCTTCGTGTTAAACAGCGTGCTTTAAGGATGATGTAACAATTGGATTTTGACTCCACTTCGGGGTCAATCTCAGACTGGAAAATGGTTTTCCTCTGGGGAGGGAGGCTCCAACATGCCTCTTATTTTGTACAGACTTCATTGTAATCTACTTCAAGGAGCCATATCGTCTGGCGAAAGTTGAAGGAAATGTCTGTGTCTGGCTTCATTATCACCCTACCTCCGGGAGGAGTGTTAAAAAAGTAAACTCCCAAAAATTGGGGTTGTGGTTATACTTGGGTCATAGCCCGCTGATAAAATGTCATCAGTGTTTGCTTCCTCCTCCGTTCTAACCTGAGAGGGTGTCATCTAAGAAGGTTCAGGGGGGTGGGGGGAAATAACATGCATGGTGGGAGAGTTGTTTCATAAAGGAGATCCCAGGGCCTGCAGGGAAATTCTGAACTGAATATCAAATGACATGATGTGGGGCCCTGTGGATTAGCGCTCTTTGAGGTCCCCAGATTTCAATCAATTGGGATAAAGGGCGCCAAGTTAGCACTAGTCAGACCAAATCAGATTGTAAGATAAAGATGGTAGTTTCTTGGGGAAAAGAAACAGAACATGTAAAAATTCTTAGTATAATTTTAACGGTAAAAGAAGGGGAGATACCTTGATATTAACTGGAATAATGATTTTAAATTTGAGGGACACATATCTGGCAATTTGCCAAGACATGTGGAGAAATAACAACATATCTGTTAAATAAAACATTCATAATATTACAATGTGGGTTTTCCCTGTTATTTATTTAAAGGAATTGTGTTAGTCTGCTAGGGCTGCAAAATACCACAAAATACCACAGACTAGGTGGCTTGAAAAACAGAAATTAATTTTTCTCCCATTTCTGGAGTCTGAAAATCCAAGTTGAAGGTACTGGCACATCTGGGCTCTCCTCAGGCCCCTCTCCCTGGTTTGCAATGACTACTTTCTTGCTACAGACCCAGTATATTGGATTAGGGCCACACCCTAAGGTCTCCTTTTAACTCAATCACATTTTTAGAGACTTTATCTACAAATGGGGTTACCTTCTGAGGTTCTGGGAGTTGGAATTTCAACAAAGGAATTGGGGGAGGGACATAGTTCAGTCCATGGTAGGAGTGTTTAGGATGAGGTATAAATTTAGCTTTAAACTAAGATCCTCTTCCAACAGGAAATGGGACCATTTTTAACATTCATTCAGTAAATATTTAGTAAGCCCCTACTATTCAAAAGGCATGCCAAGAAGGTTCTATGCTGGGCATAAAATGAGTAACAAACAATCCCTTGTCGTTTAGATGTTTATAATCTACTGTAACTAGCAGACACCTATCCCAAACATAGAGTTCTGTTAGTAGTATATTCACCGCAGTCTTTCTCCGGGACAAAAAACACTGCTCAAATAGGAAGAAAGAAGAACTTTTCCAACTAAGTACTTTGTAGTTCATAAAGGACAAATACTCTTGGGAAATTTTGCCCTATTTCATCATTTTGTCTAGAGTTAGACTTTCATTCACGTATCTATATAATCATTTTGTCCAACGTTTATTACATGAGTACTATGTTCCAGACATTGGACTCTTCAACAATATCAGTGCCATAAGAAACAGATAAAATTCAAATACCGAGTAGTTTCACTGCCCTAAAAATCCTCTGTGCTCTGCCTGTTAATCCCTTTCTCCCCCTAACCACTGATCCTTTTTCACTGTCTCCAGAGTTATGTTATTTTCCAGAATGTCATATAAATGGCATCAGACAGTATGTAGCCTTGACAGATTACCCTTTTCCTTTTTTTTTTCCTTTCCAAGTTTTTATTTAAATTCCAGTTAGTTAACAAACAGTGTAATCAGTTTCAGGAGTAGAATTTAGTGATTCTTCACTTACATACAACACCTGGTGCTCATCATCAGTGCCCTCCTTCATACCCATCACCCATTTAGCTCATCCCCCCCACCCACCAACCTCCCTCTAGTAATCAATAGTTAAGAGTATGTTTCTTGGTTTGTCTCTCTCTTTCCACCCCCGCCACCATGTTCATTTATTTTGTTTCTTAAATTATGAGTGAAATGATATGGCATTTGTCTTTCTCTGATTGACTTATTTCACTTAGAATAAAACTCTCTAGCTCCATCCACATCATTGCAAGTGGCAAGATTTCATTCTTTTGATGGCCAAGTAATATTCCATTGTATATCCATATACCACCTCTTCTTTATCCATTCATTAGTCGATGGACATTTGGGCTCTTTCCATAATTTGGCTATTGTTGATAATGCTGCTATAAACACCAGGGTGAACGTATCCCTTTGAATTAGTATTTTTGCATCCTTTGGGTAAATACCTAGTAGTGCAATTGCTGGATTGTAGAATATTTCTATTTTTAACCTTTTGAGAAAACTTCATACTGTTTTCCAGAGTGGCTACACCAGTTTGCATTCCCACCAACAGTGTAAGAGGGTTCCCCTTTTTCCACATTTGTTTTTTCCTATGTTGTTAATTTTAGCCATTTTGACTGATGTGAGGTGGTATCTCATTGTGGTTTTGATTTGTACTTCCCTGATGATGAGTGATGTTGAGCATTTGTTTCATGTGTTTGTTAGCCATCAGTATGTCTTCTTTGGAAAAATGTCTGTGACTTTTGCCCATTTTTAAACTAGATTATTTGGCTTTTGTGTGTTGAGTTTTTTAAGTTCTTTGTATATTTTGGATGCTAACCCTTTATCAGATATGTCATTTACAAATATCTTCTCCCATTCCATAGGTTACCTTTTAGTTTTGTTAACTGTTTCCTTTGCTGTGCAGAAACTTTTTATTTTATCAGGTCCCAATAGTTTATTTTTGCTTTAGTTTCCTTGCCTCAGGAGACATACCTACTAACAAGCTGCCACAGCTGATGTCAAAAAGGTTACTGCCTGTGTTCTCCTCCAGGGTTTTAATGGTTTCCTGTCTCACATTTAGGTCTTAAATCTATTTGAATTTATTTTTGCCTATGGTGTAAGAAAGTGGTCCAATTCATTCTTTTGCATGTTTCTGTCCAGTTTTCCCCACACCATTTGTTGAAGATACTGTCTTGTTCCCATTGCATATTCTTTCTCGCATTGTCAAAGATCAATTGACCATATAGTTGTGGGTTTATTTCTGGATTTTCTCTTCTGTTCCATTGATCTATGTGTCTGTGTTTATACCAGTACCATACTGTCTTAATCACTACAGCTTTGTAATATAACGTGAAGTCTGAAATTGTTATGTCTCCAGCTTTGCTTTTGTTTTTCAGGATTGCTTTGGCTATTCAAGGTCTTTTGTAGTTCCATACAAATTTTAGGATTGTATGTCCTAGCTCTGTGGAAAATGCTGGTGGTATTCTCAGAGGGACTGTATTAAATGTGTAGATTGCCTTGGGTAATATAGACATTTTAATGATTTTCTGCATCACTTGAAAGGATCATATGGCTCTTATCCTTTCTTTTATTAATGTGGTGTATCATGTTGATTAATTTATGAATATTGAACCACCCTTGCAGCCCAGGAATAAATCCCACTTTATCTTGGTGAATAATCCTTTTAATATACTGTTGGAATCAATTTGCTAGTATTTTATTAAGAATTTTTGCATTCATATTCATCAGAGATATTGGCCTGTGGTACTCTTTTTTTTAGTGGAAAACTGGTTTTGGTATCAGGGTAATGCTGGCCTCATAGAATGAATTTGGAAGTTGTCCTTCCTTTTTGTTTTTTGGAGTAGTTTGAGAAGTATTAAGTCAGGCTCAGATCATGATCTCAGGGTGGTGAGAGTGATCCCCACATCGGGCTCCCCACTCAGCGTGGAGTCTTCTTGAGATTCTCTCTCTCCCTCTCCATCTGCCCCTCCCCCCACTCACACTCTCTCTCTAATAAATAAATAAAACTCTTTTAAAAAGTAAGATATCTTTAAAAATCATCAGAGAGATTTCTGCTTCCAAGAAGATGGAATAGAGATCATTCACCTATTTCTTCTGTTACCTAAAACTAAAAATCTTAGACAACATATATAAAAGAAACACAAGAAGATTGAAAGGGGAAGAGAAGAAGACAGACCAGCTAGGGATATATGACCCAAGGGACAATGTGTTGCTTACTTCCCTGAGTTTTCCTTTTGCCTCATGTATCTCAGTCTAGGAGCTAAAGAAGCTGGAAAGCTGCATGTGCCAAAGGACCCAAACAAACAAATAAATAAAAATCTTCAACAAAGCTTGCTCTCTCCAGCAAGAGGACCAGGAATGGGGAGCCGAGATGGCCACCACCTGCCAGGATAGTATCAGAGAAGGGAGTCAGACTTTTATCTCCACTGAGCAGTGATGAAGCCCTCCCAGTGGACATTATATTGGCAGAACTTACACTGTCCCCAACCAACAATAAAGAAGTACCCATCCCTCTCCCTGAGAAAGTAGAGTCAGGGGAAATCTAGTGACGAGTAAGGACTTTTACCACCAAATAGTTTTAATAAGACCATTTCCCTGTGGTATCAGTGGAGGACTAGTGGATAGACAAAAATCCCACTGCTACCCTACAATAATAAGGAGCCTCTTCCCCACTTGAGTCAACAGAGGCTGAGTCAAAACACAGATTTCTGTTCCCGCCTGCCAGTAGCAAGACAACATCCCCTATTTCCTATGCCTAAGTGGTAATTAAAGAAACCAACTAATACAGAAGGTGTAAACTGGATTCATAGTATTATAGCATATGCAAAATATCCAGGTTTGATTTGATTTTAAATAATCAGTAAGTACCAAAAAATTCAACTTGGAAGAGAAAAACAACAACAATGGTTGCCAACACTGAGACGTCAGAAATATTAGGATTATCTGACAAAGATTTTTAGTCTTCACAAAAATGGTCCAAGAAGCAATTAGAAACACATCTGACACAAACAAAAACAGTGAAAATTCTCAGCAAAGAATATAAAATATAAAGAAGGTCCAAATGGAAATTTTAGAACTGAAAAATTCAAAAATTCAAATGAAAAACTCAGTGGATGGACCTAACAGCAGAATGGAGGAAGCAGAGAAAAGAATCAGTGAACTTGAAAATAGAACAATAGATATTACCCAATCTGAACAACAGAGAAAACAGGCTGAAGAAAATTAACCAAGCCTCAGCAACCTGAGGGAGTATCACAAAGAACTAACATTCTTGTTGTTGAAGTACAAAAAAAGAATAAAGAGGGCAGGCTAAAATCATACTCAGAGAAATAATAGCTCAAAACTTCCCAAATTTTGCAAAAGACATAAACCTATAGATTCATAAAGCTGAGCAAACCTCAACTAGGATACAACCAAAGAGTTACGTGCCAAAACACATCATAGTCAAGCATCTGACATGAAAGACAAAAAACAGTCTTGAAAGTAGCAAGATAGAAACAGCATTTCACCTATAGGGAAAAACAATTTAAATGGCAGCACATTCTTCATCCGAAGTTATGGAAGTCACAGGAAATGACATAACATTTGTGAAAGGAAAGATATCTCAATCTATAATTCTATATCTGAAGAAATTATCTTTCAGGAGTAAAGGAAAATAAGGACATTCTCAGACAAAAGAAAACTAAGAGAATTTGTCATCAGTATGCTACCCTAAATGCACTGGCTAACAAAGTTCTCTAAACAGAAAAGAAATGATAAAAGAAGGAACCATGAAACAATAGGAGGAGAAGAAGAAGAAGAAAAGGAGGAGAAAAACAGGGATGATGGGGGAGAGGAGGAGAGGGAGGGGGAGAAGGAGAAGAAGAAAGAATAATGGAAAAAGCAAATATATAAATAAATATATTTTCCTTCTCTTGAAGGAAATTCTAAATTACGTTTGATGGTTGAAGCAAGAAAATATAATAATATCTGATATGTTTTTAAATGTATGTAGAAAAATATTTAAAGCAATTATATATATATATAGAAAGGGAGGAAGGTAATAAGACATAAAGGGAAGTAGATTTCTACATGTTACTCAAAGAGGTAAAATGTTGACATAAATAGACTATGACAAGTTATATATATATATAATACAATACCGAGAGCAACTGCTAGAAGAGCTTTACAAAAAAATATACGTAAAATACTGCAGACAAGTCAAAAAGAAATTCTAAAAAACGTTTATGTGACCCACAGAAAGGCAGGGAAAAGAAAGCAGAGAAACAAACAAACAGAAAGAACAAACCAAGAACAAAAGATAAAGTGTCTACTTTAACACATTAAAAAATCAAATTAATTATAAACGGTCCAAATATGATAATTAAAAGACAGAGATTGAGGGGCTCCAGGGTGACTCGGTCAGTTGGGCATCTGACTCTTGGTTTTGGCTCAGGTCATGATCTCAGGGTCATGAGACTGAGCCCCACTTCTCCAGTCTTCTCTCAACAATGGTTAGAACAACGTGCTGACACACATGCATGCATGCACATGTGTACACGTGCACATGTCCTCCAGACACTCAAATCCAAAGTCCTGATTAAGGAACTTATTGAACCTGCCTTCAAATCATTTGAAGAACTAAATCTAACCAAAGGGTATTATGCTGAACAAAATAAGTCAATCAGAGAAAGAAAGACAGTATCATATGACCTCACTGATATGAGGAATTCTTAATCTCAGGAAACAAACTGAGGGTTGCTGGAGTGGTGGGGGGGGTGGGAGGGATGGGGTGGCTCGGTGATAGACATTGGGGAGGGTATGTGCTACGGTGAGCACTGTGAATTGTGTAAGACTGTTGAATCACAGACCTGTACCTCTGAAAAAAAAATACATTTTATGTTTAAAAAAAAAAGAAGAAGAAGAATATAGCAGGAAGGAAAGAATGAAGGGGGGATATCGGAGGGGGAGATGAACCATGAAAGACTATGGACTGTTAGAAACAAACTGAGGGTTCTAGAGGGGAGGGGGGTGTGGGGATGGGTTAGCCTGGTGATGGGTATTAAAGAGGGCACGTATTGAATGGAGCACTGGGTGTTATATGCAAACAATGAATCATGGAACACTACATCAAAAACTAATGATGTAATGTATGATGATTAACATAACATAATAAAAAAAACTAACTAAAGCAACAACATGGCCCAAAACCAGTTCAACTAAAAATATACTGACCCCGTGCTCACGCTAACGACATGACGGGAGGGGCAAAACCTTCTTTTGGCACAAATATTATTGACTTTAGCCCCTACATTTATGTTGCACAGAATATACAGCATTCAATCAAAAACTGAGACATGCAAAGAAACAAAATGTGACCCACCATTATGAAAAGAAACAGTCAAAAGAACCAGACCTAGATATGGCCCAAATGTTGGAATAATCAGAGAAGGATTTTAAAATAAATAAATAAGGTAAATATGTTAAAGGATCTATGCGTGAAAAACACAAGTGAGCAAATACAAAATGTCATCTGTGATAGGGAAACTATACAAAAACTCTAAGTGGAAATTCTAGAACTAAAAAAAAAATGATAACAGATTCTATCAGAATTCTTTTCATTCATTCTTACCAGCAGACTAGATACAGAAGAGGAAAAAAATAAGAGAACATAAAGATGTGCTTGTAGAAATTATCCAAAGTGCAATGCAAAGAGAAAAAAAGTGTGAAAAAAAGATATAGCATCTGAAATATGTAGCACAATATCAAATGGTTTGAGGTACACATAACTGGAATTCTGCAAAATTGATAAAGACATTTACCCACAGTTCCAGGAAGCACAGTTCCACTATATTTACCCTGAGCAGGATAAACTCAAAAAAAAAAAAAAAAAAAAACCATACCTATACACATCTTAGTGAAAATGCTGAAAGCCAAATATAATCTTGAAAGCTGCCTGGGGGAAAAAATCACACTTTATGCACAAGTGAACAACAATCAGAATGAAGCATGACTATTCATCAGAAACAATGGAGGACAGAAGAAACTGTAATGACATTTTTAAGTTCTGAAAGAAAAAACTGTCAACCTAGATTCTATATCCAGTGAAAATATCCTTTGTGAAGGAAGAAAAAATAAGTGTTCAGACAGACAAAGGCTGAAAGAATTCATCCTTAGCTGACCTGCACCACAAGAAATGCTAAGGGAAATTCTTTAGTCAGAAGGGAAATACTGGAGGGCAACTTGTTCCACATGAAGGCAACAAAGAACATTAGGGAAGATACATTTATGAATAAATATAAAGGATTTTTCCAAATTACTTTGAGATATATATATATATCAGATATATATGTATATCACATATATACGTGCACATAAAATGTAAAAATACCTTAAATCCTATAAAATTATTCCCACTATATTATAAAATATAAAATGTATTTTTAAATTCCAACATATCTACATCTATGCCTCTATCAGATAGAGAAAGAGAGATGTTAACTGTTTTGAAACTATAATGACTGTGTAAAGTCAAAATTATATCAATGTATTATGGGGTTTATAGCCTTTGTCAAAAAAAACATACAACAGAGCATGGTGAACAGACATGGCCAGTAATGGGAAGTTTGTAGGTTTAAGGTTCTTGCACTGATTACAAAGTGGTAGAACATTTTTTGAATGTAGGCTATGAAAAGTAAAAGAAGACTATCTTGATATCTAGAACGACCACTAGAAAATAATACCAAGAGGTATAACCTAAAAGCAGGGAATCTAATAGAATATGAAAATATACTCATTTCACTCAAGAGCAGGCAGGAAAGAAGACAAAGACAAACCAAAAGTAAATGGAACAAAAGGAAACATACTTCGAGATAGCAAACTTAAATACAAACATATCAATAATTAAATTGACTATAAATGGATTGATCAATGCAATTAAAAGGCAAAGATTGTCAGCTGAATAAATATTAATAAATAAAGCCTAACAGCATGCTCTTTACCAGAACATGCTTAAAAATTAAGACACAGACTGAAATTAAAAAGATGGAAAAAGTGTATCATATACAAACACTAAGCCTAAGAAAAGCTGGCACAGTCTATTTCTTAGTCAACTTTCTTTGAGAAGAAAAGTGCTAACAGGTAAAGAAGGAGGTTTCATAATGACAAAAACGTCAATTTGTCAAGAAATCATAACCCTTGTAAATGTGGGTGAACCTAATAACTACGTCCCCAAATATAAGAATCAAAAATTTTCAGAAGTAAATGAAGAAATAGACAAATCCACAAAAAGAGATGATAATACCCTTCTCTAATTAATTGATAGAATAAGTAGATAAATTAGAAAGGAAAACGAAGATTTGAAGAGCATCAACAGCTCGACTGGGTCTGCTTTTCTAGAACACTATACCCAACAAGAGCAAAAAGTATAAATGAGTCATTCACTAAGACAGACCATCGCACAGCCCTTAAGCAAGTCTTAGTGAATTGCAAAGGATCAAAACAATAGAATATGTTTTGTGATCAGAGCAGTAGTCAATTAGAATTCAGTAACATAGGAAATCTCCAAATATTTCAAAATTAAACAGACTTTTGAATAACTCAAGGGTCAAAGAAAAAAATCTCAAAGGAAATGACAAGCCCTTTATGCCTCAGTCACCTTTACATCTTCACGGGAATGAGATTATCAGATCATTTCAGAGAGCAGGTTTTAATTAATGGAACATAAAAGAAGGCTTGGAAGGGGCTGCTCCTGAGAAGAGAAAGAAAAAAAAAAAATCACTGAAAACAGAATTAAAGGACCTGATACTGTTGCTTACTGTCTGTGAGACTTTCTAAAAGCCTCATAGAAAAGGTATTTGTTCACCTGAAATAGGAATAATAAAACTCACATTGTCACATCTTTATGAAGGCTAAATGCAATGCTTGTAGAAGCACCTATGAAGCAAAGGGCTTGGTCCATCCCAGTAGATGCTCAACAAACACTGGTTGGATGAAAAAGTAGCTTGAGCTATCAAAACAAAACTTTATAAATTTGCCTAGAGCTCAACCTAGCAATAAAGAGAAAGAAATACATTAGTTACATGTGAAGATGTTGTCATACCCAACTAGCCCAGAAGAAACTTCTTTAAGGATAACTGAAAGGACTTTTTTTTTTTTTTTTAAGTTATCTCTTTGGAGGGAACTAGCAGTTAGGGAAAGAGTGTGTGTATTCATATTCTCCCACTATGTCTCTTAACTGAACCAGTGCATTCCAGCTTCTTAAACAAACAGTATTTCCACTTCATTGCTATTTACAGTCATAGCCTAAAGCACAAAGATCAGACTGAGCGTCTGATTAAGCTAAGTTTTATAAAGAATGACAAAATAATTGGTAAAAACATTTCAGCTTGGGTATGTAAAATAGAAAAAAACAAAGTAGCGAACGTTCAAAGCACAATGGGTTTTGGGGAACAACACTGTCTTTTCTCTTTGGCATTTCTCTAGGATTCCTATCTTGGCTGGGTGACAAAAACCTGTCCATCAGCTGCAAGCCTGAGCCTATCAGCCTTACAAATCAGAGTTAATAAAAGTCAATCAGTGATGGTTTAACTGGCTTGCTACTGCCTGGAGCAGGATTCAGCCCCAGTGTCTGTCATCCACTTAGACAACACTTTCTATGGCCGCCCATAAATTCTAAAAATTTACTCATCTCCATTTCTATAGATAGGAAAAAGTGATTTCTATAAATATGCACCAGGCCAACACAGATGCATATGAATCCCCTACAGATAAATGCACAGATATAAACTTAATCCTCCACAGTCACAGACATGGAAAGACAGCAGTTTTCTTAAACAAACAAATAAACCAGCCTCTTACTTTAGAGTGTTACCTTGTACATACACATCTTTCGATATAAAAGGTATTTCTATCATAACTGCTTTTACATGTATGTTGGCTTGTGACTTTTTCAATAAATTAAATATGAGTTGACGTATTCATTGCCCAAATCTTTACAATGTCCACCAAGATTATGACATTGGATCTAAAATTACAAACCGCTAGAACTGCGGTTCGATCCTGTCAGATCCAAGTTTTTGTCTACCTACACGGACAACAGCAGAATATTCTGCCTCAGTCAGGGCTCTCTACAGCCAAATACATGTGTACCCAACTTGCAGAAGGGCTGATTCGGAGAGCTGGGAGGGAGGAAGAATCTAAGAGAGGCTGTTAGGACAAATATTAATCAGAGACAGGTTTTCTTCTAACTATGAATACCTTGGTTTTTGAGTCAAGTTTAAAATCCAGAGGTTGAGTCAAACAGAATCAAGGTAGACTACAACAGATGCTCATTCATGCATTCAGCAGATGCTTGGTGAATGAAAACTGTGCTTTTTATGTCTGCTTTTAACAAAAGGATAATGTGAGCCACATATGTAATCTGAAATTTTCCAATAGCCACGTTTTAAAAAGCAAAAAGAAATAAGTAGAATTAATTTTAATAACATCTTTTATTTAATCCAATATATACATGCATTATCATTTCAATATGCAATCAATATAAATATTTATTAAAGAGATCATTTACATCACAATTCAGACCAGCCACATTTCAACTGCTTGTAGCCACATGTGGCTAGTGGCTACCATATTGAACAGTGCAGTGTGAGATGCAGTAAAAAAAAAAACAATTTGCTCTTATGGAGATTAATCTGCGGGGAAGACAGACAGTAAACAAATAAATATAAAATGTCAGGTTGTTAACATGGCCTACAAGGCTGTATGTGCTCTGGCTCCAGCCACCTCTCCAAACTCATCATCATCATCATCATCTCCCACTGCCCCTTTGCACTCACTGGGCTGAAACCACACTGCCACCTGCCTGTCTATGAACGAGACTGCCAAGCACGTACCACCTCAGGGTATCTCCACCCACCTGAAACATTCTCCTCTAAGACATAAAAGCACTTTAAAAAACCTTAAAAAACAATGTACACAATAATAAACAAGCTGTAGAGCGCTTACCATACATACACAGGATGTACATTTTCTCAATTCGTTAAACTCCATAATAAAGAGGTAACTATTATTATGTATATTTTTGGACAAACTGTACTTTACATGTTATGCATATACAATTCATTGAACCAATCTATTGTTCAATCTTTTTTTTTTTTTCATTTTTAAACTTTTATGCTCATTGACTCTATTGCCTTAGGTAAGATTCATTCTTAGAGGTAGATTTGCTGGGATGAAAACCAGGAGCACTTTTAGGTTTTAGGGATAGATAGTGAAGTAACTCTCCAACAAAGTTATGCCAGTGTAAGTCCCACCAGTAACAGCCTGGATCCCGTATCTCTTATGGTTTTCAATTTAGTGTGCTTTCATTGTTTTTGATCTTTAGTGGTTTGATATGAGAAAGATAGCATCACAATGCTGTTTTAATTTTCTTTTCATTTATGTTAGCCTTTGTGAAGATAAACATTTTTCATGTTTGTTGAAAATTTTATTTCTCCCCGTTTAACTTCCTGGTGTCTGTTGTTATTTTTCCCATTTAAGTGTTTATCTTTTTTTCATCATTAATACGCACTAGGCTGGAACAGGGACATTAATTAACTCTTTGCTTATTTCTTTAATGTGGCAAATATCTTTTCTAGATCCCCCTGTGTCTTTTCATTCTGTTTTAATCCCATTCATCTTTTTCCTTTATGATTTCCACTTTGATTGGCATGCCTTAAAAATCCTTGCCCCAAAATTTTGGAAATGCTTCTCCATCTTTTCTCTCAAGCTGCCCCCCTGAATAGCCTATGAGGCCACTGTCTTCCCACATTTGAGACATTATCCATGCTGAGCATATCACAAGAGAAAGGTTTGTGTGCTGGTGTTCCTGTTCTCCCTTTTCTCCAACCCTCCCTTCTTAACTGCCCCCAGAGCTCGTGGAGCCTTCCCTCTGGAGCATCCCCATCCGACATCACCGTCAAATCTATCTTCTTTCATCTTCCAAAAAAGCACTGGTCTCATGCACTTACCTTAGGATATTTCATTTTTGACAAATATCTGAGAAATATTTAGAGAAGTAGTAGAAATGGGGACAGGTCTTAAGTATAAAGGACAGAGCACTAAATTTGAAGCCAGACCCCGGCATGCTAATTTTGGTTCTGCTATTAACTCATGTCCTTACCCTTAAGTTCTCTGGACCCACCATTCCTTATAAGATAAAAGGGTTGGCACAATGATCCTCAGCTGCGTTCAAGTCTAACATTTCTTATTGACTGCTATGAGTCTTCCTTTTCATCTGGCCTTGGAAGAAGCATAGTCCAAAGTACAGAAGGCATAATCTAATTATATGACCCACATAATGAGAATTTCTGGCATAAATAATTCTGAATGAGGCTCAATGGTCTACCTTTCTGCTCCTTAAGGACATTTATTGTATGATCATACTGGGAAAACCAACTTCTCCACAGGCAAAGAAACTTTATTTATCAGTGAAAAGAAATCCTCAGTGCTTGAAATTTCTATACATAGTCATCAAGTCAAATAGGAAATTGCTTCTAATTCAGAAATATCACAGGTAATAGGAGTTGACTTTTTACCTGAATTAGAAATAACAAATTTTACTGGGCTTGGAGGCATCAGTAAAATATTAAGCTTCTCTCTCATATCCTACCCAATGAATAATGAACTGCTTCACTGGACTTGAACTTATTTTGGACATGAATTTATTGGACCATTTTCTGAAGGTAGAATTCCAGGCCAGAATTATATGTTAGTAACTGAATGCAAAAGTTGGCCTTCTTTGTCTAGTGGAGAAATTGCCACCTCTTCTAAAATACAGAACAGATTTTCCAGTTCGTTTTGCAGGAATGGCTTTCATGGGATTTGACAACACAAGAGTCATTCATTAATCTAATTGTCTTCTGCCATGAAATTATGCTTAATATCAGTAATGTGGAGATACTAATATTATAAAATATGAACTGCTAAAGTAGCCTGGAATACCCTGGCAATTTCCAGCCACTTGATAGATTAATGTCTAATTCTGGTAAATTTTAGATACTGATTGATGGGGACATTTAAAAGCAAATTTAATTAATTTTAAACTTTATTTACCATTAACTTTCACATCTTTAACCCCTAAATATACTAACAGATAGGGATGAGAAATTCTCATCAGAAATGTCCGTCTTTAAAATAGAGAGCCTCACTCCCTGGAATTATTGCAGTATTTATCAGAATCCAATCCTCGTTCATATTTTCTCCATTAGTACTGTTGTCTACCTAATATTATGTTGGTGGTATAAATTATAAGAGAATTCACCCACATACGTCCACATGCTTACATACATTCTCACTCTTTTTGCCTTTTTTTTTTTAAAGATTTATTTATTTATTTGAAAGAGAGAATGAGAGAGAGAGAGAGAGAGAGAGAGAGAGAGCACATGAGAGGGGGGAGGGTCAGAGGGAGAAGCAGACTCCCTGCTGAGCAGGGAGCCCAATGTGGGACTCGATCCCGGGACTCCAGGATCATGACCTGAGCCGAAGGCAGTCGCGTAACCAACTGAGCCACCCAGGCGCCCCTCTTTTTGCCTTTTTTTGGAAACTGCTATTATCAGAGAGAATCCGTAGTCATAGTTTCTCATCATAAATTCCCCCTTTGGGGAAACTATACTTTTTTCCCGGTCTGATTAAATAAATTTGATAAAAACTTAGGACTTTTGGCCGAAGACAAACAGTTTGAGCTGTTTAAACACCATGTATCTGAGCCTAAAAATTTAAAGTTCTGTGCCTTTGAGGTGTCAAACATTTCCGACAAAAGTCTCAATGGAAAGAACAATACTTAGGGTTTTTTCCCCTTAATCTTTAGCTTTTTTCAGAAGTGCGTTCCCAGAATATCTTGATGTCAGTTATACTGAGACCTAGTCTCAAATCAAAGAAAGAGCGGCTCTTGTTCCTGTAGAAAAGAAATGGGGAGAAAGAATGTGTCCAGAGTTCTTTGCTGTCAGAAGCGCCTCGGGGGGCAAGCACTCCATGCCTTTCACAGGACTATTCCACCAGCAACTCCATCGCTGGTCCTTCCAGCCTCTTAACATTCCCTCCAGTCAGAAGCAAACCGCAAAGTCAAAGAGTATTAGCTGAAAAGGCTTTCTAGGACAGGACTTCCAGCATGCTCTCCCCTTCTCTGAAAGCTATTCTACTTACAAATTGACTTAGTATGAAGATGACACCTAGTTGTTATAAGTGTGTGACTTGGGGCATCTGAAAGCAGGGTGCCTCGGTTTCCTTTTTAAATTCTGCTACCACCTCATCTTAAAGGTACACTGCAAAATAAAATGTCTTGCAAAGGTCCTCAAACTCCAGCAAAGCCTCAATAGACCAAAGCCCATCTGCAGGAGTGCTGTTCTTCAGGGGTGTGCAAAACACAGGGGCAGCTGTGAATGCACTTGTGCAGTCCCCTTTGGAAGCACAAGTAGGAGTATGCTCAGTTGGCAGAACCCCACAGTTGGCTATTTTGTTGGCTTCACTCTATCTTTGCCACTTGAAGAGCAACAAAACATAATAATACTGACCATAATATATTGTTAGAGCTCACATCCCTTTTTAGTGCTCAGTGAAGTGATTGACTTCATTTTTCTGACTCTAAGGTCATGCTATTGGTAAGAGAAAGAACTAGAATTCAAGCCAAGATTATCTGGCTCCATAGGCTCAACTAGGAAATACAAGAAGGGGGAAAAGGAATCAATCTTTCAACATTATTTTCCTACCCACAGGTGTTTACAAAGAAATTGGCAAAGGTAACTTCTCAACTTTACCCCTGGAAATATTTTCCCTGTGACTTTTAAAACTACAAATGATCATTTGATAATCTCCGAGAAGATATGGCAGATGGAAGTAGACAAACGTGAAAGTGATAGTAATGATAATCTCAACCCTACTTGCATACCTATTAGCTACCAGGTACTGTGTTAAATGCTTTCCATTCACTAGTTTATCAAATCTTCTCAGCAGTCTTTATGGGACTGATAACTGTCTCCATTGTACAGATAAAGAAACTGAGGCTTGTATAGGTTTCTGAGAAATTCAGATGTTAAAAATGTGAATAATTTGATACCTAAAAATAGGACTTTTGCCTTTATTAAAAATACTAAAATGTTAATATGTAAGATCTAATTTCTTCCATTTATCTTTTATTTTACCAATCTGATGTTCATACCATGAAGTCTGAAAATATTTTAAACAATTTGTACTCACTGCGAGTGGTCTAAGGAAGGAAGGGGAGAAGGAATAAATATCCTTGCCTACCTCCCCACCCTCCAGTGGTCCTTACTAGCAAAACCCAACCAGAAGCCAGGGGACAGAGGAGTGGGTTAATGCAGCCTCAGAGCAAGACAGACAGGTAGAGGATGGGGTGGAGTGAGGGAGCTTGGGCAAACTGGCAATAACCAGCATACTGGAAATAACCAGCATAGCCACTCTCTCTCCCAATTAGAAATGGGGTCCAATAAGACACATTTGATTTGATACCAAATGTCAACCTAGAGATAGCAGATACAATATGAGAAAATTGTCATTGCTTGACTTGCAAAAAAATAAAGTAATAATAATGCCAATGTATATTTTTTCAGAGTGCTCTATAAAGCATGTATACCTACATATAACAAAGTATTAAAAATATAGGCTAGGTCCTGATATCAGACCCCATCCCCCCTTGCTTATGGAATAACCTTTAATCAGTGTGGCTGAGGGAATAGTTCTGAACCCTTTCCTGTGGCTTCCACATGGATTTGTGCCCCTTGTTCGGGAAGACCAGAATTGAAATTTGGGATTAACCACAGTTGATGGTATGGTTTCCTAAGCACATTTAAGTTCTTCCCACTTCTCTTTGTTAATATCGACCTATATTTTCTATAACAAATTCTTCCAGGCAGGCCCCATGTCTACCCAAGTATAAGAATATAGCTATTATCACACTCCCTATCTTCTTAAATCCCAGATAAATGCTATTCAATTTTAATGCATCAAGAAACTTAAAAAAAGAAACGAAATGGCCTGGTCATCTTTGTGAAAAGTTGAGGTTGAAGGGATGAAGATTGTAGCTCTATATGTGTTTATAACCCTTTTGTGTCAAACTGTTGTTTTGTGTCTGAAGTATGTAAAAAATTGTCATAAATCTGTGGTTCAGCTGACTGTAAAGAGTTAGCCACATTGCTTTAAAAATACGCTTTGTCATAGCCGAGCCCTCCGTGTAGTCTTCACTGCTATATCTCTTGAGCCAGATCTGCAGAGTCAAGTTTGCAACAGAGTAGGAGACAATTACTGGGCATTTCCTACCTTCACTGGAATTATATTGACTGCACTTTTCTACTTTATGTTCAGTATGGAGACTGAGCACACAGAAGGCAGGGAACAGTGGCTTCCGTCTAATTTTAAATACATATTCTCAATCATTCCAGCACAGAAAGTTTGGAAAAATAGAAATTCTGATACACTGGTGATGGGAATATAAATTGGCAATTTGGCATCTAATAAAGCTGGAGATGTGCACACTATGACCCAGAAATCCCATTTTGGGTTGTTTGTTTGGTATGTGCGCCAGAGAAAATCTCCTACTTGTGAATGAAGACACATGACTAGGATTTAAATATATTCATACAATGAAATACTTCGCCACAGTTAAAATGAGTAACTTAGCTCTGCATTTATCAACATTGGTAAAATCCAAATATACCATAGATAAAACAGGTATGATGTAGGGTCGCCTGGGTGGCTCTTTTGGTTAAGTGTCTGGCTCTTAGTTTCAGCTTAGGTCGTGATCTCAGGGTTGTGGGATCAAGCCCTGCCCTGGACTCCATGCTCAGTGGGGAGTCTGCTTGTCCCTCTCCCTCTGCTCCTCCTCACTCTCTCTCAATAAATAAATTAAAAAAAAAAAGGCAAGATGTAAAAGGATACATATAATACCACCTCTAAAAAGTTTAAAAACCTATAAAATATGTATTGTTTGTAGTTGCAAAAATATGTAGCAAGAATAAAAACTAAAAATAAATAAATAAAGTGTTTAGGGGCATAAATTCATGATAGCCATTCCCCTAAGGAGGGAGAGACTAGAAACGGAGAAAGGATAAAAGGAGTCCTCAACTGCATCTGTAAGATTTATTTCTTTAAAACACATGTACACACACACATACATCTGAAGTGCAGTGTTAAGATTTGATAAAGTTGTGTTGTGGGTCCATGGATTTTTGTTATATTATTCTCTGTACTTGTCTGCATGTTTGAAATATTTCATTATAAAATATATATTTTTAAATCTTCCAAGCACAAGAATATTTCTCAGAGGAATCACCAAAGCAAGGAAAAATAAAACATCCCACTCAACTTCTTTCCCTATAAGAAGCCATGAATTATGGAGCAAAGAATGCCTTTATGAGAGGGATCCTTCTAAAGGATGCCTCACATTTATAAGTGAGTATCCTTGTAAAGATCATTGCTTTTTCATCTTGAATTCCAGACAAGGATATCCCACATTGGATTTGGTACAAGCTTATGATCCCCAAAGTATTAAGGCTCGCTCTGCTTTACATTTTATTTCTTAGCAGAACACTTCAGGAATTCAGAGAGAGGATCACCCAGCTCGATCAGGGTGGTACCCTGCCCTTGGAGCCCAGGGGAGATAAGATAACTGCAGAAATGAATGATGGAATGAACTGAGCCTTCAGTTTGCTATGTTGTTTGTCATACTAGTAAGTCCACAGCCATCAGAACATGTGTGTGCATTTTTCCTTTAAAACATCTTTTGAGTGGTAGTTGTGTGAAACAATGATCTGTTGAATTTAATTCACAGATCAAAGAGGGAGGAAATTAACCAACACAGTAAATTGATTATTTCATGGGTGACATAACCAAGGCAATGATTTATCTTAATAAAGAGCAACTTCCCCCTAGTCCTTAACTGAATTCCAGCCAATGCAATAATACTCGGCTGTTAATGACTTTGATGTTGATGTGGAAAAGTGAATGACTGCATAATCACTGAAATGGGACCTCATCACAGTTGGAAACGTTTAAGCCAAATCATTTTGGACTGTGAAAAGAGCCCTGAGTGGTGGAGATTGGCTGGGTCCCAGCTCTTCAGTCTTAACTAAACAGGGCCTGAAAACTTTATCATGCTGCATTGCTCTGGGCTGGACCATAACTCTGACAGCTCACAGGGACTGGAGTTTAATGTATATGTCTGTGGCCTCACAGAGGAAAAAAGAATTCCAGGGCTTACAGCACCGATAATAAATACACGTCTATCAGCATTCAGCTGAAAGTGTAATTAGTTAAATCCGTCTTTGGGAAAGGGAATAGAAGAAAGGAAACAGAAGTCAACTTGAAAAAAAATTGAACCAAAAGCTTATTTTTATACCCCATGTTACTAAATATGGCTTAAGAGCTTGCAAGACAGCATTAGTCATAGATGGCAGCCTCCGCCCCCACCCCTCCTCCACTCCCATCTCTAAATAATAAAGTGAACTAAAATTAGAACTGCTTTCAAGTATGTTCACTTGATTATTATTATTTGACTCACAGCTGAGAAGTCTATGAGGGGACGGAGCACCCTTGGGAACATAAGTGAATCCCCAGGGCCCACATTTTTGACTTCCAAATGGGGAAAAGGAAAAGAGCTTCAGTCTCAGCCCAATCACCGTCAGCCAACCCAGGAGATTTCCTCTTGTGCTAATCAGATCCTGGATAACATCAGCTTCCTAGGGTTAAATTATGACATCCATGTATTATAATGCCAGTCTCTAGCAGGTCCCTCCAATACACTCCGACTTTCCCCCATCCCCTCATCTCCATGCTATCCACCCTCCTCACCACCTCCCACTGTCCCCTGATGCTCTGAAATGAAAGTTCCAGGGAATTGTCCAAGACAGCCAAGACCAAAGCTCTGCAGCCAAAAGTTAGCGACCTAGCCTTACAAGAAATACAGCTGCAGGTACAGCTGGAGGAGGGCCAGGCACTTGTCTGTTTAAATACAGCAGAGCTCCCGGGCTCAAGAAACTCAAGATGCCCCATTTTGATGATCTACCAAAAAAAAAATATATATATATATATATGCATATATATATATGCATATATATATATATATATTTGTTTAGAGGCAAGGATTGTTAAACTGCTCATCCAGACCCACAGCTGGGGTTGACTCAGAGTGCAAAGCTGGAAAATGCCCATGTGGCAAGATTAGAAACTCATTTGTGTGGTTTGTGTGGCCTTGCCGGGAGCCTCCTCCTTTTCTCTCCTCTCTCCTTTAATCCAAGCCTTGATTGGTTTATGACTTTACAGGCACCCTTTTCCTGCTGGGATCCTGGCCTGCCTATGTCCTGGCAGCTTTTCCCCAGGGTCCAAATGACCCTCGGAGGTTTCATTCCTGTTCAGCAATCTACTTATGTGAGATCATCTGGGAAAGCCTCAAATAATCTGTATCTTTCTCTTTTTCTTTTAAAAAAAATTTTTTTTTAATTTTTGCCCTCCCCAAACTGTCTTCCCTCATGCACATACAATTCTTTTGTTTTATTCCCTCTCCTCAAGTTCGATCTGAAGCCAAGTGCTTTTAATTTTTAGCTGCATTTTGCAAGCCCGGACTTTCAGGAATATATGTTATGAAAGCAGGGAAAGAAAAGACTTTCTTGTCATCAAAACCATAATAATTATGTGTCAAAGATAATTACTGCTTGGTGTGTAATACATCTAATACCAAGTGACAGAGAAAGTAGTCTACCGGCAGACAAGAGTAACTGCCGGCTGGCTGAAATCTGATATAAAATTAACCACCAGGCCCAAGCTCTCTGCCCACTGGAATTTTACCAGATAAAGGCCAACTCCACCCCCAAATTGAAACTCATTGCAATGTCTAGTTTATCTCTGTTTGTTGTGGGGGTATTTTTAAGAAGTGCATATATTTGCATATGTATAAAATTAGTTGGATCTCTCATAAAGATTTAAGACTACATTCCAAGCATCTGAGTTGCTATTTGAGGGGTAAAATTATTCATAAAACAGCTAAGGAATACAACTAAACTCTGGGCAATAAGAGTGAGAAGCTTTCAGAGAGATGCTAGTAGTTTTGCTCCAGAATACCCAGATTTAGAATTGGAGTCTTACCTGGAAAACCAAAGCTTTATTATTTTTTTAATATTTTTTAGAAGAGGGGGCAGGGCAGGGGGAGAGAGAGAATGTCACACAGGCTCCACACCCAGCGCAGAGCCCCATGGGGCCGACCCCAGGACCCCGAGATCATGACCTGAGCCAAAATCAAGAGTCGGCCACTTAGCTGACTGAGCCACCCATGTGCCCCCAAACTGAAGGGGAGTAAGTCGGAGGGGGAGACGAACCATGAGAGATGATGGACTCTGAAAAACAAACTGAGGGTTCTAGAGGGGAGGGGGGCGGAGGGGATGGGTTAGCCTGGTGATGGGTATTAAAGAGGGCACATTCTGCGTGGAGCACTGGGTGTTATGCACAAACAATGAATCATGGAACACTACATCAAGAACTAATGATGTAATGTATGGTGATTAACATAACAATAAAAAATTTTAAAAAAGCATTTAAGATGTTTAAAAGAGGGACTGCACCATCCCTGGAACAAAGGCAGGTGAGGGGAAATCTGGAAACGTAACCAAAGTAAAAATGATGTTATTTGAGAAATTTCTCCATGTTAGGTTGGGAGTGATGTTGAGTAAAGATGACTATTAAGAATGGCAAGCATGAGAATTCTGCTCAATGGTTCCTTCTGGGCAACTTTATAACTGAGGATGAAGCCCAGCTTCTTTTGGCTCTGTGGTCCCTCTGCCCCATTTCACGGTGAGCAAATTCAGCTGTGCCAGAGAAAAGCTGGCTTGAGCCCAGCAAAGGCATATGTGGGTTGCCAGTAGGCAGAGCTGCATGGTTTATGCATCATTTGGTGTAGATTTGAATCTTACCTACCTCATCAGTAGCAAAAACTGTTTCTACGACAGCAGGAGAGGCCAGAAAGTTAGAAAGAGGACTGCATTCTTGCAAACTGTCCCCTGATTAGCTGAAATCACTAATCAGCTCGCAGATGCTTTACCAGTCTGCTCACTCTGAGGCAATGAGCAGGCTTGGGTCCAGTTTGCACAAAGAGGCACAAGTGCAGAGGACTTGAGTGATCCTCCAAGGGTCTGTTATCTAGGCTCTTTGTCAGGACTAAGCCTGAATCCAGCACGGCATCATCTCCGGGGTCTTAAAAATGAATCTTGACGGTGCTCATGGACTTCATACTCATCTTTATCAAACTGTTTTATCTGAAGAGATCATTTTGATTCAGCACTCAACCGCTCCTGCACCATTTGGCTGTTCTGCATCAACTATACAGGAATCCCTCATTAACTTCGGGGGCTACATTCTTGAAAAGTACTGAGGTTGGCAAAACTACATTTGGCAAGACCAAGAATCAGAAAACAATTAAAATGGTATTAAGGCCATATACCTAATAATACTGAGTGAAATTTCTAGAAGGCATCTGATTTCGGAAAACCAGAATAATTAGCGTTAGAAATGGTCTCCAGTTGGTAACCATTTATTTGTTTAGAAAATATTGTTTCATCATCATGACTGGCTGAGACAGAGTCTCTTGCAAATTTTATGCAACACAAACTGTACCAGCTCAAAAAAAAATTTTTTTTTTAACCGTTCCTCACTGGATTGAAATTCAATGTCCTTTGCACTCATGTCCTTGTTTTTGTTTTTGCTACCTCTGTGAAATTCTAAAGTATCCTTTTCTTAAGTACCGGCTGGTTTAAGTGCACATATTACTGATAGTCCTTCTCCTCGATTTGGGGGCATAGAGCATAAATAATCTCCTTCTACACCACTCTATAGACCCTAACACATGGTCTGCTGCGGGGGTGGAGGGAGAGAAATGAACTGATTTGAATTGCACATAAGGAATAAGACCGTGTTTAAAATATTTAGTGTATGAATACAAAACTGTGCTGATCTCAAATTCAAAGCTGATGAAAGATTACAAATTTACCTTCCCTCCTCACCTCTAGGGTTTTGAGATAGAAACTAAAGCTATCTTCTAATTTGGCTGTTCACAAGATAAACTGTGGACTGTGAAAATGAAATGCTGAGATCTGAAAGGAATGACACAAAGTCTTCTCAGGAAATAAGGAAAATATTCACATTATGGATTCCATATCAATCTGTTTTGGAATTTTTTCACAAAATATTAAAAAGTGCATTTCCACTATGGTTTTCTCAATACGAACTACTGTTTTGAGCCTACATTGCTTTTTTGAAGACTAATTTTTTAAATGGTTTAGATTTTTTTAAATGCCTGCCCTAAAGATATCATTTCCAGCAAAAGAAAGAATAAAATAGCCTTTTGAATATATGTGTGTGTGTGTGTGTGTGTATATATATATATTAATATGCTCATATTCCATGGGTATTAAAAAATCGTATATTCCCGGTAATATTCTTAGGAAGCCATAATGTAATACAGAATTTATGCTAAAGCTTAGAGCAGTGGGTAATGACAAGTAGAGACTATATAATCCAGGAGCACATACAAATAAACATAAATAGAAAAAAAAATGAAATGACATTAACCAAAATAAGTTATTTACTTTTTTATCATATGGATCATTTAAAATCTTAAATGATAAATAGCCATCAGGATATACTGTTGTGTAAAGGATCCATATGTAGTCAGAAAGATAAAAACCTTTCTAAACTACATCACCGTGAGCTACTAAGTGTAGATTCCTATCTGGTACTCAAAATAATATTTAAAAATTTGTCTCAGACATACATTTATTTATAGTGTGGTTTCTGATATACCAAGTTATTAGATATCAGTTTTCAATTTGCCAAACATAAGGTGTTATCTCTATTGGAAGGCCATGGCTTACATTAATGTTCTAGCCCTCTCCACCTTCACTAAATGTTGATCCCCAGACAAGCTTCAGTGATTCATCATTCCTGGCATCCACTTCCTTGAGACATCTGATTGGATTGAAATGATGTAAAGAGAAAGAGAAAATATACAAACCAGGGAAATTCACACACACACAAAAATACCACTGAGCTTCTCTTAAACTCGTTGTTACTAAGTGAAAATAATGAAACATATTTATCTTCAGCCACACACAAAAATAAATAACCTCGGAAAATTGTTAAAGCTGGCAAACGAGGTACAAATAACAAATGGTTAAGGTGCTTGATTTTACAAATCAGCATCACAATACAGGGCAATGTCATGGCTAGCATGTTTTGAGAATCTATGCCTGGGTGTTCCATGACACAATACATCATTCAATAAAGAACAGCAGGTTTGGGGTTCCTTTCTTTGTTTTATTTCCACCAAGAAAGCACTGGCAATGGCACCAAGAAGTAAAGGAACAAAGAAATCACAGGCTGGTGTGAATGGCTTTGTCCAATGCAATGAATATGCGCAAGGTATTTCTGAGTGGCCCTGCAATGTGACCTGGCCCACTCATTACTCAAGTGACCTCTTAAAACTTTTCCTTTTTTATATGAACTTTTGGCTATCTGGTTTACCTGCATTTAACTATCTCATGAGGCACAGGTAACTCTAACCTCTTCCCAGATTTCTCTAATTCTTTTCCAGGAATAAAGGCTGCAGAGATTCTCATCTGATTGCTATGGCCATTAGTTTTACTATCCAGCTTGTGAAATATAAAAACTCCCTAAGGACTAAAAGAAGCTTTAAATGTTAACAAAATCTTCCGTGTCTTACATAGGGAGGGATAGTACAGAGTACCTACACGAATGCTCTATTTTTACTACCAGTATTCCTCTTTGCTTGGAAATGCTTTTGTTTAGAGTGATGTTAAATATCATCTAACCAGACAGTGACAGGAGCATTGATCTGCTTAACCTTGCAATGAACTGAACATGGTTCATCCATTCCCACAGCCAAAACCTGGGCCAAATGGGTGAATGGCTCTGACAGGGAAAAGTGGGAGCTTCCCTGATTAATAGCTAAGATGCAGAGTATTTGAAAAAGAAATTAGAAGAATGCATTATCTGGAGACATTTCCTGCCACCAAATCACCCCCACTTAGGCCGATGACTGAGAAATCCCAGAAGGCGTTCTCCTCTGAATGTGGCCTACGTCAATGGCACATTTCTGAATTGTCAGGCTGAAAGCCCATCAATAGTCATAAAGAGAAGGATGTGTCCTCATTGGGGGTGTGTTGATGGATCTGATCCAGAACATGAGAGGTGATTCCCGGGTTAGTTGGATGTTGGACGTATTTGGGTCTGGTGACCGTGCTTCTGATTCTAAATCAAAACCATTCTCCCTGCTTCATTCAGTACATTACATAATATGAGTAGGGTTGTCTATATGCATAATTATCACTGCTCATGAGAAACAGGCCCAAAAGAATTCTCTGACCTTGTGCTGATAAATTGTGCTGAAGGAACAAGGGGCTCAGAACTGCCAGTCTCAGTTACAGATGCTGAAAAATTAAGTTGGACTGAAGGGAAATCAAGCTTCTGCATGGCACATTTCTCAGAAGGCTGATACTCTAATCTATTGAAGTCTGTTCCTCAGGACCTCAGTTCAAGCCCTACCTCTGCTCATCAGTCAGCACATCATTCTCAGCACTAAGCAACATGCTTGTAATTTCCAACCTGACTGGAATTAGCTCCTGAGAGGAGCAGGGAGGGGGGAGGAGAGGGGGAAGGAAGTTAGAAAGAAATGGTTCAAAAAAGTACTCTTTCTAAATCAGAAACATCTGCTGGAGTCATAAATGGTTTTAAGTAGAAATCGGCGACAAGAGGGTTTTCATAGGAGAAATAGAAAGAAATGAAGCCACCCCTCACTGAAAGTTCCCAGGTAACTGAAATAAATGATATCACTATATATTAGAGCAAACTTTTGAACCTGCTTGGTAGTTGACACTTTGGCATTTTGAATTTGGCTCTTATTACAAAGGACCATGTGATACTAAGGAGCTCTGTGTGCCTTTTGGAACGCCCGAAATGCCGGGGTGTGCCTTGGCTACTTGACACATATTTGTTGTCATCCATTAATCTCACTGAAGACGCTTCTTACTAAAATTCCTCAGGGAGCTTTTTTTTAGAAGAAGCAAGGAACAAGAGGGATGTTCCTTTCCCTCCGCTCTGATAAAGTCCACACTCTGACTTGTAGGATCTTCCTAAAGATACAAAAAATGCAGAATGCAAAAAGGAGCATCAGCTTCTCTCTCTGGTATCTATGTGTGTGTCGATGGGTAGCTTAGACAGATCCTAACATGGACATTCTAGAAGGAAATCATAAGTTGTCCAGCCCCACCTATCTTTTGTGTAAAGTCCTCCCAAAACTGCCTTAAGAAACCAAATTTGTTTTTTTAAAAAAAGGCAATGTGAGTTCTAAACCAGTGTTGCCACCAGCACAGAAATTCTTTAATCATACTTTTAATAAATTGAGTCTCATCACACACACAAAGCACTCTCTTCCTGTCATGTTTTGCATAAAATTCGGAGATTAGAAGAGTTCAGCTAACACCAAGCCAACTGTGTTATAGATGTTCACCTAAGGAGAGGCTGCCCAAAGAAATGACCAGGTACCTCAAAAGCAACTAGTAATTTAGGGATAACAAAATTGACATGAGTTTGTCACAATTTGCATTACTGTCACAAATGTAGAATTACCGGGGAATGGAGAATAAGAAGAACAGAAACATAAACTAACTTCCTTTTAATCCAACCCTGGAAGTCTGAATAAGGTAAGTATTGCTTTGCTATAAAATAGCTGGAGGAAGGAGGTGGGAGAACAGTGAAAAGAATTTCTTTAAAAGCAAACATCAAATTGCAACCACATCAATCATTCCCTGATTTAAAAAAAAATAAATGAGTGCTTTTCTCCACAGTTGGAAATTTCATTACTTCTGTATGTTCTCCTCTTTGTTTATAAGTTAACTAAGAACTCCTGGAAGTTTTGCTTTCTTTTGGGAAGAGAGGTCAGATTTTTGATGGCCCCAAATGTACCCCAGGGATTCTGCCCCAAGACTAAAGTTTAACTTATTTTTCCTTCTCTTCTTGGCTTTTTCTTGTGGGGAAACAATAAATATATCTTTCAAATATACCATTATAAAACAGGCTCCCTGCCATGCTATAGTATCCAAAGAGTCACTCACATTATGGGGTCCTAATGAAATACAGATCTTTCAAACTCATCTAAAATGTCATTTTGCACACGGCTATTTTATTGCATAAAATGCAGTAGCCAAGTGAGCAAATGAGTTATTATACTGAATTAAAAGACATAAAGAAGGGTGAGACTCTTTGTTATACTTTGCAAAAAAATTATAAACTGATAATTGCCTGTTTCCCTTGAATATACAGGGTTTTAGAAGCCAAAGAGAAGGTCCAGAGAGGAGCAAGAACAAAAATGATTAATGAAAATGGTACTAGGTTTCTATAAAAGAACACATGACAATTCTGGAATTAATTATCTCTGAAAACAATACAGTAAGGAAAGCATAACTTGGAAATAACTTTATAGCAAAAGTTCTTCCTACAGAGCCCAGAATGGAGGCAGAGAATGAAAATAAATGGGAGCATAAATGATATGGAGGAACACCAGCCAAATGTCTTTCCAGTGACACCAAAACACATTTGGTAAATTTTACAGGCTCTTAAAATCTTATTTTAAGATACAGGTGGACTATCAAGAGACCTAAAAGCAATTTCTTTACATCAGATGACCTGCTGGTACTGTATTTTTCTAAGATTATTTATGGTTGTTGTTGACCTTGAAAGCACTATTCTAGTACACCATTAGACACCCAATTCAGAAATGCATTCAGATAAAGCAAATAGACCATTTTAGGGTAACATAAAAGATGTACATGTCCTAAACCAAATTCTGCTCTCAAGGAAACTCTGTGTAAATAAATGTGGTTTAATTGTGTCTTACCATATTTGTGTGATTTGATTATAGAGCTAACTTGAAATAAAAACAAAAAACAAAGCAAACAAAAACCCATGACTTTCTCACTAAGGGATTTCTTGTTCACTTTTTCATTTCTGGGAGTTCCATACAAGATAACAGTGTAATGGAGGGGAAAGGCAAATAACTTTTTTTTTTAAAGATTTTATTTATTTATTTGAGAGAGAGAGAGAATGAGAGATAGAGAGCACGAGAGGGAAAGAGGGTCAGAGGGAGAAGCAGGCCCCTCGCCAAGCAGGGAGCCCGATGCGGGACTCGATCCCGGGGCTCCAGGATCATGACCTGAGCCGAAGGCAGTCGCTTAACCAACTGAGCCACCCAGGCGCCCCAAGGCAAATAACTTTTATTCTCCTGAATAATCTCACCCTGAATTCTTGTCCTCAGTTTTATTCTCTAGAACTTTGCTTGTCATTTTCTTCCTGAAGTTGTTCTCCTTCTTTCCTCTAGGCTCTGCCCAGCATTGTGTTCTGCTTCATCATAGCTATTGCATGTGATAAAACGTTATTATAAGTTTGTACAGCAGAGAATAGTAAGCAATTAAATTTTTTTTTTTTGCCAATCCTCCCAGTGGGATTTCTTACCAGCCAACTTCCATCTTTTTTTTTTTTTTAATTTTATTTATTTATTTGACAGAGAGAGACACAGCGAAACAGGGAACACAAGCAGGGGGAGTGGGAGAGGGAGAAGCAGGCTTCCCGCCTAGCAGGGAGCCCGATGCGGGGCTTAATCCCAAGACCCTGGGATCATGATCTGAGCCAAAGGCAAATGCTTAATGACTGAGCCACCCAGGCGCCCCAGCCAACTTCCATCTTAAGCCCACTGCTATCTTGTGTTGCTAAAGCCCTTTCTTAGGTCACCTTTCAGGATCCGTAACATCCAATCTCTTGGCAGCTCTGTAATTTGTGTAATAGGTCAGATATTTTGGAAATACCTCTCAAACTTAGTTGCCCTTATATCTAGGCTCTCCTTTCCCTCTTTTCCATACCATCCAAGAACACTACTTAGCAACAAGACTGAAGCTCAGAAAGAGGAAACTAGCAAGAGAAGGCTCAGCTATAAAGAGAAAATATTTAAAAACAAACTTCCCAAAAAACAAATAATCCAGTTAAGAAATAGGCAGAAGACACAAATAGACGTTTTTCCAAAGAAGATATCCAGATGGCTGACAGACACATGAAAAGATGCTCAACATCACTCATCATCAGGGAAATACAAATCAAAATCACAATGAGATACCACTCCACATCAGCCAGAATGGCTAAAATTAACAACTACCCTGCAATCCAGCAATTGCACTACTAAATATTTCCCCAAAGGATACAAGAATAGATTTGAAGGGATACATGCACCCAAAGGTTTATAACATCATTATCAACAATAGCTGAATTATAGAAGGAGCCCAAATGTCTATCAACTAATGAATGTATATAGAAGAGGTGATATATATATACAATGGGATATTACTTGGCCATCAAAAAGAATGAAATCTTGCCATTTGCAATGACATGGATGGAGCTAGAGTATATTATACTAAGCAAAATAAGTCAGTCACAGAAAGAAAAATACCATATGATTTCACTCATATGTGGAATTTAAGAAACAAAATAGATGAACATATGGGGGGGAAAGAAAGAGGGAAACAAACCATAAGAGACTCTTAAAAATAGAGAGCAAACTGAGGGTTGATAGAGGGAGGTGGGTGGGGGATGGGCCGGATGGGTGATGAGTATTAAGGTGGGCACTTGTTATGATGAGCACTGGGTGTTTTATTTAAATGATGAACCACTGAATTCTACTCCTGAAACCAATATGGCACTGTATGCTAACCAACTAGAATTTAAATAAAAATTAGAAAAAAAAAACTTGCCTCATTCAGCCTTGAAGGAATGTGGGAAGTAGAAGAGGGAGGAAACATGAGAAGTTGGGGAAGAGAAAAGTGAATTTCCTTGTCCAAATTTAACCTGGAAAAAAGCATCGTATATTAGATCATTGAGAAGACCATCCAGTCTGAGGGTCTTTTGGAAAAAGTTGGTTCACAGGTCCCCTTACCCCAAACACACCAATGGAATGGCCATAGAAAAGTTCATTTGGCTGTACTGCATAGTAATTAGTCAGAGGGATTGCCACTTTAGCTTTCCAGAACCATTGTTGTTTACTATTTATACTGTAGATGGGACCTAGAAGTCCCTAGAACACAAAACTCAGAAAGCAGCTGAGTTGAGAGCCAGCAAGATTCTCAGTGAAGCTCATCACTGGAGTTGGCTACAGCAAACTGAGGCCAGGCAGATACTCAGAACTGCATGAGGCTGCAGTGAGGGAGACATCAACCAGCATCACTGGGCATGGACCAAGGGACCTGCAGACCTGTGGACCACCACCTTAGTCAAGACAGCTCACTGGGCAAGCAGTTGCCAGACACAAAGGGACATTTTCACAGAAACTAGAGGAGCTGGAAGACATCATGGGTTCAAGGACCACTTTCCCTTGAGAATATGTTAGGCTACCTCATATACTCAGATCCCACCTTGGGAAAGAAGGAAGAGAAGTGAAAGATTGGGCATTTACCCAAACGAGGTTGAAATTACCAGACTGGACTAATTTTAGCTCCTGCCCCATATCATCCATTCCCCAATTTACCTAGCCAAGCAGAGGACAAGCAAAGCAGATAGATCAGCCAGTAAGAAAATAAAGAACCTGTATTTCTCATCATATATGCTAGTATAAATACATTTTTGTATGTTTACTATTTATGATATGTAGAATTTTGCCCTCCCTGCTTCCTCTTATTAACAATTTTCCCTTAA
Organism: Eumetopias jubatus; assembly: GCF_037043125.1. NCBI lineage: Eukaryota > Metazoa > Chordata > Mammalia > Carnivora > Otariidae > Eumetopias > Eumetopias jubatus. The sequence goes on from NW_028274813.1 coordinate 78,924,239, forward strand.
GAATTTTCTTAAAATTATGAAAAACCTTTGAAGTAAATGCCATCCCTTCCCCTTCCAATAATGCTGAGGCGAGGCAGATATTTATTATTTTTCTTTCTTCTCCTACCCTGCTCTCTCTCTCTCCTTCCCTCCCTCCTTCCTTCCTTTTATCTTTTCTCTGTCTCCTCTCTCTCTGCCTTTTTTTAAAAAAAATTATTTGTTTTCTTTCTATATGAGATAGTCTTATCACTAAGGTGGCATTTCTGTATTTTCCATTATGGAATCAGCCTCACAAAGAAGATCTGGGGCAAAGGTAGCAACTATCTTGAATTCCTTGCTCACCATGACGCATACTTCCCTATTCATTATTTAGTAGGTAAATACATTTTCTGTCTTTTTGGAAGGTGTTTCATTTGTTGTTACTTTTAATACACAATAGACATTTCAATGGCAGAAACCAAAATAGTAATTAAGAAAGCCCTTGAATTCTTTTGTCTGTTTGTTTTACCAAAGCTGATCTATAAGATTTCTCTATTCCATAACATTATTATACAACTTATTGATTCCTATGAGGGTAAAAGCGTATATTGACCAATTCCTAAGAACTCTCAGATTTTACAGAACCAATGAAAAAGTCTAAATCCCACAAATTGATTTTCCTATATGTATAGTTTTAAGATATCATAATAGGATAATCAAATTTAAATATCATCAGAGTAAACCTGGCTGTCTCTGCCTTCTTTCTCTACATTATTGCTCCTACACCTTTGGACTATAAAGACCTCAATGTTCCCTTATTCTTCTGTTTCATTAGGAAAGAGCTCACCTGCTCTTGCTGCCTCTGGCACAATAAAACTTTTGTTTCCAAAATATTGGCAACTCAGCTAGACAAAGCTGGCATTGTGTTCTTTAAGTATCAATGCTTTTTGAAGGAAATTAGCTTCTGGTTTTGTGGGTTTTTTTTTTTTTTTTTCACAACTACCTTGTATTTATATCACACATTTCCCAAATGACATAAAGTGATTTACAGGTACTAACTGATTCATGCTCAGGAAGGAGTTGATGGAAGACACAGTAGTTTAGTCCCAATGTTAGAAATAAAGGTACAGAGAGATCAACAGTTTCATGAAGACAGAAAAGTAAGGGAAATAAAACCCGCCAGTTGCATCACAATTTGGCCTCATTCACTCACTCATTAAGGAGAGGCACAATATAGAGAACACGTCAAGAGCCAAAAGGCGTCTGTGTTACTACATCTCGATTTCCTAGCTTTAAAATTTATAGTGCTTGATTATTGTTTGTAAGCCCCTCAAACTCAAAAACTGATTCTTGTGTTTATTCAGGTGAGCACACACACACATTTGCTTAATTTAATTAAGATGAAATTCTACCCTCAATTTTTGTTTTAAAAGCAAAAGCCAATTGGTCATCTTAAGAGTGGGCAAAAAGACATTATTTCATTAATTTCCAGAGAGAAATATGGAAAGAAGGCAAATATCTAGATCTTCATACAGGCTCAGTTTCTTTCATCTATCTGCTCCATTGTTGCTCCCCCAAACAGACAAACACTGGCAATATTGATTTCCTGCTAAAGTATTGATGTAATGCTTTAGCCAAATATTTCACAATTTTGGTAATGATGTTTTTCCGTAGTGGAAGTTCTGAGCACTGATTATTCTTAATTTGCCCTCTTGTATGGCCATTCTTTATCAAGGAAAAATGTGAAATTTGAGAATTTCAATGGCATAATTTGTTTTCCTTTTTACAGCTTCTGCTCTTTTATTTGGTTTCTGTGTGTGTCTGTGAGTATGTATGGTTACACAACCCGTACTATTTCCTCATTCCTTCCAGCCTTTCTAAGTTGGTTCTACAATGAGTGAACTTACGCCTACAACTGACATGCACAACATAATGCTCTGTTCTACTAATCAACTCTGACCACTTCCCTTTCCACCCTGCACCATGGCACTACCATTAAGAGATGAAAGAAACAATTAATGATAGGAAACAACAAAAGATTTTTCTTCTTATCACAGGACTGAGAAACCTGCTGATAATTATCCTTCCTGGGGCCATATTGAAAATTGGGAAAACATGTTGTGTTTGTTACAGATGTTAAATTTTTCCAAAGGCACAGAATTCAGGGGCGCCTGGGTGGCTTAGTTGGTTAAGCGACTGTCTTCAGCTCAGGTCATAATCCTGGAGTCCCAGATGGAATCCCGCATCTGGCTCCCTGCTCAGCAGGGAGCCTGCTTCTCCCTTTGACCCTCCCCCTTCTCATGTGCGCTCTCTCACATTCTCTCTCTCTCTCAAATAAATAAAATCTTTAAAAAAAAAAAAAAACAAAGGCACAGAATTCATTCAATTCTGTACTTCTTTTACCCTTACACAAAATGTTTTTTTAGCATGAACTGTTTTGTACATGCCCAAGAATGTTTGAGATGCAATTTACAATCAAGGGGAAAACTAATCAGAGTGATAGGTCACATAGAGTTGCTTTCAGCCACAATATGATAACTGGGACCACAAAGAGTGGACAAATTTTTTTTAATTGTTTTGGTTTTGGATTTTAATCTTTTCCCTCCCGGCAGCCTTAGATTACACCAAATGAGATCACAATCTTTATCAACTTGTGATTTAGGAAGAATACTGAGACAATCTAAATATAGTAAAAAACAAATGACTGTCACTGATATCCAGGATAAAATATTTCAAACTTGTTTTTTTAGAGGATGGGGTTATTTTACATATCCCAAATTAACCTCAACAGGAAAACTGCCTCATTTTGGGCAAATCAGGAAAACAGAATGAAATGTATGAATAGCAAAAATACGTAGTCATTCAAGACAATGGACTTTTTTTTTTTTTGAGGAGTTTTTTTGTTTAACATCTACTTACTTAAATCGATTAATGGGAAACAAAGGTAGAACAAAGCCTAAATTTGGGGGTTTCTCTTTTCCAGGAAGATATATTCTTCCTGTTAGTAACATCAATGTAGACAGAATAAACAGCAGTGAGAAAATAACTCTTTTTAAAAGGATCATATGCATTATAATTTAATACCAAAAGATGATTTGTCAAATAGAAATCCATCAGTAATTTTTCTTTCCAGAATGATATAACTTTGAAAAAATCAAGAGTATTAAATACAGGAAGTAACCAAACTCACAATGGATTCATCCTTATTACTGATGATGAAAATCATTCACAAAATATATCCTGATGTTCTTTGAATATTCATTCATTAACCAAATTGGCAAGTCATCATTTAAACACAAGGGTCATCCATGAATATCAGGCATATGGCTCTGTAAGTTATCCAGCTATGGATCTATATTTTATCTAAAGGGTAGGACACTGGTTGAGATCTTTATATAGTGGTAATTTAGGAGGCAAAGTTTAAATCATCATGATAACTTCTAGTCACTTAATTCTAAATGACTCAGATGGAATTTTTCATGTGTTAGGCTAAAAACAAAAGGCACTTCTGATATTTGGTAATTTCAAACTTCTGAAATTTGTGAAATACAGTTCTTACAGCAATGATTCATCCTCTAACAAATAATATAAATGGGGTTGTCTATTATTTTCAGAGTCAACACATTCCTACTGACATGTATTTCTTCTTAAATAGCCTAAAGTTCTGTTCCATTATGTTAAACAACCATTATCCTCTAGATCTGAACTAGAAAAACCAAGGTACACATCTTTGAAAGTCTTGTCATGAGTCATTTGGCAATTACCTGAGAATAATTATCCTTGGAATCCTGACTCACAAATAACTTAGCCATTCAACCCACCTTCTTTGTGCAAAAGCTTCATGTGAAATGGGAACCAAGGAAATAAAATAAACGTCTGTCTCCAATATTCAGAACATCTGCATGAGTAAAAATTATTCAAAAAGATACCATGAATTTTTAAAATAAAATGGAGCATGTAAAAATTAAGCACCTGGTCTTTTCCTTTATATTTCATTAAAAAATTCTAAATAGACTATCACCAGCTGTACATTTTACTGCACTTTATATTATGGCAGGCAGTCAAAACAATACTCTCATCTGAGTTCCACATAAAAATTTATTTCAAAAAAAAGAGGAAAAGACAAAAACAGAGCATGCCTTTTGTCAGATGCAACAAAGTTAAGGATGCCACACAAACCAATAAAAGATGATAAAAATGATTTCAAAACAGACTTGATTCAAAATAGAAAGTTTGAGATAAAGGAAAAGTGATATTGTTTGATTTCTTGTTAATTCAAACTTCCTAAAAGAAATACAAAAATTTGGTTAATAAGAAATTTCATTTCGCTTTGGAGAAAGGATATACTTAATTTATAAAATTATTAAATTTATTAAAAAACTGAGGAAATGGATGAAGTGAAGTCATCTTATTGGTTATTTTTTTGTCATAAAACCTAATGATTCATAAACCAACCAAAAAGAATTTACATGTTGTAAGTGTGGAAGAAACACTTTCTAAACTTTGTAGTTGGTTAGCATATACTATAGGGTCAATACCCATCAAGTTTCCATATTTTTAAGAGAAACTAGGAATAATTGAGGAAAACATTCCTAAGATTAAGCAAGAATCATCAAGTCTCAAATAGGCAGATAATTTTAGGTTGCAATTAGCAATTTTAATTGTTTTACATAAATTGTTTAGTCAGAGGATTTGAGAAGTTTGCCTCCTCTGCGTGATTGTTTTGATGACTTCTCTTTCTTTAAAGATAAAGGGGAAATGGGTGCCTGGGGGGCTCAGTTGGTTGAGTGGCTGCCTTCGGCTCAGGTCATGATCCCGAGTCCCAGGATCGAGCACCGCATCAGACTCCCTGCTCCGCGGAGAGTCTGCTTCTCCCTCTGACCCTCCCCCTCTCATGTGCGCCCTCTCTCTCATTCTCTCTCTCTCAAATAAATAAAATCTTTAAAAAAAAAAGATAAAGGGGAAAGTCTCAGATAACTTCAGCTTAAATCCAACTTTACCAACCATGCCTCAAAAAAATTCATTTATTCACCAAATATGTACTTGGCATCAAGTGCCAAGTATTGTTCTAGGTGATGAGGATAAAAAGTAAGCAAAACAAGCATGGCCCACACCCCCTTGGCTTCATCTGTAAAATGAGAAAAAGCATTGAGATAGCATCTCAATAAAGGTAGGTCCCTTGCCCATTCCCTCCCCATCTGACGATAACGGAAAAATTGCAAGGCCGTGCCAGAATGAACACCAGATAGATAAGATCCTTTAGGTAAGTGACAACATGTGTCTACTGTTTGGTTTTTGGGGAAAATGTTTATTGCCTCTAACAACAAGATTGTCTGTAGTCCTACTCATATGATAAGATATGAAAATAAGATATTTTATTTTTCTCTTTTGAAAAAAGAATGTCTTTAAGTTTTTAAGATAAATGTATTATGTTCTTGGGTGATAAAGTTAATTTATTGTGATGATTTTAACCATTTTTAACCACAAAAAGATACATAAAAATTTTAATCAAAAGCCCTCTTACATGATTTCAATTCATATACTCATCTGAAAAAAAATCTGACTCTTTTCTTGCTAAACAACTTAATTATTAGTTAAAGGCTTTGAGACTTAGGCAAATTAGAAGCTGGAGGGAAACTGTATATTTTGTAGAAATGCTATAAAACACTAAACATTACTAAGGTATGTTACAAAGTTCAAGCATACTGTATATGTTAATTTTGAGTTATATCTATGCTGCAGTTCTTGAAAATAAATTGAATGTTCTATATTTTATTTTTAATCCAAAACCCAGGGAGGAGAGAGATGAGAAATAAGAACATAGATTTACCTTTTTGATAACTAGCTACAGTTGTTCTCATGTTTGTAAAAATGAATAAAATCATGATGTCAATATTATGGAACCAGAAAGTTTAAAAAAGCATAACTCTATATTCTATTTTATTGCTCATAAAATCCTAAGAAAACAGAATATGATCAACAGAACTATTGCTAAGAAAATTATAATAATAATTGGCAGTATTTTCATTTCTTCTACTTACTAAGAAAAAAGTAGAAACTACCTCACCTTAGCTTATGGCTGCATAAAGGTTGATAAAATTGTGTGGGTTTTGTTTTGAATTTTATTCAAATTAGAATTTTCTCATATGTTCAATCTTGTGAAATTTCCTAACATTTGATTTTCGCATGAGTGATTAATCATTTGTTTTCCTTTTTTATTGTTCTTGCTGTGATTTTTGCTAATCTTTACTATAATCTTCCTGGGGAAAAAATATTTCTTAATATTTAGGCCTCTAAGAATAAAGAGATTCAATTAAAAAAAAAAGAATCTTAATGTCCTTATTTAACTTATCCTATAGCTTCTCAGTACCCCCTAAAAAAGGGTAAAAACATTTTCATGGAAAAAAAATTTTCAGTGACCTTTTGTCCCTCCCTAAGAGGAAGAAGTCTGACAGGTAGATATATGGAGAGTTTGTTATTGTAAATTCCAGATCTTGTGATTATCTCTGACTCAACTTCTGGGGTTTTATCTGGAATTCCTGTGAAGGGTCAACAAGTGTATTACTGCCTGTCTTCACCTTCTTATGACCTTAATTTTAAAACTACACCTTATAGGATTCAGAAAGTAGATTACAGTGCTGCATTTCAGCAGACAAATTTTGGAATGGGAAGCATCTAAAAATATATAATTAGTTCAAACAAATAAAAATATATAACTTTTTGATATATTTATCTATACCCACTTTTGGAATTTAAAGAAAAAGATCTAGTAAATTTCTGACTTCAATAATTTTTTGGAGCCAAATGTTCTGTTGAACTATTTCTTCCTGAGGGATGTTTCTTTATACTATTGCTATAATTAAATGATTTTCAGTATAGATAGATATAAATGTAGATATATTTATAAATACATCTTAATGGATAAGACTATAGTAAAGATTCATATTCTAGTTTTAGGAAATAGACAAATGCAGCTGAAACAACACATTTTGACAATAAAACTTGTCCACATGTATTAGGAAAATGAAAAGAGCAATTTCTGAGTAAATTTTAAATATAAACTTAAGTTCAATGGTCCCAAGCTTCCAATTATTGTTCCACAGACCTTGAGTACTGGTTACAAATGACAAAATTATTACTATCATGGGATGGTGGAAATTGGATGGCTAAAGAGAACACTTGTAAAATGGATTACAAATGGTGGGAACAAATGTATGAGAAAAAAGGAAATTAAAGATGAATATTTTGAAAACGTCCTGGAATGGAGGTACCGCAGAGCAATGCTTAGAGAACGTGGCTTTAGCCTCGTGTTCCAGACCACCTGCTGGATATGTGATCTTAGGGAGGTCATCTAACCTCTCTAAACCCATTTCTATTTGTGAAAAGAATAGAAAATTGTGCCTATCTCATTTATAGGTCTGACATGGGAATAAAAAGTTACCTGTTTGGCACAATGCCTGCCATAAAAAACTTTTGTTGTGAATATTCACTTTAAATTTAACAAATAAAATAATTGAATGATAAACAAAATCTTCCAAATATTATAGATGATCCAAAGTCTTACTATAGTCTAAGATATAAGGTCCAAATTAATCACAAATGCAATTGTGGGATAAAATTAAATTCTTATTATTAGAAAAGGAAAAGAGTTTCAATAAAGAACCAAGCTATGAATTTGGTTTATTGTCTAAAACAGAATAATACATGGAAATCATGAGCTATGGGTGCAACCGTCTTTTGTGTCATACTTTATCCATTTGACATTGTTGAAGACTTAGAGCAAATTGAAAGTTGAGAACATTTGAAAATTAAAGGCACAAAAAATGCCTGCAAGAATAATGATTAGGTGAGATGAAGAGATCTAGCACATTTCTATTTTCACCAGCGATTTTTCCCTGTTTCTTTTAATTTGAGAAAAGATTCTGCTGTCTTAAACACATTTTTTTCTAAACAAATAGAATTCCCACAATCATTTAGATAAGACTTGGAAATGAAAATCTATGAGACCATTTCCACTTATCATATATAAAATGTGAAAGGGAGCTCTTCTTTTTTATCAAGTTTTGATAGCACATATTATGAAGCTACATCGAAATATCCCATCATGATTGTAATTCTTCTTCCACACCTATCTTTCCAGTCATTTTGGTCCAAATGATTGCTAATGCCTTTGTAATTTTGAAAAAAGGACAGTTGATATAGTCAAACTGAATATGTTTTTAGAAATAATCATAATTCATGGCAACATGTATTATAACAGTGAACTGGTCATTTCATTGCTCCTGCCCAGTCTGAAATTAAATATTCTTGACCTATTTTTGTGATGTCTCTCATATCGCTGTCCTAAACTGCTTAGCTAAACATTATAATTTTATGTTTATTCCATCTTTCAAATATCTATAGCCAAATCTTTTGTAGGTATCTTAATGAAGTAACCTCATCATCTGTCTGTACATTTACTAGACAAAAGAACAGGTAGCCAAAAATATTTTTTGATATCTCTGATTCATTGTATACTGCTGATAATTAAGTATGTTGTCCTGTCAACAGAAAATAGAATTTCGATGATCACTTAATTAAGGCTTATTTTCTATGACTAGGACCCAACTAAGCCTAATGTCTTTATTTTGCCCTTTCAGTTCCTATTTGATTGGTTAGCTCATTTAATGTACCCCAGTGTTTCAGTAAGACATTGTATATAAACCTCAAAATATCAAATAAATCATGCTTTATACATTTCTTTCATTTTAACCAAATATTATTATTAAGTATTCATAAATAGGAGTACATGTAACGCACATGGCTAATTTCAAGAGTAGTAATAAAATGAGTACCAATGTTCCCACTAACCAGTTTATATAGCTGGGACCTTACAGGCATCTCTAAAGCTTCCTATTTTGTCATCCTTGCTTGTAATTCCTACCCCCCTACCAGAGATAACCAATACATTTTGTATTATTCATTCTCTTTTCTTTTATGGGTTTTTCCCTATATATCTATATACTAATACAACCTGTTCCTTTTGGCCTGAATTTGAATTTAACATAAAATCATGCTGAAGAAACTCATCCGTGATACGATTTAACACTCAACGTTATGTTCTGAGACATGCTCATGTCGATAATTAAGCATCATTCAATCTTAATATCATTACATTGTTTGCATATATCAAAATTTATTTACGCACCACTAATGAGCATGCTGAGAGTTATATTCTTGTCTCAGTCTCCTATTGCAATATCAGAGTGACTCTAGGAGATCTATTACTAGGTCACAGGGATGTGCATTTTTTTCTACATTACATGGAAAAGGCAAATTATTTTCTAAAATATACTAACTTAAAATTTCCACAGCAGTGTGTTGGAGTTTGCATTGTTCCTCATGTCTGAAAATATATGGTCTTAGCAGACTTTTAAATTTATGTCTGGTAGGTATATCATTGGGCCTTTACCTTTTATTTTCATGATAACTAATGAGCTTAAGCGTCTTTTCAATTTTATTAAAATTTGTTTCCCTATTAAAAAATAACTGTTCATAACTTTTTCCACACATTTTTCCTGGATTTTTGGGTTATTTATTTTTTTCTTTGTTTCATGAGAATATATGTACAATAATACTAACCCCATTTTTTACTTGTTTTCTCACCTTTTTCTTTTCAAGAGCTTCAAAACAGAAGTTCTTAATTTTAATGTAGGCAAAACTATCAACTTTCTTACTTTATGTTTGTGGCTTTTTTTAATATTAAGAAATCATCTTTTACTTCAGGCACATAAAGATGTTCTCTATGATAGATGCTGGAAGTTTGAAGTGCTGGTTTTCAAAGTTAAGTTTTTATCCATCTAGAACTGGCTTTTCTGGATGCTGTGAGCTATGGATCTAATGTCCATTTCTTTAATAAGCCATCCTTTCCCAGTGCCAACTCTGTTCTGTAACAAATCTGAATATATACACTGGTTTATTTCTGGGCTTTCTAATCTCATTCATCAGTCTGGTCATCTATCTCTGCACAAATATCAAACTATCTTACTATAGGTTCATTTTAATTCTTTTTTTTAAGATTTTATTTATTTGACAGAGAGAGAGAGACACAGCGAGAGAGGGAACACAAGCAGGGGGAGTGGGAGAGGGAGAAGCAGGCTTCCTGCAGAGCAGGGAGCCCAATGCAGGGCTCAATCCCAGGACCCTGGGACCATGACCTGAGCTGAAGGCAGATGCTTAATGACTGAGCCACACAGGCGCTCCTCATTTTAAGTCTTGATATGACCTAGAGCTTAGGTTTAATAAGCAAGAGACACCGCTCAGAGATAGGCAGAATGTTGTCATCCTTTTTATTTCTAGGGATGCTTATAACTTACTATACCTAATTTATTTCCTCCTCTTTCAATACAGCTCTCCGTACAAATGTGCTTGGTATCTTTTTAACCTTACACTTTGAATCTTTCTTCATCTTTATATTTTAGTTGTGTCTCTTATAAAGAACACATAGCAAGATTTTCTTGCTATTTCCATCTGATCATCTTTTTTGAGGTATTTGGTCTATTTATATTTGTTGTAATATTCATATAAAATATGTGGAACTCTTTCCATCAACTTTTTTTTTCTGTTATTACATTTCCCTCTACTAGTTCCACAGCTCAGTCTTAAATTTCTATTCTTTTAGCAGTTACCCTACATATTTAATTTATGTCACTTAAAAGATTCTGCTTAATGGTATCACTAACTTGAACAATAATAGCATATAAATTGGAAGGGAGCTAATTAGAATAAAGCAGACCTATGTCCTTACATTATTTGGAGAGATATTAATATCTGAAAAACTGAAATACTTTATACTTAATTTTTTACTTATTGTGAGACCACACAGGTAGCATGACTTGGGGTTTCAAACCGTGGCAGGAAGGAATTGTTAGAGATTCTCATGGGAGACTTTTTCCATTTACCCAAACCTGAAGTATTCCCACAAAACCTTTCTGCAGAGCAAGTTTATTGTTGACATCATTTTTCATTATTTGCTTTTTGTTGTTGTTACTGTTGTTAATGCACAGAGAACACGTCACTTTTGTATTAGATATGACCTCCCAATTTTTGTAAACCCAACGTTTTGTCTATCTCTGAGCAGTTCATTAGCCTGTTAAACTGAAAACCCTAGCCTTGCATAGGGCTCCCTGCTCAGCAGGAAGTCCGCTTCTCCCTCTCTCTCTCTCTGCCCCTTCCCTCTGCTCATGCATTCTCTCTCTCTCTCTCTCAAATAGATAAATAAAATCTTAAAAAAAAGAAAACCCTAAAGCTCTAGACCAATGTTTCTCAAACACCTAAAGTAAAGGACTAGGCTTTTTTGGTTTTGTTTTTAATTTCCTATCCTTTACAGACCATTAATTTAGTAAGATACACTTAAAATATTGAAGCAATGTCAAATTATATAAAAGTTTCTAAACATATAATCTCTCATAGATGCTGTTCCAAAACACAAGATATTTTATACAAATGAAATTTTTAAGCTGATTGTGCTTTACATTACCAGAAATGGAAGTTCCATATTTCTTTTTCTATTCCTGAAAAGTTATTTTAGATAGCTATACTGTATTCTGAAGTTAATTTTAGAAATTACTTCTTTCCCAAAAATATTGTACTAATGATATCTGAATTTAATTAAATTCACATCTATGTTATTTTCATAATAAAATAGTGACTCAAAATTGTACTTGTTATAGAGATTAATATTTTCTGTGTCAATGTACATGATAGAGGTGAAGCCTTTATCTTTAAGGCAATTCTTTCTGGTGTTGTAACTATATCAAAGTACTTTTCGTTCACACATAAACATAGAAACATTAACTGTCCCTAAATTGCCTTTAATCTAACTAATAGTATTTTCTTATATACTATTTACTATCAAGATTGTTTCCTACTTAATAATTAAAGGGAAGGGGGGAAGTATGACATAGATAAGCAAGATTCATGATAAAAGAAAACCAGGAAGGATGAACTCTGCAGTCTAAATTATAGACAATCAAAAACTGCTGTATACAAACTATGATCCTAGTATCAAACATGGGACTTCATTTTATTGGGTATGTTGTCACAAAACACAAATCCAGACAAGAAATAATTTCCTCTGACATTGTGCTTCATTGAAGAAATAAAGTTATAATATTACGACTGCTATCAAAAGCGCAAAAATTCAATAGAAAAATTAACCTGTGAAACATGTTATCTGACAGCTAATACTGAACCTGTACTATGAAAGATTCAAGATTTTTAAGGTTATTGCTGATAATGGAAGAAAACAAAACAAGCAGAGTCCCTGAATTATAGCTTTTAAATATATGATGTGAAAATAAATCTCTGATTTGAAAGAATGATTTACTAACCCATTTCCATCCTGTGAGGAATGTATAACCTTCTCAAAAATTATCCAACATTTTTGTGCTTCCGTTATGTATTTGTGTTCTGGTTATTTTTAAATATGCATTCATCATCTAATGTAGCAAGAAAAATGAGAAATACTAAGACCTTATCCAAAGTAATTCACCATGGCTAATATGGGTGATGCTAGTACAAAAAAAATTTTTTGCCTAATTTTATGTTTAACCTAATGTTTTTGAAATCGCTTCTAAGAATGACTGAAGAAAATTACCTGCTATGTTATAATTCTGCCACCACCACTTCATAAATATTATCAATTACAAATTTTTCACTAGACTAGCTAGAGCAATAAATACATTTCTACCAAGATATTTATATGTGCCCATTTTTATTACATTCCTAAGACATTTTAACATAATTTTGATGCATTTTAATAAAGCAGAATGAAAATTCATTACTGCTTAAAAACTCATGTTGTATTGAATTATTAAATGAACATGATATTTTAAATACACAACTATACATAGCTAATATCTATTAAAATAGAATTTACAAGGGAATAATCTTTCATAAACCACCTGTATTTCTGTCCAATAGGAGATGAAAAACAGCATTATAACATTTGCAAAACTATTGATTCTTTGTAGAAATCCTGGGATAATTAATGAAGGTACCCTAGCTTCTTTTGTCCATTTTGATAACTGTAAGATATTCAATTCAAAAAAGATGTTTGTCTATTTATTCACATAAACTTCTAACAGAATATATTCACTGAGTAGGCTTAGTATAGATATCAAATATTGTCTCATAAAATTTCATTTAACATTGAACATACAACTTCCATGTTTTCTTTCTACATTTATTTAAGAAAGAAGCATTCCTCAGTGATACATTATGTTATGAAGTATATAAGAATTATAGTAATTAAAATTTGTGAAAATTTGAAAGACGATATGTTAAAGTAACAACTTAAAATGTTATATTCAAGAATTACTAGGCATGTAGCTAAGACCTACTCCATTAAGTTATTTTATACTAAAAATTTTGGGTGTCTATTAATCCAGTGTATAATCTATATATATTATCTAATTATTCATTTGTATTCATTATATACAAATAGATTAAAATCATTCAGAATGTTACCTCTGAGGTTGAGCTATACCCAAATTTTAAGAGAAACTTAAAAAAATTGCTAAAGGCACTTAAAAATAGAAAAATCATTAAGTTGACTATCACTTTCAAGTAATTTTGGAATATGTATTTAAATAAAACAGTTATTTATTGGACACTTTCTATATGTTCAACAATTTAAATTTTATGCCAAGACTAGCAGTTGAATGCACATAGTTTTATTTGAAAAAGCCGAAATTGGAAATAACATAAATGTCCATCGACAGGTACATGAATAGACAAATTATAGTACACCCATACAGTGGAATATCACTCAGCAATACAAGGAATAAATTACTGATACACATAACAGCATAAGTGAATCTCAATTATGTTGAGTGAACTTAGCCAGACAAAAAAAGAGTGCGTGCTGTATGATCCTATTTATATAAAATTCTAGTGAGCACAAACTAATTTATGGTGACAGAAGGCAACTCAGTGGTTGCGTAGAGATGGGACAGTAAGAAGGGGTACAAAGGTTGGAACTACAAGGAGGTGGGATGATAGAGATGTTCATTAATTTGACTGTGATGATGATTTCATGGGTGTATACGTGTCAAAACTTAAATTACACACTCTAAATATGTACAGTTTATTATGCAATTATACCTCAATAAAACTTTTTAGCTGCAAGAATAAATAAATTCTATACTTGTTTTAACATGCCTTACTTTCTCTCTTCTACCGTCCCACCACAATTATGTTTTCTCATTAGGAAAATGTCCTGAGTACTATCACCCAAAAGAGAATTATAGAATTTGGTAAAACAGTGTCTTTTCCAAAAATAAATTCTTTAAATAGCTAACACTAGGGGCGCCTGGGTGGCTCAGTGCTCAGGTCAGGATCCCAGGGTCCTGGGATGGAGCACCGCACTGGGCTCCCAACTCAGCGGGGAGCCTGCTTCTCCCTCTCCCTCTGCCTGCCGCTCCCCCTACTTGTGCTCTCCCTCTATCTCTGTCAAATAAATAAATAAAATCTTTAAAAATAATAATAATAAATAAATAGCTAACACTATATGAATTTTTCTCTATTTATAAAGCGTTGCATTTATTCATTACATTTGTAATAATAGTTCAATTTCCAAAAAAAACCCACCTGTTTTTAAAAGAAATAATGATAAGTACCTGTTGAAAAGAAAAAATAATTGCACAAGAGGAATTAGGCATATCTTCTTAGATCTTTTGGCTCTGCCAAAAGTAGCAAAAATCTTTCATGTTACTGAAATTTCTTGTTATTTTCTTACTATTTTCCAGTGTCACCACATATTATGGGATCCAAGTGGTGACATCAGAAAAATTAAACTCTGGACATTTGGGCATACTGCATCCAAGCATACACTAGCAATGTAGTGACCTGACCTTTGAAAGAGGACAATTCATGTGCACATTGCTCACGCCTGTCTGCCTTCCATATACTTAACAAGATGATGATTGCTCCCAGCTATGCTGATATACTTCTATCCACTTGACTGGCTGTGGGTAGGATGCAAATGATCTATCTGGTAAGAAGTGATCTTCTTTGTAGATGTCTCCCTTAATCAGACTAAGATATAGGCAATCATAAGCAGGTATGCTACTTTACCTAGTCCTACTGCTACCTGCACTGCTTTGACTTGCTTTATATAAAAGGTCAGTACAAATACTGCTATAAAATGGCCAAGGGAATGAGTCCCTCCAACAAGCTACTTGTGGCAATGGACAGCAGGAAATCCTATCTGACAAATATATTGCATATCTTCATAGATAATCTATAACTATCACTTTGGTTTAATTCCTCCCAGGAAAAGGAATATTTTCCACTACATACTAGATTGAAATGAAATTGTCAATGTGCAAACTTTTTTTAAGATTTATTTATTCATTTTGAGAGAGAGAGAACATGCACATGCGAGCAGGGGAGGGGCAGAGGGAAAGAATCTTCAAGCAGACTCCCCGTGGAGCCCAACACAGGGCTTTATTCCACCACCCATGAGATCATGATCTGAGCCAAAACGTAGAATTGGACGCTTAACCAATTGAGCCACCCAACACCCCTATGCAAACATTTTTGATCCATAAGAATGCTGATTTCTTGTGGTTCAGCCTAATACGTCCTATAACCTAATATAGAACTTAGAGGAAAAACTGTTATCTCCATTTTTGTTTCAGATTTATGTTATTGAAAACAGAAATTTCTCCCTGGTGGCCTACATCTGTGCCTGAATTTCCAGAAACATTTAAAAAATGTCTAATGTAACAGAACTATTATAGCATTTTCTATTAATACTAGTGGTTTTCCAAGGTATGATGCAAGTCCCATTCAGTAAAGAAAGTGGTACACTGATGAACATGAGAGCTATTAGAAAATATGTAGCTAGCATTCCAAACCAGCATGCCTTAATGGGTAATATTATTTAAAACAATTACATTTAGTTAAGTTTTTAAAAAGTGACTCAATGATCACTTCTCAGCCTTTTGGCCGAGACCAAGTGTAAAAAATGACTCAGTGAAAAAAACTAAGTAGATAAAAATGCAGATGGTATTCAATACACACGGGTGACAAAAGTATGAGAAGTATTGGTCTACATGACCACAACTTTCCATGTATTACTATATATTGCTTATATTCCCAAGTTTCCCTAGGGAAGACAAAAGAGCTTATATTTGGATGTACTATATAATGTTGTCAATTTTTGTTAATGAAAACCAGACAAATATTAGCAATTTCATATGATTCAATCTTTTTTTTTTTAATTTTTTATTGTTATGTTAATCACCATATATTACATCATTAGTTTTTGGTGCAGTGTTC
Source organism: Eumetopias jubatus (assembly GCF_037043125.1). Lineage (NCBI taxonomy): Eukaryota > Metazoa > Chordata > Mammalia > Carnivora > Otariidae > Eumetopias > Eumetopias jubatus. The sequence goes on from NW_028274813.1 coordinate 78,940,523, forward strand.
CATGATTCATTGTTTGTTCATAACACCCAGTGCTCCATGCAGAACGTGCCCTCCTCAATGCCCATCACCATGCTAACCCATCCCCCTACCCCCCTCCCCTCTAGAACCCTCAGTTTGTTTTTCAGAGTCCATCATCTCTCATGGTTCGTCTCCCCCTCTGACATACTCCCCTTTTCTTCCTCTCCTGTTATCTTCTTCTTTTTCTTTTTTCTTAAAATATGTTGCATTATTTGTTTCAGAAGTACAGATCTGTGATTCAACAGTCTTGCACAATTCACAGCGCTCACCGTAGCACATACCCTCCCCAATATCTATCACCCAGCCACCCCATCCCTCCCACCCCCAACCACTCCAGTAACACTCAGTTTCTTTCCTGAGATTAAGAATTCCTCATATCAGTGAGGTCATGTGATACATGTCTTTCTCTGATTGACTTATTTCACTCAGCATAACACCCTCCAGTTCTATCCACGTCGTTGCAAATGGCAAGATCTCATTCCTTTTGATGGCTGCATAATATTCCATTGTGTATATATACCACTTCTTCTTTATCCATTCATCTGTCGATGGGCATCTTGGCTCTTTCCACAGTTTGGCTATGGTGGACATTGCTGCTATAAACATTGGGGTACACGTACCCCTTCGGGTCCCTACATTTGTATCTTTGTGGTAAATACCCAGTAGTGCAATTGCTGGATCGAACGGTAGCTCTAATTTCAACTGTTTGAGGAACCTCCATACTGTTTTCCAGAGGGGTTGCACCAGCTTGCATTCCCACCAACAGTGTAGGAGGGTTCCCCTTTCTCCACATCCCCGCCAACATCTGTCGTTCCCTGACTTGTTAATTTTAGCCATTCTGACGGGTGTGAGGTGGTATCTCATTGAGGTTTTGATTTGGATTTCCCTGATGCCGAGCGATGTTGAGCACTTTTTCATGTGCCTGTTGGCCATTTGGATGTCTTCTTTGGAGAAATGTCTGTTCATGTCTTCTGCCCATTTCTTGATTGGATTATTTGTTCTTTGGGTGTTGAGTTTGATAAGTTCTTTATAGATTTTGGATACTAGCCCTTTATCTGATATGTCATTTGCAAATATTTTCTCCCATTCTGTCGGTTGTCTTTTGGTTTTGTGGACTGTTTCTTTTGCTGTGCAGAAGCTTTTTATCTTGATGAAATCCCAATAGTTCATTTTTGCCCTGGCTTCCCGTGCCTTTGGCGATGTTTCTAGGAAGAAGTTGCTGCGGCTAAGGTCGAAAAGGTTGCTACCTGTGTTCTCCTTTAGGATTTGGATGGACTCCTGTCTCACATTTAGGTCTTTCAACCATTTGGAGTCTATTTTTGTGTGTGGTGTAAGGAAATGGTCCAGTTTCATTCTTCTGCATGTGGCTGTCCAATTTTCCCAACACCATTTGTTGAAGAGACTGTCTTTTTGCCATTGGACATTCTTTCCTGCTTTGTCAAAAATAAGTTGACCATAGAGTTGAGGGTCCATTTCTGGGCTCTCAATTCTGTTCCATTGATCTATGTGTCTGTTTTTGTGCCAGTACCATACTGTCTTGATGATGACAGCTTTGTAATAGAGCTGGAAGTCCGGAATTGTGATGCCGCCAGCTTTGCTTTTCTTTTTCAGTATTCCTCTGGCTATTCTGGGTCTCTTCTGGTTCCATACAAATTTTAGGATTATTTGTTCCATTTCTTTGAAAAAAGTGGATGGTATTTTGATGGGGATTGCATTGAATGTGTAGATTGCTCTAGGTAGCATTGACATCTTCACAATGTTGATTCTCCCAATCCATGAGCGTGGAACGTTTTTCCATTTCTTTGTGTCTTCTTCAATTTCTTTCATGAGTATTTTATAGTTTTCTGAGTACAGATCCTTTGCCTCTTTGGTTAGATTTATTCCTAGGTATCTAATGGTTTTGGGTGCAATTGTAAATGGGATCGACTCCTTGATTTGTCTCTCTTCTGTCTTGTTGTTGGTGTATAGGAATGCCACTGATTTCTGTGCATTGATTTTATATCCTGCTACTTTACTGAATTCCTGTATGAGTTCTAGCAGTTTTGGGGTGGAGTCTTTTGGGTTTTCCACATACAGTATCATATCATCTGCAAAGAGTGAGAGTTTGACTTCCTCTTTGCCGATTTGGATGCCTTTGATTTCTTTTTGTTGTCTGATTGCTGTGGCTAGGACTTCTAATACTATGTTGAATAGCAGTGGTGAGAGTGGACATCCCTGCCGCGTTCCTGACCTTAGGGGAAAAGCTCTCAGCCTTTCCCCATTGAGAATGATATTCGCTGTAGGTTTTTCGTAGATGGCTTTTATGATATTGAGGTATGTACCCTCTATCCCTATACTCTGAAGAGTTTTGATCAAGAAAGGATGTTGTACTTTGTCAAATGCTTTTTCTGCATCTATTGAGAGGATCATATGATTCTTGTTCTTTCTTTTGTTAATGTATTGTATCACGTTGATTGATTTGCGGATGTTGAACCAGCCTTGCAGCCCAGGGATAAATCCCACTTGGTCGTGGTGAATAATCCTTTTAGTGTACTGTTGGATCCTATTGGCTAGTATTTTGGTGAGAATTTTTGCATCCATGTTCATCAAGGATATTGGTCTGTAATTCTCTTTTTTGATGAGGTCTTTGTCTGGTTTTGGGATCAAGGTAATGCTGGCCTCATAAAATGAGTTTGGAAGTTTCCCTTCCATTTCTATTTTTTGGAACAGTTTCAGGAGAATAGGTATTAATTCTTCTTGAAATGTCTGATAGAATTCCCCTGGGAAGCCATCTGGCCCTGGGCTTTTGTTTCTTGGGAGATTTTTGATGACTGTTTCAATTTCCTTAGTGGTTATAGGTCTGTTCAGGTTTTCTATTTCTTCCTGGTTCAATTTTGGTAGTTGATACATCTCTAGGAATGCACCCATTTCTTCCAGGTTATCTAATTTGCTGGCATAGAGTTGCTCATAATATGTTCTTATAATTGTTTGTATTTCTTTGGTGTTGCTTGTGATCTCTCCTCTTTCATTCATGATTTTGTGGATTTGGGTCATTTCTCTTTTCTTTTTGATCAGTCTGGCCAGGGGTTTATCAATCTTGTTAATTCTTTCAAAGAACCAGCTCCTAGTTTCGTTGATCTGTTCTACTGTTCTTTTGGTTTCTAGTTCATTGATTTCTGCTCTGATCTTTATGATTTCTCTTCTCCTGCTGGGTTTAGGCTTTCTTTGCTGTTCTTTCTCCAGCTCCTTTAGGTGTAGGGTTAGGTTGTGTATTTGAGACCTTTCTTGTTTCTTGAGAAAGGCTTGTATTGCTATATACTTTCCTCTCAGGACTGCCTTTGCTGTACCCCAAAGATTTTGAACAGTTGTGTTTTCATTTTCATTGGTTTCCATGAATTTTTTTAATTCTTCTTTAATTTCTTGGTTGACCCATTCATTCTTTAGTAGGATGCTCTTTAGCCTCCATGTATTTGAGTTCTTTCCAACTTTCCTCTTGTGGTTGAGTTCTAGTTTCAAAGCATCATATGATTCAATCTTAATGTGTCTCTGTGACCACACAGCATTCAGTTTCTAAAAGGTATTAAGTAAAATTTCAATTTTAATTGAATGAATGAATTCAGTACAAAGACTTTGGGTTTTTATATGTCTCAGTATACATATAAAATATATCTACCAACAAGTCTAGGAAAACTTGCCTATAAACAAATGGCAACTGAAACGTCAGGATAGAAGTCAACATGCTTAACTCATGTATGAATATTAAAGATACATAGATTCTTTTTTACACAACACTCTTCCCTGATAGCAACACAAAAATAAAGTATTATCCCTCTTAGGAAATCACTCCTTTGCTGACCTACATCCAAATTGCATCAAGGATAAATTTATTTTTCTCTTTCCTCCAAAGAAATGGAATCTAATGACTTAACAAAGAGAAAAAAAAAAACTCAGCCTAAAATGTCATTCCTTCTAGAATAACATAATTAGGAGCAAACTATGAAAATCCAACAAACACCAGAAGAGGACTAAATCAAGCATATTTCCACATACCCCCCCAAAAAAGTTTTACTCATTTTAGGCATGAAGCACAAAACAATGTAATCATGTAAAAAAAATTACTTTAACTTTAAAAATTAGCTTTGTGAACTTCATCAGCACTCAAATAGCCCAACCTTTCTTAGCAGATCTCTCATCAGTTCCTTGCAAAAATAATAAAATGAGTATGCATTAGTAATCTCCTCAACAAGCCATTAGAAATCTATAACTCTTTGGACATTATTTGTTCTATGGTGACCAGGGTTAGGGATGAAGGGCAGAGGGAATGTTGAATGATAGCTAAAGTCAGTAATAGATCAAAGCTTTTAACACACATTTCACTATCATATGGTTTCTGTACTCAGTCTATCATACCCATCTAGTGTAAAATCTCTAGCTATGAAGCCAGGCACATGAAAAACATGAAAAGACACCCTTATTTAGAATTTTATGTAGGCTAACCATGTAGAAACATATTGTATTAACAGACATAAATGTTCTTATGATTTCTGTATACATAAATGATGGTATAGTTTAGAAAACATGAGAAATTTCAGTTTAATTACAAGGGAGGAATTCGTGCATTTTTATGCCTTTGAGAACATTCCATTTCAAATCCTGAATTTATTAGCCAGGACTAGTGCAGTAAGTTCAAAAAGCTCAAAATAATTAAAGTTACCAGATAAAATACAAGATTCCTAGTTAAATTTGAATTTCAGGTAAATGACAAATAATTTTTTTAGTATGAATAGGTCCAGAATATTGCATGGAGGCACATATACTAAAATATTATTCATAGTTTATCTGAATTCTAAATGTAACTGGGCATCCAGTTATTTCCTATATCTGGCAACCCTAAAAATAATGCATGTGGAAAAGGAAAACAGAAGTCTTTTTCCTGAACAATCCAAAAAACAGAGCCTTCCTCGGTGAGTGGAGGTGGTCAAGAGTTAGAAGTTTAGATTGCTCCCAAAGCTAACGAGGGTCTTGAAAGCTTCCTCCAATAGGTTCCCACTGACTTCTCCATGTCTAGAAATAGTTGGCTAACTTGTCTCTTCCCATGTGTTTTTTTTATTGGCTGTAGATTTCACTGGTTCTTTCTTAGATGTAGAAAATCATCCTAAGTTTGCTTTCATCACTTAGTTTTAAAATTATGTACAGATTTGTATATTATCTTGAAGCCAATGAAGACCAACATTAAAAAGTACTACAGCCAAACAAAGTAATTAATTATAAGTTTAGAAGATAATATACTTTTGCTAATTACTCACAGCTTGGTGCCCATTTTTTTCTTGGCAGACAACAACTGCATGTTTTTAATCTCCATAATAACAATAATGGCATACATCATTAACTCTATTTTATTCTTTTTTAATTTTTTATAATACCAATAACAAAGATCATTAACCTCTGTTCTGTTTAACATCTAATCAGCCATTTTAGTTAAATAAATATGATAGAAAACATTAAATATCACTTTGCTAAGCTACACTGGCTCTCAGGAGGGGAATTCTTCCCAATGCATTATATTAACATCGGTTTACTCTACAAGTGTCAAACCATGAATGGCAACAAGGAAACAGATAAAGGATAATTTATGGCTTTAATCAAATTATTTTAAAACTATCTTTTTCAAAGTTGTTTTAAATCTTATTTGTATAATTGCACTGTGTTTATGAAGTTATTTTCTGAAGCTATTTATAGGACAGAGCTGCCCCATTATGGAGATATTGTCAGACAATTGCATGCAAGGATGCCAAGAGAGTAACAGCCAACACATTTTTGAAGGGAATTTCTGAGAATTAAGTGCTCTCAGAAGCATGGAAACCTGCGTGGTATTGTTGGTCTTGGTAATAGTTACTTTAAATCAAGATTCTTGGGCGCCTGGGTGGCTCAGTTGGTTAAGCGACTGCTTTCAGCTCAGGTCATGATCCCGGAGTCTGGGGATCGAGTCCTGCATCGGGCTCCCTGCTCAGCAGGGAGTCTGCTTCTCCCTCTAACCCTACCCCCTCTTGGGCTCTCTCTCTCTCACTCTTTCTCTCTCTCAAATAAATAAATAAAATCTTTAAAAATAAATAAATAAATAAATAAAGATTCTTATTAAGGACAATATACCTGCTTGCCATAGAATTTCTATGAGTTTATTACCTGAATCAGCATTTCACGTCATCAGTGACATCAAAAAGAACTAAAATGGTAAACAAGACCCCTACTTAAAATATTCAGCAAAGCCTTCTCCAAAATTGTAACTAAATGGGCATTTCTCTACACACCAGTGCTTATCATCTTCTTTATGAGAATAAGCCTAAAACTCTGGCAGTCCCATGCTGCTCAATCTACCTGCCTTGTCAGGCTTGTTCTAGGAGATCAGTGTAAAAAAGACAGATCAGAAGAACAGATAAGGAGAAAGCTGCAGGGTGGAGGGGTTACATGATTAAAATTTTATAAGTAATACATATTGAGAGAGAGAGAGAGAGAGAGAGAGAGAGAGAGATTCTTACCAGAGGCTTTTAAAGCAAATTAATACTGTATCTTAATAAATCGTAGTTCTTGTAAAATGCCTCGATCCCTCTCCCCAATTTCTATGCTCAGGATTACAGATTAGCAAATTTTTTTAAAAAGCAAAGATACTATGCTACACTGATTTCTTGGTTAGAGGGAAAATGTGCTATCCTCTCCCAACACACATTTTAGCATCCTGTCTAATTTCCTATCATATGTACATCCCAGAAAATAATGTAGGTGGCTTTTATCAAGCACATTACACTATATATTTCTCAAACACCCATGAACCAGTTCCACCCATGATGTTTCTGTCCAAAGTATCTCTCAGTCAGAGAGAGGACAGTAACTAAGGAAGAAAAGAAAGGAGTTTCTATTGGGGCAGAAAGAGGAAGGTCGAGGGGGCAACTTCCCATCTGGCTATGATATCTCACTTACACCATGGTCTGTACATATAAATATGAACAGTCATATGGCTTTACCCATCCTCCATGTTTTGACTTAGCATTAGTTAACCATCTTTCCAAACACACTACTGTGTTTGGGTTTGGGAGGTCACAGGCACACTACAGAAAACACAGAGGTCAGAAATCAGATTCGAAAATGGTTTGGACAGAAACATGGTCTAAGAGGAGAAGCGAAAAGATATCGGGGTTAGTTGCTCCCCAGAAGAATAAGCTAAAAAGAAAACCTAAGCTCTTATTTGACTTACGTTCTTTTGCCTGAGTACATTTAAGCCTCTGCCGTTGTTTTCCAAAGAAAAACGAACATGACTTAATAATTAGAGAAGAGACAGACTTCTCTTTGATTTATGATTCCTTGCAAATTCCCAGAGCCCATCCCACAGCCAACATCAGTGTCTCGGTTTCCCTCCCCCTTAGACGTGTCGGAGAGGTGGCCTGGTGAATAAGATGCCCACAGGGTAGGACAGTATATGGGATGCAGCCTTTGGGAACGCCAGGCTGTCATAGACACTGACACAGTTTTGTCTTCTCCTTTATGGATTCCTTGTATTGCTTCCTTAATGTCAGTAACTGAGTGTCTCCTATTCTTCCTGAACCTGACCTCTCCACTGAAAACTATATTCTCTATTATATGACTTCCATCCCTACTGTCCTATACTTATTTAGAGTTCCTCTACTTTATGTACATTCTTTAAGACTGGTGGTAGAATGCTTTGAATGGTCTTTGATTAGATACTCAGTAAATGCAGGTATTTTATCTTAACTAGCCATGGACCTGGATACCGACAAAAGTGAGTGAGGATGGCAAAAAAACAAAACAAAACAAAAAAAAAACAACTTTGAATTTTCTGTAGAATGATGGACAAAGACAAAAAAAAAAAAAAGTCTTTCAGCGTTTTCCTATGCCTTCTTTTAGCTAAAAATCCTGGTTTCCTAGCTCCCAGTGCAAAACCCTGTTGATTTAAGACACTTAATGAGCTATACTGTCACACAAGATTTGTGGACATTTCACACTGTCTTTCAAATAATTTATCACTAGTATACAGTTCAAGGGAAAAACTGATTAAAATTTAGATTCATCATAAATTAAAAAGTGATTGCTTTGGTTGTAGCACATTAGAATATCAGAACACAGTGACTATTTATATTTTAAAATATGAAGCATCAATGCCAAGCAATATCTTTACATAACTCTTGGGTTTGATAGGATGGGCTTTGGTCTAAGAAGGAATACATTGTAAGTAAAAAATATCACTACATGGATATATATTTATATGATTAAATATTAGATATATATATCACGATAAGTGTTTTGAATGGACAAACTTATAAATACATTCTTACTTCTGATTCAAAGAAAAGTGTTATTGCTATAATGGTACTATAATGGTGGGTTATTACAGAACTATTTAGCGATAATAAAAATACACACTTTTAAGATTGGTATTATCAACTGTACCCCTGATATCCAGTATTTTGATTTCAAAAAAATTGAAATCTGTTCTCATCTCAAACAAAATGTTACGTACCCTGGTCAAAATTACAAGGTGGGAACTGACAAATTTATCATCAACTGCTAGGCCATCTTGAATCTTCCACCATTAGTCAAGACTCAACCCATAAACCACATCTCCTGTTTCAGGACCCTGCTCCAAGACTACTGTTTTTCTTGAAGTATAACCTAAATTCTTCCTTAGGGAAGTTAAATCTTTTCCTTAATAAAGATTATTTAAAAGAACACAAATAGGCTTTACTCAGGGCACCTAGGTGGCTCAGTCGGTTGAGCATCTGACCCTTGATTTCAGCTCTGGTCCTGATCTCAGGGTCATTTGATCGAGCCCAAGTCGGGCTCCTCACTTAGCACAGAGTCTGTTTGAGATTCTCTCTCTCTCTCTCTCTCTCTCTCTCTCTCCCTTTGCGCCTCCCACTTGTGCTCTCTCTTACTCTCTCTCTAAAATAAATAAATCTTAAAAAAAATAGGCTTTATTCTCCTGTATTTTAAAAAACCATACGAATTTTCTGTTTTTACAGGTCAAAAAAAATGGTCAAATATTAGCAATTTCATATAGTTCAACCTAATGTTATTCTAGACAGGTTTAATGTTCCTTATAAAAGTCATTTGTGAGACAAATATGTTGAAGTGAAATTTTCCTGGATTCCTTCATTTAGTTTAAAATAGAAAATGCTACTCTTTCAATGGCAGATGAAAGACAAAAATCTCGAAAATATTAGACTATTTTTGAACCACAGAAGTTGTGTATTTGATGGCACAGAATTTTCCAAGACAATATTGATAGCAAAACTCAATGTTTTACTGAACATATTCTTCTGGAAGCAGTTATAAGAATCTAAAAAGATTTACAAAACTAAAAATAATACCACTATTCTATTTTTTTCTTTTTTCACTTTTGGAAAATATTATCTATTTGGGAATGTAGAGTTATTTGCTTTGAAAAAATGTTTTTTTATGTTAACTACCATGGGTATGCTGTTATTTTTAAATGAATTAATGAATAAATAATTTTTAACCCCAGTTTTAATATCTAATATAGTAAATATCAATGGATATAACCCACAAAAGTCAAAGCTCCATGGAGTTTTCAATAATTTTTAAGAGTATAAAATGTCTCTGGGACCAAAAAGTTTGAGAACCACTGGATTAATTAAAAAGATAAATCAGAAAAAGAGAAGGGAAACAATAGACACAAGACATTTTATAAATCATACTATTTATTTGGTCCTGAGGGAACCTAGCCTAGACCTGCTTCTAATAAGGGAGTATCTGACTGGCAGATTATCTGAGGACCTCATCTCATTACTCACCTGGGGTGGGGTTAGGAGGGGAGTCTGGGGTGAACACAGAGATTTCCATAGGCATATGTCTGTGTCTGATCCCATGTAATTTTTTACTACTCACAGGTGCTACAGAGAAAGCTCTGGGCAAGAACAATGCTAGAGATTAATACAGCACGGCAACAGGTATTCTCCTGCATGACTCATTGATTTTAGATATAATTTCAAGGGTCATCAGGCTTTTTTTTCCCTTATCATAACAATCTTGAGAGATTAAGAAAAACAGAGGTGTTTTACTCTCAGTTTACAGATCGGGAAACAAAGAAGGTTTCAGGGTTTCAGCCTAAGGCACACAGATTGTGTTGGGGCAAGCTGTGGAATGTAAGGAACCTGCTTCCAAGCACGTGCCTTTATCTACTAGGTCTGCGTCTGTAAAACTGCTTGTTTAGCACTAGAAAAAAAAAATTTTTTTAAGTGAAACCTTACTCAGAAGCCCATTATAGAGCACAAGAAAGAGAGCTGCTGCAGGTGAAGGAGGAACCATCACCTAGACTCCCACCCACCCATTTTTTTTCCCTTTTGCCAATTCTCTCCTTCTGCTTTCCCTGTCCAAAGACAGGGAACCCAAGGCTACCCAAGACCTTCTCGTGTTCATTTTTCCCTTTATGCCAAAATTCTGCCTCCATTATTCTGCCTTCCTAGCCATCTACTCAAAGATTTACCTCATTTCTTCAAATATGTATGTATTCTCATAAAATATGAAGTGGTGGGTTTTGTGCTTATGTGTTTAAATAACACATATAGTGTTACGCAACGAGCCATGCTCTGCTTCTCACTTTTGTCCTATTAATGCTATTCTTAAAAATCTACCCAGATTTTTAGTTTTTAGTTCTAAATCTGTCTGGTTTCTTTTTATGCACATATGATTCTGTTATACATATTAACATGCCATTTTTTACTTATCTATTTTATTGATTAATCAAACACTCCATCCAAAAAAAAAAAAAAAAAAAACCTCAAATCTTTTTTGACGTATCACTTGGGGTCACAGGGGAGAATTTCTTTGAGATAGTCACGGGGTTGTTGGGTGTACACAGACATAATCTTACTGAATGCTGCCCAGCTGCCCTGCAGAATGGCCCTCCCACCACAGATCAAGAAGGTTCCTCACTCTTCACTCAAACTTGCCTCCTTCCTCTAATACTCCATATGCTGTTGAATGTTAGGTGTCATCTCATTACTGTCCTAATCAACATCTCTCTGATAACTATTGATACTGAGCATTTCTTCAAACATCTGTTAGATTTTGAGTTTTCTTGTCTGTGAAATTGTGTATAACTTCTGTACATTTTCCTACTGGATTTTATGTCTTTTTCTTGGGGATTTCCAGTTTTCTTTTCTGCCGTAAATATGAGTTCCTTGTAAGTTTTAGATGTTTCAAATATCTTGGCCCAGTAGGTGAACTTCATTTATTGTATCTTTCATTCAGTAGGAATCCCTTCATTTTGATATTGTCACATTTCTTTCTCCCTCTCTCTTTTTATTTTATTTTTTAACTTTTGGATTCTTATTTTTGAATCTTGTATGACAAATTATTTTTGTTAATCCCTAGGTCACAAAGATATCCTCCTAGATTTTATTCTTTTATGGTTTAACCATTCACATTTACATCTTTGATTTATTTGGCATCCACCTATCTATATGGTATAAGGTAGGAATCCAGCTTTAATTTTCTGCATTTAATGAGCTAATTTCCTGAACACCAGCTGTCTATCCTTTCTTTGTGGGGCCTCATTTATCATGTATCATATATTTTAATCCAATCCATGTTTCTGTGTTTAATTAGCAAATTTTATCCATTAACTGTGACATTAGAACATTTCTCCTGTTATTTAATATTTTTATCATGTTAATTTTTTATTATTTTGGAGGTTTCCTTTTTATTTTCTCCTTTCTATTAGCTCTACAAAATTTCTTCTAGCCTTCAAATCATGCATTCGCTTTCTATTCTGGTCATGGATCATCGTGTTATGTTTATCTTCCTCTAATAAGTTCTCAGATGTATCTATATCCTTACTGCTTCCCCTTAAAATAGGACATACACGTGGTCTCCTCCCTCCTCCCCACTTTAAAACGGCACATGTAGATTTTTAATTTTATATTGCTCAGACATTACTTTTGTTTGTTTTGTCACGGCTTTTTAAAGACAAAACTAGCATTTAGTAAGCCACTCACTCATATTCTTCCTTTCCACTTAATCTTGTTGCTACCTCCTGTATTTATTTCTCTTATTGGAGTACAAAGAACGTCACGTCTTTGTGTGATATACTTTCAGATTTCTTGTATGTGGGAGAATGTATTTATTACACCTTTACATTTAAATGAGAGTTTAACTGGATGTTTTTTAAATGCAGTTTTAAGAATTATTTAACTTCAACATATTAAAATAAGGGCTCCTTTGTCTTTGTATCCCTTTATTTAGCTCTATTACTTGCCACCGAAAGTCTAATTGACCTGTAGTGGCAGGAGGAAACAAAGGATGAGGAAGGCTGGATGGAAGGGGCACAGAACACGGGGCTTAAGGAACACAGACTCCAGAAGCACAGACACATGGATTTGAGTTGAACATGACAGAGCATTACCAGAAGAGAATAAAAAAAAAAAAAAAAAAAAAAAAATCCACAAACTAGGGCACTGACCCAGGTTTGTTAACACCAGAGAAATAAATCCCTTGGTTTTTCAATATGTTATGGTAATCCATGAATCTCCTCACTATTTCATGAGTTGCATCCAAGAATTCACTTAAATTTCAGGAGCTGATGGCCAGATCCTAGTGTTTCACATGACTTCCTATACCTAGGGATTTTATGGCAAAAAGAAGCGGGGGAAAAAAAAAAAAAAATATATATATATATATATATATATATATATATATATATATATATACACAAAAATTAAGGAAGGTTTCACCATGGGTTCATTGTTTAGTCAATAAGTACGAATTTGGACATTTTGTTCCATGGCACATAAATGTTGATACCAACGTTTCACTGAAGACCATACCTTTATCATTTTAAGATGCTTTGCATTTGATTCCATGCCGTCTGATTTTATTACAGCACCTCCTGGTTTGTTTTTGCTGCATTTGCCTGTTGCATCTTCGCTTACCCTCTTCTTTTCAACCTTTCTCAGTCTCGTAGATAGAGACTTGTCTTTTATATGTCAATATGTCAATAAACACGTTAGAATCTGTGAATACAGTGCCAAACACACTAGACACATGTCTGCTTTCATGGACCCTGCATTCTCCAGGGACAGCATACTTGAAAGCAGGCACCGCTCCAGACCCAGAAATCAGCACACTCTGTGGCACATGAGAAAGTAGGAAGAAATATACATTGACTAAATGGACTTATTTTTCAAAAATCAATTACAAAGGAGTTGAAACTTATATCCACACAAAAACCTGCACATGGATGTTTGTGACAGCTTTATTCGTAACTGCCAAACCTCAGAAGCAATCCACATGTCCTTCAGGAAGTGAGTAGATGAATAAACTGTGGTGTATCAAGACAATGGAGTATTATTCAGCACTAAGAAGAAATGAGCTATCAAGCCAGGAAAAGACATGGCGTAAAATTAATACATATTACTAAGTGAAGGAAATCAATCTGAAAAGGCTACATATTATATGATTTCAACTACATGACATCCTGGAAAAGACAAAACTATGAAGACAGTGAAAAGATCAGTGGTTAGGGATGGGCCAGGAGGTGGCAGGGATGAACAGGCAGAGCACAGAGGATTTTTAGGTCAGTGAAAATACTACTCTGGATGCTACTGTAATGGTGGACACAAGTCATTACACATTTTTCCAAACCCATAGAATGTAAACACCAAGAATGAACCGAAAGTAAACTATCTTTGGGAGCTAATGATGGGTCAATGTAGGTTCATTGATTGTCACAAATGTATCACTCTGGTGGGATGTTGATAGTGGAAGGGGCTATGTGTATGTAGGGACAAGGAGTTTATGAAAAATATCTGTACCTCAGTTTTGTTGTGAACCAAAAACTGCTCTTTCTAAGAAAGTGAAGTCTTAATAAAAACAGACAAACAAAAATTAGCTAATCAAAATCTTGCTACATTCTTTGAAGGAGAATTACACAAAGCTAAAGGAACATTTAAAAGAGAGATCTAATCTAGGGATGAGACTATTCCCCTAATAAGTGGCTCTTGCTCAAGGATGCCAGACTATAAATCAAGAAAAGAGTATTTCAGAAAAAGGGAAGACAATTTTTTTTCTCTTAATTTGGCTATATTTTCCAGTTGGGTATAGAGAGTAATGTTTATAAAGCAAGTAAGTAGATAAGGCAGAACAAGTGCTATAAATAAAAACTTGTAGCTACCAGGAGGACCTATAATAAGCAAAACAAGGCAATTAGGAAGAGACTTCCCCCAGGTGCATTTAATGGACTGATTGTATAAACATAAAATGAATAAATAGAGGTTTATAAACAAAGTAGAAGATCTTTTCATCATCTCTAAAATGAGATTTCAGGCACCGGGGTGGCTCAGTAGGTTAAGCGTCTGCCTTCGGCTCAGGTCATGGTCCTGGGGTCCTGGGATCGAGCCCTGCATTGGGCTCCCTGCTCCGTGGAGAGCCTGCTTCTCCCTCTGCCACTCCCCCTGCTTGTGCTCTCTCTCTCTTTCTCTCACTCTCTGTTAAATAAGTAAATAAAATCTTTAAAACATAAATAAATAAAATGAGATTTCTACTTTTTGAGTTGCTATGAAAATTAGAGAATGATTAAACTCCTTTGAATCTAGTTTCAAACAAGGCAATAATCATATACAAAAATAAGTAAGGATCTTAGTACAGTGCCTACCATACACTAGGTATTCAATAAATGATTGTTGTTTTGTTGTATTATAAGTAGATAAGTTCAAGTGTAGCTTCTTCTATAAAATGTGGTGATACCTATCTTAAAAGATTCTTTGGAGAATTAAATTTTAAAATGTGTATAAAGCATATCTTTCTGTGTTTAGAATTTAGTAGGCATCAAAAGGTTCACATTTCATAGATAAAAGTACATAAATAGATTTTAAATAGGTAGGTCTATGGACAGTCACAGATATCAGTAGCAGAAGGAAATTCAGTGGGATGGAGAGACAAACTGACATGTATTTGGTAATGTAAGGTGTTTCCAGCAAAGCTTTCAGAAGAAACAAGCCATCAAAATAAGAAACAGAATGAGCAAATAAAGGGGAACTATAGTGTTCACAGCAAGGACTCCCCAGAAACAGAGATGCTGTCACCCTAACAGAGCCACAGGGCTTCTCAGCACTTAAAAATCGAAAAACAAGGGATTTCATAATTCGATACTGAAGCCAGGGAATTAATAGAAATAAAGTAAAATTTAGTTACCTATAGTATCATCCCTGGACTGAAAAAGATCTCAAGTTCATGAAGAGAGTAAACTGTCCACATTGTATAGCAGCTGAAAACTCTGATTGTGTCTCCAATCTCAATTCACGAGAGCACCACTGGGTGTCATGTATTGGACATTTTACACTCGAAAAATTAGGCAAACTCTCCATACTTTCTAAGGTTAGCCATTAGTATCAAGATGAATAGAAGGTTTTTACAGCTCAAAAATTAGGACTTCGAAGGTTTATAGAGGTGAAGTATAAGAGACATCAAAGAGGAGAAAAATGAAGAAATAATTAAGCTGCTGGCCTGAATGTCTTCTTAGTATTTCTTATGAGGCTAAAGAGAGTAGAGGAAAAACCAGGAGGAATAATCTGTTACTGAAGCCCCTTGATAGATTTACTGGTGGGGGGGCGGGGGGAGCCTAGAAAAAAAAGGAAGAAGTGGTATGTCTCAGTTGAAGAGGTGGTAAACCCTTCAGCTAAATGTTCCTATAATCGGTTCTTATTGAAAAGGTAAATCAGATGGGCTTCCTGAAGTAAGCAATAAATACTCTCAAGTGCGCAAACATCATGGAATTATGAATAAAAATCTGAGTAGGAGTGTCTATTTTTATTGCAATGTCTCTATGAGAGAATGCAGAGATAAAGTGAAACTGGTTGGATACTATAAGCCTCTTAAAATGATCGCTTAGGGTTTGCTGCACATATACACTGAGGAAATAAAATGCTTCTTGGATTTTATTGGTTCAATCTATCCAGGATCATAAGTATGTAATCAGGTATGTTTCAGGATATTACATTTTAAAATAGCATCCTTATTTCATTTGCCTAATCTCTTATTGCCCTCCAAATCAATTATCTGTGCGCCTGACTTGGGCAATATATAACCTCATGTTTTCTTCTTGTATTCTGTAAACAACATAACAAAGGAAACAGCTTGGCACCATCAATTAAATATTAAGAGTTTTGTTCAGTGCTAACACAGTCCTTCCCCAGAAGCAACATATAGGCAAAAAAGCAAAAGCATATCCAAATTCAAAATAAGTTCTCTGAGAGTACACTGCTAAGGTAATTACCAAGATAACTCAGGGATAAATCCCACTTTCAACATTATGTTCAAATGTAAAGACATTCTCACCCTAAATCAGGTGCAGCATTGTCCCAATTTTCCATTTTACCCCAAGCACCAGAAACCCGGTAAGAAATGGATTATAAAGTGAATTAAAAAAAATGAATAAAAGTATATGCATACATCTGATATCTAATATAAAGAGTGTTGCTTGAACTTGATTACAGGGTCCAGTTAAAGAGAAAAAAAATTGTCATAAATCCCCAGTGTGTTTACTTACGTTGAGTTTTATAATATTACTTACATTTTCCTGATGCAAAAAATTCCACATATTGAACAAGCATTTGCAGGCATATCTACTATATGTTAGGGATTGAGGTGTAAACACTAGATATACAAGGAAAAAGGTAAAATCCAGTTTCTATTGTTAAAAAAAAAGAAAACCACAGGCCCAAAATGGCATCATTTAAGCCAAGTCACCAAATCTGGACTTAATACCCAAGCTACTTTCAATTTCAACCTTCCTTAACGGTCTTAACTGGTTAGTCAGGAATTTTCTACTCAGCACCAATGAGGTAATCTGTTACATGGGCCTTCTCTATCCCCCAAAGGAAGATGAGGTCATGTGTATATTAAGACCCCCTGTCTTTTTTTCTCTTTTGCTAATCACTTCCTTACCTCACCTTCCTTCCTGTAAAACCTTGCATTTTGTACAGCTCCCTACAGCTTTCCTCTTCTTGCTAGATGGGATGCTGCCTAAATCACAAAGCACTTAATAAACCCAAGCAGATCTTCAAATTCACTTGACTGAATTTTGTTTTCTAAAACTATCCTTGACACATATACCAGTAAGGAATTGCATTCAGCTACTAATAACAGAGATGTACCTGAACTGAGTGAATAGCCCAAAGATGGTACAGTGGTTTCTGAAGTTACCAGGGACTTGGGTTTCTTTGATTTTTTTCCCTTTACTATCCTTAATCCTCAAGATCACAATCTAGATGTTGGAGGTCTAGCAAGAAGGAAATATTGGCAGCAAGATCATCCCCCTCCCTATTTAAGGAACTTTCCTCTCTACCCCCTACAGCAACTACTATTTGAAACAGAGTCACACCTAGCTCCAAAGAAACCTGAGAATCCTTTTATTAAAAAGAAGAAAATGGATATTGGGTAGGCAATGAAAAGTCTCCACCATCACTAACAAAAACATCATTAACAATATGACATGATGAGTACGTTAGTGCTGGCTTTTCAGTGTCACATTTTAGGAGAAGTTGGCTAAGTGCAGGAATCCTTGGTAGAAAAATTAACAGATGTCCCAAAGTGATCAAGGAACCAGCTGCACTTAGGGAATGTAAAGAGAGTTAGTGTGGTTGAAGAGTAGAACACATGGGAAAGTGGTAGATGAGGCAAAGCCTGGGCATCCTTTTATAGACAGTATAGCATCAAGGTTAAAGCTCAGACTCTGGTGTCCAAATGCCTGCATGATCTTGAGAAATTAATTTTAATTTTGTGCCTCATCTGTGAAATGGGGATAAACACCATACCTGCTTTCACTGGATTGTTATGAGTATTAACAGATAAAACAGGAGGAACCCTTAGAAAATATATTAAAATAGAATCAATGTTCAATAAGTAGTATCTACTGCTAGCGGTCTGTGAATGGTCTTGCTTGTCTCCGCATTAAGTAACAGCAATGTCATTAACTAGGTGATTCTGACTCACCAAAGGGTCTGGCGAATGAGATAGGTTTCTTAAGAAGATAACATTGTCTTGTATGGTAAGATTTAAACTGTTGTCAAGGAGGTTCAGAGGACTTTTCATGTGAAACATGAGATTCTGAACTAGGTTGAGGAAATTGGCTACATTTTAGATTTTTTTTCTAATATTGCCAAATTGCTTGTTGGAATACCAACAATTTCAGCTCCCACCAAGATGTGAGTGACACCTCGCAAAAACTTAATGAGCATGTTCATCTTTTTCTTTGAATGTTTGCCAATTTATTAAGTGAAATGATATGCTTATTTTATTATTTGAAATTCTTTTTTAATTTTTAATTTTTTTCATAAGCTTACTAGCTTTGGATTTCCTGTGTATGTTTATCAGTTTATATCACTTTCCACTTATATATTAAAAACAATGCTTCTCCTACTGTTTCAATGAGCACTTCATATATAAATGTCTTTAACACTTGCATGCCCTATTAGTTTTCAAGATTAAAGGCTGCATGGGGGAGAGGTCACAAGAGGACCTCCCCTGATTTTATTATTAATAAAGGCAAGAGACAGAAGACATTCTGATGAAAAATGGTATTGTGGGAAAAGCCATGTAAACCCTCCTCCCAAAAGTCAATGATATTTTTAGTAAATTCTACAGAGTTCCAAAATATTTTGAAGAGTATATTTATGGAGAGAATATGAACACTTGCTGAGTCCTGCTTTGAGGTCTGTAGGGAGTAAAATCAGAATTTTCTCAGAGAAACCAATCATAGGTTACCTTGTTAAGGTTATTCTCATGCATTTTATATAATTGATGTCATTACAAGTTGAAATATTTTCCATTATGGTTTCTAAGTGGTTATTTCTGGCATATAGGCAAGCAGTTTCATATAATTTAATGTATATTCTTAGAAATCCTGAGTTTTTCAGTTGATCGTCTTGAGTGCTAATGATTTTCATAATTATAATTCTTGATTATCTGAAACAATGAGGGGCTATTATTTAGATAAATAAGGATCAAAAAAAGAATAGTATTTTGTCAAGAAATTCATGAATTATTAGACCAGACTTTTAGTACTTTTATTCTCCTTGAAATATTAATGTCTTATGTCAACTTAGAGTTAAAATGAGGCTTCTGAGAGCTGTAATTATTACTCTGGTCACATATCTTCATAACATTTACTCACAAACAAATTTTATTAAATCTATTTAATATACAAAATACATGCCAGATTGGAAAAGTTGCCGGGGGAAGCTGAGATAAGATACCAAAAACAGGAATTAAAAAGCTAGTCTCCCTACTCACAACACATCTGTCACCAAACATAAGAGGTTTTTTGTCCCCTCCTATTAAACCATCCTGACACTAACCACACTCAGCACAGACCTACCAGTAAGAGCTCAGTTCCACAAGATCTCCCCTTACCTCAGATGACAATCACAAGTCCCAAGTTATCACCTATATTTCTGACAACCGGCTCTAGACGGAGTGTTCCCCCAACTCCCTCCTTGGGCTTGATAATTTGGTAGAATGGCCCACAGAATTCAGGAAAGCACTTTAATCACTACAACTCATTTATTATAAAGAATATAATTCCAGGTTTGGAGACTCCGCGCGGGGTCGGGTGCCAGAGATAGCAGCGCTCGATCACGGGCCGGGTGAGCACGGAGTGCGGCCGGAGACCGGGGACACGGAAGTGACTGCTTTTCTCTGGGGGCACACTGAGGAGCGGGGCCCCGAGTTCTCGGCTCCTCCGAGTGGAGATTGGGAGGCCACCATTTCTGCCCTGGTCCTCCAAAGCTGTCCCGAGAGCGTGCAGGGAACAAAAGCTCCTGAGAGCAAACCGGAGCAGCTTCCTTAGCCCGGACCGACAAGGGCGGGGCAATTCCGCCTCCGGCAAAGACATTTGGAAACCACAGCACAGGCCCCTCCCCCAGAAGATCAGCACAAACAGCCAGCAAGCCAAGACCAAGTTGATCGATCAAGGAGAATAGGAGAACTCCAGCGCTAGGGGAATACTGCACATAGATTCATGGCTTTTTTTTTTTTTTTACCATGATTCATTATTTCATCAAAGTTAATTTTTGTTGACTGTTTTTTTTTTATTTTTCTTTTTCCCTTTTTCAACCAACATCTTATAAATCCCTTTTTTAAAAAAAAAAAAAAACATTTTTTATTTTTCATTTTTAGAGTCATATTTTATCCCTTCATAGTAGTTACCCTTATTTTTGGCATATATATATAAGTTGTTCTCTCTTTAAAATTTTGAGGTACAGTTTCTTCTAACAGATCAAAATATACCCTAAATCACTAGTGTATGGCTTTGTTCTAGTCTCCTGCCTGATCACATTCTCTCCCTTTTTCCTTTTTTTTTTTTCTTAAATCTTCTTTCTTTTTTCAAACAACTTATCTTACCAAGTCCTTTTATAAAATCTTTTATAATTTTCATCTTTACAGTCATCTTCCATCCATTCATTGTATCAACCCTTATTTTGTACATATATGTCTTTCTTCCTTTAAAATTTTAGGAGGCACCTTTTTCTAACAGACCAAAATACGCCCAAAATCTAGTGTGTGGCACTGATCTATGCACTAGCCTGATCATATTTGATCATATTCTGCCTTTTTTGTATTGTTTTGTTTTTGTTTTTATCTTTTTTTTTTCTTTTTCTCTTTCTTTTTTCTTTCTTTCCCTTTCTTTTCCCCTGGTTTCAGGTCTTTTCTGATTTGTATACAGTATATTTGCTGGGAACGTTGTAAACCTGTTAGCATTTTGTTCTCTCATTCATCTATTCTCCTCTGGACAAAATGACAAGACGAAAGAAATCACCTCAGCCAAAAGAACAAGAGGTAGTACCGTCAGCCAGGGACCTACTCAATACAGACATTAGTACAATGTCGGACCTAGAGTTCAGAATCATGACTTTAAAGATACTAGCTGGGCTTGAAAAAAGCGTGGAAGTTATTAGAGAAACCCTTTCTGGAGAAATAAAAGAACTAAAATCTAACCAAATCGAAATCAAAAAGGCTATTGATGAGGTGCAATCAAAAATGGGGGCACTAACTGCTAGGATAAATGAGGCAGAAGAGAGAATCAGCGATATAGAAGACCAAATGATGGAAAATAAAGAGGCTGAGAAAAAGAGAGAGAAACAACTACAGGATCACGAGGGCAGAATTCGAGAGATAAGTGATACGATAAGACGAAACAACATTAGAATAATTGGGATCCCAGAAGAAGAAGAGAGAGAGAGAGGGGCAGAAGGTATATTGGAGCAAATTATAGCAGAGAACTTCCCTAATGTGAGGAAGGAAACAGGCATTAAAATCCAGGAGGCACAGAGAACCCCTCTCAAAATCAATAATAATAGGTCAACACCCCGACATCTAATAGTAAAACTTACGAGTCTCAGAGACAAAGAGAAAATCCTGAAAGCAGCCCAGGAGAAGAGATATGTAACCTACAATGGTAGAAACATTAGATTGGCAACAGACCTATCCACAGAGACCTGGCAGGCCAGAAAGGACTGGCAAGATATCTTCAGAGCACTAAACGAGAAAAATATGCAGCCAAGAATACTATATCCAGCTAGGCTATCATTGAAAATAGAAGGAGAGATAAAAAGCTTCCAGAACAAACAAAAACTAAAGGAATTTGCAAACACGAAACCAGCCCTCCAAGAAATATTGAGAGGGGTCCTCTAAGCAAAGAGAGAACCTAAAAGCAGCAAAGAGCAGAAACGAACACAGACAACAGACAGTTAACAGTCACCTTACAGGTAATACAATGGCACTAAATTCATACCTTTCAAGAGTTACCCTGAATGTAAATGGGCTAAATGCCCCAATCAAAAGACACAGGCTATCAGATTGGATTAAAAAACAAGACCCATCAATATGCTGTCTGCAAGAGACTCATTTTAGATCCAAAGACACCCCCAGATTGAAAGTGAGGGGGTGGAAAACCATTTACCATGCTAATGGACACCAAAAGAAAGCTGGGGTGGCAATCCTTATATCAGACAAACTAGATTTTAAAACAAAGACTGTAATAAGAGATGAGGAAGGACACTATATCCTACTTAAAGGGTCTATCCAACAAGAAGATCTAACAATTGTAAATATCTATGCCCCGAACATGGGAGCAGCCAATTATATAAGGCAATTAATAACAAAAGCAAAGAAACACATTGACAACAATACAATAATAGTGGGGGACTTTAACACCCCTCTGACTGAAATGGACAGATCATCTAAGCAAAAGATCAACAAGGATATAAAGACTTTAAACGACACACTGGACCAAATGGACTTCACAGACATATTCAGAACATTCCATCCCAAAGCAAAGGAATACACATTCTTCTCTAGTGCCCATGGAACATTCTCCAGAATTGATCACATCCTAGGTCACAAATCAGGTCTCAATCGGTACCAAAAGATTGGGATCATTCCCTGCATATTTTCAGACCACAATGCTTTGAAACTAGAACTCAACCACAAGAGGAAAGTCGGAAAGAACTCAAATACATGGAGGCTAAAGAGCATCCTACTAAAGAATGAATGGGTCAACCAAGAAATTAAAGAAGAATTAAAAAAATTCATGGAAACCAATGAAAATGAAAACACAACTGTTCAAAATCTTTGGGATACAGCAAAGGCAGTCCTGAGAGGAAAGTATATAGCAATACAAGCCTTTCTCAAGAAACAAGAAAGGTCTCAAATACACAACCTAACCCTACACCTAAAGGAGCTGGAGAAAGAACAGCAAAGAAAGCCTAAACCCAGCAGGAGAAGAGAAATCATAAAGATCAGAGCAGAAATCAATGAACTAGAAACCAAAAGAACAGTAGAACAGATCAACGAAACTAGGAGCTGGTTCTTTGAAAGAATTAACAAGATTGATAAACCCCTGGCCAGACTGATCAAAAAGAAAAGAGAAATGACCCAAATCCACAAAATCATGAATGAAAGAGGAGAGATCACAAGCAACACCAAAGAAATACAAACAATTATAAGAACATATTATGAGCAACTCTATGCCAGCAAATTAGATAACCTGGAAGAAATGGGTGCATTCCTAGAGATGTATCAACTACCAAAATTGAACCAGGAAGAAATAGAAAACCTGAACAGAGCTATAACCACTAAGGAAATTGAAACAGTCATCAAAAATCTCCCAAGAAACAAAAGCCCAGGCCAGATGGCTTCCCAGGGGAATTCTATCAGTCATTTCAAGAAGAATTAATACCTATTCTCCTGAAACTGTTCCAAAAAATAGAAATAGAAGGGAAACTTCCAAACTCATTTTATGAGGCCAGCATTACCTTGATCCCAAAACCAGACAAAGACCCCATCAAAAAAGAGAATTACAGACCAATATCCTTGATGAACATGGATGCAAAAATTCTCACCAAAATACTAGCCAATAGGATCCAACAGTACATTAAAAGGATTATTCACCACGACCAAGTGGGATTTATCCCTGGGCTGCAAGGCTGGTTCAACATCCGCAAATCAATCAACGTGATACGATACATTAACAAAAGAAAGAACAAGAATCATATGATCCTCTCAATAGATGCAGAAAAAGCATTTGACAAAGTACAGCATCCTTTCTTGATCAAAACTCTTCAGAGTATAGGGATAGAGGGTACATACCTCAATATCATAAAAGCCATCTATGAAAAACCTACAGCGAATATCATCCTCAATGGGGAAAGGCTGAGAGCTTTTCCCCTAAGGTCAGGAACGTGGCAGGGATGTCCACTCTCACCACTGCTATTCAACATAGTATTAGAAGTCCTAGCCACAGCAATCAGACAACAAAAAGAAATCAAAGGCATCCAAATCGGCAAAGAGGAAGTCAAACTCTCACTCTTTGCAGATGATATGATACTGTATGTGGAAAACCCAAAAGACTCCACCCCAAAACTGCTAGAACTCATACAGGAATTCAGTAAAGTAGCAGGATATAAAATCAATGCACAGAAATCAGTGGCATTCCTATACACCAACAACAAGACAGAAGAGAGACAAATCAAGGAGTCGATCCCATTTACAATTGCACCCAAAACCATTAGATACCTAGGAATAAATCTAACCAAAGAGGCAAAGGATCTGTACTCAGAAAACTATAAAATACTCATGAAAGAAATTGAAGAAGACACAAAGAAATGGAAAAACGTTCCATGCTCATGGATTGGGAGAATCAACATTGTGAAGATGTCAATGCTACCTAGAGCAATCTACACATTCAATGCAATCCCCATCAAAATACCATCCACTTTTTTCAAAGAAATGGAACAAATAATCCTAAAATTTGTATGGAACCAGAAGAGACCCAGAATAGCCAGAGGAATACTGAAAAAGAAAAGCAAAGCTGGTGGCATCACAATTCCGGACTTCCAGCTCTATTACAAAGCTGTCATCATCAAGACAGTATGGTACTGGCACAAAAACAGACACATAGATCAATGGAACAGAATTGAGAGCCCAGAAATGGACCCTCAACTCTATGGTCAACTTATTTTTGACAAAGCAGGAAAGAATGTCCAATGGCAAAAAGACAGTCTCTTCAACAAATGGTGTTGGGAAAATTGGACAGCCACATGCAGAAGAATGAAACTGGACCATTTCCTTACACCACACACAAAAATAGACTCCAAATGGTTGAAAGACCTAAACGTGAGACAGGAGTCCATCCAAATCCTAAAGGAGAACACAGGTAGCAACCTTTTCGACCTTAGCTGCAGCAACTTCTTCCTAGAAACATCGCCAAAGGCACGGGAAGCCAGGGCAAAAATGAACTATTGGGATTTCATCAAGATAAAAAGCTTCTGCACAGCAAAAGAAACAGTCCACAAAACCAAAAGACAACCGACAGAATGGGAGAAAATATTTGCAAATGACATATCAGATAAAGGGCTAGTATCCAAAATCTATAAAGAACTTATCAAACTCAACACCCAAAGAACAAATAATCCAATCAAGAAATGGGCAGAAGACATGAACAGACATTTCTCCAAAGAAGACATCCAAATGGCCAACAGGCACATGAAAAAGTGCTCAACATCGCTTGGCATCAGGGAAATCCAAATCAAAACCTCAATGAGATACCACCTCACACCCGTCAGAATGGCTAAAATTAACAAGTCAGGGAACGACAGATGTTGGCGGGGATGTGGAGAAAGGGGAACCCTCCTACACTGTTGGTGGGAATGCAAGCTGGTGCAACCCCTCTGGAAAACAGTATGGAGGTTCCTCAAACAGTTGAAATTAGAGCTACCGTTCGATCCAGCAATTGCACTACTGGGTATTTACCACAAAGATACAAATGTAGGGACCCGAAGGGGTACGTGTACCCCAATGTTTATAGCAGCAATGTCCACCATAGCCAAACTGTGGAAAGAGCCAAGATGCCCATCGACAGATGAATGGATAAAGAAGAAGTGGTATATATACACAATGGAATATTATGCAGCCATCAAAAGGAATGAGATCTTGCCATTTGCAACGATGTGGATAGAACTGGAGGGTGTTATGCTGAGTGAAATAAGTCAATCAGAGAAAGACATGTATCACATGACCTCACTGATATGAGGAATTCTTAATCTCAGGAAAGAAACTGAGTGTTACTGGAGTGGTTGGGGGTGGGAGGGATGGGGTGGCTGGGTGATAGACATTGGGGAGGGTATGTGCTACGGTGAGCGCTGTGAATTGTGCAAGACTGTTGAATCACAGTTCTGTACTTCTGAAACAAATAACGCAACATATTTTAAGAAAAAAGAAAAAGAAGAAGATAACAGGAGAGGAAGAAAAGGGGTATGTCAGAGGGGGAGACGAGCCATGAGAGATGATGGACTCTGAAAAACAAACTGAGGGTTCTAGAGGGGAGGGGGGTAGGGGGATGGGTTAGCCTGGTGATGGGTATTGAGGAGGGCACATTCTGCATGGAGCACTGGGTGTTATGAACAAACAATGAATCATGGAACACTGCACCAAAAACTAATGATGTAATATATGGTGATTAACATAACAATAAAAAAATTAAAAAAAAAAAAAAAAAGAATATAATTCCAGAACAGCCAAATGGAAGCTATGCGTAGGGCAGGGAAGGGGCACAGAGCTCCCATGTCCTCTCTGGGTAGGCACACCACCCTCCCAGAACCTCAGTGTGCTCACTAACCCAGAAGCTCTCCCAACCTCTTTAGTTAGGGTTTTTATGGAGACTTCATTACATAAGCACGACTGATTAAATCACTGGCTATTGGTAATCCACTCAACCTCCAGCTCCTCTCCCCTCCCTGGAGGTGTGGGTGGGGGCTTAAAGTTCCAACCCTCTAATCAGATGGGTGGTTCCCCTGGCAACCAGCTCCCCATCCCTAGGGTATTTCCAAAAGTCACTTTAAAACAAAGTCAGGTTCCATGGAAAGGGGCTTGTTATGAATAACAAAAGAGGCCCCTTTCAGTTTTATGTTCCAAAACTGTGTGTTGTCAGGGACAAATGTTAAAACAAAACATGTTCCTATTGTTCTTATCCCTTAGAAAATTATAAAGATTTGGGGCACCTGGGTAGTGTAGTCGGTTAAGCTTCCAACTCTTGGTTTTGGCTCAGGTTGTGATCTCAGGGTCGTGAGATCGAACCCCATGAACCCCACGTCAGACTCCATGCTTAGGGTGGAGTCTGCTTAAGATTCTCTCTCCCTCTCCATTTGCCCCCCACTAAAATCAGTAAATAAGTCTTTAGAAAAAAGAAAATTACAAAGATTTTAGGAGCTCTGGCCAAGAGCATGGGATGAAGACCAAAATACATGTTTCTTATTTTACCACAATATCACAGTAATAAAACTTAAAAATAATAAGTTGAACCTTATGCAATATGCATTGTTCTGGTCCAATATGCATTGTTATAGTCCATCTTCAGAAACATAAGGAAATAAAAACTGGAAAACAGCACATTTTAACAGAAATATGATTTGGCCAAAAAGAACATGTGCACTCTGACATGTTGTGATTAAGAATACTGAAATCATTTGAGGGCACCTGGGTGGCTCAGTCAGTTAAATGTCTGCCTTCGGCTCCGGTCATGATCCCGGGGTCCTGGGATCGAATCCTGCATCATGCTCCCCACTCGGTGGGGAGTCTGCTTCTTCCTCTGCCCCTCCCTCCCCCCCGCTCACGCTCTCCCACTCACAAAAATAAAATCTTTAAAAATAAGTAAATAAATAAATAAATATAAAAATACTTCAATCATTTGAAAGAATGGTCTATACATTTTTTTTTGTTTAAAAGAACTATTCTTATTATATATGGTCAAAACAAACAAACAAACAAACAAGTACCTAAGCAGTATGTGTAATTCCAACCATGTGTTCATATGTTAACAGAGATTATCTCTAGATTAGAGATTTACAAGTAATGGCCTTTTCTTTTTGTTCACTTAGATTTTTTAAATTTTTGACAATAATCTCTATAATTTCTGACATCAGAAAAAAAATTATGTTAAAGAAAACCTACCACATTGCTCCTTTTCTATAATTCCATATTACAGGAAAAAATTTATTTTTTTAAAGATTTTATTTATTTATTTGAGAGAGGAAGAGAGAAAGAGAGAGCATGAGCATATGGGGGAGGGGCAGAAGGAAAGGGACAAGCAGACTCTTTGCTGAGTAGGGAGCCCAATGGGGGGCTTAATCCCAGGACCCAGGATCCCAGAATCCCAAGACCTGAGCTGAAGGCAGATGCTTAACTGACTGGGCCACCCAGGCGCCCAGGTATTATAGGAAGAAATTTAAATAGATTTAAGATAAAAGGAAGTTAGACCATCTAGGGGAGAATTTCTTATCAGAGAAGCACCACACATTTTGATAAAACATGATCATTGTTACAATTATATAATATTTTTAAGTGAGCCTCAAATCTTGAGAAAATGGGATTCCTCATGAGAGAATCTTCATGTTCTTTATCATCCTGGCTCAGACAGAATGTTTACCAGAGTTGCTTATTTTTTTTTTTTTTGCAGTTTTCTGGACAATTTATTGACAATTCAAGATGGGACCAGGAAGAATGGAGTTAAATGAAAAACATTAGCAGAAATTGTATGTGTGGGGGGGGCGGGGTTTCAAGGTATGGGTCGTCTCTTGCTTCATTTCAAATCAGTTCCCTATCTAAAATCAAATTCCTTTTTTGGTCTATTCTTTATTTATCAAATATCGTGTCTCTATGTTTTTAAATTCATGTACAGCTTAAAGATTTGTTTGAGTTTCTCCATTTTCCTAGCAGGAAAATGCGACGTGAGTTTGTCAAAAAGTAAAATGTTATATTTATTTTATTCATTTATTAAAATGTCTTTAAAAAGTAACTTTTCCCTTCCAATAGAGTCTCATGGACATGAGATAAAACTTCTAATACATTATTATTCTAGTCTCATTTTTCACTGAAATATAGAACTTCAAATAACATCTATTAATCCACTAAACATAGAATAGTCAAGTAAAAGAGGAAATCTCATTAATCCCATTACTCTTTTGTTT
The DNA here is from genome assembly GCF_037043125.1 of Eumetopias jubatus. Taxonomy (NCBI): domain Eukaryota; kingdom Metazoa; phylum Chordata; class Mammalia; order Carnivora; family Otariidae; genus Eumetopias; species Eumetopias jubatus. The sequence goes on from NW_028274813.1 coordinate 78,969,070, forward strand.
CTCTGTCCTGTTACTTTGGTGACGTCCTGGATGCTGACATAGGATGCCTCCTGGTATCCATCTTAGAATGCGGGTTTGCTCTTGCTGAGATATTTGTATGTGCAGTTGTGGTGGGAAGTTATTTTCATATACTGCCACTGCATTTAACCAAAAGTGAATGAGTATTCAAGTCGAATTTTGTGGAAAACAAGACCATAGCATACTTTGAAAATCAACATTAGGTTTGCAGGTGTTAAATTAACTAAACAAGGAGGCCATTAGACTGAGGTGGTTCTAATACCTGACAGTAGCCTGCTAAAGCAAACAGAAACCTAAGCCTAAAATGCCTCAAGGTTAAGAAATCAAAACCTAAGGACAACCAGTCACAAACAGCCAACCTGACTTTCCCAAATAAGGCAAATGCCTAAACTATAACCAACTAAATATGTTCTTGCTTTGCGTCCACCTCTTTTCTCCACAAGTCTTTCCCCTAGCTGCTGTCAGCAAAGCACTCCCAGCCACTGCAATTCGGTGCTGGCCCATTGGAATCAATTTTTGTTCCAATAACCCTACATTTTTTAATATCCCTCAGTTTATCTTTTAACACAGATAAAAGTCAACTTCTACCATTCATATTAGTTACAGCATGAGTTAACATGGCACTTTTTGGGAAGAATGACCGTAATCAAATCTTTATTTCTGGGGCGCCTGGGTGGCTCAGTTGGTTGAGTGACTGCCTTCGGCTCAGGTCATGATCCTGGAATCCCGGGATCAAGTCCCACATTGGGCTCCCTGCTTAGCAGGGAGTCTGCTTCTCCCTCTGACCCTCCCCCCTCTCATGTTCTCTCTCTCTATCTCATTCTCTCTCTCAAATAAATAAATAAATAAATCTTTAAAAAAATCTATTTCTGTAACTGTATAAATGTGATCCAAATGTGTCCACCACTAGTTTTTCAAAAAGAAACATTCTATAAATAAGTAAACTGCATCTGCTCACTGATGCATGTATGGACTCCCTAGATGTCTCATTGGGCTTAATTATAGACCATTCACAGTAATACATTTTCAGTGTAAAATGTAACATAATGTTAAGCCATTTTAGCTTTTGCACATACATGTTGTACTTCTGGCTGAAAGTGCAAAAGAAAAATACTTCATGAATTTGCATTTCATCCTTACACAAAGGTCATGCTAATCTGTATATGATCCAAATTTAGTATACACACTGGCAAAGCAAGCCCAATGCGGAACTTTTAATAAAAGTGAACTTTGAAATACTTTAAAACAACGCTACATTGTTATTTTGGGTGACTCAATGGTCAAAGTTCTCTGTTGCTAGAGCACACTCTAAATATTTCTTCTCCTTTCTCTGCATAAACATTCAATTATCTAGAAAACTTTGACTAATTAAATTCTGGAGAGTATATTTTCCTTCCCCACTTTGGATAAGCATTGCCTATCAAAGGCCTATAGCTGACATTTTTGAGCCACAGATCTGTATTGACATTTACTCAATCTTTTTGGGACACAAAGCCCCAGTGTTCTACTCCCAGTTGGGCAAAGTTACTGTCCCTGCTTGGCTAACGGGAATTCATTTGCTCCAAATCCAAAAGGTTCCTGAATTTGTGATGGGGGAGCCAAAGGGACTCCATTTTAGAAAGACTCCGTCTGTGCCATTTTTCCACTAGGGGCCCATTTCTGAATAAGCCAAAGAAGCTATGTTCCCACTTCAAGGGGAAAGCAAAAACGGTTCATCATTCTCTGAGTTTTGTCCTAGGCCCCAAACACCTGATAACATCTAAGAAGAGCCAGATCCCAAACCTGTTCCAGGATATTAGCTTCGAGCAAACCTCCGCTGACATTGGCATCAATACCCTCTACCTTTGGTGATTTATAGAATAACACCTATAGTTCACCTGACACTCACCTCTGATCAGACCCTACCCTGGAATCCTAAAGAAGCACATACCCCAGACCCCTTTCCAATGTAAATCCCTAACCTCAAGCAATGAGACTCATTCTCCTTTCCTTTCCAAGTCTCCCAGACACTCCTTCTGCTATTCTGTCTGTCACTCATGTTATTCAATAAATTCTGCTTTCACTTTCTTTGGTTCGTCTTTGATGTCTATCCTGCATGAAGCCAAGGATAGTCTTGACTGGTCCTGCGGGCTCCTTCCCTGGGCCCTGGGACCCAGCCCACCTGCATCAAATTCATTTAAGATATAAAAACAGAATCCTTTTAAGGCAATAGAATTCTGAGTTATGATAAGCTGATGTTTTGAATTTTTTCTGCATCTTAGAACACACACATCCTGGTTTAAGATTCAAACCTCTGGACACAATTATGGTTGACCAGTAGGCTTTTTAGCTGACAAATGACTGACTGATTTGGAAGTCAGTTCTTAAAACCCCCAGAGAGCAACATGCCGATATCCCTGAGCTTTCGGCTCCTAGATTTTTTACATAGTTTTTACAAAAGAAACACCTCGGGTGTACCAAAGCTTTGTGTAATGAAATCTTTCAGAGCAGCCTGAAAAATATAACTCTTCCCCACCTGGATTCAGTTGTAGGTTAGAGCATATTTAATTTCAAGTCAATAGATTCCCTGCACATCAGCACTTAAGGGATTAAAGACAAGTCTAGTTTTGTTGCCCTAAATGTACTGTTATTGTTATCAATTTATGCAGCCTTGAAATAAGTTTTCAATAAATCTAAGATTAACTATTATTTTCTCACCTATAAATAAAATATAATCATCTTAAAAATCAATGAAGGGAAAACCATCATATCCATTAACCTGGCTCAGAATCCCTCCAGGCCCTTGCTATGAAACACAGCGCTGTGGATCTTTCATTTTATTGAGCTATATCTCTTTGTATGGCAACCAGCAGGCAAAAGAAAAAAAAAAATCAAATCTAAAAATCAAAGACTACAGTTTTTTGTTTTGAAAACCACTGAGGCAGAGGCTGAATATTCTTTTCTGCCTGGGGTTAATCTTTTTTTCCCCCACTTTAATTTGCAATCAGATGCAATAAAAGAAAAAAAATAAAAAAGGACATTGCCTCAAGTAGCTAGTGGCTTTATTACCATCTCTACTTCCAGTCCCCACTTTTTATCATTCCCAAATCCTTTGTTTTTAAAGTCACCTGCACAACCCTGCAATGTTATAAACACCTTCAGTTGTCTTCACCAACTGTCAGTTTGTACCATCTGCTGTTACAATCTCAAAAGCAGTAATGCATGGGGGTCAAGGCCACTTTCTCTCAGGAAACTAAAAAACAACAGAGCCAAGTTATTTAGTATTTTTTTCTTTTTCCCTGTCAGCTTTACTACACCCTGGAGTGGACATTTTCCTTGCCTTTCAGTTGTGAATGTTTCTCAAAAGACGTGAACTTCACAATAAGGTAACCATACAAAAACAAGGTTTTATAGACAACCCATTATCAACTAGCAGAAGGGGGTGATTAGTCATCTGCTCCACTTGAAATAGATCCAAAAAATTCAAGCCAGTACTGCAAAGAGCAATGCATTTATCTCAGGATTCCAGAGCTAGCATAGTCCCTCCTTAATGTGACGGGGGCATCTGTAGCAGCCTTTGAAAGGTTGTAAGTAATCTCAAAAGCCAAGCAGTGAGGAGTTGACCAGCTCTCTCACCCACCACCCTCCCAAGATAGAGGACTTTCCCCAACCCCATACCCCACCACCCTAGATGATCAATCCTTTTGACCTTGCTTTGGACTAGAGCCAAAAAAGAACTACCTTTTGTTGACAACTAAAAATGGTCGGTTCAATGGTCAGTACTAAAATTCAATCACTTGGTCCAAATGGGTTTTCTAAAGTCATAGTCCCTTTTTTATTTAATGAAAGGAATTGTTTATAAGCATATTCTGTTTTCTTTATTTCCTGCAGAACATTACAAATTCACATAAAATTTTTCTATGTGTAAGAGGCCTAGTTTACCCTCAAAGCAGTTCACATGAAAGTCCAAGTTTTTCCCCCATAAATAAAATATAATCATCTTAAAAATCAATATGAGAAAACAATTGGAACCATTAACCTCTCTCAAAATCCCTTCAGCCACTTGTATGAACCACACAGTGCTAAGTCTTTCATTTTATTGAGCTGAATATTTCTTTGCATGGTGACTAGCAAAGGGAAAAAAATCAAAGACTTTGGTGTTGTGTTCTGGAAATAAGAGAGAAATGGGAATGTGAGAATAGATTTTGACCCTTTTTGATTACAGAAAACAGATTCTGGAGACCCAGGAACAATTGTTTTGAGCTACTGCAAAGAGATTATTAGCTTGGTTTGGATTCTCCTTTTGACAATGTTTATTCATAAGCAATTTGTAAAGCTGGGAGTCGATTTTGAAAATCATCAAAAACTTTTCTTTAAGATTAACAAAAAGAAAGAAAAAGAGGAAGAGAAGAGGTATTTTAAAAAGTGTAACTCAAATGCAATGACAAGACTGATTTAGGCTCAGTGGTGCAGTAGGTGAGCTGAATGGCAAATACATGAACTTGGTCACTATCTGCTTAAAGGTCACTTATTCTCTCCTTCCCTGTTGAAATTCTTTTGTAAACTTCCATAATGAGGAAATATCAGAAAGTATAACGGGACTTTAAACACCTTACTTCATCAGTATATGTAGTCTTATATATAATATTTCTCTTGATACACTGTTTAAGAAAATATCCTCCTTCCTTATAATCTTCCATCTTTTTGAAAAAAATAAAATACCTCTTCAATTAACACAAGGATAAAGTAAATCATTTTCTGGTAGTTTATCTAACAAGCCATGAACATGTTAAATGGATTTTAAAGGGCATTATTATTATACCCATATAAAAACAATCAACTCTGCATGAAATAAGTAGCTTGGAAATTGCTCATTATAAAAATTGAGTAAAGAACCAGTTTTTGCTAGAACTTTGAGAAAACAATCTCATATTTTTAATATTTGTGCCAAAAAGTTTTTAATTATTTTGTTCAATATCTCTATAACCCAACTTAGTAGCTAAACACTTGGAAAAAGAAAACCATATGTAATTTTCTCAGTAAAAATGTAATAAGGAAATAACAGAATCTAAAATATAAATGCTATTGTCCATAACTAAATGGATAAAAATCAACTTTCTTTGATTCTAATCTTATAGTTTTAAATCACATCCTATGTCAGATAATCAAAAGTATTAAACAAAAGGGAATAAAAGACACATTATTCTTTACCAGCACTTAGCATAGGGCCAGGTATTCGGTCCATTTGCATTTATTGGGATGGTTTTTATTCTTTTTATCTGATTTTATGTTTAGTATTTATTATAATTTACTATGGTTTCTTCTGTTCCCTTAAGTTTTGTTGGTTTACATTTCTCTTCTCCCTCTTTTTCCTTCCTCCCCAGTTAATTTGGAAATAAAAATCGTGTTTATTGATGTCATTAGTAATTATAGTCCCTTCCCTGATAATTTAAAACATATTCTATTAATACATCAATTATTAAATAATAATTGTGCCTCCCACCAATAGGTGGGATCTGATCACTGCTTCCTCTCCTCTTTCCTCTGACATTCAGAGACTGTTAGGATCTCTCACTCCCCAATTATCTGCCCTTCCCCAATGAGATGAGATCTTTAGAATGTTTCTTTATGCCACAAAATTTTACTCAGGTAGTCTATAATTCTTAATTTCAAACTATGCTTACGTTATCCCTTTTGGTGTTTCTTGGTTGTTGAATCCTTACTCTCTACAATAAATACTCAGTTAATTTTTAAATCACCTACTGAGACTTAATTATTGCAAGAATTATTACCACACTTTCCTCTTTATCTCCCATTATCTTGAGAGATAGTATTTGAATCCATTGTCAAAACGTTGGAGTCCTTCCTCAAGGACTTTCTTCGAATAGGTAACTCAAATGCCTTAACTTTCTCTTGTCCTAACAGAGCAGTGATATTTTGGACAGGTAAAGAATTTCCGGTTAGTGGTTCTTTTTTCTGTCTTCTTTATAAAGGATAAGAATGTTCATATCAAACCAATTCTCTTTACTTTATAATTTATTCTTAAAATTTCACCAGGATATATAGGTTATAAGTTTGTTTGTTCTCCTTAATTCTTTTTGAGACTGGATGAACCATTTCAATCTACAGATTGAAGTCTTTCTTCAGCTCAGGGAACTTTTCTTCAATTGTTGAATTATTTTGTATTAACCATATTTTTTTGCTGTGTTGATGCTGCCAAACCTATTACCCCAAATCTTACTGGCTTACAATAAGCCTACTTTGAGGTTTGTAGATTGGCTACAGGTCAGCTGGTCTGGACTGGGCTCAGCTAGGCTGGCTAGTCCAAACTCTCAACCTCATATAGGGTATAGGTTAGTTCCATGTGGCTTTTTCTGGGACAATAACTTAACAAGCTATAACTCTGTTGCATATGCCTCATTGGTGAAGAAAAAGAGGCATTTCAGAGAGCTGTCAGAAATTTGGCTGACTTCGAAATGTCTCAGCTCAGGAACTGGCACACTTCCCACATGGCCACTGAGGGGTGAGGTGTATTTCTGAAAATAATCTAATCTTCCACATATTGCTTTTCTATATATTTTATATTCTTTTTCTTGAAGTCCTGCTATTCACATGTGAAGTCCCCTGGATATTGCCTGATCACTGCAGGCATGGTTCTCTGTATTTTTGCTGGGTTTTATAAGTTATTTCTTTCTTTTGGTCTCCAGGAACACTAATTCTATTTTCAGCAAAGATTATATTCTTTTTCAGTTGCAACTATTAAAAGGTTTCATTTGGAAATCAGTTTTATACATTCTTGTTATGGATTAATGTTTATGTCCCCTCAAAACTCACATGTTGAAGCCATAGCCCCAGTGGGATGGTATTAAGGAGCAGAAGCCTTTGGGAAGGAATTAGGTTTAAAGGAAGTCATAAGGATGGAGCCCCCATAATAGGATTAGTGCCCTTACAAGAAGGGAAAGAGACACCAAAATTTCCTCTTTCCACCACGTGAGAATAGAGCATAGGAAGGCAGCTGTCTGCAAAGCAGGAAGAGGATCCTTAGCAACTGAATCCACTGGCACCTTGATCTTGGACTTCCCAGCCTCCAGAACAGTGAGCAGTAAATGTCTGTTCCTTAAGTCACCCAGTCTATGGCATTTTATTGTAGCAGCCCAAGCTGATTAAGATAGTTCTGGGTGGCTCAGTCATTAAGCATCTGCCTTTGGCTCAGGTCATGATCCTAGGGTTCTGGGATTGAGCCCCACTTCAGGCTCCCTGCTCCACGGGAAGCCTGCTTCTCCCTCTCCCACTCTCCCTGCTTGTGTTCCCTCTCTCGCTGTCTCTCTCTCTCTCTGTCAAAATAAATAAATAAAATCTTAAAAAAAAAAGATAGTTCTGAAAAATCTTTTTTATACTCTAAATATATCTCCTTGAGTGTCATTACTATTTGCTTGTTTTCCCTTCCATCACTCTCGTTAGCTCTAAGTGGGTAAAACCCTTTCTATTTTCATTGTTTAATTTGGTCTTCTTTCCTCAAGTGACTCAGTTTCCCAAAATTAACTATGCGTCCTCTTTGTCTATAAAGGGTTGCATTTTCTTTGAATGTTACTACAGGTCAGGCTGTTTGTCACTCGCAGGGAGTGGCAGTCAGACTAGTGGCAGAAGGCATGAAAGTTTCTGTTCTTATGGGTTAACAGCATAAAATGGCAAAACGTCATCCTTCTGCCACTTGAAAGAGCCCCCTATAGTCCCAAGGCCCTCTTGGTAGCTGTTATCTAGCTGAAAGACCTGGAGATGCTTCATTCAGCACACTGCCATAGTCCTCCTTCAAGGACCCCAAGTTAACAGATGTAGCAGGCTCTCCTGACCACATGCAGGAAGCCAACAGGTATGATCCTTTCTGAAGCATCCCAAAATCTAGGCTCTTACCTTCAATCTTGAACAAAGGCATGCCTTCACTTCCTACACTGGTCCCTGAGTATTTTGCCAATGATATCAGGAGTCCTCACTAGCCAATATGGTAACCACTGGCCACATATGACAATCAAGCACTTTGAAATATGGCTAGATTGACTTGAGATGTCCTCTAAGTATAAAATACAAATAAAATTTTGAAGAATTAGTACAAAGAAAGTAAAATAGCTCAATATTTTTATGTAAATTACATGTTGAAATGATAACAGTGTGGATAGGAATTAGATAAAATATATTATTGTGATTAATTTCCCTTTTCCCTTTTTTAATATGACTACTAGAAAATTTTGGATTCCCTATGTGACTTGCAATATAGCTCACATTATTTTTCAAATTGGACAGTGCAGCATTGGAGATGGAGGCCCTGTCCTGATCAGCCTTTTCTGGGAGCTTCAGGAAAATTCAGACCATCCTTCAGGAGCCACCAGAATAGTGGAATGAGGAGGAAAGAAAGGCTGGGGAACTACTTGGGCCACCTTCTTCTCCCTGGCCTTGTCTTAAAAATAAGAGTAAATTCCATTTATGCCCATGAGCTTTATTCTTAAAATCATTTATGATTTTAGTTTTCTCAAATGGACATTTCACCCTCAAAAACAAGAATAATTCCTAGGATAATAATGTAAATTGGGAAATTCAACTTTCAAAAATATTTCTTTTTTAAAAAAAGAATTTTTATTTATTTTAGAGGGACAGAGGGAGAGACTCCTCAAGCAGACTCCCCACTGAGCACAGAACCCAATGTGGGGCTTGATTCCAGAATCCTGAGATCATGAACCGAGCCATAATCAAGAGTTGGTCATTCAACTCACTGAGCCACCCAGATGCCTCAAAAATATTTCTAATTAGAGGATATGAGTGAAAGGTTTTCAATGTTCAAATGCATTTGAAACATTAATAAAAAATTTCTTTAAAGTTTTAAAATATCAACCTCCATTTGCACAGACTTTGGAAGGCATTTAACACAACTGCTCACACTTGCCCCTTTTCCATATTGGGTGGATTTATAACATAAATTATATACATTATATACTATTAGTACTATAAAATGGACTTAAAAGCCCAACATAGTTACTCCCTGCTCTTAGTCCTTGCGTAGATATTAGTGTGGCTGCTTTAGGAAGGAATAACAATTTTGAAATTAACTTAAAAACACAACTAAAAAATTTCTTGCAAAAAAATTAACATATTCTATGGTACAATAGAAAACATATTCTAATGTCTAGGATACATTGTGGGTGAAAGAAAGCAGGATGTAAAACAACATGAACATTATAATTCCATTTCCACAAAGAATTAGTATTTTCTATTAATATTGTACACAGATAGAGTTATGTATATTCATACCAACCTATCATCAACCAGGCATAAACATTGTAACTACACCATTAGTGGGGGTTCGGTATTTTTCTGTAAGGCCTCTTTGCAGTAGACGCCCTTGCCACAAGCATTTTTGCCACACACACGTCCAGCCCATAACTAAATGATTGCTTTGGTTTCATTTCTCCATTGACAAAGTTTCCATTTTTATATTATATAAATCTTAGCCAGCCCCCATAATGGTTTATACTGTGACAAGTAGACACGGTGGTCTTAAAGTCGTAGACAACAGTTACCTATATCAACTTGATAGAAAGGTCAGTGATAAAACTTTCTAGAAGTGTGAAATCAGACTGTGTAAAGCCAGACTGCATACTATACTGTCCTAGAAAGTCAGAGCACAGCAGTTACAATAACAAAACTCAGTAACAAGTACAGTACAGCATGAACGCATTTCCCATACAATTCTGAAGTGCCTATCAATGGACACATGACACTGTGCCAAGAAGGAACAACAGTGTAAAAGACTCACAATACAGGACAAAGCTCAGTTACAAATAGGCATGCTAATATTTGGAAAATGGATACTTCTCTTAATAAAGAAATTAATCATTAATTTTATTACTTTTTTCATGTTTCATTAGGTCCTGTCTAATGTCCCTATTTTTCCTTATTTTATTGTTTACAGCAAAATTGTCTTAACAGCCAATTAGTTACACAGCAAAAACGCTTACAGCAAAAATGCTTGCAGCAAAGATATTTGTGGCAAAACTACCTAAAACAACCATTAACAATACTTTTAGTCTCTGTACACAAAGTAATAATTCAAGAATAATTTTAAGTTATTTAAATAAACTGTGATACTGAAATGACCTCTTCATGAGATAAAAAGACCAAAAATAAGGCTACCATTATTTTTCCAAAAGACTCCCAGACCAAAAAAAAGTTATTTTGAAAGCTTCTTTATTTGCCTAAAGCATGCTATGTCACATTTCTATATTTTATTGAACTTCTATTAAATATATATATATATATTCCAGATGTTCCTTGATTTCAGAAAGCAATTTTTCTAAAATCTGACCTTATTTACATTACAAGAGATTCTTCTTTTTAACGAAAGAATCAAAGCAATGTTCCTCTAAAGCACAAATTCCCTGAGAATTTATAATTTTATTAAAATGATACATTTCAATTCATCAGATATACCCAAAACATAAACTATATGTAGGTGTCCGTATTACATGCTTGTAAAATATAGTGACTACATTTATGTCCAACAGTTTGAGAGGTCACTCCACCAAGGACCAAAAAGTGGCAGTGCACCTATATTTTTTCTACTGACCAAGGAAAAGAAATGCTTTTCCAGGCAATACTTCATCAACCCTCAGATTCTCAAAAGTTCTAGCTTCTTATTCTTACTGACAATTTTTTTTAAACGATTTTAGTTTTTATTTGACACAGAGAGAGAGAGCACAAGCAGGGGGAGTGGCAGAGAGAGAGAGAAGCAGGCTCCCCACTGAGCAAGGAGCCCAATGCGGGACTCTATCCCAGGACCCTGGGATCATGACCTGAGCCGAAGGCAGACATTTAACCAACTGAGCCCCCCAGGTGCCCCTCTTATTGGCAATTTTTAAATGGATCCTAGTGAGTTAATGTAGTTGAAATTTATTCAAACTTTTTTTCACCAAGTATGAAAAATGTTGGAATGGCAAATTAAAAGAAATAATTTTTTAAAAATATTTGTAATACAATTTAGAAAGCTCACTCCAGGAGAAATGATGTTAGTGACAGGAGCAACAGGGAGATAATTCAGGAGTCTATGAAAACAGCCCATGTCAGACATGATAAGAACTCCAGAAAGAGTAGAGAAAATGGGGGGAAGATGAAGAATATAACAGATACTCAACAGCCATTTTCCCACCCTACTTCCGTCCTGGCAGAGCCCACCCCTGACTACAGGGGCCCAGAAAGAGCTTGGCTATGTGACCCAATCCTGACTAAGGGACCTCATGCTACTAGAGTGAGAGAGTGTGTGTGTGTGTGTGTGTGTGTGTGTGTGTGTGTGTATTGTGGTAGGGTGGTGGCAGTTGGCCAGGTATTCCTAGAAAAGGTTTTCTACCCTGATAAAAAGATTGAGCACTGTAAGAACAAGAAAGAACCTTATCCTTTTGGCTTCTGGATATTGTTACATGAAAGAGTGTTGCTTATTGCACATTGGTGCAATCAGTCCTGAGGAGAAGACCCAGAAAGTTTCAGAAAAGCCCTTCTAGGGTTCTGATAACTCTGAACTGTGGAACTACAGCTCAAAATAGCTTAACTCTAGAATCTTTAAGTGAAGTTCCCAAATCCTGGACGTTTAGATGGCTTTTAGTCAGATTTGTTATTACTTGCAGCTGGAAGTATTATAAACAGAATGGATGGATTAAAGCTGATATGATTCAGTAGGTGGAATCCATAGCACTTGATCAATGACTGATTGTAGATGATGAGGAAAAGAAAGAAGTATAACATGACTCCCAGGAAATTTAGGTCAGAGCGCTTAGGGCATTATGATTTACTAAATAGAAAAATGGAAATATAGAAAAAATAAAGATAGCAAGAGAGTGGGGGATAAATTAGCAAAGTTTGGGACATGTTGAGACATGTTAATATTCATTTTTCTCTGGGACATTCACATGATTGCATAGAGGTGTAGGTTATAGTCCTAGAGCTCAGACATTAAATGTATGAAGTAGATCTGTATGAGATCAGAGAATATATTGGTCTCTGCCCCCAGTGGCAGAGCTCCTAAAACCCTTTAATTTCCTAAGTTATATGAATACTAGGAGCATCTTTTCTCCCCCTCCATTTTAAATGGAGTTGGAAGCCCTGAAGTGGGGGGAGCAGTCATGCACTACCTACCACTCACTGCAAGAAGCATCCCACGCATTCTCCAAGAGAAGCTTACTGTACATATCCCAGCAGGAGAAAGGAAGAATTTCTCCTTGCCCAGCAGCAGCCCAGCTAATGAAAACTCAGTGAAATGGCCACTCCCAGCTTCCTCCGCCTCCCTATTAAATTGAGCCCCTCTCTTCTGTTCTCTGGCCTTGCCTGTGGTTCAGCATAGTTTGCTTGTCCTAAATTACAATTCCTCTGCTAGTCCCAGATAAACTCATTTTGCTGGTAAAGTGAGTGCTGGCTCCTTTTTTTAAGGTCAATGATCCATAGCGACCAAATATGAGGCTGGGAAAGAGATGAACCACTGAAGAACTAAGGACCTCCAGAGAACCCATGTGAGGTACGCACTTGAGCCCTTTGTGCTCTTAGCTTTCATGAGCCTTTTCCCTTTTAGCCCTGTAAGTCTCCTCTCAGATCTGAGCTCCCTTGTTTTAGTTGAGCTCTCCAACTTTATCTGGGATCTGTTTAAATGCTTTGTCTTTCCTGGGGTGCCTGGGTGGCTCAGTCAGTTAAGCAGCTGTTTTCAGCTCAGGTTATGATCTCTGGGTCCTGGGATTGAGCCCCAACGGGGCTCCCTGCTCAACCGGGAGTCGGCTTCTCCCTCTCCCCCTGCCCTGCCCCCTCCCCCTGCTCGTGTGAGCAAGCATGCTCTCTCTCAAATTAATAAATAAAATCTTTTAAAAAAGGCTTTGTCTTTCCTGATGAGTACTCATTTGGATTTTTTGAGCCTCTGGTTTTGATTAAGGGGGTCCCAATCTGTCAAATACTCTCAGGAGAGTTCTCTGGGACCCCGACCATTTTTATGTTTAAAAATATGGTCCCTCCCTGTGTGCATTTTTAACTAATTGGACCAACTTAACCAAAAATAATTTAGAACTCTAATAACCACTATAGGGAACTTTAAATCTCCCCAAACTTGCTTTTTTAGAACCAAATTAGAAGACTGCCGCTCTAAAATAAAATAAACTGAATGGGACGCCTATTTCAATTGGTATCTTGAGGTTTCCAAGCATATTCAGGACTCTAAAATTGCCTCTTTACAAAATGCTATTTCTAAAGTGACCGAGGAAAATACACAACTGAAAAAAAAGTAAAAAGGCATCAGAGGCCCCTTCACCCCTGAGCCACCACTAATTTTCTCTTCCCCTACTGCACCTCCTTTGTACTTTTCATTTCTTCATTCCAACCGTCGAACTGAATTTCCCTTTTTCTCCAAACCTCTCTCTACTTCCTCCTCACTCAAACCCATGAGAACCTGCCCCTTTAAAATTAGACCCTCTGAGGATCCGGCTAACCCCCTAATTTCCTATGTCTTCTGGACTAAAGCCAAACTGTGAGCTAAAGTCAAAGATTTTCCTAGAGTTACTAAAGATCCTCAAAGATTTGCCAAGAAATTTAATTTTGTCCAGACTTACCAACCAGGTTTCTCAGATTTGTACCTGCTAGTTCTCAGGCTCGTTGGCAGAGGCCAAGCCCAACACTGGATGGGAACAGCTAATGGAAATGATCCTGAAAAATCTCTGAACAGCAAATGAGACCAGCCTCTTGCCTTGCTATATATTCAGGATCAGCAATCACTAATTGATTTCACCTGGCAATCCCAAGAGCTTTCCCAATACCTGTTGATTGAATAAGATTCAGGCCTGTACCCGGAAGCCCAGTAAGCTTGTGCATGAATATTATAGACAGTCCCAAATTGTTTTTAAGTAAAATTCTGGTCTTCCTGTGGATGTTGAATCCACTCAGCTTTCAACTTCATGCTCATTAATGGGCTAAACCAGAATCTTTCCCTTCTGATTAAAAGGACCAACATGGTGGGGTGCCTGGGTGCCTCAGTTGGATAAGCGTCTGACTTTTGATCTCAGGGTCATGAATTCAAGCCCCATGTTGGGTTCCATACTGGACTTGGAGCCTATTCAAAAAAAAAAAAAAAAAAGACCAAGATGGAATGGGTGACCATGTCTAGGCCAACTCTAATTTATCCATCAGCTCACCCACCCCCTAGATGATTCAACTAAAATGTAGACCACTAAAATCCTTAATTTTCAACTCCCATAAATGAAAGCTTGCAAACAAAACCAACCCCTTCTCCGCATCTTTGTCGTTATTACAAAAAGCTGGATACTGGAACAAAGACTATTACAAACATAAACTCAGGCACCTTCCATCCTGCAACAAGTCTTCCCAATGCCCTCCTAACTGCCAATTATGGGACTTTGAAGAACTTCAGGAGGTTCTTTCCAATTCTTCCTCTTAACTGGCTTAGAGAAATAACTCCAAGCTGGGAGTGAATCTTAACACCGGGGCCAAACTCTAGGTGCTCAACCCTACTGTTATTACACAGCCCTGCTTTGGAGTACTAAAATGGTTCTCCTCAGTTTCTCAACCCTTGTTTATTTATTGGGCTGAGATTTCTTAGAGAAATATCATGTTGTAATTTCTTTCTCCTGAAAGAGGGAGATAATTTTAGACTTTATAGCAGCAACCAAAATAGCTAGTCAGCTGACTCAAGCAATCCTTCAACATCTTTTATTTGCTCATTTCTGATGGCAGTAGAACTAATTTTAAGGACACTAACCATTTGTCCTACTGGATCAGTTGCCACATCTTTATGGACAATATTCTTAACAGATAATTGGCAGAATCCATAGCACAGTTTTATTTTTCCTATAAAAATCCAAGTAGTGGGGTGCCTAGGTGGCTCAGTTAATTAAGAGTTTGACTCTTGGTCTTGGCTAAGGTCATGATCTCATGGGTCATGGGCTCTGCTCAGCGGGAGTCTGCTTGAAGATTCTCTCCCTCTGCCCCTCCCCTATTTGTACCCCCCCGTCTCTCTCTCTCAAATAAATAAATAAATCTTAAAAAAAAAAATCCAAGTAGATCCCTCAAAACATTTCCCCAGAATCAATACCCTATAAATAAAGAGGCCCTTCTAGGCACCAAGCCCATAATAGAAGATTATAAGGCTCAGGGCCTCTCATCCCCTATACTAGTCCTTGTGATAATCCTATTTTGCCTGTGAGGAAACCCAGTGGCCACGGATGGAGATTTGTTCAGGATCTCCAAGCCATAAACAATATTATTATCCTTTGACACCCTGTAGTTCCAAATCCCCATATTTCGTTAGCCTCCATCCCCACTGAAGGCAAATTTTCCACTGTGATTGATTTATGTAGTGGATAAATCATCCACTTTAACATCCCTGTGGATAAGGCCAGTCAATATCTCTCTGCCTTTGCTTGGGAAGGAAAGCAATACATCTGGACGGTACTGCCCCCAGGTTTTACCAAAAGTCCTTCCTGCTTCTCCCAAACCTTAAAGGCGGATGTAGATGATATAAAGTTACCTGCAGGTTCCGTTTTATTATAATACATACACAATATGCTTTTCTGCTTTCCTTCTCTGACTATTCATGGTTAACCAATAGTTCTTAATTTAAAAGATAAAAATAGTAGATATTATGATGGGGATGATATTGTAACTCCTTTTGAAGTCCTTGAGGCAGCACCTTGGCTCTGGGCTACCTCAGTCCAACAGGCTGAATTGTATGCTTTTGATGGGGCCTACAATTTAGCCAAGGGCAAAACTGCAAATATCTAAACTGGTAGTAGATATGCCTCTGTAGTAGCTCACGACTTTGGAATGCTATGAAAACAGCAAGTCTTTCTCACTTCCAGCAGGAACAAAATTAAAAATGATCTTTATGTCCAGGAATTATTAGATGTCATACTCTTGCCAGCCACTTTGGCCATTATCAAAGTCCCTGGGCTTTGCATCTAGGAAGGAAGGCTAAGGGAAACCACTTCACCAATATTTCTTAAAGAACACTGTTCTCAAGGAACCAACAACAAAATGCCCGTCATGGTCCCTGAATGATAATCTAAAAAATTTGACTAGGTATTCCCAATAATAGCTGCTGAAAGAAGAAAAAAAAAAGATTAGAAATCTAAGAATTGTTGGTTCAGTTTAAAAAGAAACTCTGATTTGAACCACATAATAATCCAGTCCTGTCAGAGACTCTGAAGTTCACATTTCTGACTATGTACCTGCATTGAACTGTTAGTCCACTGATAAGATGATAACTTTTATGAACCAATACTGGTGGGAAAATATTAACAAGGCCACAAAGAGTACCTACTTTGTTTGTCCCACCTGCCTAAAATACAATTCAAGACAACCTATCCACATTGCTCTTGGACATATTAAATTGCCCAATGGACCATTCAAGTTTTGGCAAATGGATTTTATAGAGCTTCCCCCATCCCAAGGATATAAATATGTTTTAGTCATGGTTTGTATATTTTAGAATATCATCCCGTCCTGAGGAACTGCCCTCAAACTTCACAGTGACCAGGGAATTCACTTTATTAGTCAAGGACTTCAATAGGTCTGTGCTGTTTGACCAGTTTTTCAACACTTTCATTCTCAATCTTCAGGGTTCATCGAATGTACAAACAGTATTATTAAAACTCAGTTGGCAGAATTTGTAGAGACACTTCAAATACCCTAGCCAAAAGCACTGCCATTGGTTCTTCTAGATCTCAGATCTAGCCCATTTGGAACCCATAAACCCATCCTCTGATTTAACTGCGGGACCCCAATGTAGTTAGCTCCTACTTCTTTTGATCTTCATCTGGTAAAGGGGGATGTATTTCAGTATTGCAGCTTTAGTAGAATGATCTTTCTTCAGTGTGTTTCTGGGAGATAAAGACCTCAAACATCACACCTTGCAGGCCAGAGATTTTATCTATTAGAAAAGATATCTCCAGAAAGATGCTTTTCAACTTCATTGTAAAGGAACCAAACTTTGTGCCACCAAACTCCAAGGAATAGATTCTTGGATCCACATGTCCTGTCTAAAGAAAGGGCCAAACCCTGACTGAACTGCACACCAACTGTGACCTGAGAGTAAGGATTTCCAGGAACTGAAGCAGATAACAGCCGAACGAGTTAGCTTCCCCAAGATGACTGGACCAAGCCCATATACCCTTTTTTTTTTAAATATTTTATTTATTTATTAGAGAGAGACACAGCGAGAGAGGGCACAAGCAGGGGGAGTGGGAGAGGGAGAGGCAGGCTTCCCATTGAGCAGGGAGCCCGATGTGGGGCTCGGTCCCAGGACCCCGAGATCACGACCTGAGCTGAAGGCAGACGTTTAATGACTGAGCCACCCAGGCGCCCCCCATATACCCTTTATTCATGGTTTCTTCCTACCTTATTTGTTCCCTTTCTTTCTCGGTCCAACCTATGGCAAAAGGGGGAAACCTCTCTGGCTATTGGATGGATCACCAGAAACTCCAATCTGTTCATAGTGTCAGAGATCCTTTGTTCTTCTCTATTTAAGTACGATTTGTTCCCCAATACCCAACAGAAATACAAATGGGAGAACTCCTCTTTGAAAGGCTTTTATAAAAGACCGCTTCAGGCTGGGATGGTTCCTTGCAGAATATCCATTCCTCATCTTATTCAGTAAAATAATTTTTAAGCTTTATACCTTCTGCCTGTCAACCTTTGCAGAAACAATGTGCCTGACAGAGTGATGTGAGTTCAGTGCTTCAAGATGATCTCCAATGTTTGATGTGGGGGAGAAACCTCCACACATTTGGTAAGCAGAGGTGTCAGAAGAGAAGTGTTCTGTGTGAGTATAGAAGGAGTGTGGAAATAAAGGAGACACATGGGAGGGAAAGACTGAGTTTTTCCAACATAATAAAAGTATAAGATTTGATGTTCTATTGTCTCTAGGTATTTCTATATCTAAACTTGTAGCATAGTTTTCTCACTTCATCCTGACTCGTATATCTAAGTGCCTATAGTACAGTCTCTTTTCGGAAATTTCATAGCTACCTTAAACTCAACATGACGCCACAAGAACATCTAATTTTTTCCTCATCCCCTGTTCTTTTTCTATTTCTGTATGTAATATGTAAGATGATGGCAATAAAGCATGTTCTCTGAAATGGCCAATGAGTTGAAGACAAACCTCCATAGAACACAGTTTTCTTGTTTTTGTTATTTTAGAGATTTTATTTATTTTTATTTGAGAGAGAGAGAGAGAGAGACTGCATTAGCAGGGGGAGGGGCAGAGAGAGAAGGAGAAGCAGGCTCCCCGCTGAGCAGGAAGCCCCCACATGGGGCTCAATCCCAGGACCCTGAGATCATGACATGAGCTGAAGGCAGACGCTTAACCATCTGAGCCATGCAGGCGCCCCAGGAACACAGTTTTTAAAGAGCAAAGGAAGAAGTTCTCATGAAGAAACCAAGCAAGAAAAACATGAATGATTGGAATTGACTCAGAAAGTTTCAGTAGAAACCAAAGAATAGAGTTACACAGAGGAAATGGTCAATAGTATAAAATGCCATGAGGGGCTGAATGAAATACAGGCTTATAAATCAGATTCTAAAAGGGTTAACTACTTGCCTAAGATAGGCAGTCATCAAAAGTCAGTTTAAACAGGGAAAATATTCATAGAAAAGTACGTTCTAATATAAAAACTGCAAATACACTATACAACTGCATACTTAGTGTTTCAGTAATTTAACTGAAAAAAGATTTGAGGGAATTTTTAAGTAAAATTAACAGTAAAATCAGAGCCCAGAATCTCTTTTCTCTAATAACAAATGACAGTTTAGAAGGGAGGGATCACCAGGAGCAACTAAACTTAGAAGGAGTATATCTCTCACCAAAACCACTTTTTAAAAAGAAGGTAAAACAAAAACTCAAAAATTTTCCAGTGGGATTGGTGCCATTTCCAACCCCCTGGTGCATCCTGGAGTAATACCTGAAAAGGTAAGTCAACAAATACCTCACTGATAGCCCCAAATTTTAGAAATTAGTATGTAGCAAAGGAATGAGTAGGCAACTCTGGGAAAAGTCTTACTACAAGCCCACTCCTAAGGCTCCAAAATCTCAGTGGAAAGAGTTACCAGAGCCTTAGCCTTTTTGGTGTGTCCAGGCAAAAATCAAAGTGGGACAGGAAGGGAAAGTGACTATAAACAACCAAAGCGATTTACCTTTAGCAACTAAACAAGAACTTAGAAGCACTGACGCGAAAAGAGAAGATAAATAAGACACAAGATCCTGTGAGGGTGGAGTAAGGTGTGGGGACAGGTTCAGTGGCTGGTGGAAATCCGCCCCAACTATTACAGTTTAACCGTACGACTCAAACTGATGAGTATTCATATGCTTTCCTTCTTCTGGCCTGGCAGAAGGCTAGAAATAGAAGCTAAGAAAAGACAGCTATAATTCAGGAGTAAATTTTGGCTCAGAGCTCAATGCCCAATGGGGAGAACAACCCTCAAGTTCCTACCCCTCCTTCCTCACCCCAATGGGAGCAGATGTACTCCCACCAAGTGGAGGTTGTTTAAAAGGACAGGTCCAACTTAATTTCAGTTTTAACACCCTCTGACCTGCCATCTGATCTTCAACCTTCACCTTACTCCTAATTCTGGCTCAACATTGATTTTCTCCTTTGTAAAATAAGAATCATTTTGAGAAATACTATTTCTACCAATTTCCTCCATGAGATTGCTTAAGGATTAAATAAAATAATTTGTATAAAAATATGAACCTTGCAAAGTCTAAAGCTTTGATACAAAAATTGGTTGTTGTTGTTGTTGTTATTGTTATGTTGTATTTGGCAAAACGTGCTCATATCTTTTTCTAGGCTAGTGTCTTCTAAAGCTCAGAGCTGATCTGCCCTCCCACACTGATTTCTCTTCACCTCATGAAGGTCTGTCAAAATATTTCCAAAGCACTGATGGGATGGCTGTTCAAGGTGTGTCTCTGTTTTCCATGAGATTCTTTGGCTTTAAAAAACTGCCTTATACATTATTGTATTTGCAAACTGGTTTCTTAATAAAGTTGTAATTTGACATTGTGGCATCACTGGATTTTTAATAAAACCTCGGTGCTGACTTTGCAATTGTTTCATTTCCTATTAAAAATAGTGAAGTAACAATTTGTCCAGCTTACCTGGAAACAATATGGCCCTCAGTTGTTTGGTACTTGGGTAGATATTTATTGTCACATCCCATGCTCTCTGTATAAACACTTGGTATTAGTAGCTATATTCATAACTGCAGCTTGGCATGTCCACGAAATTAAACAAAGTAATTAATTTAGTTTCAGGCATAAAACAAGGAAATACGGAGGGCTACTGAAGCAGCGTGAACATGTGAAAACTCATAGAATTATTACAAGAACAAAAAAGTATGTAGCCTGCAGTAATATAGTGATTTTTAAATTATTTTGTCAAAGAAATGCATTTAGTTTTTCATTAACAGCCTTAAAGATACAAATTTTAATATTTTTCCCTTACATTATCAGGCTACTTTCCATATATATTGACCAGAATTGTTCTGTTTGTAAGACCCTAACTAAACTACTACATGTAAGAAGTATAATTTCTTATGTGTGAAAATCTCCTTACTCTACTATGGCAAAATATCTACCAGGATAGTATCATTCAAAACAACCTGTTATCTAGAGTGAACATCATGGGAGGAGACAAATGATGAATGTAATCAAAGCTAAGATGCTAGAGAGAAAAAAGTGGGGGGAGGAACTCTATTCTCAAAATGTAACCCTGTATAGACATCTGACTTGGTATCTTTGTAGCCCTATCAGTAAGAAGAGAATGCCATCCTTTGCAATGTGCTTCAAAATATTTATATGAAAAATGCTGTGTCATGGAAGGAGAGTGAAGCCTTTGAATCAACTTTTATGTAGTCATTTATATATACCACACCCGGATTTCCAATTTTCAGATGATTGCAATATAATAAACAATGATAACGCTATGACCACAGTGGATAAAAACTAATCTTTCACAATTCCAAACTTGATTTAGAATCTTGCCGTATCATTATTATCGTGAATTATACTGACGCCTGTAAGAATCCCAGCTAAAGTGTATATATTGATTAAAGGCTGGTAGCAGAGCATTTGATATATTTAAAAACTAAAAAGCCTAAAACTAAAAATTAAAATGATACCTTAAGAAACAATTCAACATTGAAAAGATGAACAAATAAAAGGTAAATGACTGAAGATGTATATATCCACTATTGAAATATTATTCATTAATAAAGCATCGACTTAAGTCTTGCATGCTTTGTACATTTTGGGATAAGACGACAGAAAGAAGGAAGCTAGACAGGAAAGGAAGAAGCAAAGAAGAGAGGGAGGGTGGAAGGGAAAAAGAAAAGCAGGCAATCCAAAGAGGAAGTGAAGTGAGGTACAGAGACCCCATTTTTGTAACATAATTTTTTTTTCTCAGACCTTCAAAACAATCATTTTTCACGATGTTAAATAAGAGAGACAAAATTATCTCCTAACAACTTAGAAGTTTTAATTCATGGAACATCAAATGGGCTAGTCATTCTAAATGCCATATTTAGTAAAGGTGAGAAACAGAGAACTTTGCTAAATATAATAATCAAGAGGAAGAAAGAAAAAGCAATGTAGGACTTAAGGCACCTTTGGCTTTGGAAATTTCCCACTGGTAGTTAACTCTTTCCTCTCTCTCCAGCCCAAAGAAGGTTAATATTTTTCCCTTTATTTTGTCACACCTCACGAATCATTTTGTTTGTTCATTTAAAACACAGAAATCCGGGGTGCCTGGGTGGCTCAGTTGGTTAAGCATCTGCCTTTAGCTCACATCATGATCTCAGGGTCCTGAGATTGAGCCCCGCCTGTGTCAGGCTCCTTGCTCAGCGGGGAGTCTGCTTCTCCCTCTCCCTCTGCCATTCCCCCTGCTTGTGCTCTCTCTTTCTCTCTGTCAAATAAATAAATAAAATCTTTTTAAAATTAGTAAAAAAAATTCAGAAATCCTTGAGGGCTACGGCTGTTCCCATGCCAAACACCATAGGACTTCTGCTGCCCCATTCAATGGAGTCATTATGAACAGTGGTTCAGAGTTGTCCCAAGTCATTAACAGAATGCTGCTCCTCAGCCTTCTGTCTTCACAGCTGTGTTTAGCACTCATTTCTGATGAACTGAAGCTGCCAGATGGGGCAGAAAAATCCATCTTATATTTTCTTTTGACCCTGTCAATAATAAACATGAATTTTAGGAGAACCAAGAGCTCAAAAATAGTTAACTTACCCCAACACATTTTCTACACACATACACACTCATCTTTTCAAACAAATAAACAACAACAACAACAAAAGCCATGTCAATGACAAACCTTAGGAATTTTTCTAGCTTCATAAAATTATCCTACTGTTCTAAAGTTTGACATTTCATTTGGTTTCCAATAACAGTCAAAAGACTGCCTGGGAGGGGCACCTGGGTGGCTCAGTCAGGAAAGCATCCAACTCAGTTTCAGCTCAGGTAATGATCTCAGGGTTGTGAGATCAAGCCCCACGTCAGGCTCTGTGCTGGGGGTGAAGCCTGCTTAATATTCTCTCTCTCTCTTCTTCTCCCACTGCCCCTCCCCTCCTCCTTCTCTAGAAGACTGTCTGGGTTTTTTGTTTGTTTAGGGGTTTTTTGGGGGGGTGGTTATATGTTGTTGGGGCTGTTGCTATTGTTTGGTTTGTTGGTTGGTTTGATTGGGTTTTACTGTTAGACTCTCTATTGAGAATTTAAAAGCAAAACTCATTAATGTAAGTTCTCTTCCAACATTGTATTCTTCTTTATTAACCTGACTGGGTTATTTGGCTGAGTCACAAGACATTTTCTATTTGTATAATTCTATGATTACACTCAGCCAAAATCACAGGCCCAAGTACATAAAATATATGATGAGGGACACTTTACCAAATCAATACATGTTGAAATCTACCCAGAGGATCTAAGTAAGCCTGCTCAACTAATGTCCCATATGCAAAGCACTACTAGCAAGTAGTGCTCTCTGAAGTTCACCACATTTCCAAAAGTAAGAGAGTCAGAACTCCTGCTATAGCTGAAACTCACCCATATATCGTCCTCATGCCACCTTCCATTAACATCACCTCTAGATTTGGGGACTTAACTTGCAGGCACCACATCTACCCACCTCAGTGATAATCTAAAGATGACTACTGAAAAGTGAAACTAGCTTCATCTTACAAAATGATTGATAGATCATCACCAAGGAAATCATTTTCATTCTGTATCTACCTATAGGTAATAGTTTTCAATTAATAAATTTATCAGAAAATGGGGATGGAGAGAAACTGGTCTATGACAATCACTTTGTACTAAGTTGACCAAAATAATCTTTCTTTTTTTTTTTTTTTGCCTCATAACTTAAGCATATCATTTTAGTTCTTTCTCCTTCTACTCCCCAGGTTTAAAATGGTGAGAAAAACTAGTATTCCTCTCCTCAGGGCATCTGGATGGCTCAATCAGTTGGGCCTCTGACTCCGGTTCAGGTCATGATCCCAGGGTCCTGGGATGGAGCCCCGCATTGGCTCCGCACTCAGTGGGGAGTCTGCTAACCCTCTCCCTTTGTGCCTTCTTCTGCTCATGCTCTTTGTATCTCTCTCTCAAATAAATAAATAAAACCTTCAAAAAATCAAACAACTAGTGTTCCTCCCCTGGTATGGAAAACTATAAGAATGATATAAATAATGAGCATGGTATCTTTATAAAATCTAACATGAATAAGTCAATCTATTGAAATAAGAGAAAATAGAAAATTTTTAAAGGTAGATTTTAAGAAATTCCAATAAATTTCTATTCCTCCAGTCTTTTCCTATACTCAAAGTGCATTTTATTATTACCATCTTACTAAAAAAAGTTATCAGTACATGCATCTCTTTAGCATTTCAGTTACGAAGCAGATTCATTGCATATTTCCATTTTGTTATAGTCTACATCTTGGCCACAGTTGGGTAGTGGGTTGGGGAAAAGAAAGGACATTGAAAGAGGAAAAGCAATGGGGAGGGGTTTTGTACAACAGTAAAAGGATATCCAGAATGAATTGATTTCCTTGCAAGAAATGTGTGTAAATAAGTTGAAATGACACAGTTTCACAGAATTAAAAGTAAAACTTAATTTATTGAAAGAGAATAAGAATATAAACGATATCGGGCATTCTATAACATAAACTTGTTCCATGAGCATCTTAGTACCCTACATATTGTACTCATAAGATGGCACCAGAAATGTAGAACCACCAGAAGCAGCTCTTGAATGGTGAAATGTCCTCTTTCACTCATTTAAAATGAAGGCATAATCTTCAAGCATCATGTGATGTTGTCAGAATATTTTGTGTGACCATTTCTTAGGCTCTCCCTCTCTAACAGATTAGAACCAATGTACTTAGTGTAACAGAGCTAGTCTCAACCAAGTTCTCAATAGGAAAAGACACAAAAGCTTTTTCTGATGGGAAACCCTGATTCCATTTAGTACATAGCCTGCCTTATGTAGCTTATCTGTTTGAATGGTGGTGTCTCCCCTTCACTGCAAGGAAACAAAGTTCATACACAGGTTTAATTTGGCATCAAGCTTCCACTTAGTCCCTGTGCTTGTTGGTTGCACGTCTGCAGCTGGTACTCTCCCTCCTCCTTCTGCTGCTCCCTCCACAGTGAGGTCATAGAACTGGGCTGTCACTGTTCTTGGTTTCCCTCTTTAGTGTGTGCATCCCATTTCTACTGATAACTTTATCCTTGCCTTGCTGGATAACTAAAAATACATTTTCTTCATAATATATTTTTGAAGAACGTGTTGCAAAAGAGTCTCTGAATTTTCTTTTTGGTCATTACTTTTTTCCCTGAAAGAAATGCATGAAATAAAAATCCCATCAAATGCCAATATGCCTACTGCTGCAAAGTTGATAAGTTTTTACTTTTTCTCCTTTTGTTCTTTTTTTTCTATGGCTCAAGACTCACAACAAAACACTAAATGATGACTGAGTCTCATCACAGTTTCACTGGAAAAGCAGCAACAATTTCCTAAATTCTGGGGTGTCAAGTTAGTCGAATCCTACAAATTAAGAAGATCAGGAGCAAAATCTTTAAAACACTTTCTTGGGTCTCATTGGAGTTTCCTGAGATAGGAGGCAAAGTCCATATTCTTTCTTAACCCTAGGATCCTTACCCACATGATTTTCCACTCAGCCAAAGATTATTTCCATTTTCCTTCAAACTCCAACAATTATTCTTCATTTTTGTAAAATCTCACTCCCTTATATATTTATTCATTCATTCATTTATTCATTTACTCATACCACATTTCTTTAATTGATATTTATTGAGCACCTCATGCCAGATACATAGGATTTTAAAGGGAAAAGGGTATGGTGGAGGAGAGCACCAGATACAGACTTAGAAGACCAGAATCACTGAGAAGCAGATACCAACCTACCTGTCCATCCTCACACTGCTCACACCACTCTATAGATCAGCCTGGGATGTACAATAGGTCAAACATACTTTTAGTGCTTTGGATTATCTGACTGTGTAAAGAAACAGATTCCAAAAGAGGCACAACAGGTAAACATGCACACAGAATACCTGGGTTCAACTCTCAATGTTGCCACTCTTTGCCATAGGACCTCTGAAAAGGTGTTAAGTCTATGACTCTGTCTCAGACTGTAAAATGAGAAGATAATAGTGACTACCTCGTAAGTTCTCATTAAATGAGTCAATAATTATAAAGTGCTTAGGACAGTGTCTGGCACAATTATTTGCTACAAATATTTATAAATGTTTATATAAATGTACATTCCTATAAAGTTTTTGTATTTGTTAAGTAAATTTAAAATGCAAATTATGTACATCATGAAAATTAAGTTAGTACACATGCAAAATGCTTAGACTTGTGCCACAGGTACTCACTAAAGGTGAGCTCTAAATAATGGTACTCAACAGCCCCCTCCTGGGAAGCCCAGGCCCCTTCTGCAGGAATTCTTCCACACATCCCATGCTATGAGAGCCTGCCACCCAATCATGATTGGTTTGACCAAAGAGAAAGCACCTGACCAAAGGTAGATGAGCCAACAGGAGTAACCGGACCAATCCAATTGTCTCTCTCTGGAAATTCCATTGAGGATGTAGAACAGGGTCAGTGAATTATAGTAAAAGCTGGGGTTAAAATTCACACAGAGAAAGAGCAGTGCCTGGGAAAGTAGCTGAGTCATATTCACAGTACAACCTGAGAAAAAATCCTTGGACAGCTCCCTGCTAATTCTTCAGCTCCATAGCTGAATCCCCAGTCACCTTCCTACCTCTGAACTGCGTTCCAGTCACTTGGGCACCCACACATGCTGTGGTTTCTCTTTGTCTCATACTGCCCTGCTGTTGGTTTCCCTGAGCTGTGACCAAGCGGCAAGATTCCTCTCTTTCTTATTTCCACTGAAATCTTAACCGTAGACCACCATAATATATGGATATTTCTTGCAACTTCAAGACCCTCCTCACTAAATCCTAAGGAGCTACTGAGTAGAGAAAAAGTCCAAGAGGAAGCTTTCAATCCTGTCTGGACATCAGAATCACCTGTAGTGAATTTTCATAGCCTGGGCCTTACCATCCAGATGCTAATTCAATAGTCTAGAGCAAAGCTTTGACATTAATATATATCTGAATTTCCATAGAAGATTATTATGGACACCTCAGGCTGAGAATTATCGAAGGATAGTCAAAGAATGACATAGACCAGAGCCAGGAAAAGAGAGGGGGAAAAAAGATGGTGACTGGTGCTTAAGGATAAAACTATTTTATGATTTCACTAATAATGTAACCAATGGGCACTTTCCCAGACCATTGTAATGTAGGGTATAGGATGATCTTTCCAGAACATGTAATACTCTTTCGAAACATTCATTGATTCTCTGTGGGGCACAAAATAAAGCCCAAACCCTGAGCCCAGCGTTCAGGCCCTCCATAGAGTACTCCATCAAAGTACTTCCTTCTATACCTGTACATTCCTGTCATAGCTGCCTTTTGGCCATTTCTGGAACATTCTGTGTGCCATTATACTTCATGTCTTTAATTCAGGCTAGCCTCTCAGCCCTTTCCTATCCTTTCTGTCCATTTGAAGTAATAATTGCAATAGCAATAACAATTTTCAGATCACAACAGTGCTTTCTTCAAACATTGTTACATTTTTTTCCTCACAGCAGCATCCATGAGAAATAGATATGCTCTTCACTTCAACTTTCTGATCCAGAGACTGAGGCTCACGCAGGTTAAGTGGCATACCCAGTGCCTGGCAAATAATAGAAAGCCAATAAAAATTGACCAGAAAATAAGAAAATGAACCAAGTTTTTTAACATCAAAGTCCAAGATTTTTTTTTTCATTTGTTTCACTCCGTTTTAATTAAGTATACCACTCTACTTCCCAAGGTTGGAATCTCAGTCTTTCAAGATCAGATCAAGCAATGTGCCATCAAGTCTTCCATAATGTCCCTAATCATAGCACATAGCTTATAATGATTAATGATAGCTACCGTGTTTGAATACTCCATATATGCTAGGCATTATGATAAGTGCTTTAGACATGTTATAGGTGCTCCTGTACCAAGGAGGACCCTGAGGTTTCAAGAAGTAAAAGAACTTGCCTGATGTTATCCAGCTAATAATGGCAGAACCAGGCCATTGCTTACATGAGCTTGACCCGTCCCTCTCCACCCAGCTAGCACAGTATTTTTGTTTTGTTTTGTTTTAAGGTTGTTAACTTGCATTTCTCTTCTCTACTGTAAAACTCTTTGGTTAGGAATTTTCTCAGCTCACACCCCACCACCACCACCATATAAACAGCCATGATGCTTTGACCATTTAATAAATTTCTAGAAAATTTATTAATGTGAGCCTGCCAAGAATGAGACCAGAATCTTTGTGAATCAAATGCTCAGAAGAGATTCAATTTAATTCACTGGATCTCTAGTCACATTTATTTTCACTATGCCTCATCAAGTTCACCTAGAACAACATAGCTCATGAAGGTTTTTTGCGGATCAAGACTTCCTGTATATGTTTTCTGAAACTGTGGAGTCTCCGAACCACTTTATGCCTAGCATAATTAGGGTAAGTAATACGAAAAGTGAATGGATTTAGGAATCCCAATTTTCCAGACTGCCACTGAATGATATTCTCATCCCTCAGAAACATACCCCTGCCACGCTTCTGAAAGAAGTCACACCTGTTTCTGCATTCTTCGTCCTTGAGGTTTTTGTCACCCTGTGACTCACTGATACTAATCAACCTCTCTTCACCCATCTTATTTACATTATTTTGACCTAGATCCCTTGATAATTTTCACCATTCCCAAACCTGTCTAGCTTACAGGTGGTTCTCACTGCAACCCATTTAAGAATATCAACAGTGGTTTCTCAACAGTGGTTCTGTTCACCCAAAGAGCTTGTGACAGTCCTCACAAGATTTTTATCTCTTTACATAAAACTCCATCAATGTTGCAGGCTCAGACACAGAATTTTAAAACCGTATGTTTCTGATATTTAGGTATTCTCCCCCCTTAGGCTTTGTGAATGGAAGAGAGATATAACACCCTTATTGTTCTTTCACTGACAAAAGGTTCATTCACACCACCTAAAGTCACTGGAGAATGAGTCTTCATGACATCTTATTTTCAAGTATTATTATCAATTCCACTTAAGTTTATGAAGATTGTAATATATGTTCATATTAGAGGAACACTCAGTGAATCACTCTTGTCCAAGAAGACTCAATAGTTTACATTTGTCCATTTTTAATAACAACATTTCAGCTGCCCCTGTTAGAAAGCATTTAAAATGTGGCCCCCCTGCAGTGTTTTCACTGTTGATAAAAATAAAGATGAAACTTATTATTTTAAACTCAATGTACTAGCAGTAGAGTGTTTCAGTTGCATGAAGCCAATTCTGATTTTCAGGACTGCCTTATTCTAAATACTTTGTATTATGTTTACCCTGATGATATCAGGTTCCATTTCTTAACTAATTAGCTAAACTGCACTGTGCACCTGCTAAATGCCAGGACCTCTGCTAAGCATGTTCCACTTAGAATGTCATTCAGTATGAGGTGGATAACTATTATGAAACTCATTTAGCAACTGAAGAAATGGAACCTAAAGAGATTTAGTCAATTTTTCAGGGCACCCTGCTAATTACTGTGGAGCTGGGATTTGAACTAAAGCATATCTCACTCCAAAGCCCAAGCTTTTAAGCACATGAAACACTTACAAAGACATTGACTCAACTGCCATCCATAAAATGGGCATGCTGTCCCAGTCAGGGCTCAGAGGACACCACTAACTGGTTTTTCTTTGTGCACCATGCATGTAATAGTCACACAACTACACTGGCCATTTAGCAACGGCTGTATCTGACCTCCTTGCTTCTCAGGCCTTCCGATGAAATTAGAAAGAATCTGAGACCAGTGACCTCCTCCTCCATTTAAATTGTATTGAAAGGGTTTTTCCAGAACCTATTCTCTGTAGCCATTAGTTCAGTCCCTCCACTGCCTTCTTTCAAATTATTTTAGCCAGTATCCTGTGGCTATGCAGTAAAAACTGCCCAGGTTTTAGTGTCCTTAAAAATAAATTTCCATGTCAATTCTTTACCCTCTCTTTCCCCTACCCCCCATAAAAAAACTCCCAAATTCCTAATTCTCCTGGCCAGAGGAGTAGGGAATTGCATAACAATTTGCAATATATCTTTCAAAGTACCCTTTCAGGGGTCTCTGACATTATGTGGCGTGACTACATAAGAGCCAACTGGAGTCTCTAGAACTGTTCTCTGCCAGAGAGTGACAGGTAATTTAAGATTTTAAAAAACTTTTGCCCTAGATAATACTTGAAAATCCAGCCTCATACAAAGACTCCCTTTCTCCCCTTTAAATCTGTTCCAAGGCCTCAGTTTCTTGTTTCCCAGCCTACATATGCTATCATATATAATGTCCATGGAAACATATTGATTTAAAGATCAAGTCAGCAATGGAATTGGGCTCTTTGCAAGTTACCTTGGTTTAACTACTGAAAACCTTTGTAATTGCCTCTGAGACTTGAGTTACTGGAACTTTAATTCACTTGTGCTCTCACATGGTGGAACTTAACTGCTCACTCTAGGCTTCCGCCCCTCCTAAGTGCCTTCAGAAGGGAATGACAAACCAAGCAAACTGCCTATTTGTGGGCATAAGGGGCAACTCCGGTAAAATCTTAGCCACGGCATAACATTCTGGATATTATCCATCTGTAAGACTGGTTATTTGCCTCAGCCGTCTTGGGAATCATACATCCTATGACAGTTATGAATTTTAAAAAGTGCCTGTTGACTTCTGATCTGTTGGTTTTGAGAAGGTGAGTAAGCAAACAGTAGAGATGGTGACTCAAAGTTTAACACACTTTACGGGAAACCTGGAGGAGAGGTCAGAGCAGTGAAACTAGAAAGCAGAGCAGTGGCTTTTTCAAGAGGAGCTTTCCATTTCCCAGTGGGGCTCCAACACTCTCCATGCATTCCTATGAAAACCATGGAGATCACGTACTTAATATTTGTACATACATTCCCTTGAATGTAAAGGTCACTTTTCCGTCAAACTCCAAAGCATTTCCTGGTTTAGAGATACACTGAGGCATTAGAAAATTATATGTAGGATACCAGTATGACTAATTTCCTGGATTCCCCATTGAACACTTACCCAATCAACTGTACTTTGTATACACATGACATAAATATGTGCATAAGATGTTAACGTTGTTCAAGGCCATGTGGTAATGAGCTTTTTAATGTTTTCCTATATATGCGTGTATGTTTCCTGTCTAGACAGTTAAGTGAGTTATCTCTGTCAGTTAATCAGTAAGAAACAATATTGAAAATAATTTCCTTTTCCTATTATTTGCATTGAAAACTCAAAGTCATGATGTAAAAAGAAAAAAAAAATATGAGCCACTTCTGAACTTTTCGCACTACTCTATTTTTTTTCAGAATTTTGACCCCATGAATTAATCATAGTTCTCCAGAGAAACAGAACCAACAGGATGTACGTATATAGAAGGAGATTTATTATAAGGCATTGACTCATGCGATTATGGAGACTGAGAAGTCCCAAGATCTGTAGTTAGAAGCCAAAGAGCAGGAGAGCCAATGGTGTAGTTCCCGCTGGAGTTCAAAGACCTGAGAACCAAGAAAGCTGATGGTATAGTATCTAGTCCAAAAGCCTGCAGCCTCAAGACACAAGAAGAGCTGATGTTTAAATTCGAGTGCAAAGGTAGAAAAAGACCAATGTCCTAGCTCAAACAGTCAGGCAGGAGGAGTTCCCTCTTACTTAAAGGAAGCCAGATTTCTTGCTCTAGCCAGGCCTTCAACTGATTAGATGAGGCCCATCCATGATAGGCAGGATAATGTGCTTTATACTCCGTCTACTGATTCAAATGTTAATCTCATCCAGAAGCATTCTCAGAGATACACTCAGAATGATGTTGGACCAAATACCTGGGTACCCCAGTCAAATTGAGACATAAAATTAACCATCACATCCCATACTATATAAACTTTCTAGTTCATTACTTGGGTCAGACCTAAATTTCAATCTTTTAGACGTCTTACTGAGGTTACTAAGATAGTCAAAGATATTCATTAAGTTTGATAGCAATATTTATAAAATATTTGGGCAGTATAAGTGTTTGAGTGATAATATACCATGAGGTAGACCAAACACAGTTTTTCTCAAGCCATTCTTCCATCTTTCCCTATGGTAGGGGAAAGATGGCATACTAAACAACATCGGAACGATCTTCTTCCTGGAAGGATATTAACTAATGTTAACAAGGTTTCAATAAAATATAATGTGTCATTCTATATAGTTTCATTAGGTCAATAGCTCTGAAAGATCTACAGAGATTCTCTGTATCCGGAAGGTGGCTCCTTCAAGTTTACCCACAAACACTTTGGCCTCACAAGTTTAATGACAGAAAATAAAACTATAAAACCTCTGAAACTTATCATGGACCCTCGACCATAAATTTCCAAAATGGCAGAGCCAGTTGTCACAAGTTCCCCAATTCAGCAAGCAGAGTAGAGTCAAACAAAATTTCAGAGTTCTTATTTTCCATAAATAGAGAAATCTTGTAATTAATCTCAAGAACCACACATTGTGTATTAGTTTCATGCCTTAATGAAGGAAGACTCGATGTTTATCACATTAAAATGGGAGAGTGGGGTGTAAAGGTGGATGGAGGGGAGAAAAGCATGGTTCTTTTCTTAATGAATCTGGCCTTATGTTTCTTCAATTTTTTTATCAGCAATTTTATGCTCTGCAGGTAGTAAACAAAAATGGTGACAGTCAAACATGTATTTTGCATCATAACAAACCCGTTGGATCTGCAAATAGTTGTTTAAGGTGCTCCTTTTCCATCAGGAAAAACAATAGCATTTATTAGCAGCATTTCACTCTACTCACATGATTTGTGTGTTCTTCACTCTGAAAGTGTCAGCTGTCAAACGAAATGATGGGGACTGACAGTTCAGAATTTTAAAAGTTCAGCTCCTTTCAAATGCACTAAATGAACAAGAGCTGCCTAATTTGGGCTGAAGAAAAAGCAACAAAAATCCCCTGTAAGTATGCAAGGTTTTATTCTACTTTTGCATGCTTAGTATGCATGGAGAATGTTAAATACTTTTCAGCTGGATACACTGTTAATTCTATGAGTGAGAAAGATTTCATTAGGTGAGCTTCAGGCAAGAGTGGGCTACAAATGGAATTCCCTTTTATTTTCTGAAATTCACAGTATATGACCCATATCCAATGATAAATGGTCTATAAACTCTCTTGCTGTATTTAATTGCATAAACTTCCATTATATTCTACTATTAACACGGGAACACTTTGACACAAGATATGAGAAGGAGAAAAAACTAGTAAAAAATTAAAACCTTCACTCTTAACAAAACCAACAAAATCTTAGTATCCCTCAGAATCGCATTCAATGTGTAAGTACTGAGCACACAATTTTAAATATTTTTTCAACCAATTAGTTACTTTTAATTTTGGTAGCACAAAAATCTATTAATCACTATTTAATTATCTGGAGCCCTTGCCTGCCTAATTAGTGCTTCCGTATTGCATCTTCAACTAAACTGGGGACCCTATCAACTCATTTATCTGATACGTATTTGGTGCACTGGTGAGTTAATTAATGAAAAAAGAAAAAAAACTCATTTAAACGGTTCATTCAAAAAAAAAGCTTATTAAACACTTTGAACATTAAATAAGCCGACTGATTTTATTGGGTTTTCATTGCCCTAAAAAGCATTATATAAATGCAAAATCCCATGTGACATTTCTGCATAAATACACGTTGTCGAAGGAATCAGAAGCTGCGTTGATCAGTTGAGTAACAATCCCTCTTAAGTACACTGCCTGAGGCTGTGAGCTTTTTGAAATCTTTTACACAAAAATGGGGACAATGATTAGACATAAGATTTTATTTGGAATTTTCTCGTGTTAGTCAGGAACACTAAGCACGACTGTAAATGAAATTGCATTGTTATATTCTAGGTAATGTAGTGTAAAATGGTCTACACTATAACTGTGCTTATAATACTGAAGAAAGCAAAGAGTAATTTCCAGAACCCAGCCCATCCCTTCACTGCATCTCCATTTTGTTCTGTCTTGCAAGGCACGGCGGGCTTGTCTTCCAGCATTCTAGTTCACACAGCAACACCCCCAAGAAAGCTTTCCTAAGCACCCCCAAATGAGGCGAAGGGCCCCTCTTGGATGTTCTGACAGCACCTGGGCATAAACTTTTGCTTTGCACTTTCTGGGAAGAAGCAGTGGGATACAGAGGTAAAGAACACAGCTTTGGCTTCAGGAAGACCTGGGTGTGAGTCTAGGTTGTTAGGATTCAGTGAAATTATCTAAGTAAAGTGTCTAGTGCTAACATATCATAAATGTATTACAACCATTAGTCATTTTTTTTTAATTACACTCTTCTGTACTTGACTATTCAGGTATTTCTCCTACTAGGAGATCCTGAGCTACTTGTGGAAAGAGACACATGATCCATCTTTGCATTTCCAGAGCCTAGCACAGTGTCTGACAGACAGCAAGCATCAATATATTCCTGCGTAATGGATGGACAGAACAATGAATCTGCAGTCAAGGAATCTAACAGATTTAAGTATAAAGTAGATAAACTGAAATCAAATTTCCCCTCCTTCTTACAGATGGCAGTAGGAATTCTGAAGCATAAATCCATACATGTTAAGTGCTTATAGCATAATTCAACTTCAAAAAAATTAGCTATTTCACTATTATTAACACTATATTGCTTTCTCTGGATCTCTAGCAGATTGTCCAGTGGACACAGGTGTCTGATTCCTCATCTGAATAATCATTTCATGATTCTCATCAGTTAAGAAATTGTCCACGGGGGGTGCCTGGGTGGCTCAGTTGGTTAAGCATCCGACTCTTGGTTTCAGCTCAAGTCTGATCTCAGGGTGGTGAGATTGAGCCCCTCCCCGAGCCCTGTGTTGGGCCACACTCAGCAAGGAGTCTGCCTGAGTTTCTATGTCACTCTCCCCTTGACCCTTCCCCTGCACTCTCTCTCTCTCAAATAAATAAATAAATTGTTAGAAAAAAATAAATTATGGGATATCAAAAATTGTCATAGCACAAAAATTTTCAGTAGTGAACTGACCATTTGGTAAGATTAGTTCCACTCAAAGTCCCCTCTGCCATTAATATAGCACCTATTTTAATCCAGAGAATTAACATCTTGATCAGTTATAATCCTGTTAAGAATCTAATGTCTACAACTTCCTATGCAAATAGAATGCAAATTTAAAAGTTAAATTGAAAATCTTCAAATTGCAGGATTTCATAAAGTTTATTTTTTTAATTTAATTTTATTTTATTATGTTATGTTAGTCACCATATAATACATCATCAGGTTTTGATGTAGTGATCCATGATTCATTGTTTTTGTATAACACCCAGTGCTCCATGCAGTATGTGCCCTCCTTAATACCCATCACGGGGCTAACCCATACCCCCACCCCCTCCCCTCTAAAACCCTCAGTTTGTTTCTTGGAGAGTCCATAGTCTCTCATGGTTCATCTCCCCCTCTGATTCCCCACCCCCTTCATTTTTCCTTTCCTTCTCCTAATGTCCTCCATGCTATTCTTTATGTTCCACAAATAAGTGAAACCATATGATAATTGACGTTCTCTGCTTGACTTATTTCACTTAGCATAATCTCCTCCAGTTTATTAAAGTGATATTAAAGGGATGTCTGGTGGCTCAGTAGGTTAAGCGTCTGCCTTCGGCTCAGGTCATGATCCCAGGGTCCTGGGATCGAGCCCCACATCAGGCTCCTTGCTCAGTGGGGAGCCTGCTTCTCCCTCTGCCTGCCACTTCCCCTGCTTGTGCACGTTCTCTCTCTCTCTCTGACAAATAAATAAATCTTTAAAAATTTTAAAAAAATAAAGAGATTAGAGACCTACTCAAGTCACTGTGGATCTATCAAGGTCAAGCAATTGAAAAAGGGAAAAATGAAAAAGATGAGATTCAAAAAAGAACAATTTGAAAACCAAATGGTTAGGAAACCTGTTTGAAAATTAACAAAGCCATAGAATGTCTTTGCAAAATTGATGCTTTCTATCAGCATGCTCTGAAAGTCAAATATGAAGACGTTGATATCCTAAAATTATGTTGGAAAGATTATTCAAAAATCTAAGATTTGTTTAATTCTTCACTAGTTCTAAGAATTAGAGAACAGTTTTTATTGTAATGTAAATTGTATTTTTAAATATTTTCACTATTTTTTTCCTTTTATAGTTCTAGATACAGTCCCAACCAAAATTTCCCTTTTCCTGCTATTGTTTCTGAAATTTTGGTTTCAATTTTGAGTAGACTTACTCTAAGTGTTCTTTCCTGGTTCCAGTTACTCACTGGCTTGAGAGAAAGGATTGCTCTCTGACGTTGCCGCCATTAGCGCCCTGGCTGCCATGTTCCACCATCTTGTGATGACTTCCAAGGGCACCTAGGGTTTTAACGTGGTACTCTTCAGTCCAAGTTCATAGGCAGTGCACCTTTTAAAGGGAAAAGCAAGGAGAGTTCTGCAGAGATCTTACTGAAGCAACTCTCATCTCAAGAAAGGTCCCTTGGCATGGTATAGTCCCCCTTTTGGGGAACCCCTTTCTTCAGATAAATAAGGTGAAAAGATCCTAACTCTACTACACTAGGAAATGGGTATTCAATCCCTAGGGCCTCCATAACAAAATCACATTCAGTGCCAGACACTGCAATGCTCCAAAAGGTCAATGATGACCATGTGTTGCTGGGTATGTTACATACAGTATTCCAGAATGTTTTTAACTTTCTCCCATCTCTCTCTTTTTTTTTTTTTTAATTCCTGATATATCCACTGGTTAGTTAAGAAAAGGGAGGATTTATAAAACAATTTTAATCTAATTTTTTCTCTGTTGAAATCACTAAAAGGAGAAATACATAATATGAAACTCCTGTACTTTACTATGTACTACTTCTAAAAACATATTAAAGTTCAGTATTTTCAAAAATTATTCTATAGTCTGTGAATATCTTTCGCCCAAGGATATTTACTCTATATCATTGGCAATTACATACCACACATCCCGGGTTGTTCAAATATGCACAATGTATTTTTTGTTTTTGTTTCTATTTTAGTGGTAGGTTTAAAGAAAAATTCAGATAGATTTGTTGGAATACCAAAGGTAATTTTTTTCTCAATCTCTCTGTCAAGTTAGTTCAGCTCTAATTCAAGCAAATTCCTGACAGATATCAGAGTTCTATTTACTGATTATCTCTTCTCCCCAATGGGATCATAAGATTTTAAGTGAAAAGAATCTAAAAGATTTATTGCTAATGAGATTCTACAAATGTTATCTTTGTTCAGAGTAAAAGTAATATATGATCCTGGCTTTGTGGAGCATCTTTAATGTTCTTTTTTTGAATATGTATAACTCATTTAGAGACCAAGAATAGATAGTAACTCATCATTTTTGCTACCTGCCTTAAAATATCTGCATTTTGTCTGTTTGAAAATAATATAAACTTGTGATTTAATTGATGTCATAACTTCGATTCATCACCACACTCACTGTAAACAAAGAGGCTCTGAAGAATGAACAAAATGCTTATTGTTCACCAGAAGAAAGCTCATAACATGTTATATTTACATTTATGTCATATCTTATTACTAAATCTGTATAAACCATCTTCCTTCATTATTTCTGAATGGGAGACTGATGATAAGTGTTATTTTCAAGATTTTTTAAATCTTTTTTATTTGTCTAGCTAATTTGTGTGCTGACGCATTACAAGGGTAACTCAATGTTTTGCTTGTTAAGTTATTAGGGATCTTTAACTCCTAAAAATCAAGGACAAGTTCTTAAATGTAGCATCTGCATGAGTAGACAGCTTGAGAGGGGGAGAGGTCAGTTGCCTTGTGAAGGAAGGAGAAATCAGTCTGTGCAATCCTCATTTGCTTTGTATCACTGACATTGGGCTTGGAATGGAGAATGATCTGTTGTTAGGTTAAGCAGCAGGGAAACTTAAGGCTTATTATTTTTTACTCCTGATACAACCGAAGCAATGGGTGAGTAATGAGAGGAACATAGATAATCACAATGATACCAGGCCGTGAACTGCATGTGGCTGGGCGATAGTGCAGGTTTTATCAGACTGTGATGGCCAGTGAGCTAATACGAACCATAAATATGCAGATTAGTCAAATCTTTATTACATCTGCAAATAGCTACTGGCATGTTTTTCCTCTCCCACTTTATAATGTTGATGCTCCTGACGCCAAGCCCTACCTTCCACCCAAGGAAATTTAAATTACAAGGAAATGTATCACATGGTGATAGGAAAATGAAAATGTACCCAGGGACACCTAACGATCGCACGATGAAGGCACGAACATGAACCAGCACCGCTTCTCTCTTCCTGAAATACCTAGAAATGGATTCCTTCCCCAATGCAAATTCCTTCCAATTCTCACCCTTCTCCTTCCCTCCCTACCCATTCCAGGGAACTTAGCTCACCCAAGCTTTCTCATTTGCTGGGGCTCTGTCCCTTGTTTAAACTAAGGAGAATACAGGATCAGTCCTCTTTTTTCTCACTATAAAGTCTCTTCAGAATCTAATTCAATGAGATTGTATTTGTTACAATGAATACAGATTGTTCAATGGGGCACATTTAAGAAACGCTGAAAAGAGCGCAGGGGTTTGCAGGGCGGGGGCTGGCTGTGTGGTGGGGGGGAGTGACGTTTTATACACCACCCCATGTTTGTTAAGGTCTAAAAGCACTGAAAAGGATTTGTTCTGTTTGTGTAAAGGGCCTCCGTGCTCTGGGTCTCTAAGATGTTATGCCAAGCTTTTTAGCACATGAGCTTTCTCTTGATCTTGGGCCTGACATGACCAGAACACAAGAGTTCAGGTTCTCAGGGACTGACCTGTATTGTCGCTCCAATCTGGCATCTCAGAGTCCGCTACCTAAACAGTTGGCTTTCTGCAACTAACGTGTTGTTTATTTTAATATGTGATTTTGAAAAATAATTTCTGCATATCCTATTCTTTCAAAGAGCCATTTTGTTTACTGAGTGTTTTCACTTACCAAAATGACTGTTACTAAAAGAGCTGAGATCTCCCAGGAGAATGAAGATCTTTAATCACATAATGTGACCTGAACAGTCAGTTATTAGAGTCACTGAAAATATTAACAGCCTTGGAGAGTTCCAAACCATAGGGCTGCATACTCTAGTTATGAATTGTTAGTCATAGTCTTGGGCACTGTTCCTTGGCTCCATCACTGCCCTACATTCTGTGATTGGAGGGTCCATACAACTCCATTTCACTATTGCTGTGACACATAGATCACAGGGCTTAAAGATATTTTATCCACCAAGAAAGAATGCAGAACCGTGAGAATATGCAGATACATATATGTGTGTCCTGTGTGTATGTATTGAACAGGCTAGATTTGATGGGGTACAATCAAGAATTAGCTCTCCTTTTCTCTATTTTAAGAAATTCTCTCTTAGATGTTCTTTCCACTCTCTTGCAAAGTATCTCAGAAAGTTCCCTGTGGCTTTTGTGGTCACTTTGGAGTATTAGAACAGTATTGTTTTCAAGTGTAAAAACATCCAATCTAATCTAAATCAAACTTGAATCATTTCAAAACTCTCTCTGCTGCCCCAATACACACCAAACCTTGCAACTTGAGGACCAAAAATGGGAAAATTGGAGTAGGGAGCGGCCGGAGGAGGGGGATCAGGACAAAGATTTTCTTGATCGGTGTTGATGCGATGTGGCTCTTTCTCTTCAGATTTGATTTCATGGACTATTTTAGTGGGGGGAGGGGTGTCTTTGGCGATCCCTAGCCTGGGACCTGGGTACTGCCTTGTCACTGCATAGGTAGCACACGCTCAAGCCAATAACTTCTGATTCTGCCTCAGCTTTTAACTTGATGCTATGTTCCTGGGACTAGTGCCCCTGTGTCTTAGCCCATTCAGGCTGCTCTAACAATGTGCCATAGACCAGGTGGCTTGTAAACAACAGGAATTTATTTCTCACAGTTCTGGATGCTAGGAAGTACAAGTTCAGTACAAGTTAGGTGACTGTTCTCTTCTGGGTCCCAGCCTTATTGTATCCTCACACAGTGGAGAGGCAAAGGGAGCTTTCTTGGACCTCTTTTATAAGAGAATTGTTTTTTATAAGACTCTGTCCTATAATCTAGTCACCTCCCAAAGGCCCCACCTCCTAAAGCTATCACATTGGGCATTAGGATTTCAACATATGAATTTGGGGGGAACATAGAGATTCAGACCATAGCACCCTGGCAGGCAGCACTCATGTGGAGCATCCTTTCTAAATGGCTCTGGCTATCAACAATACAACTATCCAGGTGGCCCAGAGGAAAACTAAATTGCAATGCCTCTCAAACTCTAGAAGTTAAAAGCCATCACAAAACAGCTCTCTCTCTGGAGTCCGCTCCCACTCAACAGCAGTCCTAGACCTGGAATTTTCTGAAGATCACAAGATCCTAGGTGGAGAACGCTATGTCAGCTTTTCCTTTTGGCAGACAACTTTGGTGTGTGTGTATCATTCATTTGGATCTGTCTCACATGGCTGGGTGAAACTGGGAACATTGCAAGCTTTCTTGTAACTACAGAATGACAACCAATTAAAAGATGGACAAGAGATCTTGAATAGCCAGTTCTCCAAAGAAGATATATACATGGCTGATAAACACATGTAAAGACACTTAACATCATTAGCCATCTTGGAAATGCAAATCGAAACCACAATGAGATACCACTTCATACCTATGAGTATGGCTACCATCAAGAGGGCAGATAATAACTAGTGTTGGCAAGGGTATGGAAGAATTGGAACACTTACTCCTTGCTGGGGGGAGTGGAAAATGGTTCAGCCACGTTAGAAAACAGTCTGGGATATCCTCAAAAGGTTAAGCATAGAGTTACCATCCTAACCAGCAATTCCATTCCTAGGTATATACCTCAGAGAAATGAAAACACATGTGCGCACACACACACACACACACACACACACACACACACACACACACACAAATGTGTACGTAAATGTTTATGGCAGCATTAGTCATAATAGCCAAAAATAACCCCAACTTAAATACACATCAACTAATAAATGGATAAGGAAAATGTATCTATACAATGGAATGGTATTAGGCAATAAAAAGAAATGAGGTACTGATACGTGCTCTGACATGGATGAAACTTAAAACCCTATGCTAAGTGAAATAAACTGCTCATAAAACACCACAAATTGTATGATTCTGTTCATATGAAATGTCCAGGATAGGCATATCAATAGAGGCAGAAAACAGATTAGTGGTTGCTTAGGATTAGGGGGTTGGGAAGGGCAGGTGAGGATCTAGGGGTGATAGGTAGGGGCTGATGAGTTTTGTTTGAGCGTAATGAAAATGTTTTTAAATGGACCCTTGTGATGGCTTCACAATTCTGAATATATTAAAAGCCATGGAATGATATAAACTTCATACTGGTGAATTGTATGTTTTATGAATTGCATCACAATCATAGAGCTTTGTTAAAAATTATATCTTCACCTTCTTCCTTCAACCTGTAGAATTCTCAAAAACAAACAACAAAAAACCTCAGTAGAATTCTCTTCTACAGACTAGAAGAGAAAAGTTGGTCCCGCACAGATGAGTCTAGCCTCTTTCCCTAGAATGGGCAGCCTTATCACTGATTTCCTCATCTTTTGGGTCCCACCCAAGGCTCCAAGACAG
The DNA here is from genome assembly GCF_037043125.1 of Eumetopias jubatus. NCBI lineage: Eukaryota > Metazoa > Chordata > Mammalia > Carnivora > Otariidae > Eumetopias > Eumetopias jubatus. The sequence continues at coordinate 79,010,477 of NW_028274813.1, forward strand.
AAAGAAAATCCCATTTAACAATCTGTTAAATTAGTAAGAATCTAAAACATTACCCATAGCATTTCATTTGTCTTTTCTTCATGCTCCAATATAAGAATCATGATTAAACTTATAAACTTTGCAGAATGGCACATATATTTTATAGGCTGCATTATCTTCCCAAGTGATTCAGTTGCCTAAAACTCCGCTGGTTATATATTTCAATTAAAGGATTAAGGCCTAATCTTATAATAAACTCAATAAACATTTGGTGCCTGTGCAACTGACTATTCTAAGAAGAATACAGTTTACTATTTAATGAATTCCTATATTCTAATCCTTAAACAACCCTATAAGGTAAGTGTTGTTAAATAATCATTTTACAGATAAGGAAATTGAAGCTCGGAATGGTTAAGCAATTTATGCACAATAAATCAGTTAATGCATGACTGAGCCAGGATTCCAGTCTATAGCCTCTGTAGCCTCTGTACTTACCACATGCAAAACCTGAGTCTCTTTCTCCCTTTGGCTATCTTTGATAATAGAAATGTTCACATCATTTTAAAATGAAATGCGTGGTTCCTACTTCTACGGGTGAGACCCAAAATCACACAACAAGATGCAATATAAGTTTGAAAAAAACTTGGCCCCTTGCCATAAGTAATTTATTTCTATGTTTTAGAAATTGCAAAATGGTGGTCATTGGTCAGCCTCTGTCTATTTCCGAGTGTGGTCTATAGGAGACATGGATGTCTCTTGAATTCCATTTTGAAAATGCCTTTTCTACAAAAACAATGGAGAACGTGACAGAGATTAACATTAGAATAAAAACTGAGACTGGCTTCTGAGAAGATGAATAAAACCATTTGAGAAACAGCAATAGCTAGTAGAAAGAACCATATCCACACTCATCCCAGGGTACTTTGTCACCCCAGTATCACCTTCCAGAAAGATGAATCCACGTGCAAGGCAAAGTCAATGTGGCTTCAAAGAAATTTATAATGTGCTTCCTTTCTAAATATAATTATTGATGCAAAAGGAAAATCAGAATTGCTATTTTTGACAAGTCACTTAACCCTCTGCCTGTTTCCTCATTTGTAATATGCAGTGTTCTGGCTATAGTTTCAAGTCACATCTAAAGGGACAAGCATTTCACAGATGCCTAGAACTGGAGTCAGAAATACTTGTTCCTTTGGATGTGCTGCCTTCCATTATTATCTTCCGCCCTCCCATTCTATTTCCTCTTGGATTTTACTAAAGAAAATATAACCAAATCATGGTACTAAAGTGTGTTTACACTCTACCATTTACAACTGCAGAGTAAGTTCAATTCAATTAATCCCTATCAAGTAAATTGGTCCATCATTCCCAAATATGAACTGAGAATCACGGAGCAGTGGCCATTGAGAAAAAGTCAGTGACAGCAAAGAGAAGGACGAAAGTGAACAAACAAAAAATCTGACCTTGGAAGAAACAGAAAAATACTTTTAGAAAATTCTAATTAATTCCCTCAGAGAAACTAAAGAAGTTAATACACTCGTAAAATTAGAATAGGCCACAATATGAAAAGAACAATATAAGAAACTACATTATCATAGACAGTAAAGAGATATTAGAAGTATGAATGACAAATGAAAACTTTAGTATACAAACTAAATAATGGAGAGTGCTGTAACCAAAGTGGTGATAAGGACAATGGAATAGACAGAATTTCCTAGAACTAAGAGCAAAAAGAAAAAATGATGGAAATTTTGGGTAAAATGTTAAAAGATATGGATATCCAGCATCCATCTATCAGGAGATCGAGAGTTGGAGTGGGGCAAAGGGGTAAAGGAAATCATTTTTTACAAAGAGAACAAGTTCTGTGAACTGAAGGAGACTAAACAAAACAAAACAAAACAAAACACATGATTCGTACAAAAGAATGATAGTTTGAATTGTCATGGAATGTTGTAAACAATGGAGCAGTTCCTCTAATAGCCTGGGAAGAAATAATTCTGAAGCCCTGATTTTCTACTCAAGTGTAAAAACAAAAGGAAAAAAATTGTCAGTTAGTCAGGAAGCCAGAAAACTTACCATGTAAACAGCATTCCCATAAACAGCATTTATTGAGAAGGATACTCAAGGAAAATGAAAAATACAAGTTAGTTGATGACCTAAAACAAAAGGAAACACTAGCAACTGAGTATGAATGAAAGGGAATGAAAAAAGCAAAAGATATCTAACAGAGAATCTACCATCCCTTCATGTATTCGGCTAAGACTATTTTCCTTCACAGGGATTTAGTGACATAGGGCTCATTATAGTTTTTCTTTTCTGAATTCACTTACACTATTGGGTTCTACAATGAGTAATAGTCACATAATCATAATATTATAAAGGTTGTTTTGTTAATTGTAAAATTTTAGTCTCAACTTATAAACACACATCAAGTCTTATTTAACTATAGTTAAATGTCAAGGTTACATTTATATGTAGTTTCCAGGTTACAGAACTGGAAAAGGTAAAAAATAATCTCCCCCCATTTTGTCAGTAATATTTCCTTGACACGTATTAAGATTTAATTATCTCATTTATTTTACTTTTGTCCTCATTATAGTTGGTGCCCACCTGCTGAATTTGAGGAAAAGTGTAGGGGTGGCTGGAGAATACAAACAATCAAGACTTAAGGAGATACTTTGGGCGTCTGGGTGGCTCAGTCTGCTAAGCATCTGCCTTGGGCTCAGGTCATGATCCCAGGGTCCTAGGATCGAGCCCCGGGCAGTGGTCCCTACTCAATCATGGGGAGTCTGCTTCTCCCTCTCCTTCTGTCCCTCCCTGACCCCCTCATGCTCGCTCAATCTCTCTCTCTCTCTCTCTCTCAAATAAAATAAAATCTTAAAAGAAAAAAATAAAAAGACTTAAGAAGATACTTCAGCACTACCATATACATATGGTGAGTTGTCCTCCTGCAGATTACTAACCCCAACCACCTCATCTTGACTCTCATTCACTTCCGTTATAGAGAGAAGTAATTTCAAATCTTGCCCTAACGTTCTAGGTATTCCTTCAACTTAGCGCTCAGAGCAGTCTACACAGTGGCTGTGATATCCTGCCCCTGACATCAGAATGCATCTTTTAGAAACTGTAAGTACTATCTGCAAAGGTATTCTTGTTATGGTTTTTGTCACATCGAATAGACTCAGCTGGGAGAATCTGGTTCATGATCAAAAGCAGAAAAGCCTTGCTTGTGTCGCAATGGATGGACCAGACAGCTAAGAACAATGTGTCGGTAGCCATTCCTTCAGCGAGATGGACAGTAACTTCAGAACCTTACACTGCATTATGAAATTGGGTTTTTCTGCCCTTAAATTCTGTGAAAAGATATTAAATATCATTGATTCATTAAAGAAATGCCTTGTGGATTTTATGAATTCTCATGAATATTTCATAAAGTGATTAAAATTGTTAATCCTGCTCCCAATTAATTTTAAGTAATTCTTAGAACACACATGTAAATAATAGGTAATTATAATGTTTTATTTTGTGTCATTTATATAACTTAGGCCATTAAAATTGCATTTCTGATGGGATACATTTCTTAGGGCCCTATGTCATTTTTTGAAAGCAACAATTCATTTTTACTTTATTTGAGCCTGTATTAATTTTGAGGGGATTTGGAGGGAGGGAATGTTGAGGGACATTAAGAGAAGAAAAATAGGTTCAAAGAATGCAAAGACCGGCTCATTTATGAAGTATTACTACCAGACTTGTAGGTTTTTCTCCTCCACCAATGTGCTCAGGAGGTATTCAGCATATCTACTCCGATTGAGAAAGCTATTATCTGTGGAATTAGGCACAAAGCTAATTCTACTCCTTTGTTCCTTTCTTTCTTTCCTCATGCTTTAGCTTTTCATTATGCTTGGCTACTACATGGGAAGAAAAAGGAACTTAAATCTGGAGGCAATTTATAATAATGGAAAGTTCATAGAGTCAAAAAGAACTAGGTAGAAGGGCTCATGACTTCCTAGCTAGATGGTCTTGGGCAAATTACTTTACTTCTCTGGATTTCACCTCCTTTCCCTGAAATGTTTTGAAGTTAATACCTTCTCTACTTACCTTATAAGTTTATTTGTTTTTGGTGGTTTTTTTTTTTTGGAGGATTAGTTAAAACACATATTAAAGTCATTTTGTAAAATATTCTGCTAATTACTCCAACTGACTAAGTAAATAGGTAATTTTGAGCAAGTTCCTTCACCATTTTCATTTCTCTGGGCCTCAGTCTCCTCATGTCAAATGAGGGTCTTGAAACACCCTCATTTGAAACAAATTCCTTTTCCTAGTGGTCCATTTACATGACGCTGACTTTTTCTTTAACTTTAGATTTGTGGGTAATTTCATGCAAGTTCAGGTGGTGCAGGACTTGGAGGGGGATGAGCTATGGTCCAAACATGGCGAGCCCTGTGGCCCTTGTGGCTCATGGCATCTGGTAGGGATTTGCATACTTGGACATCCCTCCAAACACATTTTGAGCTCTTACTCTGTAGCCACAGGGCTCCCATCCCAAGTACCCATCACTTCCAAAGAAAGGTTTTTGTCAGTGGCTCGACTTACTCTGGAGTGGATTATTTCCACCAGAAGTAGCCAACTGAAATTCTGTTTTGCCTTCGCCTGTTGTGTTCTGTGAGAACTAATTCCAGTCTTTGACATAGGGAGGCATATTTATGACACTTGGCTTCTTCGTTTAACAGATTTTTCCTTTCTGTGTTTACGAGAGCTAGCATTAAGTATTAGTGCTCTGTCCTACTGGGTTCCTTTTGTTTAAAAGCATTTGTGTCCTTTGCCCTTACTTGGGTCCTTATGAGGGGGTAGAGGCACAGCTCCAGGGTTGCTTGACTGCTTTTATGTCCTTTTGTAAAATGTTTCCAAATCAAGAGAATCATGTATTTGTTATTTCTGGGTCCATTAAATGTCCAAGTAATTAACATTAGCCATGTTGCCACTAATAAAGCATGGAAACCACAATGTTTTTGTGATGTATAGTCATGTCAACATCAGTTTACAGTTGCACAAGCCCATCTAATCACCTGCATGACGATACATTGAGACAAGCACCAGATTAGATGGTGAGGCATCCAAATGACTCTTACATTGTTTGGAGATGCACGGGCTCCAGCCAACCAATGATGGGCTATGTTAAAGTTTTTGAAGTTGGCAAAGAGAAACTCTTAAAATGCGGATAATAGTGGTAAGGGTCTGAAAAAGTGTCTAACCTATACCCAGCGTTAAGATAAACACAAAAGAGAGTTACATTTTAGACAGATGCATAACATAATCAGAAATCAGGATCTGACATTGCATATTCTTCATTTGCAAATGCATTCCTTTCTAAAAAGCTGCAGTTAATTACAAACGAGTTTTGATGCCGTTTTTGCTTTCCTTAAATATGGAGTGAATTCACCCCATAAACTAATGAACCAAAGTGGAGCCAAATAGAGACCAGCTGGCTGGATGGCTCAGTAATTTTATCCACATGATTGACTTTATGATCCTTTCACTGAAGTAACTAGTCTTTATTCTTGCAATCAGCACCAATGACAATTTGGGAGGGGTGGGGAATTATTAAAATCTGGAGAGAGAAGAGGTGCGGTTTGTTTGATGTGGAACGACACATTCGACCACACACTTCTTTGGTATTAGAGGTGCCGAATTCCGGCTGTCCCTGGCTTCCAAAGAAATACACTGATTAGTTGCCACAGAGACGTAATAAGCAACCCATGCCCAAATAATCATGGCAGATACTCCATTAACAGCATCTAACTGTGTGGCTTTTAGCCATACAAATTGTTTTTTGACAGCTTGTAACCTTTTCAAATAGTTTCCTTTGGGCATTACACCACACTCAGATCTAATTTTAACTTTTGCTTAGTCTATGATTTATGAGTTTCTTTGGCAATGCATAATATATCTGAGGTGAAAGGATACATTCAAATAAAAGCTAAGAACAAAAATCAATTGCTGTTTTAATCCATGAAAACTTTGCTCCCCAGGAGATAACTACAATAGGACAGAACAAAAAGAGGGGAGGGAAGGACCTAAATGATCCGGAATTCCCATAGAACTTGTTTTAAACCAAGACAGTTTAATCCATTTAAACAGGACCATAGCTGTCCAGAAATGAAGCATATTACTGGTTCGTGTACAAAAGTATACTTTGTACAGAAGTTTGTCTTAAGATCCATGAAATTCCACAACATAAAAATTAAAAATTATAAAATGCCTTAATGATGTTGTCAGTGAAGAGCTGAAATATACAACCCTCCTTTATCAGAGAAAATTCCCAGGTTTACAATTTCCAGATACTGGAATGTATCTACTCAAGGAGGAGGAAGAGTATCATTCCAAACTCTGGTCAAAAAGTGGATTCCGCTTAAAAATCATAGATCACAAACTGCTGGAGCTAAAGAGAACTTTAGAAACCATCTGGTCAGGCTCAAAAATGAAGCCTAATGCCTTCATTCTTGACTCTTCCCTTTCCTGGCTCCCAACACCCAGACTATCATCAAGCCCAGCCTCAGGAATCACATTCTTCCCACTGCTGCACCCTCAGCTCCCCAGCACCATCACCCCCCCTCTTGGGCTACTGCCAAACACCCCTGATTTGGGGGTCAGCAAACTCCAGCTCACCATTCCACTTGTTGCCTCTTTTTTTATGTCCTGTAAGCTAAGAGTCATTTTTACATTTTTAAATGATTGTAAAAAAAAATCAAAGGAATAATGTTTCATGACATGTGAAATTATATGAAATTCAAATTCCAGTGTCCATCAATAAAGTTTTATTGGAACACCGCCATGTTCATTCTTTCATGTATCACCTATGAGTGCTTTTGTTTTACAATAGAGGAACTGTGTATGGACAAAGACCATATGGCCCACAAAGCCTAAAATATTTACTATCTGGCCCCTTTTTACTATCTGACCCTTGATAGAAAAAGTTTGCTGACCTCTGTGTAATCAGTTCCCAATACCTATACTTTCTCTACCACAGTCAGTTCCTCACACAGCAGCCAGTGGTCCTTTTAAAGCAAATCAAATCCTGTTATTCCTGCTTGAAACCCTCCAATCCTGATCTGTCCAATATGGCAGCCACTAGCCACATGTGTTTATCGAGCACTTTTGCCTAGTGTAACTGAAGAACTGAAGAACTGAATGTTAAATTTTATTTAATTTTAATTATTCTAAATTTAAAGACTGATTCTGGATTTAATTATTGGAAAGCATTTAAGTATGTTTGAAACAAGTCGGGTATGTGAATCTACCATCTCAAATGTAAATTTTATGAAATCTTAATGTAGATCAATTATTTCCAATGAAAATTTGGCATCCAAACTGAAACATGCTATAAATGTAAAAGACACACTGATTTCAAAGACTTAATTCAAAAAGAGAGTGTAAAATATCTCAATAATTTTAATTGTGACTACATGTTGAAATGATAATATTTTTATATATTTTGTTAAATAACACTTATTAAATCTAATTTATCTATTTCTTTTATTTTTTTAACGTGGCTACTAAACATTTTAAAATTACATAGGTGGCTCCTGTTATAGTTCCACTGGACAATCTGCTTCAATGGGTTTACATGATGATGAAAATAAATTCAAATCCCTCACAGTGTCAGCAAAGTCTTCCTTGGCCCCCGCCCACCTCTTTAATCACATCTCTTGTCAGTCTCCTCTGAGTCTCCTCACCCTGGCATTCTGCCAGGCCCTCAAAGACACTCACCTAATTGTTGCCTTCTAGTCTTTTTTTGTGCCAACTGTGCCTTCTCTCTGGGAACCGCTGCCCTATAGCATGACTCATTCTCATCATTCAAGTACAGCTTAAATGCCCGTCTTCTCAAAGAGACCTCCCCTAATCCACCTCTAGTCACTTTCTGCCATCCCATCCAGTGTTTTTCTCTCCACAGCTATTATCAGTATCTCGAATTTTCTTCTGTATTAATTTATGGGTCTGTTGACTGTCTCCATTCCCTGCATCCCCCCACCCCAACACACCAAGAGCAAGAATTTTGTCAGTTTTGTTCACTGACCTATCCCCAGCACTTAAAACAATGCTGAGTGCTCAATAAATATTTCAATGAATGACCCTTCATTTTACAGATGAAAAACTAAGATGTGGAGCAGTAGAAAGACTTACTGACAGAGCAGAATGGAAAATAGGTCTCCTCCTTCCAGCACAGTGATTTTTTTTAATTGAAATCTAATTGGCATACGTTACATTAATTTCAGGTGGACAACATTGTGATTCAATAATTCTATACATTATACTATGCTCACCACGATAAGGGTAGTCCCCGTCTGTCATCATACAACATTATTACAATATTATTGACTCCATGCCCTTTGCTGGACTTTTCGTCCCCATGACTTATTTATTTTATAACTGGAAGTCTGTGGCTCTAACTCCTCTTTACGTACCTCACACATTCCCCAAACCCTTCCCCTGTAACAACCACCAGTGTGCTCTCTGTGTTCATGATTCCATTTCTACTTTTGTTCTTTTGTTTTGTTTTTTTAGATTACATGTAAAAATGAAATCATATGGTATTTTTGTCTTTCTCTGTCTGACTTATTTCACTTAGCCTAATACCCTCTAGGTCCATCCACGTTATTGCAAATGGCAAGGTCTCATTCTTTTTTATGGCTACCAGTTGAGTGTTTTTAAGGGGTGGCACAGCTCAGTATCTCTCCTGGTCAGAGCATCGAGCCCTCCTGCTTAGCTGTGTGATGCTTTGTCACAATGCCAGCTTCAAAAGAGAAAGGTCAGATAAGCCAACCATTTCATTTACCCATGAGCACCCAAAACCTTCTCTGTAGCATCATCCGCTCTCTTGAGTGCCTTGCCAGCTTGTCAGCAGCTTTTAGGATTGCTTCTCAGATGATTTTTCCCTCTGGGTGTAGAAATAATCACCAAAATTAAAGAAGGAAATCAATGGCATTTAGCCTCTCTCACACACCAAAGCGACAGTCACAAAGCAGAAGGAACTAGGTCATAAGGACGGAAAAGAGACCAATTAAATAGTCTGGAGTACTAGCACACCCACCATGAGCAGAAAAATAAACACTAGGGGTCAGGACGCCCTTCCTCTTTTATCTTTTTCCTTTTCTTCGTTTATTAATTAGATAACTATGCTCATGTTTCCACAAATTAAGCGACTGCCCAAAGGGTGATATTTGAAGGCAACTTGGAAAAAAAATGACACACCCCACTCCTGCTATAGTCTAAATTGTCACTCTTTGTAACATCATCTATTCTAGGCTTTCATCCTCACTGAAAACCAGATATTTCTGGAAGAGATATTGGTACCTTAATTTAGGTGAAAAGCGCTAGGAAAAAGAAACTAGAGGAGGTAGCTGCCTTGTAGTTTTGCTTACAAGTAGACATACTATGGTGGGCGCATTGTATTCAAAGGTAATGAAGGTCCTAATAACAGCCTTTGACTTCAATTCTCATTAACTACCAGCTAAAGAATGCTTGGATTTCTCTCTTCTTCCTTCCTTCATTCTTTCACACTTCACTGGGGAAGGACCTTCCTTTATTCTTTCACACTTCACTGGGGAAGGAAATAGTTTTTTTAACCTTCACACACATTTGTCAAATGTCTTTTGAGAATGTACCATGTGAATTGTACTATTAGGTATACCCAGCAACATGAGAGGAGGTTTAGAATTGGGGGTGAACAGTGCGATGGGGCTGTCCAGGAGCAAACTATGTGGCTAATGTAGAGGCTGCATCATATGTCAAAGAAGAGGGATGAAGGGATGTGGTGAGCAGAATTTAAATGTCAGGTTGAGGTGTTGGAACTTTATTTTGTCAGTAACATGAAACTACTAGAAATTTTATTACACAAATAAAATATTGTCATTTACTGCATAAATGACATATTTAGGAGAATATTAATGACTAGCATTTATTGAACACTATGTGCTAAACAACATTTCTAAACACTTTACATGCTTATATGTCACTTAGTCCTCACAATGACCCTATAAAGTGGATAGAACCTTTACTATTCCTGCTTTACAGAAGAGGAAAATGAGATACAGATAGATTCAATAACCTACCCACTGTCACACACAGCTCGTATGTGGCAGAGCCGGGATTCAAACCCATGCAGTCTGCCTCCAGTGCTCTTCAGAAGAGCTAAACAATATGGCAGAGTAGCTAAAAGACTCTAACGCAGGCAGAATGGCAGCTAGTCTATATGGAACATTTGTACAAAGTCAGAAAAGATGTCACCTCTGAATAGACTCAGTAAAAGTGTTGGTAAGTGGATGGCACAGTGTCTTTGCAGGAGTTTTAAAACGTAACCCTTCCTATGGGTAGACACAGCCCCACGCTCCATCTGTGGCTTGGTTAATGGAGGAAAAAGGCTAGATTCAGCCCTCATTTGTTGCTCACACCAAATTTGAACATTTTATTTTCAATTGAATTGTTGAAATATATTAACCTTCATGTCCTAAAACCATCAGCAAAGTCAGCTCTACACTACAAAGCCTTGTTTCAAAGATGAATGCTTGAGAATGTTTGAGTGTGTATGTGTCTGTGTGTGTACGCATACAAAATAAAGAAAGAAGCAAATTTCCACGTTTGGGTTGATGCCAGAACAAGATCAAAGAACAGCCACAAAGTCTTGGAGTTGAGGACCCGAATCCCTGATGAAATCTTTCAGGAACTCACAAAAAAATCTTCTTCAAAGATGAAGGTCATCAAAGGTCATCAGAAATTCTACTGGGCATTTGAACTCATCTTTCTCAGTCATATTACTAATAATTTTAATTAGAGAAAGAGGAGTGAGCCAGAGGACTTCCAAAGAGTAAGTAACATTAGGTCATGCTAGAATTTGCCTGCTAATATAGATGACTTTTTTTAGATACATAGAGACCACATAAATGCATATGCTTTTCCCAAAGAACCCAGATTAGCATTGTTTTTTTTTTTTACCCTTGCCAGATTTGCAGCCTTCTTCCTCCTTGTGAGGTCAATCCAGCCTGCCTTTTGTCCCCATATCGGAGAAGATGCATGAAAGTCACCTAAGTCCAAAGATCAAGGTTCAAGATCAAGTCAGCCATAATGCCTATTGCTTAGTCATTCCCCACCCCTACTCCCTCCATCCCTGTCTCTTGATCAATCATTTTCTAAATCCACGGCCCAGTACTTTTGTGCCCAGGTTCTCAGGACCTCCTCCAGTACCTCCAGAACCTCCAGGCAGGCCTCCTATACATACAACCCTGCCGGCCTTAATGAGGTAGCAGTAAAGACCACTCTCATTCTTTCCTACCTGCATCAACTTTCACTCATCAGTCAGGTTGGGGAAATCAGAATCTGCTTCCACTTCATAATCTTTGGTTTTGTCTGAATTCTTTATTCTGAGTCCTAGAATCCACTTTCCATCTAAAATTTTCTGCTTTCTTTAAAACCCTAGACTTTGAGCAGAAGTAATTACCTGGATCTACTTGAGGTTAGGTCATCAACTGGCTAAAATTTTAAATTACGGTGCATCCCAAATAATTCATTCCTTAGAATACAAAGTGCCACATTCCTGAAGTCTCCTGAGAAAGGCGTTGATTGTCTTAGTGTAGTACAGACAGGAAAGCCACATGTTTAAAGAACAAGTTTTTACCCTTGCAAGCTCATGAATGGGTTTTCAAAGGCTATGTAAGCCTTCTGGGAAAGTGCATAAAATACAAATGTGTGTGTGTGTATGTATACATTGTTCTAAAGAGAGGGACCATGGATTTCATCAAAATTTCAAAGGAGTCAGTGAGCCACAAAATATTAAGGTACACTGTCTGGCCCATCAACTATATCCCCTCCCGATAGTCACTGCCCCTAGCTGTATATCTTTACCTGGATAGAAAAGCTAAAATACTTGGCACGTTTATTTTTTTTCTTTTAATTTGTAGTTCGTAATGCTAAAAAATACTTTACATTCCAAAATACAATACATTCCAAATCACCATCATTGATGGCCTTGACACATTTTCCCAAATATGATTTTGCAAAGCTCAAAAATTATTTCAATTTTGCAAATGCTTTAAAAATCTGATATTATTAATCTACTAGTGAAATTACCATGAGAAAAATATTTAGATACATATATGCACACATAATGAACTAATGACTTAAAAATTGAGAAGAATTCCAAATGACCAGGCTTTTCTTCAATCTTGCAGTTTTATATTAGCTTATATTAGATTCCATTCATAAACTGTACAGTGGAACATCATTATCATACAAAAACAGCAAGACAGGACCATTACCTGCACCTTGGGCTAATCCTAGCAGGTTTTTACACCCTGCATTTGATATATTTGAATCCAGATGATCAATGCTATTATGTCACAGGTCTTCCTAAACATGATTTCAGAAAATCCTTCCAATCCTTCAAAAATAATTCATTCTGGTATAGATAATGTCAATATGTTAAGCACACATAGAGGCACTATTTATTCCATTACATTGGAAGGGTTATTGGTCATGCAAACCCAATCAAATCTCAACTTAATCTGACTTTACCATTCCACTGGGGTTACCTGAATCACATTCAATCACAACAAACACAAGCTTTTTGACAGCAAAACTATTCCTCAACCGGTACTGCATAATTGAGTCGTTTTCCACCAAGATTGACTGGGGTTAGGATATTAATTGTCAAATCTTCGGAGAATCAATCTATCTCTCTCTTCCCCCCCTTGTGCGCTCTCTCTCTCTCTCTCCTTCTCCTGAACTCCCTTCCTCCCTTCCTCATTATATTTACATAGCTAAACACAAAATGAGAACTCGCTGGTCTTGGAAATGGATTATTTTCCTTGCCAGCTAGCTAACCATAAGTTTGATAAAGTGGGACAAAATTGTTTGAAATTAAAATACATGTTTTTTGAAAATATAATTCATTTAGTTGTACCATTTAGTGTAAGTAAAATCACTAAACATATTTTCAAAATCTATTAAGAAATTGAACGTGCAGCTCAATCTTATGAGCATGTAGCCAAGGATGAGGTATATAAATCTCACAGACATATTCACCAACTCTGAATGCCTTTGTGCTAAGAACGTGCTAGTTATTGGAGGGGTGAAGATAAACACTAGTGCTTTCGCCTTTAGCTGAATCACAACCCACTCATATCACAGGGGAGAGAAATGAATTAGCAAAGCCAGATCTGAAGGTGAGACACCTCCTGCGTTCATTTACTACAGCTGCCATAACAAATTACACATGCATAAAACAACACAAATTTACTGTCTTACAGTTCTGTAGGTCAGAAATCCAAAATGGGTCACAGGAGTAAAATTTCTCTTAGCAGGGCTGCGTTCCCTTCTAGATGCTCTAGGGGAGAATTCATTCCCTTTAGGGGAGAATCTGTTTCCTTGTCTTTTCCAGCTTCTGGAGGCCACTTTCGTTCCGTGGCTTCCGGCCTTTTCCTCTATCTTCAAAGCCAGTGATGGTGGGTTGATTTCTTCTCCTGTAACATCACTCTGATCTCCTTCCCTGCCCATTTCAACTTTTAAAGATCCTTTTGATTACATTGGACCCACCTGGGTAATCTAATCTAATCTCCCTCTTTTAAGGTCAGCCAATTAATAAACTTAATTCCATTTGCAACCTTAATTCAGTTTCACAGGGTAAGGTAACACATTCACAGGCTGTGAGGATTAGGACATGGACATCTTTGGGGGCCATCATTTTCTGCCTGCTACATCCCTTGAGACTAGTCATGTATTCTAATACTTCTATCTGTTCTTCAAAAGGAGATGTTCTTTTTTGCTTAAACCACACCCCCTAAAAGAACCACATGGTTCATCACCTCAGAACCAATACCACTGTGTAAGGTGCCCATAATTATTTAATTTTCAACCTGATTTTTTATTTCAGAGTATTCTGGAATCAAAAATAGCTTTGGAGAGGCACCTGCTCACACATACATGCTCTCTTTCTCTCCCTCTCTAAAAAAAAAAAAAAAAAAAAAAATAGTTTTGGAGGAAGAAGAGAAACTGATCATTTAGGAGCAGAATAAGGTATATTTCATCATATAATAATCACAGATGTATTCTGTTGGGAAAAAAATCTGGCTCTTCAATGTAATAAGATTGCACCTAAGCATGCAGCAAGTCTTTTAAAATTATATATTTGAAGGGAAAAATATATAACTTTCATTAAACATTAATACCAATACTCAAGGCTTAACCACAACAATTTGTTACACTAAAAATAAGGAAACCAAGATGCTGAAAGTGGAATATATAGTCCTGAATCTTTGGCCGCATTATCCACCTGCCTCATTTTTATTTCCATTAAAAAGACAAGATTCCTTAATGCTTTACCAATTTCTAAATTTTTCACAAACCTCAAACCATCTCAGTGTTCTACCTTTATTTCTGTGGTGATTACGTTTTTTTTTTAACTTTTTCTAGTCACTAAGTCTAAGAATTAGATTCATTCACCTCCTAACTACACAGTTAGTAAACAATGACTCTCTTCTTAAAACACACACACATACACAAACGGTAATTCCATTTAGGTCTTGCCTTGTAGAAAAAAAGAACACATCGTTTGGAATGAACCAACACTGGAATTATAAAATAAGGAAACAGGGATTCTCCAACATTAAAAATGCTCTGTGATCTGAGTTAGTGCCTGAACTCCTTCATGGAGTGTTCTAAGGGAGTGATAACATCAAGGTTCTCTTTTCTTCTTCTGTCCAATAAATACTTAACTCTCTATAGAGAGCTATGTAAACTTCTATCTGTATATTTCCAGTATGTAAGGGCTTGAACTTATACATGTGTGATATTTTCAGCAAAAGTGCAATTTTCATGATTTTGTTGGGACCATCAATCCCCAGAAAACTTAGAGAACCACTACATAACTATAGTCCAGAAGATTCTCACGTGCATAATGATTCAATAATAGATGCCTAACCCAAAGCCTGATGCACCATGGCCTTGTTGATTTTGTCATTCCCACAAATTTATTGGCTTATTTCACTGAGATATTAGCTTAATGATCATGTCCTCATCAGGGACTTTGAACATATCCAAAGGATGTGAGCTGAGTTAGGAAGCGCTGATTGCTCACTTGTGGCTGAAGCATGTGCAAAGAATAGAAGGTGTCTGGTCATCCAGATCACAAGACAAAGGAAAAATGCTCCTCAAGTAGTTCAAGTAATTCTGAATTCTATTCATTCAGTGTTCATCTTTATGGTAAATAATCCATCACAGGATTGATCAGAATTCATTAGGCAATAACATTTCTTTTTCCACGTTGTCTTCCTACTGTGAAAATATTATTTGCAATCATAGAGCATAAATTAATAAGTGACTTTACTGGTAGCTAGGATGAATATTTTCTTAGACTAACATGCTCCCTAGAATAATTCTCTTTACAGACTGGTGGTTAAGTATTTTCCAAAAAAGCTAGCTATGGTTATGAGGATGTGACCCTGGAGCAAAGTGAGGCCAATCGGCTTGCATGAGAACTCATATCAAAAAGTATTTTGATTAAGCTCAGGGAAAGGAAAGTCTTTAATGTAAAGGGACATAATTCACCCGAGTTAAAGGTGAACGTTATCTTTGGGTCACTTTGCTCAGGAATATACAGGAGAGAATGGCTCTAAGCACAATAAAATCTCCTTTCCTGACTCAGAGCCCTACAGCGACGTGGCTGGCAAGCTAGGAGCAGACTAGAGAGACATTTCTCAAACACACACAGAAGAACACCCAAGGCGTGCTGTGATTGCCCCACCAGCCAACTGTGAGCAGATATAGGCCTGGGAAACACAGTACAATTTCTCCAAAGAAATGCTCTGATCCAAACGGCCTCCTGGAAAGTATAAAATACAGTTAAATCTTAAATCAATGTTACATTATTCACCATTTATGGTCAATCTCTACCCTGCCCACCCGCTTCCCCAAGAACTTGATTCTAAATGACAATTTCAGTTTGGATTTTAATATTCCTTCCAGTGGACTTTTCCTGGATGGAATTTAAATGATTAAAAGCAAACAGACCCACAGTCATTAGCCCTCATCCTTCTGGCGGCATTTTGTGCTGTTGGTATGTTTATTTTTCTGAAATCAATGGAATAGATGCATAACATTCTGATTTTCTCTTTGCCTTAAAAAAAAGAATGTATGTTTCTCACACATAAATTAGATACTGATCTTGGTATATGCAGCTATTAGAAAAGGACACATCAACTAAACCAAACTGCTCACAAGAAAAGCGGTCAAAGAAAATTTTTTTCTTCGACTTGCTGTTAGTCTAGTCTTCCTTAACTGACTAAATTAATTGATAAGAAACATCTCCAACCATAACTAGCTAGAGAAAAAAAAGATTTTATTTTAAATGAAGTATATTATGACTTCAAAAATTTACAGAACTTACAATCTTTGATTTAAGGTTTTTCCCAGAAGCTGATTTTATCCTGAACATCTACAATATTAGTTTCTCCTTTCATTTTGTAAAAATCTACTCATTCTTTATAATCCACAGAGAATTCCTATTCCTTCTTTGCACACACTGACTCAAATATAATTCTTGCCCTTCTCATCAACTCAAAAACAAAAAACAAAAACCTCATGGCAAACCTATTTAATTGCCGCAAAGAGAAGAATATGGAAAAAAATTAAAACCTAAATCATATCCATAATGGAAAAAAGACATTGTAAATCTAAAGCAAATTAATAATACCAAAATGTTTGTCCTTTAAAACTAATGCACTTTGTTAAATTGAGAGCATATCAAAATATATGGTCTAACTTTAAAGGAAGTAAAATACTCTGATATATGGTGCACACATTTCTAAAACATATTTCTCAAGAGAATTCATGAAAACTGATGTTTAATTTTCCTTACAGTGCATTCTGAACCAAGTTGCTTCATAAAAAGAATGCACCATACTTTCAGAACGAAAAGCAAAACGTTTTCTTTGTTTGTGTTCTCCTCCAACCACAGAAAATACAAAGCGTGGACTAAATTGTTAGTGTCTATTCCCTTGAAAGGAAAAAAAAAAATGCAAGAAGAATTATGCTTTTGAGCAAGGCAAAAAAAACAAATCACAAAAATTTTGGAGATTTTTCTGTGACTCGGGCCTCAGTCTTAATAAGTGGCATTTAAATGAGTTTCCTGGTGACTGTTTTCCTTAAGCTTTCCTTAAAATACCAAAGTCCTTCTAGAAATGTAGCTGCGAACAGCCTCTCTACTCCTTTTCAGAAACTTCCTTCAAGAGACTGCTTAGGGGCCAGATTCCAAACCTAGCTCAGTAGTTCCCAAACCTGTTTGCATATCAGCATCATCTCTTTAGCTTTTCAGAAATACAGGTGCCCTGGGCACACCCACTAGTGATTCTTATTCAATATAACCGGTGGAGGCCCAGGAATATGAGTTTGTTCACACTTCTTAAATGATTCTGTTTGGGTTTGGAAACCATCAACAATACAAGATAAACGCTACTCCACTTATTGAACAAGTAGCCATGTGCTGGTTGATACTAACGCATTACGTCCACACTGCAGTCTCTCTTTTTTGATAGTGATCACTTGATAAGGTTCCAACATACAGAACCCACTTACATTCATGCTTTTATAAAATGTGTCATGGGGAAAAAAAATAGAGATCAGATGTTTTGTGATATTCTCCAGATTTCAAGATAGTATAAGAGTTCAAAAATTTTGAACTCTTAAATTATCTGACTTTTAGAAGGCTATTCTAGAGAAATGAATAGCACGGATCTGACCTTAGTGACTTCACTCTTCCCCACCAGCCACCCGCCAATCCTTCAGGTCCTCCAAGGTTTTGTTTGGGGTCTGGAGCTTAAGCTAAACTTGTTCTATTGTATTGTCCAAAAATGATGAGAATAAATTACATTTTCCATGACGTTACCCAACCTTTGGCTTAATAAATTTGAACGTGCTAATCTGAAGTCAAAGCCAAAATTCAAAAGTAAACAAAATGCTAGCTAGTTATCCAACAGCGTGGAGTATGTCCAAGCCTTCCACTGACATAGTAGGAAGATAATGGCTGCTAAGGAAGGAATCCTGGCTCTCCTGCTCTACATCATTCATGTCACTCTTAGCAGGTTTCTGAATTTTTAAGCTACGGCTCCTTCTCTCCATAATAGGAATGATGCTATTAGCCATACAGTGTTATTCTGAAGATTAAATGGAAAACCATGGTGTTCATAATAAATGCTCAACAATTAGAAGAGTCACGCTTTGGTTCTAGAGAGACTTGAGCTTTTGTTCCAGGTCTTGTGACATTAGAGAATCCCTCAAATGTTCTAAGTCTCAATTTCATCACTTATAAATGGACACGATAGCAGTTCCTCCTCCCTTTAATGACAGCAAAGAATAATGTGTGTAGAGCATTTCATGTATTCTTCTAGGTCCTGGCACTTCATAGGCATCATCAAATGGCAGCTATTTATTATTACTTTCTTCTTTGACTTGCCTTCTGAAGATTTAGGAAGAAGTTTGGGTTTGCAGAAATGAAGAGGATCTCAACTCTCCTTTCACAGATGAGGGCACTGAGGTCAAAGAGGTTAGGTGATTTCCTTCAGGTCATACAGCTGGTTAGTAACAGAGCTGGGTCTCTAACCCTGAGTCCAGTATGGTCCTTACTTTATGGCAATACTTCTCTTACCTCCCTCAAGAGAGATGAATGCTATTTGTGATGAACGCAAATCACTGAGAAAGCAATTATTTAATTACCCTCATGGCTAGAGAGTTCAGTCTTAATTGTCAATTAAAATAAAAGCAACCAGATCACCATTTGTTATAAAATACCACACTATCAGGGTGCCTGGGTGACTCAGTCGGTTAAGCATTTAACTCCTGATTTCAGCTCAGGTCATGAGATTGAGCCCCGAGTCAGGCTCCACGCTCAGTGCGGAGTCTGCTTCAGATTCTTTCTCCCCTGCTCTCTGCCCCTCCCCACTCACACACTCTCTCTCCCTTTCTCTCTCTCTCTCTCTCAAATAAATAAATAAAATCTTTAAAAAAAATACCACTATCAAAATGTAGTAACAACTCTATGGAGTAAAAGCCAAAGAATGACTAAATCTGATTAAGAATCAGAAAGGAGCAGTTTTGTATTTTTTTTCCTAAATGCATAGGACCATAAACTCTCCGAAATGCCCTGCTCATTCTTGGATTATTGGTTGTATATAAACAGAAAACAAACTCTCCTTGTCTACCGACAACCGGAACACAAATTCCCAGGAAGCATAGTTAGCGCTCTCAGGGTGATGGATGACAGATGTACAGTTGGGAGGCACTTTCTATGTTCTGAGCAGAGGAAAGGTCCACAGAGATATGGGCCAAAAACAAGGCTGCACACAAAACTTGGAAAAGAGGGCAATGCACCTTCTGGAGTCCCTTTGGACTTTTTCTTTCACTAACAGAGGATTGCAACCTAAGTGGTTTTTGGCCACCGCAGAAAGCAACAAAAGGCTGCATGGCTGATTTTTCTTAAGTGAAAAAAGAGGGGCTTATGGTATTTAAATTGCATGGTCCAGATGGTGTTTTCCATCCTTCATGCTCTTTTGGTTACGGCCATGTCTTGCCTATGGCTTTTGTGGCCAGACACACTCACCAGTCAGCAATTTCACCACTGCTTGGGTCCAAATGAGCTATGGAGAAAGAAATTAGGGTGAGTGGAGAGGCCACAGCTGGGAGACATCAGCCCCACTCAACAGGCCTCTCCCACATCCATAAACAGAGCAGACAGAGGGAACGAGGGTGGAGAAACAAAATCCTGAGGTTTACAAAGCAGTACTTGGGGCCTGCACAGGACAGCTCACCACATGACATGTGCCTACAGGTTCTAACCCTATTGCTGAAAATCCCTGAGTGTCTCTGAAGAGGTGGTTATTAAATTTCTCAGCTGAAACGTTCAAATGCTTTCTGATACCACAAAATATTTTTTCGTGCACTTAAACTGTTCCTTAAATACCTCACTGAAAGGAGAGAATCATTTAGTAAGTTTATTCTCGTGTAGGAAAGTGTCTCCTTTAATAATGGACTGTGTTGGCTAGGTTTGGAGTTCCTGCTGTGGTTTTAAATCTCTCTCTTCACCGCAGTTCCCAGTTGAAAATTTCTGGGATTCAAAATTCACGTGGACCACTATCCTACCCTGTTTATTAGAAGAAGCATTAAGGAATGTAACATGTCATTCGTGGCATATTGCATTTGCACCTGAACTGTAAAAAGAAACCAATGCCTTTAGCAATGGATTATGGCTTTTTAAGTACCACTTTCCTTGCATAATACTGCAATAAAAAAAGAAAACATCCAAATGAGATATCAGCATTTTTTTTTTCTACAGAGTGAAGGAAAATTTTTTAACTCCATAGTTGTGGTTTATGTTCAGCCACCTGCTAATACCACACTAAGTTGTGTCTTTTTTTTTTTTTTTTTTTTCCTTTTGGCCAAAAGCAGAGGGTCACGCTTCCATTTCTCTCTTGCTTTCCTCCAGGGTCACAGAGAACGAGCACCAACTCAGCCACCTCCTAAAATGAACAAAAATGTGTGAATAAGAAACTCTTCCCCACAATTCTACCAGCCCAAGATGTTTTTAGGATGTGCATCCTAATTGGGTCCTCCCCGGGAAAGAACATTAAATTTAAATTGTGGCTTACATCAACAGCAAAGGCAAAGTAAGCTCTGAGCAATGTTCACAGTGACTTTTTTTTAGAATGTATAGCTCTTGAAAATACTGGGCACAGCTTCTACAACTCAGCTAATTATGGGGTTCACTTTTTAATCTTTTTCTTCAATGCTATTAAAATTAATTTTTTTAGAAAAAGAAATCCACTTTCATATGCTCCTAGTTGGAATATGCTGATTTTCTTGAAGACAAAATGTATTGAGAAACAAAGTTGCTCCTACCCTTGGAACCAGTAATTCTAAGTCTAGAAATTTATTCTAAATCAGAGATTCAAACAAAGATTTCTGCAAGTTTTTTAACATAATAGTGACACATAAGAAACGGGGTTAATGCCCACAAGTGGAAAAAGGATCAAGTTGATTGTGGGGTAGGACGGTTTGAAGAATATTGATTAATATTGGAAAATACAGTGAAACAATGTTAAGTTTTCCAAATGATACAAACTGTTTAAAAACTTGATCCTAATTTTTAAGTACATATTTATATATGTGTATGTTTATGTGTATGTGATGATTTATATCTATATATACAAATAGAATGGGATGGAAAGAAAAAATATTATTTTTGTTTTCTACTTCAACAGTGCCTGTTATTCCCAAATTTTTTACAATGAACACAGATTGATGTTAAAATTAGAAAAAGATAAATGTAAAAAAGTATATTAAAACTTTCAAAATTGGATATCCTGAAGAATTTTAAAATCATACATCTTGGAACCGAAAGAAATCCCATCTGGTGTAGTTTTTTTTATTAAAAACTTAATGCATTTTTTTAGATGAGGCCCAGCTATCTTAACTGACTTATCTAAGGAAATAGTTTAAAGATTCCACCTGGTTTTGAATTGGAAAAAAAATGCAATTTATTTCTCATAGAAAAGACTGAATGTGCTACTTCAATGACCTGTACTCACCCACCATGAGCTTGCAGGCTTCTTCTGGTTTCCAAGGACAAGTTCTAAGAATTGAGATGAATAATAAAACCCACAGAATGGTAGCATTAAAATTGGGTGGGCCCCAGGGATCATCTGTTCCAGAATTTCCACCGCACATGCAACGGAATGACTGGTTTAACAATGGTTTAGAGGAGCCTCCTCAGGGGAACAAGGACACTGAGCATGCACAGCTCCTTCTACTAGAGCAAAGCCATATTCAACTGTGTTATATAGTGGGTCTTAAGTTAGAGTCCTCCAAAAGAAAGCCAGGATGTGGGCTCAGGTATTTTATTTGGGAGTTGAGCCCAGGAAGTACTGCAAGGGAAATGGGGGAGAAAAATGGGGAAGAGAACGAAAACTAATAGGGGTGTTTTGGTGTGGGGCTTACCACTGCGGAAAAATGAGGCTCCCTTTGTCCGGGGACCCTCGGAGAGATTGTGGCACATGCCTTAAAGTTGTGTCACCGTAAGTGATAAAGCTGGACTATTTATCCACTAACTCTAGTCCCACACTGATTGCGGGGCCATACTGGGAGGTTAACTTACTGGCACTTGCTGCCCCACCAGGCTAAGCACTCTTCTGGAGACTGTCCTGGGCTGAGACATACAAGTAGCCTTCCGCGACCATGGAAGAGTTCCCTTAAACTCATGACATCATGGAGAAGACAGAGGCGTAGGGGCTGGTTAGGCCTGAGGGGAAATCGTGGCTCTTTCACCTACAAAACTTGGGGCCGGCTATTAAATCTACCGGAAACTCAAGTTTTCCATTGAAAAACTTGGTCAATGAACACTTTCATTAGGTTTTCATTTTCTTCCAACCACCTTAGAATATCAAGCAATTTTCTTTTGTGCCAGGTCACTAGGCAGGGCTGTTAAAAGCAGCAGTCTACCGTTTCTACCATTTGAATAGAGCACAAAATGTGAATTTTAAACTATGCCCCATCACCTGCCATTTAAGGTATTCCAACCCTGAACGCTCATTTATCTTTTATGGTGATTATCCTTTATGCTAATTTGATGGGCTTCTGTACCATTCAGGAATATTTTAGATCAATAATTTCTGTGTTAGGGGTGCCTTGGTGGCTCAGTTGCCTAGGTGTCTGACTCCTGATCTGGGTTCAGGTCTTGATCTCAGGGTTGTGAGTTCAAGCCCCAAGTTGGGTTCCATGCTGGGCGTGGCGCCTACTTAAAAAATTATCATTATCATTATTATTATTATTATTATTTATGTGTTGTAATAAACCCGTGAATGAGTTTTATAACTTTGAAATTTCATAATAACAATTAACACCACACTATTTAGTGCTTAATATATACTAAGCAATCTTTACAGTGGACTTCACACGGGCTATCTCAATAAAGCTCAATAATCATACTTGTGAGGTGCTATGAACAAGCTAATTTTACTGATGAGAAAAATTTAAACTGAAAGGTCAGTAACTTGCCCATGATTGTGTAATTAAAATGCAACATAACCAGAGCCCCAGAGATAGTGCAACAAATACACTCAATTCCCTTCTGCTCTACTGGCACTTGGACAGACTGCATGCCTGCAAGGGAACAAAATCTGCCAACCTCTTAATCATCAATAGTGCTGTAATAATCAATAGTGGTCTAGTAGAAATAATCAACATGCTACCTTAACAGAGCACCACTATATGCCATACAAGTTTGTCATTCCCAGTCTCTTTATTTCAGTTTTGTGGAGCCAGACAGATCTGGGTTCAAATTGTAGTCCAGCCTTTCATATCTGTATAATGTTGGACATGACTTTGCTTCCACATGGCTTAGTCCCCAATAATGCTCAATCTGTGTAGCTGGCAGAATATAAAAATTAACAAATATGCATTTCAAGTGTCTCAGAAATAGCACAGGCTCACGAAAGCAAAGCTAGAAACTACTACTTCCCCAATGTCAGCAAAGCCATCCCTCCATGTCTATTGACCTATTAGAATGCTCTGGACTCCAAGAGTAGTATCATAGATGTCTTGCTGCTCAAAGTACATGAAAATATTTCTACTGTATTAATTAAACTTCTCTGTCATTATGAGTAGTTGTCATGGCTAAAATGTTGTTCTAGACTTCTCACACTATGTAAAACTGGTCCAACACCCTTGAATAAGTATCAATTTATAGACTTATGTAGAATATCTATTTATCTGTAGATAGAAAACAAGTAGTTGTACATATATACACAACATATATACATTTATGTATTTATATGTATAAGTAAAATTTATTTATCATCATTAATTTACTCCTGCTTTACATAGGTTGTTAAAGGAAACATGCAATTTTACTACTCTCACAATATAATGAATTTATTAACTTGTCTTGGTGAATGGATGATGTGATAGTAGCAAAGAGTTAAGAGTCAAAAAAGAGGGGAGGAAATTAAATTAAGAAATGAAAATCTATTCTGAAAATCCTGTGATTGCCCATCAGTGAAGTCATTTCAGAAAAATAGCCTGTGGGTAAATTTGTAAACACCATATGTTTTTGAATATTGAAGCGTTGTCTAAGAAAATGACTGAAAATAGAAAAACTCTAATCCCAAGATTACTTTGCATTGGCAGATATATCCATAATATTAATACCCTTTTCCTTTAACACCTTTCTGGTTCTGCAAATAGTTATTTATACTAACTCAAATGAAGGCTACAAAGAATTTATGTCTTTATTGAACTTTATAAATTCCATACCTATTGGAAAAGAATGAACTTCTAGGAAAAAAAAAGCTTGTATTTAATCCACAGCTGTGTTTTTTGGTGTTTCTGTCATTAACACACTGTGACCTTTCTGTGTCTGAGATTTCTCACAGAAACCCAAGCAAAATGGTGCTGTTTGTCCTCTGATGTTCATTACCAAAAAGTTATAAATAGGATTAGCTATGGGGGGAAATCAGAGGGGGAGATGACCCATGAGAGACTATGGACTCTGAAAAACAAACTGAGGGTTCTAGAGGGGAGGGGGTGGGGGGAGGGGTTAACCTGGTGATGGGTATTAAGGAGGGCACGTTCTGCATGGAGCACTGGGTGTTATACCCAAACAATGAATCATGGAACACTACATCAAAAACTAATGATGTAATGTATGGTGATTAACATAACATAATAATAAAAAAAGCAAAAAAAGATATCATAAAATAAAAACCATTGTGCATCCACAAGTAGATCATATTTTACATTTTAGTGTCCTCAGTGACTCATTTTTTTTAGTGACTCTTGAAAAGAAATGTAGACAGCATCATAGATGAATGCAAGTTTCAGTCTCATTTTGTATAGCTAGTATTTTGTCATAATAGAAAACCTCTAACAACTAGGTCTAAAGGCAGTGGAAAGGACATGGCTGGCATGATCCACACCAGTGTTTGATTAGATAGATATAATATTTGTAATAAAGCATGTCCTAGAGGTGCCTGAGTGGTACAGTCAGTTGTGTCCAGTTCTTGGTTTTGGCTCAGGTCATGACCTCAGGGTTAAGAGATTGACCCCCACATTGGGCTCTGTGCTCAGCATGGAGTCTGCGTAAGACTCTCTCTCTCCCTCTCCCTCTGCCCCTCCCCCTGCTCTCTCCCTCAAACAAATAAATAAATCTTTTTAAAAATTTTAAAATAATAAAATTTTTAAAAGGCATGTCCTAATATTACTTTCTGAGGATACACCAAAAGAAACAATATGGAATCCAAAAAGCATTTTCTCACAGTGTTAGTGTATACATGAATCAACCATCACATGGCTTGGTTGATGCACAAAAATGTATACAATTTTTGTGCATCAATTTTAGCAAATTTATCAGTCTTAATGCTTTCAGCTGTTGAGCAAACTCATCACGTACAATTTGATGAGTTTATAAAAGTACCTAACAAAGGGTAGTTTAACACCAGTTGATACAGACTCACATGAACAATCATTTCCTGTAAATGCCTATTAATTAGACAGGTAGAGCTCAACAAATAAAATTGCCGTGTGATTTGGGCAAATCCTTCAACCACTCTGGTCCACCGTGACTTCATGTAGAGTGCATGGATTGCTTGATCCGTAGTGCCCTCCTAACCCTGAAACTTTTGGACTGTTATTTCATGTATTTGTTTTCATAAATTAAATTCAATTTGAGAGTACAATTGTACTGAATGAGAGAGCTAAAAACTGGCGTAATGGAAAGTTTTGGAAATGTTTTCTTTTGAATTGTTTCCCTTTATCCTCTCTTATTTGCTCACTTATATATTTACCTAATCAGGCAAAAAATAAGCCCATTTTCCTTTTCCAATTAATTTATGTATGACATATATTTTTACATTTCTTATTATATTTCCATTTACATCTCTCCATTCCATTTGAAAGTAAGCTCTTTGAGAACAAAAGCAATGCCCTTTTCTTTTCTGTTTTTTATTGTACTTAACAAAGTGATTTACTCATAAGATGTGTTCATTAAATATTTTTAAATAAATTAATGTTGTCTCAGAGTATCAGTTTAGTAAGAGCTCTGGCATCTGCCTCTCCCTGCCACTGCCACACTCACTGAGGCTGTGGATGTGGCATAATCTGAAATCCAGATTGGAGAGTTTCTCCATTCTTGCCTTTCTTACATTGCTCTAAGCCATTTCAGAAATCATTTGCTCTTGCTCTCTACCCTTTCGGTTTTGAGAATTTGTCTACCCTCCTTGTTTTGTTCCATTTGGCTTTGACAACTGTTCACACACTGTTTACCTTGCATACTGACCTTGGAAACCCTGAAGATTTGCCTCTGCTAATTGTCTCCGCCTCCTTTGGCTCCAAATTCCAAATCATTGCCCAGACCAGGCCTCTGAGACACCACCTGCCCTGTCTTGTGGAAAGGAGATCATATTTGATTTCTTTGGATAACATCCATCTTATCAGGTTCATCCAAATCTCATATTTGTTTGTAATGGGCATTTAAAACCCAGATGGCAATAATGTTTAAAAAGTTTCTACCTGTGAAAGTGAAGAGAACATTCTCTTGGTTCCAGGAACAAGTGCCTATATTGAAACAAAGCAGTAGAGGAAAGGATGCACTTCTTCATAGGATGTATGAAGAACATGGAAAAATAATTAAGAATTAAGGATGATAAAATATAACTAAATTATAGAACCTAGGAGTTAAAAAGAACTCCAGAGCTTTAAATAAATAAAAGATCTGATGAAAAACCTTCACTCAACATAAATCTCCCTTATAAAATATTTCTGATACATGATCATTTAGACTGTTTTAATATTTCCCGAAATAAAGAGCTAAGTAAGCCAATGCCTTAGAAATTGTACCTTTAATGGAAATCTGCATGCAGTAATTCCCACCACGTTTGTCTTAGTGCAATCCTCTGAAAACCATACTTTCTTTTCCAAGTGATAACTCTTTAAATATTGTAAGATAACCATGACAGCCTCCACTACCACCATCACCTTTGTGTGTGTGTGCATGTGTGTGCATACATCCATGTGTGTAGCTAATTATAAGAGCTTTCTACCTATTAATACTGAGGCAAGTACTTTACGTATATTATCTCTCTTATCCTAACTTATGAAGTTATTATTAATTTCACTGCGGGCTCATGTTTAACTTTTCAGAGCATGATTCCTACCATATACTAATAATGTGGCCTCTAAGCTTGCATTTTAAAATGAGAATGGTGATACATGCCTGGTGTAGGTGTTGCAAGGCTTAAGTGAATTACAGTTTGTTGTAAAAATTAAGTGAGGTAAAGGATGGAAAGCACCAGAATTTTCAACAAACTGAGACTGTTGTTAGCTCATCAGCATTAACTGTTTTCAAGCCAGGCCTCTTCAATCTAGTGCTTGTGCCACTGACTTAAAAATATTTGCATAATTATAAAAAATAATACATATCCAGCATAAAAACTGAAACAAAAAAAAATAGAACTAAGAGACAGCACGTAGTAGGAAAACAAAGATAGTATTTGGTGTATATCTGTTGAATTTTTTACTTGCATAGAATTTTAATTGTTTATATAGATGAAGATCATCCAATTTGTGTTCTGGGTTCTTAGCATTAATACACAGGTACCTTACCATGTCATTGGAAACTATCTGTTCATAAGTTTCATTTTGATGGAAGCATGATCAAGTGAATATATCATGACTCTAATAACTGATCTCATTTGGATGTTTACTTATTTTAAATAGTTCACTATTATAAACAACTATGTAATGAAGCTGTTTATTCATAAATATTGCTCTGTTTTTAATTTTTATTAGAATAGAGCTCAGATCTTTTTTAAAAAGAAATAATCTTGATAAACATACTTCAATTGATACTGTTAACCAAAATGCAAGGTTGCATACATATATATCTTACATTTTGGGTGGATCTGTGTGTGTGTGTGTGTGTGTGTGTGTGTGTTTATTAAACTTCATTGTGTTGATTTATTCCAAATTGATTCAATGGGTCCAATGTTTTAATATATTTCTCACAGTTCTGCAACTTCTACAAACATGATGAATCTGACTAAGTCTTCATTCAAATTAGTCATATGAACTTTGAGGTAGAAGTATCTAGAACAGACATTTTGACATGTCACTGGAGACACACCAGTTTGATATTGGTTCATTAATCAAAACTCTAGGAACATTGTTCAAATAGCTAAAAATATTACTAACTATACTATCATGTAGTCTATAGTGTCTCTATAACATCAACAAGATGGTAAAATTCCTTCCAAAGTATACTATCACAAGGTAGATTCATCTTATAAGGGTTCAAACAATTGTATGCAATTTGAAACCACATTTCAAATTTTAGAATTAAACTATTTTGAAATAGCTATTAGTGCTATTAGTAGGGTGCCTGGGTGGCTCAGTCAGCTAAACATCTGACTCTTGATCTCATCTCAGGTCTTGATCTCAGGGTCATGAGTTCAAACCCCTACTTTTAAAAAAATTGATAATATAGCTATTAGTAGGTAATATGAATTAACAATCAGATCTATGTCATTTCTACTGCCTAGATATTTATCCATGCAATATTTAGAGAGTACTTATTAGGGACCTTGCCCTCTGACCCATGTATGTTTCTCAATAGAAAAAAAAAACTGTACCTTTGCCTAGATAATCAAGTTAACTGTTGTAAAAATAAAAGCACAGAAAATCATTATTAGGTAATTTGTTTCTTAAACATAAAAGCATGGGTGTTTACATGGATGAATGGATGGATGGATAGAATATAATATCTAAAATGTTTACAACATTCTGGACAGTTTGACAAGATGGTGGAGGAGCAGGAGACCTTAGTTTTGTCTGGCCCCAGGAATTCAGCTAGATAACTATCAAATCATTCTGAACACCTGTGAACTTAATCGGAGAGCTAAGAAAAGAATTGCTGCAATTCTACAGATAGAAAAGTGACCACTTTCTACAAGAATGACAAGACAGAAAAACCCACCTCAAAAAAGAGAACAAGAGGCAGTACTGACTGCCAGGGACCTAATCAATATGGATATAAGTAAGATGTCAGAACTAGAGTTCAGAATAATGATTATAAAAATACTAGTTGGGCTTGAAAAAAAGCATAGAAGACACTAGAGAATCCCTTTCTGGAGAAATAAAAGAACTAAAGTTGAAATAAAAAAGGTTATTAATGAGATGCAAGAAAAAAATGGAGACTCTTAAGTCCTAGGATACATGAGGCAGAAGAGAGAATTAGTGACATAGAAAACCAAATGATGGAGAATAAAGAAGCTGAGAAAAAGAGAGATAAACAACTACTGGATCACAAGGGGAGAATTTCAGAGATAAGTGATACCATAAAGTGAAACAATATTAGAATAATTGGGATCCCAGAGGAAGTAGAAAGGAGAGGGGGCAGAAGGTATATCAGAGCAAATTATAGCAGACAACTCCCCTAATCTGGGGAAGGAAACAGACATTCAAGTCCAGGAGGCACAGAGAACCCCCCCAAAATCAATAAAAATAGGTCAATACCTCAACATATAATAGTGAAACTTGCAAATCTGAGACAAAGAGAAAATCCTGAAAGCAGTTCGGGGATAAGAGGTCTGTAACCTACAAAGGTAGAAACATTAGACTAGCAGCAGACCAATCCACAGAGAACTGGCAGGCCAGAAAGGACTGTCATGATATATTCAGGGTACAGCCAAGAATACTTTATCGAGCAATGCTGTCATTCAAAATAGAAGGAGAGATTAAAAAAGCTTCCAGGACAAACAGAAACTAAAAGAATTTGTGATCACTAAACCAGCTCTGCAAGAAATATTAAAGGGGATCCTTTAATCAGAGAGCACAAAAGTAACATAGACCAGAAAGAAACAGAGACAATATACAGAAACAGTGACTTTACAGGCAATACAATGGCATTAAATTCATATCCTTCAAAAGTGAATCTGAATATAAATGGACAAAATGCCCCAATCAAAAGACACAGGGTATCAGATTGGATAGAAAAGCAAGACCCATTGATATGCTGTCTGCAAGAGACTCATTTTAGACCCAAAGACACCTCCACATTTAAAGTGAGAGAATAGAAAAACATGCTAATGGACATCAAAGGAAAGCTGGGGTGGCAATCCTTATATCAGACAAATTACATTTTAAACCAAAGACTGTAATAAGAGATGAGGAAGGACACTATAGCATAATTAAAGGGTCTATCCAACAAGAAGATATAACAATTGTAAATATTTATGGTCCTAACATGGGAGCAGTCAATTATATAAACCAATAATAACAAAATTAAAGAAACACATTGATAATACAATAATAGTAGAGGACTTTAAAATCCCACTCACTAAAATGGACAGCTCATCTAAGCCAAAGATCAACAAGAAAACCGGGGCTTTGAATGACACACTGGACCAGATAGACTTCACAGATATATTCAGAGCACTCTATCCTAAAGCAACAGAATACACATTCTTCTCGAGTGCACATGGAACATTCTCCAGACTAGATTCCATACTGGGTCATGAATCAGGTCTCAACTGCTACCAAAAGATTGAGATCATTACCTGCATATTTACAGACCACAGTGCTTTGAAACTGGAACTCAATCACAAGAAGAAATTTGGAAAGAATTCAAATACATCGAGGTGAAAGAGAATCCTACTGAAGAATGAATGGGTCAACCAGGAAATTAAGGAAGAATTTTAAAAACTCACAAAACAAATGAAAACACAATGGTTCAAAACCTTTGGGATGCAGCAAAGGCTGTCCTAAGAGGAAAGCAATACAAGCCTTTCTCAAGAAACAAGAAAGATCTCAAATACACAACCTAACCTTACACCTAAAGGAGCTGGAGAAAGAACAGCATATAGAGCCTAAACCCAGCAGAAGAGAGTTAGTAAAGATTAGAGCAGAAATCAATGAAATAGAAACCAAAAGAACAGTAGAATAGACCAACAAAACTAGGAGCTCGTTCTTTGAAAGAATTATTATGATTGATAAACCCCTGGCCAGACTTATCAAAAAGATAAGAGAAAGGACCCAAATTAATAAAATCATGAATGAAAGGGGAAAGATCACAAGCAACACCAAAGAAATACAAACAATTAGAAGAACATATTATGAGCAACTATATGCCAACAAATTAGGCAATCTGGAAGAAATGGATGCATTCTTATAGACGCATAAACTACCAAAACTGAAACAGGAAGAAATAGAAAACCTGAACAGATCCATAACCAGCAAGGAAATTGAAGCAGTTATCAAAAAATCTCCCAACAAACAAGAGCCCAGGGCCAGATGGCTTCCCAGGAGAATTCCACCAAACATTTAAAGAAGAATTGATACCTATTCTCCTGAAACTGTTCCAAAAACTAGAAATGGAAGGAAAACTTCCAAGCTCTTTCTATGAGGCCAGCATTGCCTGATTCCAAAACCAAAGACTCCACCAATATCCCTGATGAACACGGATGCAAAAATTCTCACCAAGGTACTAGCTAATAGCATCCAACAGTACATTAAAAGGATTATTCACCACGACCAAGTGGGATTTATTTCTGGGCTGCAAGGGTGGTTGAACATCCACAAATCAATCAATGTGATATACTACATTAATAAAAGAAAGGACAAGAACTATATGATCCTCTCAACAGATGCAGAAAAAGCATTTGACAAAGTATAGCATCCTTTCTTGATTAAAACTCTTCACAGTATAGAGATAGAGGGAACATACCTCAATATCATAAAGGCCATATACTAAAAGCCCACAGTGAATATCACTCTCAGTGGGGAAAAACAGAGTTTTTCCCCTAAGGCCAGGAACACGACAGGGATGTCCACTATCACCACTGTTGTTCAACATAGTACTAGTAGCCCTAGCCTCAGCAATGAGACAACAAAAAGAAATAAAAGGCATCCTAATCAGCAAAGAAGTCAAACTCTCACTCTTCACAGATGACATAATACTCTACGTGGAAAACCCAAAAGACTGCACCCCAAAATTACTAGAACTCATACAGGAATTCAACAAAGTAGCAGGATATAAAGTCAATGCACATAAATCAGTTACATTTCTATACACTAACAATGAGACAAAAGAAATAGAAATTAAGGAGTTGATCCCATTTATAATTGCACCAAAAACTATAAGATACCTAGGAATAACCTAACCAAAGAGGCAAAGAATCTGTACTCAGAAAACTATAGAAAATTCATGAAAGAAACTGGGGAAGGCACAAAGAAATAGAAAAACATTCCATGATCATGGATTAGGAGAACAAATATTGTTTAAATGTCTATGCTACCCAGAGCAATCTATACATTCAATGCAATCCCTATCAAAATGCCATCAACTCTTTTCACAGAGCTGGAGCAAATAATCCTAAAATTTGTATGAAACCACAAAAGACCCTGAATAGCCAAAGGAATGTTGAAAAAGAAAACCAAAGCTGGTGGCATCACAATTCCAGACTTCAACCTCTATTACAAAACTGTAATCATTAAGACCGTATGGTGCTGGCACAAAAACAGACACATAGATCAATGGAACAGAATCGAGAGCCCAGAAATGGACCCTCAACTCTATGGTCAACTAATCTATGACAAAGCAAGAAAGAATATCCAATGGAAAAAAGACAGTCTCTTCAACAAATGGTGTTGGGAAAATTGGACAGCCACATGCAGAAGAATGAAACTGGACCATTTCCTTACCCCACCCACAAAAATAGACTTAAAGTGGATGAAAAACCTAAATGTGAGACAGGAATCCATCAAAATCCTAGAGGAGAACACAGGCAGCAACTTCTGTGACCTCAGCTGCAGCAACTTCTTGCTAGACATGTCTCCAAAGGCAAGGGAAGCAAGGGCAAAAATGAACTGTTGGGGGACTTCATCAAGATAAAAAAGCTTTTGCACAGCAAACGAAACAGTTGACAAAAACCAAAAGACAACCGACAGAATTAGAGAATATATTTGGACATGTCTCATCAGGTAAAGGGCTAATATCCAAAAATCTATAAAGAACTTATCAAACTCAACACCCAAAGAACAAATAATCTAATCAAGAAATAAGCAGAAGACATGAACAGATATTTCTCCAAAGAAGTCATATAAATGGCCAGTAGACACATGAAAAAATGTTCAACATCACTCGCCTTCAGGGAAATACAAATCAAAACCACAAGGAGATACCACCTCACACCAGTCAGAATGGCTAGAATTAACAAATCAGGAAATGACAGATGTTGGTGAGGATGTGGAGAAAGGGGAACCCTCTTACATAGTTGGTAGGAATGCAAGCTGGTGCAGCCACTCTGGAAAACAGTATGGAGGTTCCTCAAAAAGTTGAAAATAGAGCTACCCTATGACCTAGCAATTGCACTACTAGGTGTTTATCCCAATGATACAAATGTAATGATCTGAACACCCCAATCTTCATAGCAGCAATATCCACAATAGCCAAACTATGGACAGAGCCCAGATGTCCATCGACAGATGAATAGATAAAGAAGATGTGGTATATATACACAATGGAATACTCCTCAGCCATCAAAAAATGAAATCTTGCCATTTGCAACGATGTGGATGGAACTGGAGGGTATTATGCTAAGTGAAATAAGTCAATCAGAAAAAGACAATTATCATATGATTTCACTCATATGTGGAACTTAAGAAACAAAACAGAGGCTCATAGGGAAAGGGAGGGGAAAATAAAACTAGATGAAATCAGAGAGGGAAACAAACCATAAGAGACTTTAATCATGGGAAACAAACTGAGGGGGTGAAGAGGTGGGGTAACCGGGTGATGGATAGTAAGCAGGGCATGTGATGTAATGAGCACTGGGTATTATATAAAACTGATGAATCGCTGAACTCTACCTCTGAAATTAATAATATATTATATGTTAATGAATTGAATTTAAAATTTAAAATAAAAAGGAAACAATATTCCCTGCCCTTCGGGCACGTGGGTGGCTCAGTCAGTTAAGCATCCAACTCCTGGTTTTGGCTCAGGTCATGATCTCAGGGTCCTGGAATGGAGCCCTGCATCCAGGTTCCCCACTCAGTGGGGAGTCTGCTTGTCTCCCTCTCTCTCTGCCCCTCCTCCTGCATTTTTACAGGCTCTGTTTGTATGACTTGGAGACTGTAATGTTAGGCAGAATCTTTAGCTGTCATTTTCTTCCACTATAATGATGTACTTGCTGTCCATAACAGAGTAAATGAGCATTTACACCTGGTAAAGAAACTGTATATGAAGAAAAGAAGAAAAGTGAAGGTAGAACACCAACACTCATTGAGCTCCTACGTGCCAGCATTTACAAAGTTGACATTGCTTTTAACTCTCACAAAAATTAGAGTGTGAGAGAATTAG
The DNA here is from genome assembly GCF_037043125.1 of Eumetopias jubatus. NCBI lineage: Eukaryota > Metazoa > Chordata > Mammalia > Carnivora > Otariidae > Eumetopias > Eumetopias jubatus. The sequence goes on from NW_028274813.1 coordinate 79,044,900, forward strand.
AAGCTCAGAAGAGTGGAGCCATTTTCCCAAGGCCTCATAGGTAGTAAGTACATACTTACAGGCCAACTCCAACTTCAGATTTCAAGCTTTCTCTTGTTAACCATGCTGCCTCTTGGCTACCAGATGGTCTTTCATGAAGAATGTAAAAAACTGTTGAGAAGATATTATGAAACATCTTAAGACATTTAAAAATATTTTTAAAGAAGGCATAATTATTCCCATATCACTGAGATCAAAATAAATAATATTAATCTGCACGATGGTGATGCTTTCAAGTTTGAAGTTGCCTCTATCAGAACCCCTGATAGTCTATAGAGCACGAGATCCTGAGTTTCTTTACATAACTGAACAGCTTCCTTTTAGGGTCATAATATGCTATATATTAACATAGGATCACAGGAGTGATCACAGGAATATCAAGGTTTCTCTGCAGCCCTTCCCCATGGTCTGAGAAATCCTAGATCTTTATTTTCATAGTACAGGATTAGGAGGAAAATATCAACTCCAAATGTCAATGTAACTGAATCATAGCACTATCCAGAATTCTAATCAAACCAATCCCTCTTAAGTCAGAACTAAGACAGCATCAAGGGTGAAAAATGCAAATTATTTTTGACACTCTTCTTCTTCACTGTAATCTTTCTCCTTGCATTACTTTGCCTCTTCTTGTTTACTTAACAAATATTTATTGTGCATTTATTACGTCCCTGGCATTTTGCTGGGACCATTTGCTAATTTCTGGTAAGAGAGACTAGTGAAAAGTTAAATATTAGTAATATTAGAAAAGAATGATTTATTTAATACATTGATAAAATTCCACAGTCATGCTGAAAAAAACCTCACTGGGAATAAAGAATAGAAAAATAAGTTCCTGAACAAAATTAAAAAATAATAATTATAGATAGATAGATACTGATATTATACCAAAGAGGGAAATTAAGTTTAGAGCTTGTCAATGTAAACATAGAAAGAACAGCATCAAAATGCTATCGGCTATTTTCATTTAGCATCGTTCTTGAAATTTTGGCTAATTTCAAGAAGATATAAAGCAGAAATAAGGGATGTTACTATTAGAAAATACAAGACAAAATTATGATAATTTACACTGAACAGGACCTCACCATATAAGAGAATCAACATAAAAATGTTAGAATTAGTAAAATAAATAAAGTGATCAAATGTAAGATTATTTTTTCAGCTGTTTATTTTGGAAGTTTACACCTACAAAAAGGTCAGAAGGATAGTATAATGACCATCTGCATTTTTAAAACCAAGATTCATCAATTGTTAAAAGTTTTGTCACATTTGCTTTTTTCTCTCATTTTATCCATACATCTGAGTGTTTGTATATTCTTTCTTTTTTTTTTTTGCTAAAGCATTTAAGAGAAAGCTACAAACATTGCAATACTTGATTCCTAAAACTTCAGCGTGTATACCAAAGTATTTTTAAAAGTCAATATCTTCCCACATATAATTAATAACTAGTTAGAGAATATAATGAAAAAGATATCATTTGCCCTAACAACAAAAAAGTAATGGCCTTATTGAAAAATATGTTGGATCCAAATATCCAAAGGAGAAAAATCATTTTAAAAATTTGTTGAGCTACATAAAAGACAAACTATATTTCTGGATAGAAGACAACATATAATGAAATTCCCATTTTTCTCAAATTAATTCATATGTACATATTACACAAATCCAATCAGAATTATATTGTGATGTTTTTTTAAAACCGTAACAAAATCTTTCTAAAGTTAATCAGAAAAAAGATCAGGCGAGAAGCAAAAATAGAGTTTGGAAAAGAAATAAGGAAAGAAGACTAATCCTACATTTAGACTTCCTAGTGAACAAGAGACCATAACTACTGGCATTAGAACAAAATTTGAGCCCCATTTTATCACCACAACTTGCTTGGCCTTAGAGAAGTGATTAGCTTCTAGCGTTCTGAGTATCTCATCTATAAAATAGACATGAAAACATCTGTCACTCAGGGTCATGTGAGGATTCCAAGCAGCCCACCTGAAGAATGCTGTACAATGTCCAGGCAATGACAAAAAAGTCAATATATGTTTTAAAGGTATTTTTCAGCTCTTTTGAGACTGTAATTTGTAATTAACTTGGATCCAAAATAAATTTCAGTTCTATATAAAGGTTGGATATTACAAACATATATATATAATACAAAATTTAAAGATTAAAAAATAAGGAAAGAGAAGCAAACCATAAAAAAGGAAGTATAAATTAAAATTTATCAAATCTCCAGGGTAGAAGCTTTTTACCTTTAGAAAGATATAACAAATTATAAAATTTATGCTCAGAAAAATATTTTGGGAGAAAACATATCCAAATATTAACAACAGTTGTCTTTGGGTGGTAGGACTATGAATAGTCTTTTCCTTTATTCAACATTTCTGCATTTTCCAAAGGCGATAAAGAAGCATATATTAATTTTATGATAAAAATATTTTTCTAAAAAGGAAAATAAAATAACTGCATTACACTGAGGGCAAGAGTGGGTGTTACAAAATACATTTTTTTTAAAGGCTTCAAGAGCAAAGAAGCACAAAACACTTTCAAGGTGAGCAAAGAGTCCGAAAAAGCTTCACGGGAGAAAGTACATCTAAGCTAATTCAAAGAATGAATAAGAAATGGACAGATGAACGGAAGAGAACCACCATACCACATGGAAGGGTAAAATAAAAGATGGACCAGAAGGGGATAAATACATTTGCTACATTAAGGGAATTTTACTTCCCTCTACAGGCAGAAAGGAGCAATATAGTCATCACTGGGTACTTGGATGGATGGATGGATGGATGGATGGATGGATGAGTGATGATTGATTGAAAGTAAGGATTTTTAAGCTGATGAGAAATAGGATAAGAATACAGATTAGCTGTGGGAAGGCTGCACTAGTAGGGCAGATGAAGCAACCATTAAGAGACAATTTTGCAGGTAGTAAATGGTGAAGCCTGCTTTGTGAAAGAGTGAGTACACTAGGAGGTTAAGTCAGCTCATCTGCACATCATTTATTTTCTCTCTTCAGTACTTAGACAATGCTTGGCATAAGGGGAGAAAGAATGAGAAGGAGGATGTATAAAGAGGGAGCTAGAAAGGAAAGGAAAAAAGGCAAGATAGGAAAGACAAAGTGTGGCAGAGAGAGAGAGAAGAGAGGAGATGAGAGAAGGAAAAAAAATGGGCAAAAAAGGAAATGGGTAGGGAAAATGCACAGGGCAAAAATACCCAGAAATATGGAAAAATGAGAAAATATGAAGAGGTTTTTCAGAGATTTTCAGAAATCCATAACTAAACTAGCACATACTCATGTAAAGTAGAGCATCAGGAATTATTCATTCATGGTTATTTCTATTATTTGTGCTTAATTCCTATTAAGATTACTCCTGATGTTTCAGTTTCTTTTGCTTCTATGGAGTGGACCAGTCAGCACATGGGTTTTCCAAATACAATCAATGTACCAGTGCTATTAGCGGACTCATCTAAGCTCATGGCCATCTCCAGCCCACAGCAACATTAGGCAAGTTTCCAAGCTGTCCTCCCTCCTGGTAGAGCAGTAATCCATTCCCCACTCCAAACAAAATTTTCACCCTGCTATTTGAATTCTTACTTTAAAGAACACAAATTAAAAAATGTATTGAACCACCTGGTCAGTACCAAGAAGCTAACATTGTTATTATTTGCTAAAGGCAATATAATTTGATCTGGTACACTTCCATTTACTTAACTATAGACCCTCATTCACAGTGCCAAGGGAACCGTTTTTGAAAAGTTGATATTTTTATCTATTGAAGCACTAGGGAAAGGAATATAGATCATCTCCTCAAATTAAAAAAAAAAAAAAGCCTTATTTTCATGAGCTAGACTGACCACATCATTTACTAATGTTGGCAAAGGTGCAGAGCCTAATGAGTAAAAATAAAACTGGTGTTGCCCCTCAAGAGGTTATTTTTTTTTTTATGTACAGCAGATCTGAGGAGTGTTCTTTATTACAGCAAGGTAAATATTTTTAAAGACTTGTTTTGACGGAAGCTGTGTTTCTTCTAAGAAGAGAGGTTTATGGGGACATTGTAGCAGCCCAGAAGATGCAAATCAGTAGCATTTATGAGCTGGAAAAAAAGATAGGCATGAAGTTGTACATGACATACAATGAAAACGTACAGCTTTTGTCATTAAAATTGCACATGGATATCTAAGAGAAGTCACTATTTCTCCTACAGCATGCCTTTCTCGTGGATCTAAAAGATAGCTCGATATCTCGTGTGCATGAGCGCTCTCGTTCAAAAAGACATTATACAGAGAATCCTAAATTTACAGAAGACATAAATTGGGGGATAATTATGCACAATCCAGAAGGTACTTCTTAACAGAAGTTTTTTTTAAAGAAGTAGCTCACTTAGTGCGTTTAAAAAATTATTTGATATCTACAACTGTAACCTACATGCAATCTATCAAAATCACATCTATTAGGTAAAGTGAGGTATATCTGTAAGTAGAATTTAAAGACTATAATCAGAAGGTGTTCCATAAAAGTATGAAAATAAATAAAAATACTTTAAAACTTGCTCATTTTTTTAATTTCAGGAGATACCCTTGTACAGTATTTAAGAAAGGCAGGTATTAACTTAAATTTATACATAGAATTCAAGGGAAATATCAATTTTTTTCCTGCATATTTGAAAGATTATTGGATTGTGAGCCAGATTACTGACCTTGGGCATACTGCACGTCAGCTTCCAAACCTATCTGGAAAGATACTTTATCCTATGAGACTAATATACGGTTCCGGGTGTGAAGCACTTTAAAAAAAAAATGTTTTTAAATATACCAATAGTTCTCAAAGTGTAGTTCCCAGACCAGCAGCATCTGGGAGCTTAGAAATGCAAATCATTAGTCTCCACCTGGACTTAAAGTATCAGAAACTATGGGGTGAGGTCCAGCAATCTGTGGTTTAACAAGCTGTCCAGATGGTTCTGGTACACACTGAAGTTTGAGAACCACTGAAGTGAACTAATAGAGAAAGTCCTAATATATGCCTGCATCTGGTTACTGCTTTATGCAGTTATTTTCAAATTCTCTTCTTTGGAATGCTGGGCATTTGTCCCAGGGCTCTGGTGGGGAGTTGTGAGAAGAGAAGGAATGTGGGGAGAAAATTTGTTTTGGAAATATAGCTGAAGGTATCTGCAGTACTTGCTGGTGGAAATGTGTGATAGGTAGATGCAATTAATAAGTCCTGGAAGGGCACCTGGGGGCTCAGTCGGTTAAGGTTAAGCATTCGACTCTTGATTTTGGCTCAGGTCATGATCTCAGAGCCCCAAGACCAAGGCCCGTGTCTGGCTCCACACTCAGCAGGGAGTCTGCTTGAGATTCTCTCTCTCCCTCTGTCCCTCCCCACCTTCAAATTAGTAAGTACATAAAATCTTCTTTAAAAAAAACGTCCTGGATACAGGAGAGAGAGCAGGACTAACAAGAGAGACACTGGGGAGAAGAAAAAGGAGAGAGAGAAGGAAAAGAGACAGGGAGAAAAGAGGAGGGAGATTACTCAATCACATGTAAAAATATCTGAAAAATATTATACGGTGATCAAAATGAATGAATGCACACTATACTTGTTCACAATGCAACAATACAAATAATTTTTTTCATTTATATTAAATGAAAAAAGTCCCAGATGACTACGTAAAGCATTATCCTTTCTGAAAGTTAAAAATGACTAAAATAAAATATAGACATATACTTTTTAGAAATATAGTTCGATGGGACAAAATGATATAAAAAGCAAAACAAGGGAACAATGAACACAGGACTTGCAGTAGTGGTTATGTCAGGTAGGAAAAGATGGGGTAAAGGGACACAGGGGGACAGAGCCAGATAGAAGTTACTGCCAAGGTCTCAACTTTTGTGTTAACTGTCTGACTCACTGAATAAAGGTGGGAGGGTGGGAGGGAGGGAGGGAAGGAAGCAAGGAAGGAAGGAAGGAAGGAAGGAAGGAAGGAAGGAAGGAAGGAAGGAAGGAAGGAAGTTCGTTATTTGTGGACTAATGATGTGATCTAATTTTATGCACCTGATAGCCATTAAAAAGTTACAAAGATTCTAGCAGTGAAATCATAAAATATGTACTTGAAAACTATCAGAATTAATACAAAACATGAGAGTTCTTTATTGTAATTAGGTTATTAAGACAATAGGGCCTTTCTTTACACAGATTATATTTTAAAGCTTTGTCTGTTAGACAAGATTGATACAAATAAAATGTGTCTTTAAGACTTGCCATGCCACTTTTTTGACACCACCTTGCTCTCCTTTTTTACCCTATTCCTGTATTTCCAGGGCCCTCATCGACCGAGAAGGGGGCAAGAAGTAACTATTCTCAGTAACACTAAATACAATTTGTTGGTTCTAACCACTGCCATCAAACCTGATTCAATCTGTGTCAAATTGCCTGAGGCCCTTCTGCTGCATAACAGTGAGTAGCAATTATTCATATAGACTAATTAATCCTTGCTAACAACCTAGTTATTGGTTAACTCCTCCTAGAGTGATGGCAAAACTAGCTGAGAAAGTATAGCTTCTTGAAAGACCTTTAAGGTGACATGAATATTTGGAATTTGGTCCTCTGTAGAATGACATGGAAGAAGATAGTTCTGATCAGAGAGACTTTTCTTCAAAGCACACCACCCAAATAGCACTCCACTTTACTTTGCAAGATTGGACATGTGTATAATTTTCATTTGTAAAGGTAATTTTTTAAATAGGTACATATATAAGTCCTTGCTGGTGGTTGAGGCTGAGATGATTGATTCTAAGAGGTTGGACCCTATTACTACTAAGTCACTCACATTCTGTTAAATAATCACGTGCCAATGGAATCAAGAACATTATCCTGTTTTTACCTCTTTTTCCCATTGAGACTTAATTGAAGGATTTACAAAGATCCTGTTTCTCAAGTGACATGGAAAAGGTGAGGTTATACCAAATAACTGTCTTATCCAAATAGTAAAATTTAGATGAAACATTATTTTAAAATATAGATTGATTGGACTTATCCAGTATAATGAAACTGGATACTGTGAGATTATAGTTTATATATGTAAATGTATATTATATTTTGTTATTATTGTATATATTGTATATATAATTATTTATTGTGTACATGTATTATTATTTTGTGTGTGTACATATATTATTATATATGTATATAGAGTGTGCACATACATATATATCATACATACTCTTTACCTGATAATACATAAAAAAAACATTTAATTGTGTTTACTTTCAAAGAAATGCCATCTATAAAACAACACAACATTGAACTCTTAACTATCTGGACTCAGATGTCTTTAGGCACTTAAACCATTTTTATCCCTTTCTCCATTACCCATGAGTGAGAATTTCTTCAGGGTAGGTAACAATTTTTTTTCCCACTCATGTAAAGCAAAAACACTAAATAGATTTAATCCAAACTTTGAAAAAGGGACTTTACCTATGCACTAAAATCCCACACACTCCCGAGAAAATTAGGCACAACCTAAGAACATATTTATAATAGAAATTACTTAGTAAATGGAATCAAGATTCAAAGTGGGATGGTCAAGCATTGCCTCTATTAGAGAAAAAAGAAAGTGTGATCATTTATTCACAGGCACAGATTCAAACCAGATATCTATAAAAAGTTAATGGGAAGATTCAGAACCTAATAAAAAGCTATAGAAGAGCATCCTGCCCCACATCAAATCACCATACACATCCATTGTGTGTGTTGTGCCTTATATGTCTGAGAAAGATGGAAATTATGTATATAAAAGGCTATCAATATGTTAAATCACAGATATGCGCTAGTCTGCATATTCACGGTACTTCAGACACCCTAATCTGAGCATTTTTTGTGAGAACACAATCAAATGTACTTTGTTACATTTGATAGAGCTTATTGTTAGTGCTTTCTTGTTAGCTGTCATTTATAGGAGATGCAGATGAAATTGGCCTGGTGTTCAAGGAAATTTAGACTTTCTGTAACACACTCCTCAAAATCTTTTCAGCCTCAACCCATTACCCAGTCACAACAGCACCCCACTTCTCAATACCAAAATCTGTATTAGTTATGTAGGGCTGTATCACAGTTTATTCCACAACTCAAAACTTAGTGGGTTAGAACAACAAACATTATTATTTCACTGGTTCTGTGGTTAGAAATCCAGCCTTGGCATAGCTGAGCGCTGTGGCTCAAGGTTTCTACATTGTTACAATTAAGGTGTCAGCAGGGGCTGCATCTCAAGGCTGAATGGGGGAAAATCTTTCAAGGTCACTCATGTGGCTGGTGAGAAGGCCTCAGTTCTTTACTAGCTGTTGGCCAGAAACACCACCAGTTCCTTGCTGTGCTGTCTTGTCCAAAGGGCTCCTCCCAACAGAGCAGTTTGCTTCCCTCCGGGCAAGCGAGGGTTTAGAGGGAAGGAGAATGTGAGAGAGCCAGCAAAATAGAAGTCGATCTTTCTGTAACCTAATTTCAGAAGTGACACCTCACTCCTGGTGCTGCATTCTGTTCTTTAGAAGTGAGTCACAATATCCAGCCCACACTCAAGGTGAGTGGGGGCGTGTTCCAGAAGGGTGCGAATTCCACAAGGTGGGGACCCCAGACAGCCATGTTACAGGCTGCCTACCACAGTGACCTTCTGTACTGAAGGAATTCTAATTGCCCGGGGACTATACAAAATTTCTGGATGGATGGCACTTGACTCTCATGTTTTATCTATGTTTAGATTATTAATTAAATCTGAGACATTCTACCCATAGAGTAAAATAAAAGTCTAAGTCTAGAAGGTAAGGGAAGATGTCCCTGAAGAAATCGTAACTTTTAAACAAAGACCTGAAGGGTAGTGCAGTGAGCTATGCATGTGTGAAGATCCAGATGCAGGAAGAACAGCTCAATGCAGCAAAGAGAAAAGAAGGAACAATATTCAGAACCCAACAGTTTCTCAGCTGCCACTTTGTCTTCCTTGTGTTCATCTTTTGTGCCTTGATCTGTTAACTGGTCCTGACTAGTTTTAGAATACATTTATTCACTTTGATATACTTTAAAGAACCCAAGATTTAATGAGTTTGTAGCCCCAGTGATTTAAAGAAAAATGATGGAGGAGGAGATGAATGGGAGAGAGAAGGGGGGAAAAGAGGAAGACCAGGTGGAGGAGGAGTGGCAACAGGGAGAAAGGAAGTAAGAAAAGGATGCTTCAGTGAGCTCCTCCATCTTTGCTCCTCAGAGATATGATACAGGCGTATAAGGGAGTGTTTTCATGGAAAGGCATAGAGTGAAAGTCATTATGGGGTTAATCAAATTATATTGACCGATTCATGGTCAACAATATAAAACCAAACTATTAAATAAGGGAGCTATTAAAAATAGCTCAGAATCAGGGATGCCTGGGTGCCTCAGTCAGTTAAGCGTCTGCCTTTGGCTCGGGTCATGATCCTGGGGTCCTGGGATCGAGTCCTGAGTTGGGCTCCTTGCTTAGAGGGGAGCCTGCTTCTCCCTCTGCGCGCCATTCCCTTTGCTTGTGCTCTTTCTCTCTGACAAATAAATGAATTTTTTTAAAAATCTAAAATAAAAAATCAGAATCAGAACCCCTGATTGAAATTAAAAGCAAACAAAGCAAAATGAACATGAAGACTGGCCAGCATCCAGAATGGGGTGACAAAGAAAGGATAGGTGACAAAGATCCAGGAAAACTTTCATAGAGTGAGGAAAGCCCAGTGCTTCCAGCTCTGTGAAGATGCAGAGAATATCTGAGGGTCTTACACACATCTGTCTGTACCAACTTCTTCTTTTTTTAAAAATATTTTATTTATTCATTTGAGAGAGAGAGAGAATGAGAGAGAGAGAGCACGAGAGGGAAGAGGGTCAGAGGGAGAAGCAGACTCCCTGCTGAGCAGGGAGCCCGATGTGGGACTCGATCCCGGGACTCCAGGATCATGACCTGAGCCGAAGGCAGTCGCTTAACCAGCTGCGCCACCCAGGCGCCCTGTCTGTACCAACTTCTTATATTTTAGGTGTTATTGGTGTCCCTGTCTCCATATGAATGTGTTTTACATGTAAAAATCTTTCTTTCTCAGGCCACCTGCTTACTCACAGAGTTCTGAAATAAACAAAAAGATTTCAGTATGGACAGACTACATAGGTAAAAAGGAAATGGGGAAGGGCTCCTGGGTGGCTCAGTCAGTTAAGCCTCGGACTCTCCATTTCGGCTCAGGTCATGATCTCAGGGTCATGGGATTGAGCCCACATTGTGCTCCATGGTCTGCACAGAGCCCGCTTGAGATTCTCTCTCTTCCTCTCCCTCTGCCCCTACTGCCCCTCACACTCTCTCAAAATAAATAAATAAATAAAATCTTTTAAAAGGAAATGGGGAATGCATACTCTTGAAAGTGTTTTCATCCCTACTTAACCCATAGGTCATCTTGAAGCATGAAGGATATGGATCTATTTGCTTTATTGATGTTTTCCATTTTCAAAAATGGAACTGACCAATATATATGTCTATATAGAAAAGACCAACAGGTGAAAAAATGGTCTTTATCCTATTGTAAACTCATCAAGGTTGTCTTTAATTTGTTGTTATACTTACTATGTATAGAATCTTATATTGCCTCTAACTCTCAGAAACAAGATCAGTTGTCAAAAAAAAGCTATACAATTTTTTGACAAACGCACATCAAGCTATTAAGCTGACCTAATTTCATGTGTACCTAGTTATCACAATTTTGTCATATGGTTTAAAACATAATCTTTGGAGGGGCACCTGGATGGCTCAGCCGGTTAAGCGTCTGACTCTTGATTTCAGCTCAGGTCATGACCTCAGGGTCATGAGATCCAGCCCCACATGAGGCTCCTTGCTCAGCAGGGAGTCTGCTTCTCTCTCTCTCTCTCTCCCTCTGCCCCTACCCCCCTTGCACATGCTGCTCTCTCTCTCTCTCCCTCTCTAAAATAAATCTTTAAAAAAATAGTCTCTGAATATTCCGAATACACTTATTTTATCTTTCCTGCTTGTAATTATATTACTCAGATCACCTCATAAATTGAATATTCATTCATCCTCATGGACATTTATTGAGCTCTTGCTTATTGCGAGCTGGGAATGTTAGATTCCAAGACTGCAAAGATAAATTAGGCCCAGACCATGTCCTTCAGCCCAGATCATTTCCTCAAAGTAGAAATAACCAATAATTTATTGTTTGAGATCCATTCTTCATCTACCAACATCAATGAGGTTGTGCCCTTGGCTTAAGCAGTTGAAGGTCTCCAATAACCCTGGCACATATTCTCCAGAAACATTGTTCCCACTGTACAGAGGTTCATGGATGGCCATTCGGATTATTTTCATTGCCATCCTTTGATCTATGGAGATTAAAGTTTTCTGTTGGCACATTTTGCAAAAGGCCTCCATGCCCCTTACTATCTTCTTAATATAACTCTGTACACCAGCTGACCAACACCAGTCTTATCATTTATTCCTTAGAAATGGCGACAGAAGCACCACTAATTTAATGATTTCCAATCATGTCATCAAAAGATGTTGGAGAACTTCTCAAGGTCATCACACTTGCTCAGCAGCTTCCAAAGTCCTAGTCTACTCAACATGTAAAATGCTAGTGGTGATGTGCAGACCATGACACTATTTCCTATGTTTTCCCTCAATCTCTGTGCCCTAAAGGTTTCCTCCATCCCACCTTTATGTCCTGTCATAGATACCACATCAAAAAGGACCTCTAGCACTTTCCTACAGTTTGATTCAGAACAATTGGCCTACTCCCATTTCTCACCCTTCATTCTATGTTAGCCTCAAAACTTCTAGCTTTTTCCACATTATTGACTCTCCTCATAAGACCCTGCAGACCTGACAATCAGCACTGATGTACCAGCTATAGCCCTGGGTTCTCTCTAGTTATTCTGCTTCAAGCTGGCTTGATTGGACACACTTCCTAATACTTCCCATCTCCCACTGAGTTGCTCTTGGCCCAGATGGTGGAGCCAGAAATTATCAACTACAACATGTAGATCATGAACCACCATAATGACCATGCTCCATAGAACCCTAGCATGTTCTATGGAACAGAAATTCTGAGTGATGTTAATGTTTTACTGGGGATAAATCACTTCTTTTTTTAAATTTTATTTTATTATATTATGTTAATCACCATACATTACATCATTAGTTTTTGATGTAGTGTTCCATGATTCATTGTTTGTGTATAACAACACCCAGCGCTCCATTCAATACGTGCCCTTTTTAATACCCATCACCAGGCTAACCCATCCCCCCACACCCCTCCCCTCTAGAACCCAGTTTGTTTCTCAGAGTCCGTAGTCTCTCATGGTTTGTCTTCCCCTCCAATTTCCCCCCCCATGATAAATTACTTTTAAAGTTAAAAAATTTTATTTACAGCAGGAGCATTTAGTAAGTCATTGAATATTACGAATCTCAAAGAGGAAATATGGATGCATTATTTTTCAAAGGTATTGAACATGAGGACACCCTCCCTTTTTGGTAAACTGGTGTTGAAAAGATTCCTCTTTTGGAAATGTTAACTATGCATGACTTTATACTCCATAAGCACATTATGGGTTTGGTTATGTTTGATTGACAATATAGGTCTATAAATTTACTAGGATATTTTGACCAGCAGTGGGAAAGATAGAAATGCTATGATACTTAACCAGCTTTGTTTGACATGCAAAAGGAAGCTTCTTGATCTTGAGAAGTTTTTTCATAATTATGTTGAGGAAGAATTTTTGTGGTCACTTGAGGAACATTTTCTACTCCTTATTTGGCTCTTAGCAATTCTAATATCAGGGTCTCTGATCTCTACAATGTATTTATATAAAATATATGACCATAAACATATACATATTTACGAGGTCTTGAATAATAATTTCAATGGATCTTATACAGTCCCACATATCTTCATTTACATAAAAAAGGAATAATGACTAGTTCTCTACATACTTTACATACTACATGTAATCATTTGATAAACTTTTTTTGGTCTGGAGTGTTTTGATAAAGCTTTTTCTTCCTACGTGACATTATACTGAATAGAGAAAGCATGCTAGCCATTTAATTTCAGAACATAAATAAACTCTATACATGGATGTAACCCTAATTTTTGTCAGAGCAGGGGTTTTGTTACTACAAAGACCATAATAATAAAGTAAGAAATTTCAAATCCATAAAATGTCATAAACCAGAGGAAAAGCAGATTTTTTTCTTAGGATCTTCTCCTTCAGTGCACTTAACATTGTTAAAAATCATTCAGTGTTTATTCTATTGAGTATACTGCTTTCTGGAAAACAACCAATTCAGAAGTAGTTCAAAGGTTAGTTATAAGATAAACTAATAGCTATGCTAAGCTATTACTTTGTAGAGCCAATAAAAAAAAAGAAATAAACTATATTATTTCTACAATCTATATGGTCAGCCCCAGCAACAACCAAATCAATAATAAAACATTTTTATTTAAACTTCTCCCTGATTTTCCCTCTCTGCTTCTGAACTTTTATCCCAACAGGGAAATCTCCTTGGTATATACCATAAATATAAAAAAGCAAAAGTGGACAATGTAATAAATGTTTTATTTTCGTTTGTTAATAGATGGCGAAGTTCAGCTCACTTGTGGTTTGACCTTACTCTAGAACATGGACAATTTTTCTTAAATACAGCTTTCATAAAACACTAGCCATCTCAAACTTCTACACTCACCCCACAGAAATAGATCTATACATACACACATATGTACGCACACAGAGTAATTGCAATGTAACATTATTTCATAGATTTTTATGCGCCATAATTCAAATCATATGGTCCTAAACATTATCTGCATAAGTACCTGATAAATGCATGATAAAACATAGGTACTCTCTGGACTATCAGGTACATTTTTTTAAGTTTCACCACATACATTAACATTAATGGCAATTAATAATAAGTAATAAATATTGAATCTTTATAACAATGATTTTCATCGAAACTATACATCGAGATCATACTCAGATATTCAGATTTTATAGGTTTGGAGTATGGCCAGGTCACTATATGTTTTTTTTTTTTTTAATTTCCAAATGCTGCTGATACAAATTTAAGGTTGAAAACCACTGACTGATAAACACTTCCTGTGTGCTGAGTCCTCTGCTAAGTGATTTACATTCATTATCTCATTTAATCCTCATAACTGCATTGGGCAAGTTTAATTATCTCCATTTTACCGATGAAGATACTGACACATAGAGAAGTTAAATAACTCGTTCGGCACTGGGATTTAAACCTAGATTGCAGATATGTGTATGAAAGTAAAAACATAATTTTATATTTTTATTAAATAATTCCTCAAATAAACAAAAATAAGGCTAAGACAAAACTAAAATGGGTTTGTGAAAATTCTAATTAAAATAACGTATGATCGTCCCAGATAGTCCCCTTCTACTGGGTCTTCCATAAACCACTCTGACCCTCTTCTGATCTATTCTCTACCCTACCACATCATGGTCATTTCAAAAAGCAAGCAGATTGAGCTACCAAAGCCCTGAGCTCTGAATTCCCTGAGATCATGTCTGGTTTTGCTCCCCAGTTTATATCCCTAGCCCTGTCACTGTGCCTAGTGCATGATGAGGGGTCAACAGATATCTATGAAATAAGTAATTTTCACTGCTTTCTCAAGTCCCATCTTCCTGTCTCCTGATTCCTTTAAAGTATTCCCTGGTTCCTAACTCTAGCTCCTCCCTCAACTCCAGCTGTGAGAACCTCCCCTAGCAGGCTCTCGGGCTCCAAGTGAGCACCTGTATCAGGCCTGATTTTCCAATAACAGGTTGGACCAACCATGCTGATTTCCCCCTGGGAGCTCCAGACTGCTCTCTGAGCGGACCCCCAAGTCAGCACATGGCAAGTGGGCAACAGAGGGAAACTGAGGCCCAGCGCCCCTTAGATTACAGTAGAGGACTGCACTTCAGTGCTTCTGCCCCTGTGCATTCTCTGCTGGTACGATTCTTACATTAGGCTATTCTGTCTCTCCTCACTGAGTCAACTCCAGAATTGGGATAACAGAAAGCAAAAGTCATTTATTTACATGGCTCTGAGGGAGGACTAGCCTGGAGAAAATGATGTGATTTAAAAGATCGTTTTCCCAGCCTGATTTAACTACAACCACTCAGACCCCCTAAAATGGTTTCATAGAGATAATACATGTGAACCTGAGTTCAGGGAGCATGGTAAGAATTAATCCTCTGTGACTTGCCTACCTTTCAAGAGAAATAATAGCTTATCCTCAGAACTTGGAGAGAGACACACCTCCACAGAAGTCTCACAGTTAATACATTAGTGCGTAATATTTTAGGCCAAAACAGACACTTAATTCATGCAAGGTATTTAAAAGTTAGGAATTACTCTAGTGAAGAGGGGTTTTGATAACAATGGACAATATTAGTGTGGTCCTTCAACAAAGACTTTTGCTTCTTGCTTCTTGCATACTATTATGATTGCATGGTAATCTTACCCAGCCAGTGTTTTCTTAATGTCCTGGGGAGCCTGATCATTGTAAATTACCTGTGACATCTCATTAATCCTCTTTTTCCTCACAAACGCATAATTAATGGTAACATTGACAATAATACACAAATTAGCTAAGTGACGCTTTATGGTGTTGGTTTTGATTAACGTCAGGAACCCAAAAATGACATTAATGTAATGCAGATCCCAAAAGGCAGTCTGCACTTTGACCCCAGACATACATTTTGTTTGCACCATCACCAAGATTAATCCTCCTCTGGATGAAGACGAGACAAAACTCTGACCACTGGCAGTGTGTGCTGGGCTGTTGGAAAACAAACCGCCTCAATTGCATTTGTTTAAGAAGGAAATCTTAATGCATAGAAAACAACAGCGTAGTGTCATTTCCTATTGTCTCGTTAGGACAAAGATAAATGAGCACCTGTCATGATTGAGATCAAGTGCTTCTCTGCTAACTTCTATTATTTGCTTATTTATGGAGCGGTGTTTAATTAAAAGTATACCTCGATGATATGAACCACATGATAAAATGATTGAAGTTCCTTCTGCTCTCACTGTAAATGGTTTTTGGAAATCAAAACTGATTTTTATATGCATTTCAACCTGCAGGACTTCTAAATGATAAATTCTTGTTAACCACAGAGGGTAAAAAAATCAATGCCTGAGAAAATTTCTTTGTCTCTGACCTGAGTAACAAAGTGAAAGCAGTAGAAGGAATTTGGACAAAGTAAACTTCTTTGCCTCAAAAATGAGGCACCTCTGCTGCGAGGAAGCTGATTCAGAAACACTTTTTCCAAATTACAAAAGAAAGAGATAGACACTGTGTTAGTCACAGGATTGTCTACTGCCGCATCATCAGCTTATAAATTCAGGGTGAATCATATGACTTTATTATGATCATGAACAGTCCCTTAATCACGATTTTCACAAATCCAAGTTGAATCTTTTCAACACTCTGAAGAGGTATAGTATGCTAATTTCTAAAAGACACAACTTTCTATTTTCTTCACGACAATTATATATAGCTGACAAATCCTAATGGTATATATCTTTTTTAAAGAATGATAATAGTCCTTTCTTGATTAATTTGACATCTATTTATTATAGGCTATTTTTCAAAATGTTGCCACTAAACCACAGCCCTGGCTAATGATCATATTCCATTTCAATAATGGAATAGGGAGAAAAGCCATATTTTCATGCTTTTTTCTATTATTCACATAAATAACTGCCATTTGGAGACTGCTTTACGGACAAAAATATATAATAAATAAAGTGATGTTGTAAAATGTCATAAAACCAAAATTGGCAAACAAGGATCACCAGAATTATTTTTTTAATTGTGTGTATATTTGCTAAAGAGAAGAGGAACCTGAATACCTTAAAAATTGGCAAACAAGGATCACCAAAATTATTATTTTTTAATTGTGTGTATATTTGCTAAAGAGAAGAGGAACTTGAATACCTTAAAAGAATTCAAGAGGAACTTGAATAGTTGCTGGGGGTATGCATTTTCAATTATACTACCCCTAACCTCCAACACCACCTCCCCACCAAAAAATAAGAAAGCAGACTGCTTTATAACTGCTTGTCATAGCAGTTTAATTTTGAAAAATGCCTCATCTGTCTCTGCTTGTAATATATTTATCATATGACTTGGTTTATCTTTTTTGTTTGTTTGTTTATTTAAAGTTACAAGGAACAAAATCTATTTGAAGAGACTCAGGTCTTTCTTCTTCTTTTGTTTAAACATTATTTTAAAATCAAAAGCAGCTTAGTTTTAAATTGACATATTCAGCGTTAGTTGTGCCAACTTTCACCAGCACACAAACTCATTGTAAAGCAAACTGGAATTTAAGGGGCTACAGGGATTCCTATAGAGGTCATATTTTCACTCTGCCTAACTAAACCATAAATTGAGATTACAACAATAAATTATTTTTTATTATTTTGGCAGGAATAAGTACAGCACTGAATTTTGCAAGATATTTGGGCTTAATTCATATGTTAAATAGGCCAGGATAAACCAGTGCTAGAAGAAATTGAAACCGGTCTTATACAGAAACCTGAATTAGGCACTCACCACTGAACTAATTAGTAATTGATAAATTTATTATAAAAATGCAGTTCCTTTACACTGCAAAGCCTCAGGAACAGGATGATTTAAAGCTTCAAATGTATAAAAACCTCATCTGTGGCAATCTTTTAACCAGAGCCATTGTTTACAACGTGTTTTTCAGGTAGCTGTAGTAACATCTCTAACTAGTTAAAAACACTGATCAAGTTACAAACCTACTTTCTTAGAAGACTCTTTTGTAGCAAGCTGTTTGAAGCCTCCCAAAGTGCCTTAATCTGTATTTTTTCAGCAGTTACAATGAATATTACTGTTAGCCCAAATGTATCATCTTCTCTTTACAATTTGACTTGAGTTCACAGATAGCAATCTATCAAGCCTTAATTTTATAGCAATCTCTTTTTCGGGTTTAAAAGTGGTCCGCTGAATTTTAATAAGCTCCCATAGTTGTGCCAAGTTACTTTTTTGTTGTTGTTGTTATTCTAAGGAATTATTTCATGCAAAGAAAAAAAAAAGAGGCTGCTGTGTGGGAAAGCATGTTTTCTTAAGTATTTAATCGGACGTTTCCATACCACAACACTTTGTAGACATGTTTTTTGCTTTGAAAACATATCTTATCAGGGGTGGTTGGTGTAAAATTCTTGTCTGTTTTCTTACCTTGGAATTTGAGCTCTATTTATAAGGCTCAGCTCAATGATGTCTACAGCTAAGGAATTTCCTTAACTAGGGAGTTTTACATGAACACGACTAATAAGAAAGCACCACGAGGCATGGAGCAGGATGTCCCTTCAGGATTCCTGTCCATTCTAACCTTATCAAAGTGTTCCCCTTTACAAAGAAGAAAAAGATGTGACAAAGTGGCTAAATATGTATCTCATTTTATCTTTCTACTATTTTCCTCTTGATATAATACCTTTTGAGAATGAACAAAAGGAGGTGAATGCTTCATTCCTTATTTGTATATGCAAGTGAAAGGGCTTCTCTTTCACTATGGAAGGCCCTGGCCTTTCTCATATGGAACAAACCGCTAGAAGAAACTCAGTTTAGACGAAAGGCAAATATTTAATCCTCGCATCTATATTTTGAAATATAACATGGTATTTTCCATAAATCTATGTGTGATGACATATTTCATAACATTACATAAGGTTTTCCAAGCATTTTTATTCACGGATGAACGGTTTGCAGAAAATCACAACATTGTACTATACTTCTCCAGCAAGTTAATTTTCACTTTAATGTGAATATACAGTTTATGGAAAAATAATAGTTATTTAGGCATGGCAGCACTTACCTGTTGCTGTATGAAAATTCCTATCCTCAAAGATGTGCTTTTACTTTAATTATTAGTAGGCTATACTGATGCCTAAAGATTTTTATAAACAGAACCTTAAATCTGCATTTTGGCTCAGGGCTTTCCTTTTTAGACAACTGAAAATGAAGCAGCATGACATAAAGTCAAGTCCAAAAGAACATTTTTATACATGCCTCGACTTTGGTTTTTTTGGTAACTGCCCTATGGAGACTGTCCTTTATTAAGATTCTTAATGAGTGTTCTGCCTGTATTTTTCTACCAAGAATGTCAAATAAGGTTCGAAAGCAAATGTAAACTGTAATGCAAGTGACACACACTAAAAATAGCCCTATAAATCTGTTCATTTTGTTTAGATAGTCTCCAGAGTTGTAAAAAGTAGGACTGTTCAGCTTTATTATTTGTTTTGGAAAAACTAATTCTGCAGAGAATAGGCCACTGATAATGCTATATTACATTAGAGAAGATTTATTAAGACTGTCTTTGGATTTAAATTTTTTTTCAAAAGGAATTTTCTCCCATTCTTATTGTCCAAATAATCTGCAAGATCATTAACAGCATAGATTCTACGATGGCAAAGAAGTTTGCCCGTTTAGTCATTAGAGCTAAGATGGTGAAAGAGTCACATTTATCTAAAATGAAATTAATTAAAATTTCAAATGTAATTCTCATTCCTATTAACCTGTCAAATATGTTGTTTCCAATGTTTCCAGTAACAGAGCAACAATATTTATTATCCAACATACCATGAGTTTTTTAAAAATAACTCAAGGAGAACATTTTTAGAACATTTACAAGCTGAATAGACAACTAAAAAAAATCAGACATTTCTGTGTGAAAAATAGCTATTGTAATTCACAATGTTTGATGGAGGATGTATTTTTAGAAAACCACTTAATTTGAATTTGAGAAATTGAGCTGCAGGGCAAAATTGAAGGAGGGGGCATGAGTCCTCTCCTGTGTTAAGGAGGTTTTAAACAGTGGTTCACTTTTTCTCTTGAGAAAAAGTTTAGGAGATTTAAACTCTTCCTTTTCCCTATCCACATGATAGTCAATAGGATTTCTTGGATTGGTTGGATAGCTTTGCACTTAAGCCAAGACTGATTATAATCTAATGCTTTGTTTTTGGATATCTTATCGCAACGGAGACATGGATAAACAGACAACATGACTAAAATGGACAGCAATCTGACCTTTTAAAAGAGAGGCAGTTCAAAAACTATAACAACTTTTCTTTTGAAGAAACAAGAATATTGTCATTTGACGGAACCTTGCAGCTTACTTCTTTTTTTGCTTCCACATGGCCAAACTGTACACTTGAATTACTAAAATATGGGAGCTTCCAGGCCTCCTTTTCTCCCCAGAGCCCTTCCCGCCGCCCCCCCCCCCCCGCAAGTTCAGAAAGAAAAAAGTGTTGCTATTCATGTGATAATTGTCAAAACCATGATAAGTGCCAAACAAGACAGTGCCAAGAAATCATTAGTTCACTATACATCTCGGATTTCTGTAATGTTCAGTTAATGGGCCAGATTTCGTCAGACCTTTTTTCCTTATAAATTTTTCTTAGCTTTTTTTTAGCCGTCTTTTAAAAGAATCGTGTGACCCAGACTTAGAGTAATTCTGCATGACTTAAAATTAAGTTTAAAAAAAACCTGAAATATTGTTTTTGATAAATTCTTACATTCCGTTCTCATTACATACATTTTGAAATGCCTAATTCAGAAAACCAAAAGGCTGTCTTGAAAAATTTACCAGCCCCATATCAGAGCTGAAACTTGTATCTCAAGCACAAAACATAGAAGGAGGATAAAATAACTGATCCATCTCAAAATTTTAGAAATACTTCTGATTCATATAGGAAGAAAGATAACATCCAGAAAAATTCAAGAACATTTTTTTAAATCATCACGGTATATACCGATGCAAAATCTTTTACATAAATGAATTGCATCTAATGCTTCAAATGCATACAGTTTCATGGTATCTTTCTAAATATTTCATAGAAAAAATGTCCTCATGAAAAGAGCAAATATTACAATGATAGTATTTTAACCAACCAGGATTTTGAAAAGCAAAGGAAAGGGAATAGTACATTTTTTTGTTTGTAAACCCATTGACATAAATAGTCTGACCTGTCACAAATTACCTTTTAAGCTACCGTATGTTATGTATAGACCAGTCAAAACTGATAACATTTTGCTTTCATCAGTTTTGTGTTATAATTCTGAAAACCTGAAATGTTTATTGTAGTGAGATAATACAATGTATGCAGATAACAGGCATTCCCTAGACATGTTTACTCGGGTAAGAATTCATAAATGGAAAACTGTTTGGGCTCAAGAACAGGGTTATTGCTTCTAAAAGGCAGCTCATGGGTTGTTTAATAGTATTTTAAATGTCTGCTAATGAGAGTCACAAAAAAGCGCAGAAGAGTAGAGAATTGGTTCCAGAGGCGATCACACAGTAGTCGAGAAGATTAACATGCCACTAGGGGACAGCAGCAAGTCACAGAATGAGGTAGTGCCAGGGAGACCAGAACAAAAGGCTTTTCTTTGTCGAGGGGGAGAGAGAGGGAGAGAGAGAGAGAGAGAGAGAGAAACTAAGATGTATTTCCAAACCAAAATCTTTTACAAGTGAAGTGTTTGTAACTATATTTTTTAAAAGCAGTAAAAAATATTTGCAGGGATCTATTTTTAGATTGTTAGGATCTGTGTACCAGAATGTTATAAAATATACATAGCTATCATCTTGGCAAAATAAATTCAAATACAGACTCTTCTATTTTCTGCATTTGAGAGTGAAGGAAACTTTCAAACATCAGAAAAAAAAAATGGCCCATTACAAAGCACATTAGACCAAACCTATCAATGACAAAATACAGCTGTGAAATACTGAAACTTGCTCAACAAAGCTAAACATAAGCAGAATCCATTCCATTTTCAAAGAGGTAGAGGGACCATTTGAAGAAATAAAAGTAACTAGAAAACTGATCAAACTAACCAAGTAATCTAGAAATCCAGCTGCTTACCCTGACCCATGATATATGTTTGATTGTTGGTTTGAGTTGCAATGGTAGTTCAAGGGGATTGGAAATTTCAAACTCTGCAATTATTTTAAAAGCTAATGCACATTCTTTAACAACTCAACTTGCTAAAATGGTCATTTATACACCTAAGTGTCATTTTAAGTGCAGTGTACTCTGCGATCCCAGGTAATATACCTCTAATGCAACATTCTTATCAAATGACGACCAATCTTTGACTCTAAATTTCTTCAATTCATGGATCACATTCCTTTGTTTGATCTGTATAAAACCTAGACCACCGTATACTCAGTTAATATCTCTCGTGATAAGGATGTTGATGACTTTGGCAATCATTTCTTTTTTCTGGATTTTAATATTGCTGTTTACATCCTGTGCATTCTTTGGTCTTGTTTTGTGTGTTATATATGTACGACCATTTACTTAGCACACACTCACAGTTTCCCCATGTCATAAGATCAAAAGATGGGGTAAGATTTGAGAGTCTACTTAGTCCATTTCCCCATTATTTTTTGTTTCCTATAAAACTGGACATCAAATACAGCATATCCGTTTCTTCTATCTTTAAGATTCAAGGATATCGATCTAACAGAATTTTTTAGAAATTACTAGTAGCTGGTATATATTGTACATGTGAATACTTAGAATTTTTTTCCCACCACCAAAAAAAATTTTGGTTAAAATTGTACATTTATCCCAAATACATGCCTTACCCTCCGATTTCCAATGTTTTGTCTTTACCCATTTAATCTCCTTTTTTTCCCCCCTCTCTTCTTGTCAAGTATTCTAACTCTTACACGCTTCTAGAATTTGGTACTTCTTTCATCCCGGATGGCCTTTATCCTTAGATCACAACTCTTCATTCTTTGTCTCCTTTCCTCTACAGTTTCCTGTTTTGTAGATTGTATTCTCTCTTTTTATTCTGCAGTCTGGACTAACTCCAAAAAACAATAATAATAATTCCCTCAACACATTCTAAACCCCGAGGATCCTCTTCCTGCACTTGCCCTGATCTTCCTAACATCTTGCCTAAATCCCATCTACTGCATTTAAG
Organism: Eumetopias jubatus; assembly: GCF_037043125.1. NCBI lineage: Eukaryota > Metazoa > Chordata > Mammalia > Carnivora > Otariidae > Eumetopias > Eumetopias jubatus. The sequence goes on from NW_028274813.1 coordinate 79,067,955, forward strand.
ACCCCACTGCCTTGTACTACCCTCAGAGGAAACAGAGACCAGCTGTCCACCTCTACCTGCAAAGGACTGTGTTCCTTCATGAACTTGAAGACTGCTCTTAATTCCCTCCAAGTCTTTTCTTCTCCAGACTAAACAAGGCCAGTTCTTTTACCCTTGTTTCGTTGGGACTGCTTCCCAACCATTTAGCTATTTTGCTGCTTCCTCTGGACCTACTCCAAGTTCTGCACGTTCGACTTAAGTGGAAGGATCCTAAAAAACACAGGATGATAACAAGGAACTGATTAATAATGCACATAATGTGGATGATTATTTATCTTCCTTAAATTCTTTGCTGACTCTCTATCAGCATTTTGTCTTTGAACAGTGGGGCTCTGTTTTCAACCCATAAAATTAGCTTGTGATCCACTGTGGCCTCCTGTATCATTTTTCTTACTTATGATTGAACAAGGCTTTCTTTTTTTATACTTGATGTTGATTTTATTCTCTTCACCTGTTAATTGCTTTTACTTTTTACCAATAACCCTCACTCTATTTTTTTCTGTTTGATTACTTAACTATTCTTTCTTCCTTTGGTTGTTTTCTGTTGCTTACATTCCGGCCACAATATCTTGGACAAGTATCAAAATCCTAACAATAACTCTGTGTATATTTGATTTCCTTAAGCAGACTTTTAATAAATAAGATTAGTGAGGGGCGCCTGCGTGGCTCAGTCAGTTAAGCGTCTGCCTTCGGCTCAGGTCATGGTCCCAGGGTCCTGGGATCGAGCCCCACATCCCCGCATCGGGCTCCCTGCTCAGCGGGAAGCCTGCTTCTCCCGCTCCCACTCTCCCTGCTTGTGTTCCCTCTCTCGCTGTGTCTCTCTGTCAAATAAATAAATAAAATCTTTAACAAATAAATAAATAAGATTAGTGAGTTTTGAAGAAGGAACAATATCTGGAAAAGATTAGTATTACACTAAAAGCTAGATATTGTTTTCCTTTCAGACAGGAAGACTTGGTTCGCGTGGCATGTGTGAAAGAAAGAGGGAGAAAAGAGAGGGGGTCTGTGTGTGTGTAAGTACGCATAAGTTAACTCTTACAACACTGGAGCATTTGGCCTTCACCCTGTTCTTACCCCAGAAAAGACCTGAGAAGGGCGCCTGGGTGGCTCAGTCGTTAAGCGTCTGCCTTCGGCTCAGATCATGATCCCAGGGTCCTGGGATCGAGCCCTGCATCGGGCTCCCTGCTCCGCGGGAGGCCTGCTTCTCCCTCTCCCGCTCCCCCTGCTTGTGTTCCCTCTCTCGCTGTGTCTCTCTCTGTCAAATAAATAAATAAATCTTTAAAAAAAAAAAGACCTGAGATTGTGATTTTCCTCACAACTGCACACTCTGTCATGTCTAATACTTTATCTGTCTACATAGAGAGATAGAGAAGATAGATATGAATTAAAATTATATCTAATCTCTCCCATCCCTAACACTGGTGAGTTATTGTTCAGCATGTTCACCTTGTAGAGTTGGTTATTACACTTAGAAATTATATTAAGTTTTCAGTCCAAAGAGAAAAAGCTATGGAATAATTCAGCCAATTCTGAGCGCTTCCCTTGGTGGGTCACTGATGACTAAAATGATCAGTGATAACAATGAAAAGAGGAAAGAGAAAAGTAAAAATTACTATGTAATTCTGTTATTGCCCAAATATTGCACCGTGAAAGGAAAGAAAACAATTGCAAAATTATGTAGATTCAATAGAAAATTATGATTTACTAAGGCTGATCTTCAAGAGCAGTCATCTAACATAAAAGAATAACCCTATGTTGTGCAAAACGATCATTATTTCTTTGTGCTTTATCACGAACTTTTAAAAAAGAGAGAGAGAGATCACAAGAGATATGAAACTACTTGTACAATATTATCCATTTATCTCCAAACTAGCTTTTACCCCCCAAAAATGGAGGGCAAGAAATAAATGAAAAAATATAAACCCTCACTTTGGTGTTAGCCTATAAACAGGAGACTCCTCAGCACAGACAGATCCGGACTCTATTGTTTCCATTACCTGCATGGAGGTTGCTGAAATTACAAAGAAAAGTTAACTCTATTTAACATAGACCGAGTGCACATGAGCCCCTTTATTGCTCTTAAACTTTTTACTTACCTTCATGAAGAAAATGCCACCTTCAAGTAAGAAGACAAAAGTAAAGGTCTACTTCTGTTTATATAAATTCAATTTACAAAAAAGGAAAAGAAAAATGAATAAGACCTTGGGGACAGTACTATAGCTGTCATTTGGCACATGGTGAATTTAGCCAGACTGTTTACTTACATCGGAGTCTTATCTGAAGGTCAGAATGTAATCAAAACCTAACTAAACACAAAAGGAAACCAGTGAAAGATAAAATAATCCAATCTCAACGTGTCCTACTTAACTCATTTGTGGTTTTTGCTTGAGGACTTTTAAAATTATTATTGCCCTGGAAATAATTTGAGCTTAAGAAATAAAACTTTCCGTAAAATCTCCATAATGAACTCTCTAGAATTTTTAAAAGTGAAAAGGAAATGTACAAGCGCCCTGTAGAGTCACTGCAATGGACGGGGCACACAGGGCACACAGTTTTCTAACAGGTCCGTTTAGGGACAGCCTGTGCAGAAGACAGGTGAGTTGGAGCCTCTGGCCCACTGTCCCTTGAATGAACAGACACCTTGGCTGGAAAACATCAAGGACTCGGCTGGTTCTGTTTCCCTTTCCCTCTGTCTAGGACTTTCTCTTCTGATCAGCTTCCCGAATATTTTCCCATTTTTCTCTCAACCTCTACAATATCTCTCTCTCCTCTCTCTCTCTCTCTCTCCAGGTTCAGTAAATCTCACTTCTATGTAACAATTTTATATGTATTACGTTAAATTATTTGTATATTTTGCCGTCATGATGCCCCTTCTTTCTTTTCCCCTCCCTAAATCATTTCTACCTTTCTTTCCGTCTCTTTTCTCCTTCAGGCCCTCTCTGTCCCCTCCAGCCTTTTCTCTTATTCTGTCACCTCAGGGTGCGGCTGAGTTTACTGCTCTTTTGCCTGTCACTCTGTGCACTCTTTGGGAGCAGATCTCTTTTTCACTTCTCCTCCCACGTGGCCCATCTGTGCATCCGGGAAGGATGGCTAATGCACTGGGTCAGCGTTAGAGACCCAAGAAAATGCAGAACATCTCAGGAAAAGCAGATTTTTCCAAATATCTTATGTTAATGGAGAGTATCAACAGATGCAAAAATTAAAAAGTAATATCCATAAAATACGATCCCTCTGTGTTTCAGACACACCGCCTTTATGTCCTGCAGGTGTTCTTCGAGACCAAGTTGAAGCACATTCATTTAAAAGATCTCTTGCTATTTTATTTTTGCTTTTCATTTCCCGAAAGGTTTTAAGTGAATTCTTTAGCACAATTCACTAAAAGGAAGATAGATGTGTTTGTCTACTGAATCTGAATATTTTGGTTTGGCTCCAACAAAATGCATTTTAACAAGTCTGTTCTTAGTAGAAACAACGGTTTAAGTAACCTATTGTGCATTTCATTTGTAAATAATTTATTATTGAATACAAATGACCACGCTTTCTAACATGTCAAAATCAACAGGAGGCAGAACTTGCCATAAAGGTTCACCATTAGCCCAACTAAATTTTTGTCAAGATTGTGTGAAAGACATAGTTAATATTTAATTTTGCTTATATCACTGATAGTCTCTGGCATCTACCCCACTGCAATGATATACAAAACTGAATTGAGTCTTCCCATTTGGGTGAAAGGAAAAATGTTTCATTTCCCCACCAGTGAAGCCATCTGAGAGACGGAATAACTTTTAATGTGCTTTTAAGTCCCATTTTTAAAAGACATAATGAGCGTTTCTGTGTGTATTCAGCACTGACTATGATACCACCCCCTACCCCAAAGAAATCTCAGATGGGTTTTCAATCTTTGGATCTCCCCATTACATTCTAGGAGACTAGAGAACAATGGGTGGGTTTCATATAGCACCTGATTGATATTTCCAGGGTGTGAAAGCCTCCACCGGCCGATTGGGCTGATATTGCATATTCAAACACATACAATGATATATTTGTCATTGCTATTGACCTTTATCTCTCCAGTTTCCTGACAACCTTCTACAGTTATTGACATTACAAATACCAGCAACAACGTGCAGGGCAAAGTATAACCTTTCATTTACCTTCATGTCCCTCAAATGACTTGTGTAGGTAGTTTCAACAAAAGCGGCAAACAATGATACTGTTGATTTTTTTTTCCTTAACTTGCTAAAATGTTTTCCATTTTCTTCTTGTTCTCAGAAAATCATGCCAATAACTCTCTACAAAGGAAACGATTTCAAATGAATACAGGTAATTAGAAGTGTCAAGAAATCAGCAAAGTCGGGTGCCTGCCATCATTTCTGTGGAAAGAGTGCCAGATTCCCTTTCAAAAAGGTCTTTGTCATTTTTTAATAGAAGGTAATTAATGTAGACTACAGTGAAATGTACAGGATCCTGGTTGCTTGTCTTTCTTGCCATAGAAATGGGATCATAAAGATGTTTTGATATCTAGAAACAATCTTCTGAGGTTATTTTTAAATGACTTTTAATTACAAAAGTAGTCCTTTTAGTCCTTTCATTTTCAAAGAAAAAAAGATTTAGAAAGGGCATATTTATCAGGAGACAAAAGAAAGAAAGTTTTACAAGGAAAAATTATCTGGGAAGTGAAACAACAGAATTTTATAGAGCTGACAAGAGTTGAGGATGCGATAAATTAGCCTATATCTCACATGTTTCCAACAGTAAGAGAAATAATGCATAACGTCCTACTGAAGGTAATTACACAGTTTCAATAACGCCTTGGACTGAATGAGATCTTTGTTTTCTCTAAGGCCACGCTACACTATCTGGCTCTATTAAAGCCACCCCTCCATGAGATAAATGTCCTGTGGGTATTTACGAAACAGGGGAATTTTTAGGACTGTGCTCATTCTTTTGGGGATGAAGATGAAATCTAGCTCAATTTTGAGATTATCTGAAGGTCGTAATTTCCTATTAAATGTTATAGAAATGGAATAATCCTTCCAAGTTTAAGTCTGACATGCATTTATATATGAAAGTAGGCTCATTTCCTCCCTTGGTTCTCAAGAAACAGAGATAGTCCTTTATTTAAGGTTTTTTTATTTGGGAAAAGCAAAAAAAAGTCTCAGTTACAAAAATATATCTTAAAACCTTGAGGTTTGAAATGAAAATGATGAGGGTATTTTAATATTGATGATTTTAACATTGAAGCATTGATTAATTTGGGATTATGATACAAGTGCATTTAAGTACTAATAAATAGGACCATTATTATCTATTATTGCGAATAAGAGGGACTGGAGAAAAAAAATATAGCCAAAATCCTATAATAAATCTTTTTCAATGCAACATGTGGAATAAGATCCTGTTTTTTTCTTTAAACCTCTATCCTGAGATTGTCCTTCATGGAATCCACACCACTCATCAAATAGACAAAGGGAAAACACTAAACTACGATCATATGTTAATCCTATGTTACTCCATTTACCAACATAGGCATCTAGGAATCATAATTTAACATTTTTTTAAATTTTATTTTATTATGTTATGGTAATCACCATACATTACATCATTAGTTTTTGATGTAGTGTTCCATGATTCATTGTTTGCGTATAACACCCAGTGCTCCATGCAGTACGTGCCCTCCTTAATACCCATCACCAGGCTAACCCATGCCTCCACACCCCTCCCCTCTAGAACCCTCAGTTTATTTCTTAGAGTCCATAGTCTCTCATGGTTCATCTCCCCCTCTGATTTCCCCCCTTCATTCTTCCCCTCCTGCCATCTTTTTTTTTTTAAACATATAATGTATTATTTGTTTCAGAGGTACAGGTCTGTGATTCAACAGTCCTACACAATTCACAGCGCTCACCATAGCACATATTTTTGTTTATAAATCAGTCAAATCAAGTTTTCAGAGCAGATGAATCTGGCTATTTTAGAGAAAGCTACATTTTCTACAAGCATAATCTTTAAAGTCTGGCATTAAACTAATGTTTAAAGGGCGGTACAAAAATGTCATAGTATCATTTACAACAGATATTCCCCCAAATGTAGGAGAAGTGGCAATGTAGTCATTAAGAATCATTAAGGAGTCTAGGAAAAGTGGCTTGGTTGATAATGGTCAGATTAATCAAGGCCCAGGCAAGGTTCCTAAGTGATGAACCTAAGCTTTAACTATCACTTGGAAGAAATAATCAGAGATGACTTTGACTATTAAAGTGTATTTCAGAAGCTGAAGTGAAGTCACAATATGATATGGGGATCATAATCAAGAACACGGAACACAGGTGCAAAGAGGGCCAGAGAAGGTAGAAAAGAGTGCGGGGTCTCAGAAGCACACCAGCACCAAGAAAGAGAAAGCTGGACTTCTTCCAGTACCTGAGCCCAGCTGATAGCTCTTTCTGGCTTATTTGACTCTTATTCTTTTAGCCCGAGGAGACTAAGTGGTCAGGAAAATAAGCTTTCCATGGCAGGATTATTTTGAGCGGTGCTGCCTCATCCTCTAAATCATATAATCTCAGCTAAGAGCCCTGATTCAGTGCTTTCTCAGAGCCTGGACCATAAAACCCTTCGAGAATCAAAGGCGATTGGCATAGCCCTTCAAAAGACCATATTCTAAGTATAACGGTGCACAACTGGTCTGTATTTTACCTCCTTCCCACCTTTCTTACTTGTAAATACAAAATCCCATTAGGATGTGTCACATTTATTGCCCTCCTGCCAAAGACAGTAAACACCAGTCATTTCTTCCATCACCCATGACACAACTTCTTCTGTATGGCTTAAAAAGCAGATGAACCTATAGGCTAATCACTGCTAAAAAATAATTGCTGAATATTAACCAAACTCAAATCAAAGATCACTGGATTCATTTCTTCCTATTCAAATGCATAATTTCAGGCAGGGCTGGTATTCAGCCAGGAGGTAACTGAACAGGCTATGTTGGCTGTTAAGATAATGAAATACTGCTATTCATAGTCACAAACCGCTAACTGCTCTTACTCCCTGAGGACCAACTGTGCTTCTACTCCCCTGGCTTCTCATTCCCAGAATACCACCCCCTAAGCTAATTCAAGTAATGCCTACCAAGAGGTTCTCCCGCGCACATCTTCAGGAATATGACTGATGTCTTTTACCATACCAGTTCCTAGAAAGTTTTATAATTACCCCATGATTCCAACTCCTCCCTCAATGGGTTAATCCATGAAATGATTTAATTCATTTTGGGTCATGGGTTAATTCATGAATGGGTTAATTCATGAAACCTCCTGGGTATATATTTTGTGGCCGGTAAACTTATTCTATAAAAGTCACATTTATATCTTTATAGCTAATTTGGTCAATTGATCAAATTTCCACTTAAATTTTCTAGTCAAATTATATCTTTCACACTATTTATATTTGTCCACCTATTTGAGCAGAATCAAAGGTATTTTAGAGATGAGCTTTAGCACAGCTCAGATGCACCTCTGCAGCCCTTCTCTGCATAGAGGTAGGATGACACTATATTTGAATGAGAAGGTTTATCAGGCTCATTAATTTTCATAATAGAAGACCAGGTTTACCACCCGCAAGTCAGATATCTAAAATATACAGCTCTCACTTCAATAATCAGCAATTCAAATATTATTGTGGGTCTCTTATGGGCTAGGCAATTGGCAACATATAATATTCATGCTTAAGGCACATAGAATTCAATTTTTAGATCAGGTCCATCCAACTTCTGCCAAAACCCTGGTCAAGACAATCAATATTTGAGAAAGTCTAAAAAATATATTGACTCTTTCTCTCAGATTATCTCTATTCCAGAATCTATTTCAAACAACAGAAAACAGAGGAGCTGGACTACATTAATCTGGCACTCTATAAAAATGCTTTCATTAAGGGGCACCTGGGTGGCTCCTTTGGTTAAGCGCTCAACTCTTGATTTTGGCTCTGGTCATGATCTCAGGGTTGTGAGATTGATCCCTGAGACGGGCTCCACATTCAGCATGAGTCTGCTTGAAATTCTGTCTCTCCCTCTTCCTTTGCCCCTCCCCCCACTCACACTCACTCTCTCCCTCTCTCAGAATAAATAAATAAAATCTTTTAAAAAATGTTCTCATTAAATTAGCAAGTGTTATTGGAATTCAATACAAGAGACAGTACAATGAAAAGCTTTTTTGCATTTGCATCTTCCTAAAATGTGTATCTCTAATCCAGACCGGTGGGAATCCACTTTTCTAACAACCTCTTTGATACCTCCAATGTCTCAGAAACACCTGCAATTCAGCATGTCTAAGACCCAACTGGTTATTTCCTCTCCAAATCTGGTTGTCCTTCAGTGATTCTCTATCTCAGTATCTTTATCCATCCAGAAGGGGAAAGTTTGAAATTTGGGAATAATCCTTGACCTTTCACTTCTTTTTCCCTCATATTAAAACTAAACCAAAGCCAGTTAATTTAACCCACTACATATCTTTCAAATCTCTCTACTTCTCACCATCTCTACACTATCGTCTTTTACCCAGACACCGTAATAGAGACCAAAATGGCGCTCTGCTTCCACTCCAAATACCCTCTGCTCTGCACTGCGGGGTGATGTTTTCCAAATACAAATCTCAGTATCCTCTTCCTCTGCTTAGAAATCTTCAAAGATCTCATGTCTCTCAGGCCTACAGAGCTCTGCATAGGTGGCCCCGGCATGCTTAGATCTCCACTACCTTCTCCTGCCAAGCCCCCTTCCTTTTACTACAAAGACTGCAGCCACCTAGCCTGTATTTTAGTTCCTCAATCCTCCTTCCTACCGTTGAGACTTTGAACACGCTTCCTTTGTCCCATTTCCCCTAGATCAGTGCCTCTCAAAATTTAATGTTCAAAAGAAATACCTGTGGATCTTGTTAAAACAGAAGCAGATTGTGAATCAGCAGGTCGAAGCTGGGGCCTGAGATTCTGCATCTCCACAAAGCTCCCAGCTGGTGCCAGTGCTGTTGGTCTATGGGTGGCCCCATGATAGGCAAGGATCTAAATAGCTTCTGCTTATCCTTGAGATTTCAGCGCTAACATCACTTCTTTAGGGAAATGTCTCCTAAATCCCAAGTCGAGGTCATATTCTCTTGTAATGTGCTTTCATAGAACTGTGCTCCTTTCCACATAGCAATGATATTGTTTTATGATTCCAAACTAGGGGTCATTTCCTCCACTACTGTACTCCCCGTCAGGACAGAAAGTTTTTTGCTCACTGCCGAGTCCCCAGTGACAGGCATAATACTGAAGCCATAAAAGGCATTCAATAAATAGTTGTTGAGTGAATAAATAAAGGAGGGAAGAAAGGATTCATGCTATAAATTGTTGGAATTTAGTATCAGAACAAAGTTTGCCCCTACTGAGAAATGTGTAAATATTTTCTTTTATTAAACGAGAGTTATATAACCCATCACATTTTCCTTTTTTTTTTTTTTTTGCCTTGTCTGTAAAGAGCATTCCTAAATTCCTGTTTATATTGCAGTAGTCGGTTTAGTGCAGGTTTTAGTTTTTAATTATCATAATTTCACCTCCATTTTTCTATGTTTATGACCCCTTGTTTTATCCTAATTTTTAACTGCCTTGTGTGTTGCTGTTTTACGGAAAGCTGCATCAACTCCTTTTTGGAAACAGTTAAGTAAAAAAATCCTTTAAAAATTCTAAGTGAATGGATATACTTGATACATTTGTAACATAGACGGTAGGTAAAGAATCCGGACTCTGGAGTCCAACAGTCGGTATCTGAATCTTGGCTTCATGACTTAAGAGCAGTGTGGCTTGGATAAGTTACTTACAATTAGTTTTTTTATTAGTTATTATTTCTATCACTGTTAAGAGGCACAGCCAGCAGACGGAAAAATGTTCCCACACTGAGTTGCCACTAATTTTCGTTCATAAAATTAGAGTACTGCAAAGACCAAAACTTCAAAAATGTACAGTAGGCATAAACTTGGGGCAGCCATCAGTGAGAATCTATAAAGGTGGTTATGATCCTAAGGAAAGGCTCGAAGTCTCTATAAAGACAAAATAATATTGCCTCGTGTTCAAATAATATTGGACACAGTGTGATTAATTGATTTGAACATAGTCATAAAGCCAGCCAGTGGTGAAAGTACACATCTGTCGACACAGAACCCAGAACTAATTCCTATTCCATAACTTTTGATTCTTCAATGATAGCATGATATCTGGCATTAAATACCTAGGTATCAAGAAGAGCATTTTAAATGTTGAAAGTAAACTTTATAGCATAATAAATAAAGTTGGACAAATCATATTGAATATACTTGTCCACAAACTGAAGACGCCATAAAAGGCTCATATGATATACTGCAATTGAATAGAAATGTTACCCTCAGGGAAGCTTCTATTAAAAAAATTCAGTGTCTGCTGTATTCCCTATGTGTAAAAAGTACTTAAGCTTAACTGCAACCTAAAATTTAATTGATAATCAATATAAAATGTAACATCAAGGGCAAAACTCAGCTTCTAAATGAATATATAGGGAGGTCTTATTATCTTCAAATAGGGGCCAGGCGAGAGCTGCTGAGAATAGAAGTGAGGTTGGGTATAAGGATGGCGTTTCATAACGGCCCCGCACGAGGCTGTCAGTGGATCTGTTTTAAGTAGCCCGTATTAGATCTAAGAGGAGACGTTTGAAAGAAAAGCAGGGAAGTGAGAAAATATCTCTTTCCCATCTATGAACGAATGTGAATTCAGCAGCAGTGCAGTTGGGATTTCGGGTCCGTTTTCACTCCAGCATTACCAGACGAAAAAGCAGCAAGTGCTTCACGGCCAAATCTCAAAGTAGTTGAAAATTCTCCTGGGGTATGAAGGAGTTTGTCTCACCTTATATTTTTCAGTTTTACATCTGTAATTCATGAGCCACCAAATAGTATGCCAAAGAGATGTTTTAGGAGGGAGAGGATGTTGATTTTAGTCTGAGAGGGTATCAAACCCCAAACCTGAAATTTAAATTCAGAATAATTTATGCTCGGAAGCGAAGAGGTAATAAAGCCCCCTCAGAAATGAAACCCACCAAGTTTCACTTACCCCCGATCAACGCAGGACAGCTCGGAAAGGTGTTTAGCTGAGTTCAAATGTTTTCTGGCATTCTCTTTCAGTCTCCAGTTGCGTCTCTTCGGCAAAGATTTGGTGGAATAAGCAGGACTTTCCTTTCATTCAGTGTCTTCGGATTTCGAAGTTGCGTATGTAGAGACCTGTTCTTTTAAAGTTCAGTTCCATTCAAATCAGTGGATGAAACAAGTTCTCTCTTGTGTGATGGAACTTTAAAGACGTGCATATTTCTTTTACAAACACACAGTACTACGAACCAGAAGAATTCCATACAAACGAAAAATTTCCCGTGGAAGGAGAAAAAAAAAGGGGGGGGGGCTAATTTCTGGTTGAAAAAAAATGACATACCACCTTCAAAAAAAGTGCATAATTGTGGGGAAATAAAACGCAACATCTTAAGGACTGAAGTGTAAGAAAATCCTCTGTCATGAAAACATCCAAATATCTTTTGAACTATTTACACCATATGTGTCCCAATAAGACTCTTTTCTGATTAAATAATGACAAGTAAGTGGAACCAAAGATGGCTTCAAAGACCCTTGAATCTTTACACAGCTTTTTGTAATTTTGCAAGTGTGAAATTTAGCTATCATTAAACAAATGTTCTAAAGCATAATTTTCGTGATCTATGAAAAATGTCTAGGAAGAAGATGCCATGCCCATAGTAGGCACTCGAAAATCACAAACACATAAATTAGTAACAAATGAGTGCGTCGGCGAGCCATTCTTATACAATACACCCATCTTTTCTAAAATTCTGAGCACAGATTTAATGACGAGAAAACAGTAGTGGTGAACCTAAGGTAGACAACCACCTCTTCAACAAAATTAGCTGAGAGCTAACAGAGTACAAGAGGGTAATGGCCAAACACATGCGGAACACACAAAGAGGGGAAATTGTACAGTCATTAAAATTTGGAATAGCTAGTAGGGAGCTGGGAAAATATTTAATAGAATGTGCAGCGTAAGAGAAGCAGGGCACACTACATGTACTGTAGAATATGAATGTTTTCATACTGACAATGAGACAGAATTAAAATGTGCAAAATCTTTGAAAGTGGATATCTCTAAGTAAAGGGATTATAAATGTTAAGCTTTCATCTTGGATGAAAATGCCCTTTAATGAGCTCGGAAGACTTGTACATTCTGAACAACAGCAACAAAAAAATGTTTTTTGAATGCTCACTGAAAGTGCTATAATGTTATACCTTTTAAGACCGAAAATTCCTTTTCAGAAAATGTGGCTGTGTAAGCAGTGTTCTATAAAACCTAGGGGCCGTTCGTGGATTCAGCTGCGCCACCCCAGACCTCTCAGAGAGCCCAAGCGTACTGGTTAACACCTGGATGAGATCGTGATGCCCCAAACTGTCCAGGCAAAGAGCAGGAAGTACACTGAAGAAAGGGCATGATATGTGGAAATAAATCGGGGAAATAAATCTAAAACTCCAAGGACACTTTAGATACCAAAAACTTTAGGTTTCTACTCCATAGTAGTCTTCGAAAGGCAGCCATCAAGACACTTCACTTTAATATACAAGAATGTAACGGTCCAGCCTTTGGTATCATAGATACTCAGGAATGGATGGGGCCTAAAAGGGCCATCGTGTACGGCAATTGATCTGATGCTTGCCATCCTGGGGTCAGCATCACTGTCAAACAAAGGCCTGGGTCTAGACACTTCTAGGAAACTTGCTACCTCCTATGGCAAATTTGACAGCTAGAATGCATTTTCTCTCTCAGTATTTTTAGGGTAGCAACCACCTTAGCTTGATGGAAAAGAAATATATTAGCCAAGACACTTTTGGTTACAGTGGGGAAAACATTCAAATTGGCTTAACCCAAAAATGAAATAGAGACATATGTTGAGAGGTCCGGAGGTAAAGCTGGTTCATGTGCAACTGAACCCAGGACCTCCAATGTTAAAATCGAGATTCAAGTTCATACTACCACTTGGTTCTGCCTCTTTCTGTTTGGACTTCCTTGTCAGGCAACCCAACTCTTCAGTTGAGGTGATAAGATGGCTTCAGTAGCTCTCAGGCCCAAATTCTCTCCTCTCATCAATCCTCTTAACACATGCACCCATACACACACACACACACACACACACACACACACACACACACAGAGCTTTTTCCCCCCAACAATTTTTAAAATATAAAAATTCTGAACCTAAATATTATTGTTCTACATTGAGCTTTGTAACCTGCTTGAAGCAATCTCTGTGGTCAAGAGTATGAAATCCATTATTTGATCCCTTTACACCATGTACCCACTCTAAGAATGGAGCCAGTTCCAGGGAAACTATATGAAGTAAGAGACAAGAGGATGGGGTGACTCTAAATAACTGTCAGGGAAGAAGAAGACAGAAGAGATACTAGATGATAAATGATGGATGGATGGATGGATGGATGGATGGATGGATGGATGGATGGATGGATAAACAGATATACAGACAGACAAACATCTATTGCAAAGTAATTTCTTTGCAGATATGCTCTCCAAGGCCTTGATGGGGAAGAAAAGATAGTAGGGATTGTACCAATGAAAACGCAGGAGAGAATTATAGTTCTGTGTCAGCATTGCAGGGCTTTACAGGTTTTTAAACAAGGAGACAGAAAAAATTAGCATAATGGTGAGCCATTTCACAAATATTATGGTGATATCAGCAAACAATGAAACAGAATCAAAGATAAATTTTATGATGACCCATGCCATCTGCTGCCTGGCATGGTCTAATATAAAACTGAAAATCCTGTCACCAAGCACCACATGCCTTCAGCCTTTCAAGAAAAGCAGCATCCAGTTATTCAAGGTGTTGGACACAAAATGACTAGTTGGAAATTTACTTGCTTGAGTGACTATCTCTGACAATCCCACACAGCTTGTTGTAGGAATAAATGTGTTAGACGCAGTTAAATGAATCTAAGAAGTGTGCCATGGGTGAAAGATGAGAGCAATCGTGTCTTGTGAAGACTGACTCAGACAGAACTTCTGTTGGAAGATGTTTCCGAAAACTGTGAAATAATAACTGATGGGAAAGCCTTGGTGAGATCAATAAAATTTAAGGGATGATGCTGAATGAAGACACCAAGGTACACGTGTATCCATGCACCAACTGAAAGAAAGTCTTGAGATCTTGTTTTTGAAATCCTTAATTCCCAGTCAGGAAAAAAAATCTTTAAGATACAGAAGCAGGGAAAAGAAAATATAATAAAGACGATTCCACGGAAGAAAATAAGTAAAAGATATAAACCTTTCGAAGAGAAAAATTACTCTTTTGATCTACAGGATTTAAACAACTGTGACAAAAACCATCCCAGGCAAAACTCTTTCATTCTCTCAGTTGGGTATGCATTGAGCAACTGCTGCATGCCACTCACCCTATGTTCCACCCTTCCTAGAAATCCAATCATGAGCCAAACAGATATGGTGTCTGTCTTCAGAGAACTTCAAAGTAGGAGAGATTGTATTGGCACTAGGGTATCACAAAGACTTCCACCCTGTTATCTAAACAGGGGTGTTGAGTGTTAGTAGGAAATATTAAGGCAAACAGGGAGTTGGAGGCAAAGGGAATCCTCAGTTCTAGAACATCCGGAGGCAAGCGGAAGAATGGAGCTTCTTAAGTATAGGAAAGACATTGTGGGTTGTGTGGAACAAAAAAGGAGCCCCATGCTACAAGACTAGGTTAGAAGTAGGGGTTGTCCCCAGATCACACAGAGCCTTAAAAGTCCTGTTAGGGACATTAGTCTTTGTCCCAAGAACAGAGAAAAACCACCAAATGCTTTTGAGCCAAGTGGAGTCCAGAAGATGTGTGATCCAAAAAGGCCACTCAGGCTACATAGTGAGAAAATAACTATGCAAGATTTGGGAGTGGGAGTGCAGGCTGGCAGAGTTCATACCAGAACTATGGGGGGTGGAAGGATAAAGAGGGAAAGAGGTGAGGGACCTGAGAAATATTTAAGAGGTCATTGACAGAACTCAGAGATGAATCGGATCAGAAGGGCAAGAGAACTTGAGATGTGAAGGACCACCTTCATTTTTTATGCCCACTGATTACAGGTTCACTGAAATGAGAAACACAGGAGAAGGAGCAGTCCTAGGAAGAGGGCTGGATTCTGAATTGTCTCACATGCCTTGAATTTGAGGTGCTTTCAATACATCTGCTTAGAAAAGCAGAGTAGACCGTTTGATATATAGATATTGAACCCAGAAAGGAGGTCTGAGCTAGAGATAAAAATATAGGAGACATTTGGTGCCATGGCTGGGGTGGGGGGTAGTGGATAAGATCAGAAAGGAATTTTAAAAATAGGGTAATGTTAAAGTCTGTTTTGAGAAATTGCAAAACCTAATGGCCCCGGAAGAAGAGCATATGCTTGAAATAAAATCCAAGGTGGAAGGTCCTGCATGGTAAGAGGAAAATCAGGAATGTGTGTTATACAAGTCCAGAAAAAAGTTGCAAGGAAGAAGGACGGCTGGCTGTCAAGTAGCCTTCTATTACTGACAAGCTTCTGCACACGTGGGAAGAACCAACTCAAAGGAAGCACCTCCCCCACCCAAATAACAAAACTTACTTCTTCAAGCCGCTAAAATATTTTATTAAACTTCCAACAGTGCTCTAGTCTGATGCGAAAGGCAGGCCCACAGTCTATAAAAGTTTAGTTAGACCCACAAACAGGAGCTCCCTACTTAAGACCATCCCCCGGTTAGCAATGGCTGCCACACAATTATTGGGGGTTGTCTCTTTTACTGCCTCTCCCATACAGATGGGAGGAGGTGGGAGAAAAATCCACCCCCCTGAATATCAGGAAAATCAAGGTGGGGGCAAATGCCCACCCTCCCCACCCCCAACCAGAGCCACAAAGGGAACTGCTTATTCTCTAGAGGCTGGAGGGAAGGGAGGTGGGTTCCTCCGTCCCTGCTGCCCCCCATTGGTGGTAAGAAACTCAGCACAGAAACATTATAGGAAAGAATCGTTAAACTGAACTATAGGTCAAATAAGTTTTCTCTGCATCAGCTGGAACTGAAACCAAATGAAAATCCTTCTCCTCCTAGGGAAATATGTTCTAAATTTGCCTTCATTTAAGGCAATGAAACCTGTAAGCCTCTGATCCTGTCTCCAGTTAGCATCTTTGGGCCCCTGGCAGCCCACTTGCTCCAGAGAACACAAAAGGAGGAAAAGAGAAAGCAGTGTTTGTCGATGTTTATGTTGCTGGGATCTCTGGTCATGATCCAGGAAGATATTGGGGCAAAGAAAACACAGTAATCATTTCTCACAGAACTCATGGGCATCTGAATGCCATTTAAGCTCAAGTCCATGGAAATGATACGGCCTTGATTTCAAACAGGTCATAAGCATTCCTGACTTCATGAAAATGCAGTCTTCTTCCTCTTCGATCAGGAACTTACTTAACTGACCTGGGCACTTAAACAACTAAATGGTTTGTGTGAGGGTGGACCTACCAGGAGAAGACCGCAGATAAATGGAAAGTCCTTATTTCCTGTCTTCCAAGGATTACAAAGACCACAGGAGCTCTCCCTGGTGCTACTAATACCGTGACCTGCCTTGTTTGCTTAATCCTATCTTTGCTCTCACTTCTCCGTGCAAATCTCCTACCAGAAATCCAACCTGAAGGGACTCTGATTTGTTGTTTCTGCCTCTGGCCAGCACCACTGGGCTACCCTCCTGTCTACCACCACCCCCATCTCCACCCAGTTTGTCTTCACTCCACCTGACACAGGACTGTCCTGGGATGCAACTTTTATGATGCTCCTGCCTAGTACTGCCTCCGAACTCTCAAATCTCACTGTAAATTCCTAAGAGTCTTAAATCAAAAAATTACAGAACTTGAAGAGTGCTTAAAGATTATTTAATGAATACTAATTCTTCTTGTCCAGAGCATATTACTTAATCACATTTTAGAAATCTTTTGTCACTAAAAGACCAGTATTGCAAATAATCTGTTAAATGTTTATATTTTCTCAGTTACTTAATGGTTAATGAGGTTAACATGTGTACTCAACACTTACTGGTGTGTGGTTTCAAATGATGCTAGTGCACATTAATACTCCTAATTACAAGACCCCTGAGCCCATTTCCCACACACTTTACATCAAGAGGTCCATAGGGTGACTAAATCTAGACAGTTTATGCCTGATGCCAAAACCTACCCAGACCCAGCCAACTGGTGCCATGACCTTGCCTTAGGACAAGGGCTGAATAGGTAGAAATGGAAGGAGGTGTTCCAGTTAAGACCTGTAATATGGAGTCCACCACAAGAACTTCTGGCTTCTGGATCTGAATTCCTCACAAAGGTTTTCTCTGAGAGAGTGCATTTTCGTCCTGGAATACAGTCTTGATCTGAGCGTCCACAGTTCATTAAATGCATTCTTAATAATCTTAAAGCTTAGTTGGGGATTGAGAACAAAAGATCCAAGATCCTTTTTCATTCAAAGGACTGTTCCAACTCTATATAAACTTATAAATGCAGGTATGTAGACATGTAGGAAAAGGGATATTGCTTGGTGCAGGGACCACTCCTAACCATTAATATCCATTTTATTTTTCTTCAGGCCATAGACAACAGTTCACAGCCCCTCTTGAAGTTAGAATCTGGTCCCATGATGAAATTCTCACCAGCAGAATTTGAGTAGAAGTGATATGTGTCACACTGAGGCTTGGCCTATAACAACCTCCCCTCCAATGTGATCCCTCATTCTATTTCCCTTTCTGCCAGTCAGTTTCAGATGGTAATAAGGACCTTGGAGACGACAGAGCCACAAGGTAAAAGGAACCTTGGTCCCCGAATGATCATGTGGAGAAGAGCTACCCTGAACACCTACCCAAGGCTGATAAACTTCCACAGATTCATGCTTATCTCTGCTTATCATGACAGAGAGCTTACCCTTGTTAACAGAGTGCTCAGTTCAAGGTCTTGATGCAATAGGCATGTTGAGGGAGAAGTAGTCTACCTCCAGCATGTATAGCATCTCAATCTTAGGCTCTGAGTCCAGCTAAGGAGCTCTGTACAAAAACTGGCTTAGAGTCAGTTCATATCATTCCTTTGTGAAGGATAAGAACATATAAATAGATTGCCTAAGATCACATATCTTACAGGCAACAAAGCTAATATTTGAACCCCAGTCTTGGACACAGTGCAGAGTACTTTCCACCATACATCGGCCAGCAGGGTGCTTGAAGAGTTTCCACTCAAGAATCATTAACAAAGACTGCTACTTTTCCGTTGAAACTTGACCTCTAGAAATGTATTTCCTTTCTCGTATGCATGTTTCTAAATTCTTTTGAAGTAATTTTTTATCCATTTTGTAGATAGGAACATTAAGGTGCATAAAGTTTGAGTTGTAGAGAACACCAGTTATAAAAGTTAGAACTCAAAACAAAATTTTATGTGGATTTCAGGGCAATTATTTTCTATATTTCTTTTTAAAATGTGATCTCTTTTGCCAACCAAACCTACATGTTTATAATGCATGAACTCTTACAGGCCTATCTCTTTTTCTCAGTGTCTTAACAGGAATTTTATAGTACAGATACTTCGGTAGCTTTAATTGTATCAAATTTCTGTCTCTATACCAAGAGTCTTAGCGTAGATGCAACCCAGATTTTTTAAAATAACTTTTTCCTTCTAAGTGTCTATGTGTAAGCCTTTGGGTTTAATTTTAGAAGCATCTCATAGGTTGTAAAGATATAACAATCTGTGAATAATATTTAAGTCGATAATAGACACAAAGCTGTATAAATTGTAAAGTTGAATGTTGTAATATGTTCAAAAAGATACTGAATTCTCTGAGGGAATTCAGATCCAGCAACTTTGCAGCATCAATCATGATTTCAATGAAGACTTGACATAGCAATTAATGGTGTATCTGGCAAGTATAGGTGCCTCTAATCATGTCTTGGACCGCATACCAAAATAATACCAGGTAAAGACTTTCAGTAAATTACTTTCATTTACTCTGCACAACTGAATAGAAATTCTTCTCTCTGAGCACTCTGGACAAATTACTTCTGCCACACATGTATTTTTGACTTGGACAAGAGAGTACATAGAAACAGTGCTGATCACTCAGGCAACACATTGACTGAATCACATGATGATCAGTTACGATGCCCAGCTCAGGAGTTACCCATTTACATCCTTTTTAGAAAAAGATTTCTGACAGGGTTGGAAAGACCACCTTTGGATCTGTTAAATCAAATGGTCCTCAAGTGACTATAACATTTGTGGGAAAAAAAGTTAACTACATAGAAAACATTTTCCTCCACCTCATCCTAATACCCAATCATTCTGGAACCATACACATGACATTAACATTAAACTGTTTTTGTGTTTCTTCTCATTCCAAGTGATTTGTATAATATTAAAACTTTACAAGGTCCTACATCACTTTAACTCTAGCTACGCGGCCGGCCATGCCAGTTTTTGCATTAACACAATCCTTTCTAGGCACTAAATTAAATATGACTCATTTTAATACTGTATCAATAAGCCTGACCTCATAATAGATACTGCTGTCCTAGGTCTTTAACTGTTGAAAAGGGGTGTGAGGTCAACAGCATATTAATAGGAATCAGCTATGCTCATGAATTGTTAATTATTTTTGTTGTTTAAATGTTTCTGAAAAAAGAACATAAAATGAGATACTTTCACACACGCATGCACACACACACACGCACGCACACACACACACGCACACGCACACACATACACCACAGTGCCTGTATAGATTTAAGAGAGACAGAGGGAGAGAGAGAGAAGGAAAGAGACTAAGTTTCTGTGCTTCGGGAAGTTTTATTCAAATCTGTATATTTACTAAAGTAAAATAAATCTTTATTTACTGAGGGTAAAACTCACTAAAGTGTATTTTTTAATTGAGCTCAGAAGGATGCACTATATAATTTTTGAAAAATGGAGAGAAATTGGTATCAAAATAAAACAGTTGTGTGCAGAAGAAAAGACCATACAAAGTTCAACCGAAAACGTATTGTGAAACATAGTTCTTTGATTAATGAATATTCTTCTCTTACTTTAGAGGTCATATATCTCTTTCTGTGTGCATAGTTCTTCCTCACAAATATTTAAATATAGCTTTGTGTGTAATCACTGCGTTACAAAGATAATGTAGCTTTATGTCCTGCCCTCAAAATCATTTGGCTATGTTATAGGTAACTTTGAGAGCAACTTCCTCTCCATCCGAAGAGAAAGAACACAACAGCCTAAGCCAAGTTCTCATAAATGTCAGATACACTTGTGCAAGCCAAGATTAGCATGTCTGTTAGGTCATGAGGGCATGTTCATTTCGCTTCAAAACTCCCCCAATTCACTTACCTTTTATTTGTCATCTGTTATGACATTTGAAGCTCAATTTGTGTGCTTTTCTTAGAATGTCTTATCTAATTGTTTCTGTAATTCAGAGTTGCAGTCTACATTTTATGATGAAAAAAGAAAGCATTTGCATTCGCTATCCATGTTCCCAAGCGCTTATTTCCAAATGATATTTTCATAAGTGGAGTTTGAAGGTTCTCTATAATGCAATTCCAAAGTGCCTCTCCCCAAAGGGATAGGTTCCTAAAGCAATGAATCAATATATATTAGATATGAAAGGAGATAAAAGAAGCCAAACTTCTTCCGCTGGTATCATGCAAGGACAAATGTCTACCTAACTAACCCAGCCACAATATATTTGCTTTTCTTTTCTTTTTTTTTTTCCCATCTTGACAGGGATTCACAGATGTCTTTTTAACAACCATAAAATGGAAATACTCAATATGAAAACAAAAGAATATGTATATTGCCAGTAATAATTCGGGTAATCTACAACTCCTTCCATTAGCACTGCTGCTTTTATCCGTTTCCACATGCAAACTTCTTTCTGCTTATAAATCAGGAGACTAAAGGGGAATAAATACATACGTATCATAGTGATCTAACACCCATCCCAAGCAAGGCTCATCCTGTGTCACTGCCTAAGTCATGCAAATTACACCAGAGCTGCCAGTTGACTAAGATTAATGACACTGCGCCAGCTTCTTTGTTTCTCTCTGCGGCCGTTTAGTGTGAAATACTATCCAAAAACATTATCTATCCTCGATTAATCCCACAAATTTGTTCACACGATGCACATTGTTTAGGGCAATTTACAACAGGAACATACTGAGCACAATTGCATTTAATTACTTGGGTTCTAATTACATTCATTAAAGGCTAATAAAATAAATGAAACAGCTTTAAAAGCTTCTGCAAAACACATGGGTCTTGTCTCCCTAGTGAAACATACAGTAGATGTTTGATGTGAAACACAGATTTGACCATATATGTGTGTTTATATATGTATATATATATATATATATACATATTCCATATGTTATGTAAGGTTGATTTTAAATCATAAGCAATAAAACATCAAGTGTTCTGCATTTACTTAATGAGTGGTTGAGAGGTTTTAGGAACCTAGAACTACTTTTTATGTGGCAAATAAAGAGAAAAGCAAATCAGTTTTCAAAATCCATTTTGAATCTTAATTGTTTCCACCTGCATGGCCCAGATGCCCAACCCTCTTTCCCATGCCCGTATCATAATGGCCACTGACCAACAGAACAGGGAGGCATTCCACTCAAGCTGGGTTCTGGAGAATATTTCCATCGGGTTAATCCCAAAACTCAGTCAGGCCTTTTGGCTTACTTCGGCCCAACACTGGAGGCAGCTTGTTTAAAGACCCGATAACCAATTGTATGGAAATTCACGCTTTAAGGCGCACTGGGCAGTCTGTATAATTTACTCTGTGAGCGTTAAAAAAAAATGAACTTTGTAAATATCTGATTTTCCTCATATTTACATGCCTATTTTAATGTACTGTGTGTGGACCATTTGAGAAAGAGAAAATGTAAAATATCATTGTTGACAACTATGCCAGAGAGAAACAAATATTGGACATTCAAATAAGGGCTTCATTTCAAGCTTTTCTGTCACTTGACTAGAGCTCAGAAAAATCTATACTACCAAAGACAAAAGTCTTATATGGCTTTGAAGTCCACACCCCACTTTGTCAAGTCCATGGGGATTTTACCTGGTAAAGGTACACTGTGCCTTGTAAAGCCCTCTTCAGTGCTCAGCACTGACAAATACAGTGGCAACATATAAATCTAAATACATGGGATTGGCATATCTCATCACAAACAGTATTATTTTGCTTCTAGGGGATTATGTGAAATAAACCAAGAACTTTGGGATGATTTTGATAGGCATCTGGAGTTAGGATTTCAACTGGATTCAGATCTTTGCCAAAGAATGAAGTTTTGTTTTTTTTTTAATCTTACTAAACACATTGGAAATATCCTATTGCTGTCTTCTTTGTTATGAGTACTCTTTGACCCAGGAAGTCTACCTCTAGATCTCTTCCTTGAGGAAATACTCTCACACATGCACAAAAACAGAGTTAGTAAGATGGTTATTAAAGCATTGTTTATAATAGTGAAAGAAATGGAAACATCCTAAATGCTCATCAATAAAGGAATGGTTAATAACTATAGGAATCCATATTCTGTAGTCCTATGTAGCAATTAAAAAGAACAAAGTAAATTCATATATACTATATGGAATGTTTCCAAAAAGCAAGCTGTGGGACGCCATATACTATAGATGGCATACAAGATAAAAGAGTTTGTAGATGTGTGTGTGCATGTGCATGCGCCTGTGTGTGTCAGCACATAGAAAAAGATCTGGAAGAATCCAAAAACCAATAGCAATGGTGACCTCTGAGGAGAGTAGACAAGGGAGTAGCAAGAGACTATCAGGGCGGGAAAGAGAACCACTACTCGTTAGTCAATACACTATGCAATTGAATTTTTATAAGAATGTACTTATGTATTATATGTAACTTTTTGAAATTAATATATGTACAAGTAGAATATTTAGAACTGTAACGTGTCATTAAATACTCCCTCCCCTGCCACATATACACACAATAATTTCCCAAACATCTTCATCTGATAGTTCTTCAGAACATGATCTGGAAGAGGTTTTCTCAGAAAGTTATCACACAGAGTGGGACTGATGTTTTCTCTCTTTGACATCTGCTCTCTGCTTCTACCTTACTATTTTTATTTCCTCCTGTTATGTGTCAGGGCCAGCAATTTGGGGGAGTTCTATTCTCACAACACAACTGTAGGAGGCACTTAGGGTCCTCACAGAATCCCACTCACAGGAATGCTGACTTGCTTGCAGCCCCTACCCTAGAGAATCCTAAGAGTTTTAGACTCGTGCCCAACATGGTTGAAGATTACCTCTCAGTAGTAATGCAATGACGCAGGCTTTGGAGCAAAGCAAGCGCAAGTGTTTGCTTTGGGAAGAGTTTTAAAAGAATGATGTTCTGCTATCATTCACTCATTAACACAAATGCTTTAATAGGATTCTGACACTATTTTATAAAACTCAGAATCATAATAGCATGGAAAAGGACTTGGCACGAAGAAAAGATGGGTAAACCAAAAGCAGAGCAGGTATGAAGCCTTGGATCATATTTTCTGATGCAAGCCTACTTTTCTCTTTGTCATTTCTCAAACACCCCAAGATCTCCAGAGCTTGAGGGATTCAAGACGTCCAAGAGCGGAGACTCACCATTTCATCACATTATCTCTGATAATGCCTAGAGGGTGCAGTCCACATCTTTAGGCCTTGCACTCAGGGCTCGTCATCTGTGGAATTTTACATCTCACGACGTGGTTTCCTACACCATAGGCACTGCTCAGACGTGGTGATGTCTTTTTGATAGTCTCTCTTCCTAGAATCTCTTCGTCATTCCCTGATGCTCTCTACCTGTTAGGATCCCTCAAGGTCTATCTAAAAGGTCATTTCTTCTGGTGATTTCCCCGGGTATCCCACAAGGTACCTTTCCTGCTGAAAGTCATCCTAGTGATCACTGTATCTCCATTACAGTTTATTTGCTACATGTGCTCTTGTATTATGGATCTCCGTGTCTGTCTCAGAACCCCCTCATAACATGTAAGCTCCTTCAAGTTTGGGACTGATACCAATGTGCCCATGAAACCAAGTAGAGTGCTTATCACATGGCAAGGAGGGATTAGAAAAAAAAAAAAAACCTAATAATTAAACAGATGAAAAGAGTGCCTCAGTTGTTTGAATAATTACTCAACAATGTGTACCAATATGTAGCTGTCAGTAGAGAGAGCACCTCCAATGTCTAACAGGGTACCTGGCATAGAGTAGGGGCTCAATAAATATTGGTTGAATGCATATGAATAAATAAATGAAGAAACAAACAGAGGAACAAATAAGTGAAGGGTTTTTTTCTTTCTGTCTTTCTCCCATTTGTCTACCCTAGGAGGCAAAATGTTTATTATAGTGTCTCATGAATAATGTCAAAAATCCCTTCATGGCATTTCATCAAAAACAGCAGTCTTTAGTATTATAATCTGAAATTATAATAACAGCTTCATACAAAGTCTGTAATTCAACATGTAGTTTCCATTAAGAGTTTTAGGACTGACTCTAACATGCTTATACTTTAAATCTGTTCTATTTTACAATAAAAGCTGTAGAATAATTACAAATAGGTTTAGTAAGTCTGGATTAGTAAATCAATATCTTTAGAATTCTGTCTTTATACATACTTGCAGAGATTTAAAGATAGGGTGTTTTTTAATGACATGAACATCCTCAGAGGTGATAGGCAGAAGAAATGCCTTTAAGGAGAACAGGAGACTCAGTGATTTTTTTGTCAGTAGGAAATTCCTCTTGTACTTCAAACCTTCTGAGCAAGAGACCATGGCTTCTTCTGGATGGCCAAGTGACAGCATTCCTTGTATACACTCAGACGGGATGCATTCCTTTATATGACTTACAAGAGCTTCTCCTTCCTTTTACTAACAAAGATGCACAGTGCAGCAGGAAAAGACCCACACAAACAATATCAATGCATTGTAACGGGATTCAGTGATTTCTTTCCTTTTCTCCTTTCATTTTTTTTTTTTTTTTAGCCACCTCCAGGAAACTAAGAAGAGCTGTTCTACGTAAGCACCAGAGAAATATATAACTACAAACTGAAAGCTCATGACCTCAATCCTCAGCCACCCCTTGCCCCTCATTACTGCAGCAGTTGGTGTAGGGAAGGATTAAAGAGGGCTAGAAATCATTGGGTGAGCATACAAGGGCTCAGAAATTTGACCTTCGTTACTTAAAGCACACAGTCTCCACTAAAAGCTGGTATATGAGGAGAATTAAAAACAGAACCAAGAAAGGTCAGGTGGAGTGCAGATGCACTAACAAAGATGAGGTTGAAATGGCAAAAAATAAAATAAAATAAAATAAAATAAAAAATCCTCCAAAATATTCATCTTTTCTTCTACCAGGCATAAGTTGACATCACAAGGAGACATTTTGGCTTTTGCCACTAACCAAAAATGCGAAAGAGCCTCTGTGCCAAAAGCAAGAGCTTAAGACTTACAATCGCCAGAACAAGGGAAGACTTGAGCATGCAGCTCCCAATGCAGGAGGCTTTCTTAGGGCACTTTCTAATGAAGTGAAATCAGATTGTGCCTCCTCTATATCTGATAGCTTTTATTATCTGTATCTATGAATTACCCAAGTTTAATGGGAAATACAAGAAGAGATTACAAAGGCACTGACTAGTAAAATATTTTTACAATTGTGAAATTTGCAGCAAGTCTCTTTCTTCCCCGGGGAAGGCAGAGTAAGGGGCAAGGGGCTAACATCGTAAAGCATATGACCATGGCAACAGCCGCAATGGGGGCGTGAACTCAAAAGCGTTTCAAAAAACATACACTAAGAAGTGAATGATTCCCATCTGTCAGCAACAATGGGGCCACATTATTCATTGTTCTGACAGTCCTGTACCCCATGGGTGCTGAGAATAGGCCCCCCCCTTCAGCGATCTCTGGTTGTAGATGAGGAAACAGAGGCATTTAATTGAACTAAGGCTACGTGACTTGCCCCAAAGAAGTAAGCAGCCTGAGCTCAGTAAGTGTTTGCTGACTTTGGGACAGAAAATCCAATAGCCAGCTATTTTCTTTTTTAAGAAAAATAATGATTATAAAGATCTTCACGGTTTGCACTTTCGAAAACAATTTCATAAATCTTCAGTGAAGCAAATAGATGAGTTAAATACTATCATCAAAAGATGGTAAGATGTGTGTGTGGAGATCCTAATCTTGGAGGTTTTTTTCATTTAAACCAACAGTGAATCCTCTGGGACAAGTGCTATCCAATAGAAATGTAATCTAATGCACTCATATAATTTAAAAATTTCCAGTAGTCATAGTAGAAAGAGTAAAATAAAAAGAACAGGTGAAACTTATTTTAATAATATATTTGATTTAACCCAATATATCAAAAATGTTTAAAAATGCAACTAACATAAAAAATTGTTTTTATATATTACATTTTTTATACTTTATTTGAAATATAGTATGTAATTTAAACTTATAGCCCATCTCAGTTAGAACTAGTCACCTTTTGGGGCAGCTGGATGGCTCAGCCAATTAAGCATCTGCCTTTGGCTCGGGTCATGATCTCAGGGTACTGGGATCAAGCCCCGCATCAGACTCCCCGCTCAGTGGAGAGTCTGCTTCTCCCTCTCCTTCTACCCTCTCCCCCGCTCATGCTCTTGCTTTCTCTGTCTCTCTCAAATGTATAAATAAAATATATTTAAAAAAAAAAGAACTAGTCACCTTTCATGTGCTCAATAGCCATGTGCGGTTAATGGAAACTGTTTTTAATAACATAGCCCTGAGGTTCCTTCTTTCCCCTAATTTAGATGTTATGCTGCCCTAGTTTCTCCACTAGCTAATGTAGATTTCAGGAATATAAAAAATTGGTTGACTTGATTTAGTGTCATAATTACCAAGGGCATCTAAAAATCCACTTGGGAGATATTCACATATTCTCTCAAGTCCTAAGAAGGAATATGTGTGTGTGTGTTTGTGACAGTACTATTACATATGTGTGTGACATATATCAACAAGACTTAGTAGTGTCCCTATGCTGTGTAGAGCATGTCACAAGTACCAGATCAGGATTAAATCATCATTTTGGACAAAATATTTATTAAGTCCCTACAATGCATAAGACAGCCTTGTTTCCATCACCAGCAAACCTCAGGGTGATTCTAAAGTTTTTGACAGCCCTAAGTGTAGTGGATGAAGGATTAAACAAGGACAATGGAAGCCTGACTTCAAGTCTGGTCTCTTTATAGGCACTATGATTTTGTGCAAGTCATTTCCCCACCCTGATCTTCCATTTACTCTTTGGTGAAATGACTGGGTGACCTTTACGCTCCTTTCCAGTTCTGACAGGCAATGGCTTGGTAATAAAAGTTTACTTCCTTTTCGCCTCAAGGACCACATTCCTTACACTTCAGCAGTTGTCTATATGTTGTGATTTATAGAGTACTAGTAGGATCGCCAGATTTAGGGGAAAAAATACAAAACATCCAAGTAAAGTTTAGTTCAATTAGAACTTCAAGAAAACAATGAATAGTAAAGTATAAGCATATCCCATGCAATATTTAGCATGTACTGGTACTAAAAATTATTTGTTGTTTTACCTGAAATTCCGATCTAACTGGTGCCCTGCCTTGTATCTGGCAACCCTAGGGACTAAGTCTCGTGGCCCTTTCGCCTCCTCAGGGGCTTGAAGTTCTCATGCTGTAGCTCAGCAGAATGAGATAAGCACAAGCTTTTGTCAGATACCGTGAGCTGGAACCCCGGTTCGGCACATTTTCACTGTGTGTGACTCAGTTTCCTCATCTGTGATCTTAAAAATTGTCCTATAAGGTAAGTATTTATCCCTGTTCTATAAATGAGGAGACAGAAGGTCAGAGAAGCTGGACTAGTCCCTTTACATTCATATTTTAATCATTGATCAATCTCTAGAAGAGGGCAATCATTACATGAAATACTGTATGTGCCAGGTACCTATTAAGCACTCAACAAAAGCCATTTATTTGTGCCATGATTAAGACTAGAAGAGTTGTTGATAGGGTGGTGGGCAGGGGAAATTTTGACTTAGAGGACTCCTTTGGAAGGGCAGACATGAATGAGACACTATAACAGAGTCTTGAGCAGCTGAGGAAGGAGTGATGAGCAGGAAGGTGGGAAAAAAGGCAAAGAATCCAGATGGTAGGGTACACAACCATTAGCTCTCCATGTGTGATCTGCCTCACTAAGCACTGCGCATCACACTACAGTTCCAGAGTTCCTGTTCTGCACGATTTCCACAACTGTTTCCCAGTACTCTTAGTACTGAGTAAAGCAATCTGAATCAAGGTTTTCCTTCATTAGGGAAAGCACAGATACCATACCCAAGACAAATTCCTTTTACCATTCCCCCAACATTTCTATAAACCATGCACAAAATGCAATTGCAATATACAAAGATAGCCTCGTTGGGAAAAAATAAGCTTCCCTGAGGTAACAAGCCTGGGGGTTTGAGTGGCAGCAGGAAAGGGCCAATCTTTGCCTTTACAGAATTATGAGCTAAATTGAAAGCATCCCTTCTGGGGTTCCTTTTAGTGCCATTAGCAGAGCTACTTCTTTCTCCCACCAATGGCTGCCACTAATATGGCATGTTACTCCCAAAAGCTTGGAGACCAGAAAACTCTTCCCAATTTTTCCATCACCTTGGGAAAGCTCTATCCCCTCAGCTGAGACTGATTAAAAAGTAAGAAATCTTTTCCTCATGATTTCCATCCTAAATTCTCAACTCCAATGATGCTGGCCTGCCTTCAGGTGTTCCAACTTTTGCTATTCTTTTCCTTTTCTCCTACACATCAGTCTCTGCTCCTTTCTTTAATACTCTGAGTTCTGTCTCCTTACATAACACCTTCCCTGGCCAGCCCACACCAGAGTCCTCTCTCTCTTACCTGAGCTCTTCTGGTTGGTTTGATTCATTTGGCATTTATATGGCCTTGTGTAGTATGTGCATGTGTGTGCATGTGCACAAATATGAGTGTCTATCCAATTAGAATATCAACATTTTCAAGACAGAAACAAAGTCTTATAGTTCTCTATCTCCTCATATTTAATGAAATAGTACCTTTTAGATGTTCAATAAATATTATTTTTGAGAGGATAATAATAAAATCATCAGATCTCCTTCTAATAATCCATGATTTTGTCTCATTAAGGCTAACCTAACCTGTTGAAACTAGTGAAAGTTGTCAAATTTTGATAGCTTGGTCTATGGAGCATACTCAGACTTCAGTGGGTGGTGGACAAAAAGCAAGAGTAAGTTGATACTGAAAATGGGAAGTTGACCCAATAGTAGAGCAGGCCACTGAGGGAAGTACCAGCAGTGCAAATAAGCATCTGCATCCATAGGGTTCATCGGGTCAGTGAGGGCAGCAGCTGAAGTGATTCTCAAACTCAGTGGGTGATAGTGCCATGTTTTTGGGTTTCAACCTATTTAAAGATCAGGACCTGTCTAGGAGCTAGAGATACCATAGATAAGGTCTAGTCCCTGGGAAAGGTGGCTGGCAGAGGTAAGCAAGGTATCTCTGTCAGTGGTCTGTATCTAAGGCAGAAAGCCAATGCCTAGCAGATCTTGAAATGCTTATCTGAACACCCAAGAAGATATCTGTTTATACTCACTGAATATACACAGAAAGATGAAGGGAAGCCTTCATTTTAGGCGATATATGAGTATCAGAACTAATCTTACAACAGCAGGTCTTAGATATCTTACAGAAGCAGGACTAATTCTAGATCACACTTCCTGATGAGGCATAATCCTTTAATGTTTCTTCCAGTTCTTAAGATTTAAGCCCAAGGATTGAGGAGGACTGAGCTTAAAGATGGAAGTCCTCAGTTCATACACATATACAGGTCTAACAGGACTGGCTAAGGTAAAGGCTGGTAATTTATCTATTGATTAATGGTTAGATAACTTCATGTCATATATGCCCTGAGGTTTCTCAGTAATGGCTAAATACCTTTTTTTCAAAAAAAATTCAAGCTAATTATTGTTTAATATTAATTAAGAAACACATGCACACATTAAAAAGAGAACACACTTCTCCAACTTGCAGTTTGAAAAGCAGGTCTGGATGTTCTTCATGAGTTCATAGAGTTCATAGAGAGACAATATTACTTTTTCTCTATGGCATAATGCTCTAATGTAGTCTGCTTTAGAAATACAGTGCAGGCCTTAAGTAGAGCTCACAAAACCTGCCACACTCTTCAGTAATTGACCTTGGATTATCAAGGATGGTAGATGGGGGGAGAGGGAAATGGGAAAATACTGGTCAAAGGGGACAGTGTTTCAATTATGCAAGACTAATACATTCTGGAGATCTGATGTACAGGGTTGTGACTACAGTTAACAATATTATATTGTATACTAGAAATTTGCTAAGGTGGTAGATTTTAAGTGTTCTCACCACAATTCCTATGTGTCAATTATGCCTCAATATAGCTCAAAAAAAGTATGTAGATGAAATGATAAAGGTCTGGAAAATGACCAGAGACAGAAACCTAGAAGCCCCTACATATAAGGATGGGGGAAAGGAATGACAGTTAATAAAGTACACTGAGAAGAAAGGGTCAGGCCAAAAAAAGTAGAAGAGCCAGGGGGAAAGGCCATCATGAAAGCCCAAGAAAGAAGGAGCTTCCAAAAGTCTGCTCTAGTCAGTGGTGGCAAATGTGGAGAGGCCTAGATGTTTCCTACTTGGCTCTAACACCTCCTTTCTAAGCAGATTCACACAACGTTCTAACTTTGGCTTAGTCACCAGTTTCAGCAAAGGCTGGAAAAGGATTAAACACAGTTTGAGCTGGAAATCTGCAGGAGGGCAGAGCAAGGTCTTTTCTTCCGTGTGCATTGTAGAGCAAACATGCTGAAAGGGCAATTGGAGGATGCATAGGGTTGTTACCTTCCAGATTCAAAAATGAGTCAATGATTGTCTTAACAGGACATAAAGTACAGAAGTCAAACCAAGACAATGGAAATAAAAGTAAAAACAAGAGATTCCTGGGTATCATTTGAAGGCATTGAAAAAGATTCCGTTTAAGATTCTTAGGATTTGCACATAAATCTGGTGTTGGCAAATAATTGCCTATTCTACTGCCAAAGTTCTACTTTGGGGGTTCTTAAAAATTCTCCAAACATATGGTGACATAGCCTTTAGAGCTTAGATTTAATTTTTCACCTGTATGTTAGAAAAGCATGTTAGTTTCAAGTAATACATTATTTTTCTAAATATTCATTTTAAATATTAAGACTCATAATATTACATGTCTCATGAAAGCATTACAAACCTCAACATTCTTTCACTGTTGTTCTAATAGATTGTTGTGAAAATATCTTACACTGGTAAAAAATACTGAAAACTTGGGGGAGGTGCAAAGATACAAAAAATGCACAGCAAAATATAGCACAAAAAGCAGAGTTCCTTTTTTCCGTGTATTCGATATATCACGATCCTCACCTGTCCACGCGTGCTGTGTGTTAGCATAGAACTTTCCAACATTTTGAATTCTATTAATCTAAAATATAAAGCCCTATACCTGTGATATATTACTAATGCTAATAGATAAGATCACCCAATTATAAACTTCAGTTTACTCTTATTAATGTAGCAAATGAAGGCATGGAAGTGAGTGAGATCTCATTTTGGATAAGGTTCCATTTCTTGTTAAATGTTGTTATTTCAGAGTTGGGCATATATCATCATTGATATAACAATAACAGATGTCTTATTTGTGGATTCATCTCCTATCCGCCTCACAGCAATGATTTTACTACTTGTGAAGGATTACAAAAAATTACTGGAAGATTTACAAGAGGTCTCTGCAGTATTTATCTAGAAGCCAAGTATAATATTGTTTTTCCAAACCCATCAACCAACACAACTTAATCCTGACTCAAAAGAGCTGCACTATTCTTTCCTTAGTCAGCCTGCGTGATTACACCTTCTGTACCCCTTTTGTCAATAAAACTTGGATGAGTCGCGGTAACACATGTTAGGTGGGGGTATGAACATCCCATCCTCCTAGTCTTCTGAAAACATCAATGGTTATGTTTTTCGGGAGATACTAACATCAGGTTTTGTAGTGTGTACTTACTGAGCCAGTTCTTCCCCCCCCCCCCCGCCCCGCACTGGGGTGGTCCTTTTTATTTCGACAGTCCTCAAAGGGTTTAGAACTTGCTGGATTTCAGGTTTAGTTGAAGTTTGTGTTGTTTCTTATGAATTGCTTGGGAATAAAGGCAAGCGAAATTTTGGGATTTTCAGGACATTCAAAGCCCTTTCCCTTTTAATTGTCTACTGAAAAGAAATCTGGGGAGATGAGATGCCATAATCTTGGGCACAGTCATCAGGGCTGTGTCTTCAAATACCATCAACAGGTGGCTCAACAGCCTGTGCTATAGATGATAGGAATGTCAGAGTTCCAGTGTGTGATCAAGGTGCTGGAAAAGACTTGGGGGGATTTCTTAATATTTCAGGAATTTTTCACAAGACCTCATTTAACATTCCCAGTGACATAGTAGGGCTATAGTTAACCATTGTCTTCTCACAGGGTGGATAAAGTCAAGGTGATTTTTATTCTATCTAACAAGCTGAGCAATGGGCACCTGTAGCACATCTGATTTTACAGTGCTTTTTAACAGCAGATCAGAGCCCAGTCAGGGAAACACACTAGATCATTTACAGGGAAATGGAAATGTGGTGATGCAAGAGCTAGGAGGATCCAGACAGGGGATAATGAAGCAACCCAGAAATTAGCAACAGCAGGAAGCCTCTGCCATCTCTAAGGATCAAGGGAAGGAGGTGTTATTCCTAGAGCTCAAAAGCCAGAGCTGTCTGGTGGGGGCTAGAATCCCAGCTGAGAATTGCCTGGTGGGAACAGGGACCATGGAGGGAGAGACAATCCCACAGGAGCTTGAGCCACAGAAGGAAGAGAGCCAGTGCCATAAATGGAAGCTCAAGGCAAAGAACAAGGAGGAGAACTGGGTGGCTTCTCTCCCATTGCCCACCAGCCTTCCACCTGTGCCTACCATTGGCCAAAACTAGGCAGAAGCCATTTAGGAAGAGAAGTTGAGAAATGTAGGTCACTGCAACACACATCAGAGAGGGGCAGAGAAGAGAAAGGATTTGAGAGGAAACAAACGAATGGCTGGCAAAAATAGCATCTGCTACTCAAAGAAATTTATGTCAAACCCCCCCCCCCAAAAAATTCAGATTCTCTCAGTATTACATACAGTCTCTATCTTCAAAGAATTCTCTACAGCATTTCACTGGAAAAGTGAGATAATAGGCATTAGATAATTAAACAATGCAAATATATGAATACTGTCTGCTTTGCCGGAATGCCCCTAGTTAGAACGTGATTCAGTTCACATGTAATTGGTCAACAGGGGAATATAATTGATAAGCAGGGGGATGCTCGTGTAACGTGGAAGTCACCTTGTTTCAATACGTACATTTTGGTCGACAAGAGGAACCAAAACATAGCAAAAGGAGAGTGGTAAGTTTCTGCAAGAAAGGAAATATTTCCCAGCATGGCTATTGCATGGTCACAGCAACTCTTTCTAAGGCTGCAGTATATAATTTTAGAAAATTAAAAATGAGGGCTTGCACTCTAGGCTCCCTCCCCAAAGAGGTGCTCCCCCAGCCTGAGGAAACTCTTAGCTTGTTGCAGGTTGCCATGTCTCAGTGCCCACCTTAGCAACCACCCCATTGGCTCAGACTCCATTTACATCTATGTTCATTATCTTAGCAACACCTCCCTAATTAATCAGAATATTATCAGCATCTCCACTCTATTATTACTGTTTGTTATTGATATCTACTGTGGCCATACCCAGCCACACTAAGGAGGACTGCATGCCAGGGAGATCCAACTTAGCTCAGATACCAAATATGGTTTTTATTATGCTCTGATTACAAATTGCATGAGGTCTTGAGCGGTCTGCCCAGTGAGCCCTTTTTATTGTGTGCGTTTGTTTTGTTTTTATGGAAGATCGAATTTTTTTAGGAAAGCATATATCATGTTATAGTGCAAGCACTTATAGTAAAAATATCATTTGGTTTGGTTACAAAGCACTATAGTATGGAGAAAAGATCAATATGGATCATTCATTCGTTCATTCATGCAGCATTTATTAAACATCCTTTCCTTGGCAAATTCAAATAAGAGTCAGGCATAGAAAGAGCCTTCTCTCCAAAGAGTTTACAACCAGACCTGTTAGCAGATCATTAAAATACAAAGCAATAAATGTTGTAATAGGAGTATTATTGGCATGACAAGAAAGTCTAGAACAGGGTAAGAGCAACTTTGCCAGAGTCAGGAAAGACTTCAAGAGGAGATGATATGTGCATAGTCTTAAACAGTACCAGTTTGGCAAGGGGTGAAGGAGAAAAGAAGCATCCTAGGCTATAGG
Source organism: Eumetopias jubatus (assembly GCF_037043125.1). Classification (NCBI taxonomy): domain Eukaryota; kingdom Metazoa; phylum Chordata; class Mammalia; order Carnivora; family Otariidae; genus Eumetopias; species Eumetopias jubatus. Next base: position 79,102,538 of record NW_028274813.1, read on the forward strand.
AAAACATGTGCAATGGCATAAATTAATATAATTAGTTAATATATGAGTTTTAGGAATGGAGCCAGAGATGAGACTCCATGCAGAAAATGCCAAGAACTGTAACAGGAGAAGTTGATGCTTAATTTCCAAAAGCCTTATAGATCCAGCTAGAGGAGTTTAGCGCTCATCCTATGAACAAGTGGACTCCAGCTGAGGTCTTTAAGGAGAGACATAACTTGATGAGAATTGTTTTCAGGAAGTTCATTCTGGTGTCTAGGTGAAGAATGGACTCGAGGGAAGGAAGACAGATGCAGGGGAGATCAGATAGGAGGCTAGATGAATACTCCAAACAAAAATGATGAGGGTCTAAGCCAGTGGCCATGAGGATGATAAAAAGGGACTTTAGCCAGAGGACACTTCTGAGGGGGAATTGACAGGTCTGATGATCAACTGGACGTGGAAAATAAGGGACATAAGCCAAGGATGACTTTAAGAGTCCTAACTGAAGCAACAGGGTATATTGAAATGCCATTAGCCAAGGGACAGAACTCCATAAGGAAATGCAGATTTGAGGATGAAGGTAAGGGGTTTAGCACTTCTATTTTCAAACTGTCCAGATTATTTCAGAAGTGGATATGGGGGCCTTAATTTCTGTGAGATAGCTGTACAAATTGGCAAAAATCCATTGTTGAAAGATATTTAACCATCTTTCTTATGGTTTGCATGCAATAGCCAAATCATAGGTGACCTAATTTCCTGATCTGTTAAATGGGTTTTACTTACCAGTGTTTGTAAAGAGATCAAGTTAAAATCTATATGCTCAACATTTAAAAATATTATGAAAAGCAGCAATATTTCCAATCCCAAAAGCATCTGTACAGTTTGGCAAGCATACAATATGTAGATTGGGGAAGAAACACTGGATTTCCGGGCAGGAGCGCTGCATGGTATAACTGAGGACAGATGCAGTTCCATGGAAATGCTTGCAATGTACATAAAGAAGGCATTGCACAGCCCTGAATTAATAGGAATATATATTCTAATTAATTGACAGCAAGAGCTGTTGATAGAATGAAAACCTAGATCTCTAGCTCCCTAAGCAAGCGCCCTGACACAGCCAAATAAATTGCTGAGACTCTGTCTTTATATAATATATGATGCGGTCTTGCAATCCCGTGTTTTCCCGTCCTCCATCTATTATTTTGGATTTGGGGTTCTTTTTTTATGCCCAAATTTAACATGCACAGAAGAGAAAACCTAGAGATGGAAATTAGAACAAAGAACAACAGAAAAATTTCGAAAGAGCACTTTAATTCAGACAAAATGGCCACCACGTTGCACATTTAAGAAGTCTGTGATTTTTGTAAAAATGAAAATTATACCACTGACGCTCCTTCACTGTGGTGTTTTTGCAGCAGAAGTGAAAGTTATACTGGGCCATCCGCATTTCTTGTCATGTCCTTGTGACCAAAAGCACATTGTCATATAAGTGATTAGTATCAGAAATATATAATTTTCTCTGTACTTAGTTAACACACCACTTGCCTTTTAGGTAGTATCTTCTAAAAAAAAAAAACTATATGAACCTCTTCAGACACGCTATGAAGACACACCATCTTCATACATGTCAAATCCCTAGGAGATGATTAAGGCCAAAAAGGCAAAGGGCAAGGGTTTTAGGAGCTCTGGTCCGATGCTTTCATTTATAGCATCGCCTTATGAAATAAAGGCTTCCTTCAGGCTTTTTGCTTAAAATGCTGCTAAAAATGATGTTGGTGTGTTTATATGGTGCTGATCTTTGCAATACAGAAATACTTTAAACCAGACGATTCATACAACCCTTTATTTTAATATGCAATTGATTAGCTAGCATTGCACATAAAGAGAGAATAATTGTAAATTGCCAACTAGTCTATAAATATTCCCCTTAGGAGTGCCAAAATTGCAAGCCATAATACCACAATCGTAATGGAAACTTGAATAAACTTCTGTAAATTAAAATTTATTTCCTAATGATGTCTCCACTGAACCAATATTATCATTACCATTTATTGAGCAATAACTTGGTTCCAGGCTTGGAGTTAGGGGAGAAAGACATAAAGATAAATAAGACTCAAAGTCTATTCTCTGAAATCAGTGGAGGAAAAGTTAAAAATATTAATAGCCATCTATAACAAAAGTGATCAATGGTGTTATATACACAGGGCACAGATGTGCATGATTGTGTGCGTGTGTGTGTGTGTAGGTACAGTGAGAACACAGTGGAGAACACAATTTTAATGGGAGAACAGTGTCAATTAAGGAACATGGCACTGTAGTGAATGATAAATTGTGGCCCCAGAAAAACGGTGCTTTGAGAGTCAAAGCACTTCTTAAGGACCTGCTTCCAATTTTTAGCTCACTGCCTAACAAAAGAGACCAGATTCCTCAGGATTCAAGACAGGCATTCCCTGCTGGGATGTATTTATTCATCCATTAACTTTATCCAGTTGTAGGTTTCCTAAAATTGCAGAAAGGATCATTGTTTGGTAGAGAACTCTGCACAAAACAGAAAAGCTTTGGGAGACTGGGCCAGAGGAAGAAACAGCTAGGGAATATTCTGCATGTTCTTCTAATGTTTTGCAAAATTTTTGCACTGTGGTGCACATAGAAATGAATTCTGAATGTGAGTCAAACTGTAGGAGGGCACTGTCGACAACTGGATCTGTTGGAAAGCGGCTCGCTTACAAAAAAACACTACAAGGAAAATTGTGAATTTCCTGCTCGGCATTCACTATAATTCGGCAATACTTTCCTTTAAAAATGTAAAACAGCAAGAAAAGGTACACGAAGTGCATTTTTATTTGTTTATGACTTGAGAGTTTCTGATGTGTAAAGTGGCTAAAAGGCCCAAAGGCAAAGGAATCTTTGTCTCAAAGGGTAAATGCTGTGGAAGAAAATAAATGTTGGGTTAGGTATTCAACAAGATTCAGAGTCACTCTCAGGGGAGATGTCCTTCATTTGGGGAGACTCTTAAACTCATTCAGGCCACCAGGGTACCAGTTAGCACAAGGCAGTTGTAATTCGCTAAATGGAACCCTGGTGGCCTGAAAGAATCAATGCTACCAAAGAGACAAACTTACCTACAGGGAGCAAATTAGGTGCTAGCAGAATGTCTGATTATTTTGCCGTTTATATTTATAGAGTCAGTGAGTCAACAAGTATTTATTGACCCCCTAGAGGTAGCACTGCTCACTAATAAATGTGTGGGTACCTATTAGTGGTTAGACACAATCTCCTGCCCTCAAGGAGATTTACAATCCAATGGAGGTGATAACTATCCTTTAAAATGGATACTTATTAATAAAAACAACAAAAAGGGAAATTAGGAAGTTTGGGCTGGGAATTTTCTTGCTGCGTTGGAAAAATGGGATACTAATAAATCAGGACAAGCCTGAAAGATGGACTTGGGACGGGGTTTTTTGGTTGGTTGGTTTGGACTGGTTTATTTGGGGGGTTTTGTCTTTGTTTTTGTTTTTTTGTTTGTTTTGTTTTTAAAGGCAGAAACAGGACATGACAACAGGAGGAAGGATTTATTTGAAACCTTCAGGGAAGCCTCGGTTAGGAATTTTTTGAGATTGAACAACAGAGAAAAATAATATTAGAACAAAATGAATGCTGTCTTGGTGGGCCAGCTAAAAGATATAACATGGCTTGAGCATAAGAGAGATAATAGACCTTGTGGGTGAAACTGGCTAACAGGGAAGGGTTGTTTTTTTTGTTTGTTTGTTTGTTTGTTTTAAGTTAACATCTAACAAAGAAGTCATTGGAAGTCATTATTAACAGAAATACAAGATCTAAGGAATGAGCAGTACTTTTTAGCCATGTGCAATAGGATTCTGAGTAAGGGGGGCTTGGGGACCAAGAAGTCAACAATAAAGAGCCAATCGTTTTGTATCCTGGTTTGTGTAAAGGCTGTCCGGTGGGGCTAGAGAAGAACAACAGTGAGAAACAAAGTTACCTCTGGGGGGCATCTTTTGAAGGGGCACTTAAAGGAGCTAGGGTACCTAATGAGCCCAGTTTGAGTCCTATTGAGTCTGATAATGACAAAAGGAAATCTAGTGAGAGTTATACTGAGGGCCACTTACCAAATAGTACTAAACCCTCCCTGAAACCCTTCTTGCCACAGGGTGGCCTTCCACGCTAAGCAGGGCCCTTTACTATCTTCAACACCTATCTTATCCATAATGCAGTCCCTCTCTGGACTCCCTGGCTCTGCAAAGTGGTATCAGGGAAACCAGGCCACCTGAGTTCTAGTTCGGCTACCTCTGATCTTGAGTTAGGCTTAAACCTCTTTGACATCCATTTCCTTAACTATAGAATAGAGTCAAATAATAAATCTTATCTCTCGGGGATGTTTGAAAATTAAACAAGATAATATATATCAGGTATCTGGTATATAGTATGTACTCACTAAATGTTAGCTCTAATAGCTCTAATATACCTTTTTAAATTATAAATATACATACAAATGTATCTTGACTATGCCATCAATTTATAACTGTTCATTTCTTTCCACTTTCTACAAATACTTTTTTCCTAAATCTTTGTCCCTCCTTAGAACCTATAATAAATGCCCTATTTTTAAGAATCCACACCCCACTCTGATTAACTCCTTAACAACTATATCCAAAATTATCCCTGCACCTTTTAAAACTACATCAATTTTCAGTCATTTCAATTCAGTGCAATTCCATTTTAAAGGACAAGAGATTTGAAACCAGAAGATGTAGGTCATAAGCTTTAGCCAAACAACGTAGACAAGTTTCTGAACCCCCACGAATCTAAATTTTCTGTTTTTGTAATTGAAATAACAGCAACAGACATATACACATCGACAGTCTTGCAGGATTATTATTAAAACAACTCAGATAACACGTGTAAAGCTCCAAAGAGTTGCAGCAATCCGAAAATTATTGTTAGAAACCACTCTTAGTGGTCTTATGCTTATCACTGACTAGAGGGTGAATTTGAGAGTAGACACCATTGCATCTAGTACAGAGCATTCATATCACTAGCACTCAAGAAATGTTTTCTGTGTGTTTGCACAGAGACGGTTGGCAGACACAGAAAGAAGACAGAGTCCGATCAACAGAGCTGAAGTGGATCCCATTGAATGATTCTTTAGAGTAGGGAGCTGGAAAGACAAACTCACAAGTGGTGCCCACTCTCTCCCACATGTTGTGCTATTTTTTATGACAACAATGGTGTTTGGAGTTCTTGACCAAAAGAATTGTGATTTCTTGGTTCAAACTTGCGACCTCATCCCCACTTCTAAAACAAGAGTTGCCAGTTCATTCATGGCTTCTCATGGTCCTTAATTCCGGCCACCTCACACAGAGGCTCTTGAGCAGTATGGCGGACCGATAATCTCCAGAGCAAGGAATTTCTAAATTAGTACATCATGTTATGCAGAGCTCTCGGAAGGCCTAAACTAGCCTCTTGGTTATCAGTGGTGCAAACGGAGCTCTCAAATCAAATTCACAGAAGCATAAACTGAAACCAAAAAGCAATGTTTAATTGGTTTCTGAGGTCCTAGGAATGACAAACTTCTCCCCCAAATTGGCCTGTTATCTCAAAAGCCTCCGATTCTGGTCCAGTGTTTGTGTGCTCTAAAACCACTCCATGTCCCCCTTCCAGTCCCATCTCGTCCAGCTTGGGATGTCTTTTTTTTTTTTTTTTTTTAAGATTTTACTCATTTATTTGAGAGAGAGCATGAGAAAGGGAGGAAGCCCAGCACGGGACTCGACCCCGGGACTCCAGGATCATGACCCGAGCCGAAGGCAGACGCCCAACCAACTGAGCCACCCAGGCGCCCGTCTTCATTTTGGTTACATACTCCCCTTACAGGTCATCAATCAATAGAACGGTTATTATCGGTATGTAAGAAAGAAAGGACTTTAAAATGCAAGAAATGCCAACTTCAAGGATAACAATAGGGACCAGCATAAAGCCAAACCAGCTTGTTCTTACCTTGAAAGAACAATTTAAACAAATATCTATTATCTCAGAACACACCATTCATCATACATCATAACATATTTTGAAATCAGCTTTATTTCTCTCCATATGAACCCTACTCTACTCCTCTCCTCCCTTTCTCCAAACATCGGTGTCCTGTCCCAAAGCGGCTCACATTCCCTTGTTGGTTCTTGTCTTTTTCTCCATTTTTACTCCCCAAACAGTGTATTCTTTTCTCCAACTAATGAAGCTCTATCTCCTTTTCTGTGCGAATTAATGTTTTCTTCCTGTCTTCCCCAGCCCTCCACTTAGCCCATCAATACCACAATAATTACAGACAAATATGGGAAGGGGTAAGAGAGAGGAAAAAGCTGTGAACACTCAGATTTAATAGGTTTGCCTGTCACAAAAATGAACATTTCAAACTTGAAAATTGCCTGAGTTTTAAACACTGTCTGAACTTGATAACACATAAGTAATGAGCAAAAACTTTTGAAACCCGCCTAAATATTTTGTACACCTGGATATGCCCCCCAGGAAATTCCTAGCAGTTAAATTAAACTGCTGCTTTAATTTTCCCCAAGTACGGCAGACAATAGTGAAGAATTCCTATCAGTCCTCTCCCACGAATTCAGTTTCAAAGCTGTTAGCACAGCACTGGTATGTCAACATTCTTTCGGCTTTACCATCTTTATGTTCATTTTAAATTAAGAAGTCTAAAGCAGATCTTATCAAATCCATGATATTGTTAAAAGCACTTCAAGGTCCTTTTAAAAACAAGAATTACTTACATCAACTTACTTTATTGCTTCATTTTCTGACTCTAAAGGACACAAAGTATACTAAAGCAATTTAACATGGCCGTAACCTACAATTTTAACTTACCCTGAGGGGCCATTTCACCTCTTGTTTTACTTTTCCAGACCAAATCAATAGAGGGAAGAATCAAGTCAAGACACATGTCATAACTGTATTAAAGGTCAATGAGGTTTAAACAAATTGGGTTCTGCTCATAAATAATTGACTCACAATTTGTACCAAGGTACAGGGTGAAATGCTATTCACCTGAAACATCTTTAAAGTTTATTTTACCTATTGTTGGCACCTGAGGGAACTATAACTAAACATATGCGTGGGTCTACAAGTCAGCTGTCAACAAAGACTCTCTCTCAAGAATGTAAGGGGTAATAATTCAGTAGGAAACATACACAATCCACCTTGTTCATCACAAAAGAGGTTCAAGTAGACCCTTGGTATTCAGTAACATTTGAGAGCTTGACTAATTGCAAGCAATCCTAAAGATCTGCACCATCTTGCAATTTGTGACTTTAAATTTCAGGTGCTATAGGGTTGGTGTATGGAAATGGGCATGGCTTCTCGGAAGGGATCTTCAACAGCTGTGCAGTACGCATGTTTGCCCTTAGCTTTCTTGTCCTCTACCTACCGTCATGCAGAACCCTCATTAAGGCTCAAAATAAGCTTTGAAATTCTTAAGTCATCAATCACTGCATTTGGGGAAATTTAAAGCCATGGTAGTGTTTCTACGCTTGAAGACCTACAAAGGGCCCCAAGTACTGGGATGGAATATAAAGGAAGTTAATCAGGGAGCTCCTGGGAGGGTTTTCTTGTCTCATAGGGGACAGGCCTGAGTAGACAGCTCAGTTGTGCTGCCCTTCCCCACCTTCTTACTTTGAACAATAACCAAATGCCTGGGTCTGTGATAGCCATCTTGCAACTGATAGGTGATAAACTAAAAGTCTAATACACTAAATACGATAGAAAATAGAAAGAGTTTGGGCCTTTCATGAAATTGTTAAATTGATACACTCTGGTACTATTTACATCTAGACTCGTTTTGCAAGATAATTAAATTTCCATGTTGTGAAAAGCTAAAAAAAAAAAAGACTTGATTGTTACAACAGGATGTAACAGTGTCCCTCCTCTCAAGGAATTTGTTATTGATTTGGGAAAATGATACAAGAACTCAAATGACTTTAATAACTAATAGAAAAGTATATGAGCCATGTGAAAGGTGAAAACAAAGTGCTAGGAAGGTTTACAGTCAGAAGGGACCTCATCCAGCTGGGGTTGATGGTGTGGGAAATCATAGACCAGGTAAGAAAGTGAAGAAAACCAGATGGGGTAGGAAGGGGACATCTCAGACAGATCTGTGTCTTCTGGTTCTGCTATTTATAAACTGTGTATTCTTGAACATGTGACTTGAACTCCTCAGGCCTCCAATTTCTTTGAAAGGTTTCAAAGGTGATTAGCTAATCCTTGGGTAAAGAACTTAGAGCAAAGTAAGGAGCCATGAATTAGTAGCTATTATTTTTGGAGAATAGCATAATAGTCCATCGTCTGTCTTAACCATAGAAATTAGACTATCAATCCTAATCTGCCCTAACCTACTAATATGGTCCAATTGGTAATGAGATTCATAATGAGATTCATAATGCCAGGCCATGAAAACAGGCAACGCCTGCTTGGTGATTGTAGTAAACAAGGAGAAAAGTGGCATCCATAGCTTCCTCACCCTACTCTTTTGCTCTTGGTTCCAGGAACAGATAAACCATGGCATAGAAATCATCCCCTCAACCTCCCAACCCCCAATGAAACAGATGTTACTGCTGCTCCTCCAGGGAAGAAGTTAGGATTCATATCTTTTCCAGGAACTGTGTTAAGAAACTTCCCCTCATTTAATTCTCACCTTAAGGCCTAGAGGTATGTATTATTATCCACTTTTTACAGATGAGAAAACTAAAGTTCCTATAAATTAAATAATGACTTAAATCACACTTTTAATTGAATAGAGAGATGAAATTCATACTTACTTCTCTAATTTAAAAACCTCCCCCCATACCATTATATCACACCGCTTCCAATTAGAATCAAGTCTATTCCCTTCACGTTTCAAACTCTTTTGAGTGCTTAGGCACTTGGCAAGAATATATTCTCTCTCTCATCCCTTCAAATACTACCACCACCAGAGTTAGCTCTCCATAATTACATTTGTGGAACTAGTGTTGGCCAAGAGATCAGAACTGACATTATTGGGCACCTAACATGTGTTATTAACAGTACTGGACACATTATGGAGCACCTGGGTGGCTCAGTCAGTCAAGCGTCTGCCTTTGGCTCAGGTCATGAGCCCTGCATCCTAGGATCGAGCCCCCGCGATCCTAGGATGCAGGCTCCTTGCTCAGTGGGGAGCCTGCTTCTCCCTCTCCCTCTGCCTGCCTGCCTGTCTGCCTACTTGTGATCACTCTCTCTCTGTCAAATAAATAAATAAAATCTTTAAAAAACAAAAAAAAAACAGTACTAAACACATTAGAATACATTCTTGCATTTGTCCCTCACATCAATGAAAGAGGTAAATATTAATGTCCCCATTAAATCCAGAGGAAACTGAGAGTCTAAGAGATAAAATACATAAATTTTGCATAAATTGGTAGGTAATAAGTGGTGGGGCCAGAACTCAAACCCAGGTCTATCTATCCCCAAAGTTCATATCTTTCTTCCATTTCAGTGTTTCCCCACTCCCAGCTCCCCAACTCATCTGTAGCCTTAGAAATAATAGCCTGAATTCCCAGTGCTTAAGGGAGCAAAAGAGACCTGATTTTGAATTTGTGAGACATATTCTATTTCAAAATTCTTATATTGTAGTAGGAAATGTTTAAAAGAGTAAAGCTTATGATTATAAAACCAGTTATAATTGAACTTGTGTATCAGAAACTACAAACAATTAACATTGCTGTGGATATTTTGCCACTGTCTGGAGTAAAATATTAGCTAGAAACCAGGAAAAATTATTTACAAATGCTAATATATATATATATATACACATATATATATATATATGGAGAGGGAGAGAGAGAGAGAGAGAGAGTGGGAGGTAGAGTGAGAAGAGGGACCGAGGGAGGGAGAGAGAGGGAAAGAGGGGGAGAGAGGGACAAAGACAGAGAGGGGGAGGGGGAAGGGAGAGAGAGAGAACTTGTCCTTTACACAGTGAAAAAAGATACTACGGCTACTTCTTCATAACATGCAATGGATTCAAAGTGAGGTAATTTGTGACATGCAACATGATTTCTGAGACAGTGAATTTCTTTTAAAGGTAAGTACATTCGAGATACAGAGAAATGAGAACATCAAGGATTTTTTTCCCCTTCTTTGCATGAGCAAACTAATTGCTGTTTAAATTTTCTAAATCTAGTGTCTTCCTGAGTTGAAAATTTCCACCTGGAGGAAGTGTTTATGACCATCTTGTAAATCTCTACTTTTAAAAATTAATTCATGTACATTAAATCAGTAGATATTCTTCATCCACAGGGGGAAAAAAGATCAGGTTTGTAAATGGTCTTTCAAAGGTTCAGGGACTTGAGTGTGTTCTAAAGTGAAAGCTGAGAAATATTTCTCCAAACATCTGAATGCTAAATTAAATAGAGCTGACAAAATTTACTAACATTCCTCAGAAAGACAAACTATAACAGCTCTGAGAAAAGCAGTCACTATTCTCTAGTAGTTTCTACTAAGAATGTCATTAGTTTGTTTGTAAGTTTTAACTAAGCCTAATCATACCCTGACTGATACTTTTGCTCAATGAGGAAAATATTTGTGTGAGGAAAAACAATGTAGTTTTGTGATTAAGTATAAGTTTGGAGTCCAGCTACCTGGTTCTAATCTCACTTAACCAACTGTCTGATGTTGGGTGACTTAATAATTTTCCTCAGCCTCAGTTTCTTCTGTTAAATATTCCTATATAATAAAGTTTTTAGCGTAGCACCTAGCAGACAAAATATCTTCTGTATGTTACCTATATTACTAAATGGGTACATTGAGTCACAGAATAATCTAGTGATATTTTGGTAGGCCATTTTGTAGCAATGTATTTTAAAGAAATGGTTAAGAGTTAATGGATTTAATAATAATTTTAGCATGTAACTGTGTTCCAATTACTAGCTGAAATATTTTTCATATTCTAACTTTTAGTCGTCATGATAATCTCTGAGGTAAGATAATATTATCTCAGTTTTTAATTTGGAGGCAGACACTGGGGTCCAGGGAACTTAAGTAATGTGCCCAAGCACATACAGCTGTTCAGGGGTAGAGCCAGGGTCTGAATGGATGTATGGTTTAAACTGGAAGCAGCATCTCTGCTCTTCATCACTATATTACATTGCCTCTCCTTTGATGCAGTTTAAATACCCTGAAAAAAAGTCTAATTTCTGCCCATACAAAAAAGGAGACAGGTAAAACAAAATAAAATAGTCACCTCAAATCCTCTTTGGGAGCAGTTAAGGAATAATTGTGCTTATATTCTGAATATATGTATATTTTCAGAGAGAAGCCATGTTACAATTCCATCCCCCCCCACTGGCAATACAGAAAACAATTTTATAAGATAACTACTACCAAGGACTGACTGAATTGGCCACGTATGAAGATCGATCCCATTGTCATACAGTGTATATGCTACATAAAGACCCAAAATAAAGTGATGTCCACGGGGCTGCAAGCAGAGAGGAGTGCTTTGAGAAGAAGTCCACCAGCTATTGTGGAAAGATTTCGGAGCTGCAGGACCTTCCTTTGGAGTGTGTCTCTGGCCCAGGGACTGGTTGTAGAATCTAGAATGCAATTGCTAACAATTCCCCCAAATTGATAAGGCTCAGAGAAACTTATTCACCTTAATCAAATCAAAAGTTCATAGTCAAAAAAATAAACATGACCAGAATTCTCGTATCAGCTCATTAATTCATTTTCTTCTTTGTAGGCGAGACATGGCAAGTCAAATTAATATCTAAATTTTACTTGCTGAGTAAAAATCAGAATATTCTTAACTACAGCAGTTTTAAACTGTTGCCTTTTCCCTCAAGCTTTTTATCTTTCTTTATGTTCCTCAATTTCAACCAGACTAAACCTCTTGTTTCACAGAAAAAATAAAACCATCTGTTAGGACATCCCTCGACTACGCGACCTTTAAACCAAAGATGTTAGCAAATCTTCAACTTTTCAAAAAAATCATTGCCTCCTATACACAAAATACTGAGGATAAAGTGAAGAATAAGACACATGTCCCATCTTGGAGTATCAGTTTATACAGGAAGACATAAAAAGGTAAACAGACAATTGCAAAGTAATAGTGGCAGTCGTGTGCTAGTGATCTGTAGAGGGGGTTATGAGGCAAGATATAGAGGGCTCACATAACTTTTACATCCTTCATTGACATTTGAGGGAAAGATGCTCTCTTCTATGAAAAGCTCATCCTCTCATCTTTCCTCTTCCATGGACTTGTCCATCCACTCCTTCCTAGATCTTTAACCTCACTTTCCTCTATAGGCTTTAGGCAAGCACTTTTCCTCTTCATCTTTAAAAACCTTTCTACACTATTTCTCCAACACAGTACTACCCTACCTTACTCTTCTCCTCTTTCTCCAAACTCCTGAATAAATAATATACACTTACACTTCCTCTCTCTCAACTCCCATCCCCACCTCCACACATGACAGTCATGCCTCTAGCCCCACCACTGTACCAAAACCACTCTTCATAAAAGTCACATACAGCGTCCTACAGGGCACCTGGGTGGCTCAGTCAGTTAAGTATCAGACTTGTGATTTCAACTCAGGTCATGATCTCATGGGTTGAGCCCTGCATCAGGCTCTGTGCTCAGCAGGGAGTCAGCTTGAGAATCTCTCCCTCTGCCACTTGTGCTCACAAACTCACTATCACTCTCTCTCTATCTCTCTCAAATGAATACATAAATCTTTTTTTTTTTTTTTAAGTCACCTATAGCATCCTAAGTACTAAGAAAGATGCCTAAGGATGCTAAAAGTCTACTTCAGTTCTTAGTCTGGTAGAACTCCCTGTCACATCTGAAACTGTTGACCCCTTCTTGAAACCCTTTCCTTCCCTGGCTCTGTTCTGCTTGCTGTCTCTAGAACTAATTTCTCTGTAAATGTCTTGGTAAGGAATTTAATTTCATTTTCGGTTTCCTACATGTACTCTTCTAACTCTATCTTCTTTCCTTTGGTAATTTTGTCTCCCAGGACCATCTGTACATGTCAGTTAGGGTCCAGCAGGAAACATATGGCATTCTCAAATGGAGTAATTTAGGAAATTTTAGTAAGACTATTCACCATGGTATGGGAAGGCCCAAGGGAAGACAGCAAGGAATGGTTAGTACCCCAGGCTCATTCCCCTGGGCCTTAAAGGGTAAGGGGGCATTGGGGGGAGTCCTTACTGGAATCTATACAGTAGCTGCCTCAAGAGGGTCACTGGGCAAGAGCTGTGTCCTTTGGAAGAGGGATGCAGCTAACGTGAAAGGGCAGAAGTCTTGCAGTAAAAATTCCAGACTCGCTATCTTCCTGCCCTTAAATATTTTGCTAGTGCCTCTAATTGTCTAAACCCAACTGGAAGCCAAAATGCAGTCATGGAATCCAAACAGGTAAGGATTCTAGGACACAGAGAAAGTTAGTGTATCTAGAGGAGTAAACGGAAACTATCCAGCACAACTGCTGCATCTCTAGGCCCTGACTGCTTTTCTGATATCTTGGCCAATATTTCCATTTCATTTCCTATCTATTTGTGTTATACCTATGTGCCTTAAGATTAATTTGCCCAATTATTCTGTTTTCCTGTACAACTTTTTCTGTTAATGGCATAGCTATTTATTTTCACTCAACCAAAGACCATGGAGTATCCTTGACTCTTCTTTATTTCCCCCATTAACGAAATACTGGAGAGTATTTCTCTTCTCAGAAATGATTTTTGAACTCTGGGCTTTCCCAATTTCATTCATTTAACCAATATCCTTATATTCTCTTTTTTGAACTTCTGCAGTGATTTCCCAACTCAACTCCCTATAACTATTCTTTTCACTACTGTTTTATACTCTTAACACTGCTGTCAGTTATCTTTCTAAAACACAGATAATCATGGCATTCCTTTGTGTAAAACCTCTAACAGATCTTTGTTGCCTTGGCATAAAATCTCAACTTCACACATGACTTACAAGACACTAACCTATGCCTTTAGCATCATGAACTTGTTTATTCAACAAATATGTCTTGAACACTAACTATGTGCCTGTCAAGAGATTAGATGCTCAGCAAAGAATACAAACAAGAGATTGTGGACACTTCTAGACTCTAGACTTCACTGGGAGTGATAAATGAATAAAAAGTTAAAAGTAACAATTACTAGGTGATAATAGAGAAAAGTCTACTGGTGGGCATTTGGGTATGAGAGAGGCTTAGGAAAGGGGATAATGTTAAAACTGAAATGTAGAAAATGTTATCAGAGTAGATGTTATCAGAAGGAGTATGGGCATCTCAAAATAGGAAAATGCGTATTCCCTTGTATATTAACATAAAAGAATTAGGCAGATGTGGTGCAAGGAGGATAAAGGGCAAAAACAATGGCCTTCAAAATTGTGCATTTAAAATATGTGTTTTCACTGTATGGAAATGATGGGTCATTTTTTAAATTAAAGGGCAATTTGGGGGTGATGAAAGAAGTCTATGTTTCGATTGGGGTGTATATATTTGTCCAAACCGTAGACTAAAAACCTGTACTGTTTTGATATATATATATATCATATAGCAGTTTTAAAAAATACTTTAATTCCAGTTAATTAACATTCAGTATAATATTAGTCTCAGGTGTACAATATAGTGATTCAACACTTCCATACAACACCCAGTGCTCATCCCTACAAGTGCCCTCCCTAATCCCCAACACCTGTTTCAACCATCCCCTCACCAACCTCCTTCTGGTAACCATTAGTTTGTTCCCTGTACTTAAGAGTCTGATTCTTGGTTTGCTTCTCTCTCTCCCTCTCTCTCTCTCTCTCTTTTTTAACCCCTTGATCATTTATTTTTGTAAAAGGATAACCTTGAAATCAAAAAGACCTGTCTCTGTCCCTTGTCAGTCTTATGATATTAAAAAGTTTTTTTACCTGAAATGATGATACCTCTCCTATAGGGCTGCAAAGGACCCTTTCTGGTGTTTAGCATGTAGTATGTAATTAATAAATGAGATCTATTAATTTGAATGTATGTAGAGTTTATCAGGAGATAGAAGAAATGAAACTGCAAAGTAAGCAAGAACATCTCAAAGAGACTTGTGTTTGTATTTTTTTTTAATCACCTTGGTTTCAGTGTGGAAAACTGGAATAGAGACACTTATTGCAGGAATTTCATTAGGAGACTAGTGGAATAAAGAAAGAAAGGAGTCCAGGACCAAATGGCTTCACTGGTGAATTTTACCAAACATTCAAAGATTTAACATCTATCCTTCTCAAACTTGTCCAAAAAATTGAAGAGGAGGGAACATTTCCAAACTCATTTCATGAGGCCAACATTTCCTCATACCAAAACCAGATAAGGACACCATGAAAAGGAAAATTACAGGCCAATATCACGAATGAACGTTATGCAAAAATTCTAAACAAAATATGAGCAAGCCAAATTCCACAGTACATTAAAAGATCTTACATTATGGTCAAATGGTATTTATTTCAGGGTTGTAAGGATGATTCAACATCTGCAAATCAGTGTGATACAGCACATTAACAAAACAAAGGATAGAAATCATATGATCATCTCAATAGATGCAGAAAAAGCATTTGACAAAAATCAACATCCATTTATGATAAAGACTCTCAACAAAGTGGGTACAGAGGGAATGTACCGAAACATAATAAAGTCCATGTATGACAAAACCACAGCTAACATGATCTTCAATGGTAAAAAGTTGGAAGTTTTTACTCTGAGATCAAGTACAAGATGAGGATGCTCACTCTTGCCACTTTTATTCAACATGGTACTAGAAGTCCAAGCCAGAACAATTAGGCAAGGAAAAGGAATATGAAGCAACCAAATTGGTAAGAAAAAATGAAAACTCTCACTATCCGCAGATGACATGATGCTATATATAGAAACCCTGAAAGATTCCATTAAAAAATTAAGAAAATAATCCCATTTACAATCGCACCAAAGAGAATAAAATAAATAGGGATAAATTTAACCAAGGAGTTGAAAGACCTAGATACTGAAAACTATAAGACACTGATGAAAAAAACTGAAGAATACACATATAAATGGAAAGATACTCAGTACTCATGGATTAAAAGAATTAATAATGTTAAAAGGTCCATACTGTCCAAAGCAACCTACAGATTCAGTGCAATTGCAATCAAAATTCCAATGGCATTTTTCACAGAACTAAACGAATAATTCTAAAATTTGTATGGAACCTTGGGAGAGAAGAACAAAGCTGGAGGTTTCATGTACCCTGATTTCAAACTACACTACAAAGATATAGTAATCAAAACAGTATGGTATTAGGAACAGACACACAGATCAATGGAATAGAATCGAGAGCCCAGATTTAAACCTCCACATATATGGATAATTTATGACAAAGGAGTCAAGAACATACAATGGGGAAAGACTGTCTCTTTGTTTTTGGGAAAACCATGCTGGGAAAACTGTACAGCCACAGGTGAAAGAACAAAATTGGACCACTATCTTATACCATACACAAAAATTAACTCAAAATGGGATTAAAGACTTGAATGTTAGACCTGAAACTATAAAATTCCTAGAAGAAAACAGAGATAGTAAGCTCTTTGACTTTGGTCTTAGAGATATTTTTGTGGCTTTGACTCCAAAGGCAAGGGAAACAAAAGCAAAAATAAACAAATGGGATTACATCAAACTAAAAGCTTCTGCATAGTAAAAGGAACTATTATCAAAACAAAAAGACAACTGAATGAATGGGAGAAGACTTTTGTAGATCATATATCTGACAAGGGATTAATATCCAAAATATATAAAGAACTCATACAACTCAACAATAATAACAAAAAAAAGATCTAATTTAAAAATTGGTATAGGACCTGAATAGACATTTTTCCAAAGAAGACATGCAGATGGTCAATAGGCCCATGTAAAAATGTTCAACAGCACTAACTGTTAAGAAAATCTAAATCAAAACCACAATGAGATGTCACCTCACACCAATTAGACTGGCTGTTACCAAAAACAATAACAGCCACGCCAAGAAATAACAAGTGTTGGAAAGGATGTGGAGAAAGGGAACCCTTCTATGCTATTGGTAGGAATATAAATTGGTACAGCCAGTGTGGAAAACAGTATGAAGATTCTTCAAAAGATTAAGATTAGAACTACCCTATGATCCAGCTATTTCACTCTGGCTATTTATCTGAAGAACGTAAAAACATTGATTCAAAAAAATATATGCACCCTTATGTTCATTGCAGCGTTATTTACATAGCCAAGATATGGAAATAACTAAATATCATTGCTAGATGAATGGATAAAGAAGATGTGATGATATATATATATATATATATATATATATATAAAATGGAATATTACTCAGCCATAAAAAATGAAATCTTGCCATTTGTGATAGCATGGATGGACCGAAACAATATTAGGCTATGTGAAATATATCAGATAGAGAAAGACAAATACCACATGATTTCACTCATAAGTGGAATCTTTAAAAAGTGAACAAACAAAACAAAACAAAAATGAACTCATAGAAACAGAGAACAGACTGATGGTTGCCAGAGGGTAAGAGGGGTGAGGGATGGGCAAAAGGGCGAAGGGGGTCGATTGTATGGTGATGGATGGCAACCACACCTTAGTGGTGACCGCTTTGTAGAGCATGCAGATGTTGAATCATAATGTTGTACACCAAAACATAGGTTATATGATAATTTTATCTCAGAAGATAATGAAAGGACCTATATAGTGACAGTAGCATATTTTTCAGAGTGATAGGTAGGACTTGGTGATTGGCTATTACCAAGGAAGGATGGAAAGGATGTGTGGTAGATAGTGCCATTTCCAAGAAGCATACCTAAAAGAATATAAAAATGAGCTTCATTTTGGCGTGCCTGGGTGGCTCAGTCATTAAGCAGAGCCTTCGGCTCAGGTTGTGATCCCAGGACCCTGGGATCGAGCCCTACATCGGGCTCCCTGCTCCACGGGAAGCCTGCTTTTCCCTCTCCCACTCCCCCTGCTTGTGTTCCCTCTCTCGCTGTGTCTCTCTTTGTCAAATAAATAAATAAATAAAATCTTTAAAAAAATGAGCTTCATTTTTAAAAAGTTGTGTTTGAGATGCCTTCAGAATTTCAAGATATGTGTGGTGCACAAATGGCTACGTGGCTCTGGACTCCCAAATCCAGGCAAGAGGAGTTATTATATATTGGACAAGACTGAAATAAGCATTAGTCTCCAAGAGAGAACCAAAGAGGGATTAGTCATTTGTGTAAATGAAGAAATCCAAGATAGTACTGGTGATTTTAAGTCTGAAGAATCACAGAAATAGCTAAAAGTTAATTCAGGTCATCTGAGTATAAATTTACATCTCCTTGGGGAAGCAAATAAGGATTTTGATTGCAACCAAGGAAGTTTACATCTAGTTACTTTGCTGTCTGTCTTTAGAAATGAAGAAAATCTGTGTGGTACCTAAAAAAAGAGAAGCCTGTAAAAAAAAAAAGAAGAAGAAGTCTGTCTATTACTATCTAATATGTATATCACTAGGGTAGAAATCTGATTCCATTAAATATTAAGATCATCGAACTAATTCTTCCACCTGAGTCCTTTTGACTTCAAAGTCTAGTGTCATAAATATTAGATTAGACTGCCTTCTTGGGGGATCACTTCTAATGTATTGCTGATGAAGGCTTGGGAAACATCCAAATGCAGTAAGGTGACTAGGATGTAACCTCCAGTTCTATGTGGGTGCTTCTGAAGATAAGGGGGCCATGTTAGTCTAGGTCCTCTGAGAAACAGATGCAAGACAGGATTTAACAGGCAGGAGTTTTATCGGGGTAAACATCGGTGAGGGGAAGAGTGGAAGAGTAGGAGAAGGTTGGGAAAGCTATCTGACTCTTGAGGAGAAAGGGAAGAAGTAAGATAGAGATGTTTCTAAAGGGATTGTTTGGTGGCATTTCCTGTGTCTATCACATAGCTGAGAACTTTAGGGTGTTTCTTAGCCCAGAGAGTGTGAATGACAATGACACAGTGAACGGGATATTTATATATTTAAGATAGATTTCATATATATAATCCTATCTTTGAAGTCCCAAGAAAATCAGCATGTCAATCAAATGTCTATAAATCATACGTGACTGACAGGAGCTCGCCACGTGACTTAAGGACTTTGTGTTTGCATTCATTTTACAAAGTGAAATAGGTTTTGGGGCACCTGGGTGGCTCAGTCATTAGGCGTCTGCCTTTGGCTCGGGTCATGGTCCTAGGGTCCTGGGATCGAGCCTCGTGTCGGGCTCCCTGCTCAGCGGGGAGCCTGCTTCTCCCTCTCCCACTCCCCCTGCTTGTGTTCCCTCTCTCCCTGTGTCTCTCTCTGTGAAATAAATAAGTAAAATCTTTTTTTAAAAAAAGTGAAATAGGTTTTAAAAATATTTTATTTAAAAATAATTTCAAATTTATCAAAGCATTACAAAATAAAAATTGCAGAAAATAAGAAGAGCACAAATGCCCATATACCCCGTATCTAGATTCACCTACTATTGAATTTTATTCCATTTTGATTTGTCATTTACTCTCTTTCCTTGCTTTATTTTTTCTGGGTCATTTGGGGTATATTTATGCATACATTTATATATATATTTAAACATATTTCTATAAAATATCTAAAAAATATGTTTTCTATCAATAAAATATAATCTATCATTTGTGTTCCAGTTTTGTGAGTTCATCCAGTAATGTTCTTTTTTTGCACTTCTTCTCCCCGCCTCCCACATCCCAGTACAAGATCCAGTCTTGTCAGATATTGCTCTGAGTTGCCATGTCTCTTTGGCCTTTTTTAAATTGGAGCATGAAATACTTTTTTGAAAAATTAAATCTTATTGAAGAATATAAGCTTTGAGAGTGGGAACTTGGTCGGTCCTATATGTTGCTTATACACATAGCCCTGGAGAGTGCCTGGTGCATGGTAGCACTCAGTAAATATCTGATAAATGAATGAATGAGTTTTGGGGGATGTCCGTATTTTCCTAAGAGGAGTTGGCATAAATGAGTTACACTGGGCTTTGGATTTTAAGAACATTTATATCATGTTTTTAAAAGTTTTATACAAACAGTTCCAGTGTTATTTTGTAAAACTAGATTATGTGTATATGTGTGTGTGTGTGTGTGTGTGTGTGTATGCACATGTGTGTAGAGCTTAACTGTACCTTAAGACCCCACATCTGTTACTCCCTGCCCACACCATTACCTTTAATCCCTTCTCATCTCTGTACCAACTTAAACCTTTTAGTGCTGTTTGAAAGTGAAATGAAAACCCAAGCTCTTCTGGCATGAAGATAGGCATCCAGTGTGACTGTCCTCTGGGCAATGCAAAACATCTGCTCCCTGCATCAAGGGCTGTAATGAATCTGAATGTTCAGATATAACCAGTAGCCATCTTTAAAAAAATTACCCGCTGGCTCCTGTGTCAACATGTTGACTGACAGAATGTCCACATGGAAGGAGGCTTACTGACATGATTTCAATCATAGTTCTGTGAATGGAATGCTCAGGAAAGCTGCCCATCAGTCAAGTCACAGAAATCTCTGCCTGGTTCCAGAGGGTCCATTGCATCATTGCCACATTGTTGGAATAGCAGCTCATGGCTGACACTGAAGGACCACCCAGCCTTGTGTTGGTTATGCCAAGGACCTCCTTCAAGGACTTGCCTTGTGAGAGTTCATCTCCTAACTTCAGAAACCTGCTGCTCTACTCTTAATAGGAAACTAAGGTCAAAACTGCCAAGTGTTGATAAGAATATCTTGGCTCATAATTGTAACATAAAGTGAACAGAGCGGGACTCAAGTTGTATATACAGTTTGATTTTTATCTATGAAACAAAAAGCTTTGTAGAAAAATGACTGGAAGAAATAATGCCAACATGGTTACAATCATGGCTTCCAAGTGATGGGACTAAGGATAATTTATAGTATCTGATCTTGTGTTGTTGGCTACAAGGAGCATATGTTTCTTTGATGATCATGAAAAGAGAAATTAAGTATAAAAAGAAAGATGTATTTTTATAGCCTCACATTTAAAAGTGAAATCTAAAGAAATTGGTTGAAGTTCTAAGCCATATTGTATCTCAGTTTCCCCATATGTCAAGTAGGTATGAGAATGCCAGTTATAGATTCTCTGATGGCAATACATTAGATAAGCATGTAATATGTTTTCATTTGCTCAAAATGAAGGAGCCTATTATTATTATAACAATCTTTATATTTATTTCAGAAGGAACTCCCTCCCCTAACTTCTCCTTCTATCAATCATGGAGAAAGAAAGTGTTATACATCCTGACTGGCATCTTGCCTGCTCTTTTGAAAGTCTAACCCAGTGGGATGGCAAAAGAGAGTAATTTTTTAAATGAAGAGACTTAGAGCTAATCTCCATCTGACATGCACTTCCAACTCCAGCTTATGTTGAAAGAAGTGCTTATTAAGGACAGACTTGATTCCTTGCCTCTCATTCTTCTTTCTACAGGAGAAACCCTCTACTTCACCAGCATAGTCTCTTTCAATTCCTGAATGTATAAATGTGAGAAAACCTTCAGAACCATGATATATTCTTGCAGAATGGTCTGTGGGACAAGAAGAGTGATTGACAACTGCAGAAATTACATCTGAAGTTTAGTCCTGCAGGAAAAGGGGATACAAATTGCCTGCAAATTATCCACAAGTCCCTGATGAGCCTGAGGAGAAAATTTAAGA
Source organism: Eumetopias jubatus (assembly GCF_037043125.1). Lineage (NCBI taxonomy): Eukaryota > Metazoa > Chordata > Mammalia > Carnivora > Otariidae > Eumetopias > Eumetopias jubatus. Next base: position 79,124,286 of record NW_028274813.1, read on the forward strand.
GGCTTCAGTCTTTCTTCAACAAACATGTTCACGTGCCTCCCTTTACTATAACACACAAACACCCAAGCAAAGTTGTCCCTGTGAAAACACGACTTTCTTTTTCATCCTTGTCAAATGTGTTAATAGTACATGTGTAAATGCCAATTAATAGTCTTTATCCTGTGCCAGTAGTGTTCTGTGTATGATTCGGAACAGAAGAGGTATATAAACTCTGATTGGTGGGTTTATAATTTAAAGAAGAAATTAGGTTTTATGCCATAAAAACACACGGTGTTAACTTCATAGGGTTAACACCATGAAATAGCCTGTAAGGATTTGCACTGCTAATCTTAATAAATATACATCACTTGAGAAGAACTAAAAACAGTAGACTGAAGGCAATAATAATGATGATTGATACTTAGAAATCTAAAAAAGAACAGGTTATACTTCTACCTAAGAGTACATGAAAGTGTGATGTCCTACACTTCGCACATACCTGGCTTACGATGGTGGCTTTCGAAGGTACTACTACAGTACCACTCACAATGTGATCAGCAAACCGCGTTGGTCCTCAAAGTGTTTCTTACATGTTTTGATGCGAAAAGTACAGAAACTGAGAATAAGCGTTTAGACCCTTTTATAGCAATTTGGTAGGTTAATTGTTAAGTATATTGACGCTCATAATAACCAACTGGGGGCTTGCATTTTATATGTCTTTGTCTTTTTTAAATTTCTTTTTTGGGGTAATTCATTTTTATCTTATTTTATAGTAGTATTTGTCCGTGGAAAATTGGGGGAAAACAACCCTCAAGGCAGACAGTGTGAGAAATACTATTCTAAAATGTTGTAAAACAATTGATGAGATAAATAAGAAAGCACCTCTCTAAGCCTTAGTTTTCTCACCTGGAGAATGGATTTAATAATAGAACTTACCTCTTGAACTTGGATCTGAGAATTAAGGGAAGATAGGTGTGTGTAAAGTGCTTAGCATGGTGCCTGCCTTTGGTAAGTGCCGCCCACCCCACCTGCAACGGGCTCTTAGTGTTATTGAATAACAAAGACTTGCAGAGATGCCATTCTGAATGATGTGTGCTCAGGACACCGGTTCTGTTTGTAACAGGTCTTCAGTGGATACCCCCATCAACCACAAACTCCTTCTGGAATCAGCCTACCTGGTTTGACAAACTAGGAGTTCGTTCACCACTGACTTTCATGAAGCAACCAAACATCTGGGTTTTGGTCTTCTCTAACTGCTTCACCATCGTGGTGTGGAATGTCCTTCTGTATCTTTTCTTTCGTTTTCCTCAAGTCATTAAGTTAAAGTAATTTCTGCAAGTCTCAACAACTGAGTTATTTTGATCTTTACTGTCTACTAAGTGCTTGCATTATGTTGGGACCAGGATAAAATGACCTGTCACTCATGGACGGCAGGTATGGAAATGTAAACTTTGCTTTCAAAAGATGCATCACTTTAGGTGGTACTTCACAGGGCAAAGAGAACAAGATGCAATCTCTTCTATTCAAAGAGGGCAAACAATTTTTTTTTTAGAGTGTGTTTGGCTAAATGTCAAAATTGAAGGTCACTGCTTCTTCAGCAGGCACTGCTGGTGGCCAAAGAAAGTGGCCAGCTAGTTCAGAACATAAATGCTCATTAAGGATAGTTCAATCAAAGAGTTTTTCCTTTTTGAATTACAAGTACACTGTGATGGAGAACATGAGGCCCTACAGTCAGACTAGCTTGCATCCAAATCACGGTTTGGGGACTTAACTGGCAACTCCTTTACTCGCTTTGAGCCTCAGTTTCTTAACCTATAAATTAGGAACTAATGGGATAAGGTCCGAGCATCACAGGTGCTTAAATAATATTAACTCCTTCTTTGTTCCGTTAGTAAACTTCAAATATTTTTCTTCAAAAGAAGCAATGAGATGACTTTAGCAAGTTTCCATGAATAGAATCAGACATTAAAATATAATAAAATAATATGTCAGTATTTATTTTTTAAAAAACATGTATTGGATTTGGCAGATTCAGTGAACAACAGACTGTTTAAAAATGAGACTGACTCTTTCCAAGGTCCAGCATCTTCAACTCCTTTTCACTCTGCCTAGAACTCTTTGCTCCGGTCAGAATAACTTTCCCATGCGCGTGACTTGGCTCATTCTTATTTTTAGTCCTTTGTGTTTAGCACTCTTCTTGAAATGACCTTCTGATGCCTTCCTGCCAACCCCACACTCCTTTACAATTGTTCATCATTCACAGCGTCCAGGAATTGGCAGAAAGAAATCTGGTCAAGCCATTCATTCCAGCCCATCTTTCAGGGCTGGAGGTTCTTTGAGGGAGCTGTACTGCTCCCCACTTTGACACATTTTCTTGCTATGATTTCATACACATTTTTCATATCCGTAGAGTCTTTCTCCCTATCAGAACTATAAAGTTCCATTTTTTCGGGTTACAATGAGGGCAGTCAGGATCAGAGAGGCTGTCACTGGGTCAAGGCCACACAATTTATGACTGATTTGAAACAGGTAGCTAGTTCTTTGTGTTTTTAGTTTGGTATTGTTTTCATTTCATGACCTACTTTACTTAGTAGGTGGTTGGTGTTACTGACTGACTGACTGACTGACTGACTGACTGAGAAACAGTAGGGAAACTTCAGAAATGGAAAGGCAGGCAGCTCTAGAAGGAATATGGCAGATGAGGGGCATGGAATGTGATGTGAGAGATGGGACAGAATGGAGGAGAGGAGGGTAAGCGGCGGGGGGCGGGGGGAGAAAGGAGCCTCAAAGGATTAATGGTCTTACCCCGAGCATTTCGTGTAAAAAAATAAATAAATAAAAAACACCTAAGCACCACCACCACCTCGACCACATTTCTGCTTTGCTTCTATTTTGTACTTAATAAACAACACTACTGTCACTGCCAATGAAAACAACAACATAACTGTGCTTTTTCCCTTGGCGCTAACTCTTAAACAATCTACTGGATTTGGGTCAAAATTTTAAACTGCCAGCATGTTAAAAATAAAAACCAGAAAAACAAACCCGGCTTTGTCCTGAACCGTTGTGAGGGTGAATGCAGGACAAGAGCCAGAGAGACGAGTTACCATAAAAAATAACTAGAGCAAACATCCTTGAACTGATGTTTTCTATAAAAATCTGTTGGCTGTGAATTGCAAAGAGTGAAGTGGGGAAGGAGAAAGGAATGGGGGATCAAGTGGTGTCTGCTTATCGTCAACTAGCTTTCATGTAAAAGTCATGGCAGGGTCAGCAACAAACTAGCCAGGTGGCAACTCCAGGACACGCTGCCATAAATAAATAGTTATGTACTAATGTCACACAACCAGGGCTAGATGCAAAGCATATGGGGGGAAACCATTCTGATGTAAATATTAAACACAAATACAAAATAAAACAAAACTAGGGTTGCTGAATTCAGGATTCACTGTTGATACCGGATTTTGAGATGCCTGGGAAAATAAAGTGGTGAAGCTTTTTTAAAGCCTGGACTAAAAGGTTCTTTGAAATGGAGATTGTTCCCTTCAAAAAAAAAAAAAAAAAAGTTCCTTAACCTTTGGCCTAAGAGAGTGTTACTTTTTGGTGTAGTAATTAAGAATTAAGAGTTGGCAAGACCACAGACCCTGGAACCAAATTTTGAGAGTTTAAACTCTTACCCCTGTTGCTTACTTGTTCTCATGACCCCTGGGAAAGTTACCCTGACCTTTCTATGCCTCAGTTTATTCACCCTGCACCAAAGGGAGGAGGAGGAGGATGATAATGGCAATAGGATCTGCTTCATAGGAAATTATGAAGATTAAGTGAGTCAATGTGTAGAGGACAAACAATACCTGGTCAACAGCCACGTCCATGGGACTTATCATTGTCAAGTGGTCTTACAAAGGCTACTTATCTTACATAGACTATCTGCCAGACACTACGCTAAGGAATCTTTCTGTTCCTTGGATTAACTTATTTAATGTTAATTATGGTCTTGCCAACTATTAATGCTTAATTACAACACCAAAAAGTAACACTCTCTTAGGCCATGAATTAAAAATCAATCTTACAGACAAAGGAACTAAGGCTTAGATGGATTAAGACATTTATCCGAGAAAGCATATCTAAGCTAAATTTCCAACCCAGGCCTTATTCCAGATTAAAAACAAAAACAAAAACAAAAACAAAAAAAACCCTTTAAAATGGAAACAGCTTTTCTTTGCTTAAAATGTTAAAGTTTGAAAAGAAACAAAACACATGGCCTTCTAAGAACCTGATTTTATTTATTTATTTATTTATTTATTTACTTGAGAGAGAGAGAGAGAGAGAGAGAGAGAGCACACACCAGTGAGGGGCAGAGGCAGAGGGAGAGGAAGAAGCCGACTCCGTGCTGAGCAGGGAGCCCGTATGGGGCTCCATCCCAGGCCCCTTGAGATAAGAACCTGAGCTGACGGCAGATATTTAAAACCGTCTGAGCCACCTAGGCAACCCGAACCAGACTTTTTTAAAGGGATTAAAGGGCTGATGTCCTAATAAATTGCCTCAGGAGGGCTGAGATCTATTACAACACCTCAAGAAAACAGAAATTCATTCAGTGACTCATTTCTCCGAACATTTCTTGAGCGCCTACTATTTTCTGAGAGGTCAAGATACAAAAAGGAGTGAGAATTGATTTCAGTCAGTAAGCACCTAACTCTGGGGAGTGAGAGTTATGTGCTTTACTGTGTGGGCTGTTGGATGATGTCGGATGTGTTTTCTATTCTGTGTCCCTACATGACCAAAAGTGCCTTCCACTCGAGCTGCAGAAGTTGTCGGACTGCTCAGCACAAGCCAAGCTGTATGTCTACCGCCATCCCAGAGCGGATTAACTGCCAGGTTCCCGCTCGCAGAGTGCGGAGAGACTTGGGTGAAGACGACTTTCTTTGTTGGCCTCCGATTGGAGCTGCGCTAAAACGGCGCGTTTGGAAGCGTATTCAAATCGCGCGCCCAAGCAGTCTCTTTCCGGGGCTCAGGCTTAAGGATGGTGGGGCACCTTTATGCTCTGCCGCCGGGTCTGTGCGCTAGGGCTCCCTGACTTCTGGTAGCCGGGAAAGTGAATTCAGCAAACGAACGAGATTGATCCCTGGTGGACACTGCCTGGACGGGAGCCCGCAGCGATTTAGGCGCCACCTCTGCTGACGGCAGCTACTTCCTGGTCGTTTTGCCCTTAACTATCATGGCGGCCGGTTGCCTTCGGCCGGGCCCACTGAGACTGCTCAGAGAGCCAAGGTAGGGCAATCGGGTCTACAGCCCGCCCCCGTCGCGGAGCAGCCGGGTGAAGCCTAAGCTGTGCCGCTGGTGGTGAAGGGGGAATAGGAACAAGCCAAAGAAGACTAGGACCCGGCGCCGTGCCGCTGTGTGCCCACCCCTCGTCTCCCGGCACCAAGGCTGCTGGAGCCCAGGGTGTGTTTTCCTTGTCCCCGCCACTTTCCAGTCCCTGGCCCAACATGATACTGACCAAAGCCCAGTACGACGAGATAGCCCAGTGCCTAGTGTCTGTGCCGCCTACCAGGCAGAGCCTGAGGAAGCTGAAGCAGAGGTTCCCCAGGTAAGTGTCCGTCTCTCCACTCGCACAGCGCTTTGCCCGCAGCAGCTGAGCCTGGGCATCCCAGCCAGCGCTTAGGAGCCACGTGTCACACATGAACGGGGAGGAACAAGAGTGTCTGGTGTTGGGAGATCAAGGATGTGAAAAGGTTTCTTCTTTCACCTGTCTTCCACAGGAGACTCTTAAATGGATGAATCCCTGGCAGTCTCCCAAGACCTTGAAATTAAATTCAAGTTCACAAACGTTTATTGAAAACTTGGTGTGTTCTATGTGATGGCTGCACATAGTAGGTGCTTCCTAAATGTCTGGTTAATTGACAGATACTAGGAATGAATGATAGGTGGCCGGGCCCTCTCAAAGTGGAAATACAAATTCTAGATTTAGAAGGAGGAAATGGAAGACCCTTTTCGATTGGCCCCTGGAAACAAACAAGGGACCACAGGCCTAAAGGGGCCTCCTACTGTTCAACTTTGACTCTCTAATGCAATTAGGTGATCTCAAGTGTTTGTCAGTCCAGTCAGAGTCTGGTGCCCTAGGGATTCCACTCTTGGGTCAAGATTGGCCATTTTAACAACCATATATACATATATATACATATATGGTTGTTAAAAAATATATATATATATATATACACACACACACATTCCAGGTGTATTTCATACTTCCCACCCTTGCACAGATATCACCAAAGAAGTGTTTCCTTGAAGAAAGAGAGATTACTGGATAATTGGTATTAATAAAGTACAAATTGAAGAGTAAACTAAAGGTCTTTTATGACCCCTGTTTTTTGAAGGAGTCAGTTTTCCTCATCTGTAAAATGTTTTTAATATTTTCCAGATATAATTAAAGGCAATAGTTTTCCTTTTATAGTTTTTAAGACTTTTGTCAAACTTGCCAACAAGGAACAAAATTGACAAACTGGAATTTAATTTTCTTTCATTATCTCTTGCCAGCTCTGCCAATGAACAATGTAATGGGGGGAAAGCTGAGGGAATAGGTAGATTTTTTTGGGCAGTTTGAAGATGGAGCTCTTGTTATGTTCTCATATTACTACTGTATTTTTGCTTCTTTCCCTTTTCTCTCCTCTTTTTCCCCACCTCTTTTTATCTCTTTCTTTTTTTTTTTTTCCCTTGTCACCTCATCTCCATAAGAGGTAACCTCCCCATATGCTTATGGAGGACTTAGGAAGTACACTAAAGAAGGATGCCCTTCCTTAGGGGCACCATGCTGTCTTGCCTATGCTCTTATGTGCTTTGTTTTTGTCCTTATTCATGATATGGCCAGATATTTTTCAATTTTCCCAAATACCATCCAGGGAATAACTAACTCTTCTTCCCCTGGAAACTTTAGAGAGTCTGTACTACTACTCTGCAAAAGAAGGGATTAAAGGGTCATTTAGCAGCCTGAGTGGAAATTCTATTAACAGTGTGGTTTTTGGAGTTGACCTCACAGTTTTCGTTACGGCACCGTTTTACACTAGGTGGTTGTTGCAAAGGCCTTGAACAACCTTTAGATTTGGTAGATCATTTTACTAGAGAGTCAGTCAGGTAAGGACCTCATAGATAATTTCTGGTGGTTCAAATAGGTTAAGTGACTTGTCAAAATCCCAGAGATGTTTAATGGCAAAACAATGTAGAATACAGGTTTCTTAACTTTCAGTTCAGAATTCTACACTAAGCTGCCTGGATTAGTTTTCATATTAATAATAATAAAAGTGACAATTATTTTTTGTTGGCATTTGCCTACACGGAGTTCTAAAAAAGTACTGAAATGGTTTTGTTTTTGTTTTTAAGATTTTATTTGAGAGAGAGCAAGAGGGAGAGAGAGCATGTGCAGGAGCGTGGAGGTTGGGGAGCAGGGGGAGAGGAAGTGTGAGGGGGAGAGGGAGAAAGAGAATCCTAAGTAGACTCCCATGCCAGGTGCAGAGCCTCACTCAGGGCTCCATCTCCCCACCCCGAGATCATGACCAGAGCTGAAATCAAGAGTCAGAAGCTTAACAGACTGAGCCACCCAGGCTCCCCAGTACGGAAATGTTTTTTAAAAAGTTGCTAAAGTTTTATTTTCCTGATTTTAAAAGTTGTGCATGCTCAGTAAAGAAAATAAAAAGTATTCATAATTGCATGGCCCAGAAAAGTTCTTTTAACATTTTATATATTTCCTTGTAGTCTTTTTTTCAGTGTAATACTGCCACTACTAATATAGTTTGTAGGTCTTCCTGTTCTTACTTCACATATTGTGAGCACTTCTCATAAAATTCTTCACAATTTGTTTCAAATAAATAATAATATCACATTCTATATGTACCACCCACTTTCTTATTACTGGACGTCAAAAGTTTTGTTTTTCTAATTTTCTGATACAGTTGTTATATAATGCCCAGTCTTCTGCTTATTTTCTTACTTTAGATTCACAGATGTGAGAGTGACTGTATCAGTAGTTTCCAAACTTTTTGGTCTCCACATCTCTTTATACTCTAAATAAGCCTCAAAGACCCCAAAGAACTTTTGTTTATGTCGATTACATCTGTTGATATGTACCAAAATACAAATTAAAATTGGGAAATTAAAAAAAATCTTATTAATTTATTTAAAAATGACAATAATAAGCCCATTTTGTGTTAACATATTTTTATGATTAATAACATTTCAAAAAAGTAGTGAGAAAATGGCATTGTTTTACACTTTTGCAGATCTCTTTAGCGGCTGTCTTAAATAGAAGGAAGACATCTGCTTCTGTATTCAACCTGTTGTAATAAGTTGTTTTGATTAAAGAATATGAAGAAACCCTAGCCTCAGACAGATGCAGTCGGAAAAGAGAAGAATAATTTAATAGGCTTTTTAGATAATGTGGATATTTTTGTTAGTACATAAAACCTAACAATTGGTATTTTCTCAAAGGTTAATTACAATGTAGAATGTGAACCATATCATGGAGCTTTTCACTCTGTTATATTATAGTCCACTGGCCTGTCTTGAACTTTGAGTGGATCTTTCACCCATGCATGATTTTTATCATCCATGCATTGTTTGTTTGTAAAATGTTGGTTGTGAGTTATGCAAATCTTCCAAATGTTGTCACCTTTCATTATACATTATCAAAAAATCATGTTCATTAATATCCCCACTGATCTCATCAGAAAAGTATGTAAGATTTGAAGCTGTCAAGCTTATGGTGATGGATGCAGAGTTTTCCAATATTTGAATTTTCCCTTGAAAGCTCAAGTTTTATCATCGCAGCAAATATTATCAATTGTTTTCTTTGAAGTGACAGGCTCACATTGTTTATTTTTCAGAAAATGTCTTCCAGATACCCAAATCTAAATAATTATACTTTGTTCATTGCTCATTCAAGTAAAAAAGTTGTCCCATGGAAAAAGTGGCTAGTTCAGCTCTACAACAATCATGTAAGTGTTCTCCCTTGAGTCAGCCATCATACTTTGATATGCCGTAGATTTGCTTTGTATTTGCTTCTTACTTTGTCATATAGAATGTTAAAAGGATGTGTATTCAAAGGTTGAGATTTAATAAAATTAATAAGTGAATCTTAAGATATTCTTATGTGAAACTGGCCTTTTTTTTTTAAGTAAACCTATGCCCAACATGGGACTTGAACTCACTACCCTGAGATCAAGAGTCAGCATGCTCTACCAACTGAGCCAGCCAGGAGTCCCAAACTGGCTTTTTTTTTTTTTTTTTTTTGTCCTGGAAGTGTGTTGCAGTGAAATTTACAGTGACTCCTAGAATAGTTTGCCTTGATTTATGCATAGGGGTAGCAGTTTTACCCACTATTGTTTTTGTATCATCCATGCAGATTTCACACAGGGAAAAAGGTAAGTCACGTTTTACTAGTTCCATAAAAATAGTTTTGACTTTGTAGACCCCTGAGAGGGTCTCAGGGACTCCAGGAGTCCACTGGAGTTCATTGACCACACTTTGACAACTATGAGCTATTTCAAATCAAAGGATATGTATATTTTGAAGGATTTTGGTGTATATTGACAAATTAGTATCAAAAAGATTATACTGAGGCACCTGGGTGGCTCAGTTGGTTAAGTGTCCAACTCTTGATTTCAGATCAGATCATGATCTTAGGGTTGTGAGATGGAGCCCCCGCCCTCCCTTGGGCTCTGAGCTAGGCCTGGAGCCTGCTTAAGATTCTCTCCCTCTCCCTCTCCCTATGCTTCTCCCCTCACCCCTCCCCTGCCTCTCTCCCTCTCAAAAAAAAAAAAGAAAAAGAAAAAAAAAAAAAGATTATACTAATCCTATTACTACCGGGGCAGGGGAGGATTTGTCTCTACAACTTTGGCCAGCATTAAAGAGTGTCATTATTTAATCTTTAGTATGATTGGTCAAGAGTGACATTTTGTAATTTGCATTTTTTATTATAATGCATTGTGTATTTCCCCAGTTGTTTATTGACCATTTAACTTTATTGTTTTTGAATTACCTGCCTGCTGTCCTTTGTCTAATTTTATATTGGAGTGTTTGCTATTATTGTTTATTGATTTGTTATTGTTTAGTGATCTGCATATGTTAAGGATGTTGATCCTTTACATGTCATATCTGTTGCAGATATTTTCCCAGTTGTTTGCTTTTAAATATTGTTCTATTTTTTATTTATGTATTTATTTTTTAAAGATTTATTTATTTATTTGAAAGAGAGAGAATGAGAGAGAGAGAGCACATGAGGGGGGGAGGGTCAGAGGGAGAAGCAGACTCCCCGCTGAGCAGGGAGCCCGATGCGGGACTCGATCCCGGGACTCCAGGATCATGACCTGAGCCGAAGGCAGTCGCTTAACCAACTGAGCCACCCAGGCGCCCCTGTTTTTTATTTTTTTAAAGTTCTTTTTAAAGATTTTATTTATTTGACAGAGAGAGCCTGCGTGAGTGGGGGTTGGGGGTTGGAGAGGCAGAGGGAGAAGCAGACTCCCCCTTGAGCGGGCAGCCCGCCATAGCGCTCGATCCCAGGACCCTGAGATCATGACCTGAGCCGAAGGCAGACCCTTAACTGACTGAGCCACCCAGGTGCCCCTTTTTCTATTTTTTGTATGCTTAACTTTAAGTTTATCCTTTTTTTGCTGAGAAAGTCCTGTCCTGTCCTAAGACATGAAAACTAAATCTTCACCTAAATTTCCTTCTAGATTCTTTGTGGCTTTGTTTCTTATTAATTTTTTAATTTGTCTAGCTCAAAGGTAAAGATGTGGTTTAATCCCCACCCCCCCATACACTCACTGTGGCTTCTACTTGCTAGCCTCACTTATCCATGACTTCCTTGTTTTCACTGAAATTACAAATTTATGTCTTTACAAGTCACTAGGTTGAGCCTGGGCAGTCCTCTTAACCCTCTGGTTATATAATCGTTCAATTTAAAATGAAGGGATAGGGCTTTATGGTGTCTAATATTGTACAACTCCAAAAGTCACCCTCCTTCTATTCTTTTCTGATCTGCAGTTTTACAGGTAATGGACCCTTTGGGCCCAAGAATATAGGGCATACTGTATTTAAGTACTCGCTGAGGATACATTCATTGATTTGCATCTCCCAGCTTATTTCCTGGACCTCCTTATTCAGGTAGAAGCCCCCAACCCAGTCAGTTTATATTTTACATTTTTTTTCCTGCCTAAACACTACATATGTATCTGATTTTAGTCATTCTTTGAGAGTTCCCATATTCCATTCACCTAGGTTCCCCTAGTGTTAACATCTTACATAACCATAGTACAATTATAAAAATCAGGAAATTAATTTTAATGTAGTTCGGTTAACTAATCTATAGGCCTGTTTTGAACTTTTGCTAGATTTTTCACTAACATCTCTTTGCTATTCCAGGATCACACATTACATTTAGTCGTCATGTCTTCTTAGGCTCCTCCAGTTGGTGGCTGTTCCTTACCATTATTTTTTGTCTTTTATGATCTTGACAGTTTTGAAGAATACTGGCCAATTATTTTGTAGAATGTCCCTAAGTTTGTACTTGATGTTTTGTCATGATTAGATTGAGGGTAAACCTTTTTGGCAAAAATACCCCCAGAAGTGCTGTTGTACCCTTCTCAGTACATCATATCGGGGTGTATGACTTTTTATATCTTATTGCTGGTGAGGTTAACCTTATTCACTTGGTTAAGGTGTGATGTCTGCCAAGTTTCTCCATTATAAAATTACTACTATTCCCTTTCCAATAATTACCTTGTGGGGATATCCTTTGAGTCTATGCAAATATTCTTTTTCTCATATCACATTTTTCTGTTGATATAAGCATCCATCAGTTGTTCTTGCTTGAAATTGTTATTACCGGTATTTGCCTAATGGTGATTTTCTATTTCTCTCACTGGAATACTCTTTCAGCTAATATCATTTATTACCACCATTTCATGTGAAACAATCCATCACACAGTCAGCCCATGATTTTCACTGGTACTTGCAGTTCATTCACCTCTCTTGGCATTTGGTCTGTCATAATTCACTGTGTGTTCACTGTGTCTGTGGCACTATTCGAGTATTTTTTAGAAAACAGATAAGACATTGTAGTCATTAATTTTGAATAACCTGTAGTCTGAGGAAAGAGTTTAAGACACATCCAGTAGCCATAAATTATTAGAATCACAGAATCCACAAAGAATTTGTGGAGCATTTAGTACATGTATGTTGAATCAAGTGGGTTTCTTTGAGGAGATATACCTTGGTTAGAAATTCTTTTGCTGGTAAACTGAGCCCTTTGGCACAAATTTAATTTTTCCCTGAGTTCCCTTGCCGTGCATTAGTTATTTGGTTGCTATTTATGCCTATACTAACGAGTCAGAAGTCAAACTCTTGATACCATACATCTCTAAGCAAGTAAGTGTCTTTACATTGCTGCTATATCTTTTCCCTTAGAGATTCTGGCTCAGCTGTTTCTAAGAGTGCCTTCCCCGTTCTTAAGTATGTTTTCTCTCTTGGCCCACAATATCTACTGTTTTCCACTCCTGGATCATAGTATAGGCAACCATTTACTCATATGAGGCTGTTCCTAGATAAATCTCACAAGGAGTAGTTAAAAACTTGTTTGGCTGGGCTCCCTGTATTTAAACCAATGGAGTTGGTTCATTTTCTTGAGATCTTCACCTACTTTTACCTGAAAACTGGAGTTGGGGCTGGCTGTATTGTGTATTTGCCAGGGTAGAACTTAGTGGTACTTGATGGTGGACCTAGGGTCTGGTCTGGTTAGGAGTGGAGTAGCTAAGGGACTTGCTTGGGACAAGCACAATTTTATTTAAGTTTTACCTTTGTTCAGGGTGGCTTAGTTTATTTTGGTGCTGCTGTTGACTACAGTTACCCTTTTCTGAATAATGTTACCTCCCACCTCCAGTGATGCATTTTAAGCTGTTCTCTTGATCCATGGGGAGTCTTGTATTCCATTGTTTTTTGCTTCCTATAACAATTTGCTCTTGGGGAATGACTTGGTTTTGCCACTTTTGTCTGAGTCACAGTTGCCTCATCTGTTAAAAAAAAAAAAAAGGGACAGAGCTTCACTGCTAAGAAGTAGAAGAGGGATTCAAACCCAGGCAGGGTCCGGCTGCAGACTCTTACTCTGTGTATTGCCTTTGCCGTTCAGTTCCTTAAGTCTGTGGTGAGGATTAAGTAAAATAAGGCATGTAAAACACTTAGCATAGTGTAGACGTTCTGATAAGTAGTTAATGGATGGTAAATATGATTATGGTTATTATTAGGATTTAGTAGCTGGCCTACAGTAGAAGAAATGTCTGAGTACTAACCTTCCGAAACATATAAAACAAAATTTTGCTTTGATACGGATCAGTTGATTATATGGCTCTGAACACATGGATTTAATCATTAGTTGAATATGGCCCAGATATCAGAAACTTGTCTTCCAAATCTTTCATAGTAATATATAATGTCATTTAGAAAAAAACAAAACCAAACTTTTGAACCCAGATGCACTGATTTTTAAGAATTACAGTAGCACATTGCAGTCTATAATTAGTAGTGATTTACTTAAATTGGAAGATTATTCCTATTTGCTTTGTTCTCAAAGTTGAACTGATAGTTGGTTCTCAATTTGTGGTCAATTTTCTATTCTTTTGATAATGTTGTGGTGCACCTGAGTTCCAGAATAATGGGTGAGACTAGCTTGTAAAGGGAGAAAAAAATCAGCCTTTTATTGGGCTGGAAATTCTTTTGGTGGTTTTGCTAAGGAAATATAACTAATTTACATGACTTTCAAAAATAGTACTCATATACTTAGGAAATATATCTAGGAGTATTTTTTTGATCTTTAGGGCAAATTGGAAAAGAAATTGGCCTAAAAAGTGGCCTAAGAAAAGAATATGGTTATTTCTTGTATTTCCTTTAGTCATCTTTTAAAATATGATTTTTTATTTCATAAGATTTCAGGTTTTTATTTTGTTGTTGCATTGTACACCTAGCTTTAAAGACTCTTCTGGAAGGTTATTTTATTAAGGATATGGCACCTTGTGCTTTGATCAGATATCTGTGCCTTTTTGGATTTGCATAGTTGCAAAAGTAGCTTGAATTTCTATGAAAGAGTATTTGGAGAAAACCTCAGATAATGTTATCTTGAGAAGAACCCATGCTGATGCTATTTCTTATTAGTTTGAGGGGGGAAGTTTTCATGTTATTAAGATTATTAACTTCATTTTAAAGTCTATATTCAGACATCAAACTTTAGTCTACTAAGTAATAACTCATATCAGAATGTTTACAGACACAATAAGGAGGAATTATATATCTCCCTAGGAGAAAAATGTTCCATGGATGTTTAGGGTAATAATATCTTATTATTTGACTTTCAGCAAATGTTGACTGAATTTACCAGTATGTTTTTATTACACCTTTTGTGCAGTTTTGCCATATTGATTGAATTTTCCTTAAAAACAAAACAATCAATATACAAGTACTTTTCCAGAGTTAAGTAGGAAAAGTGACCTTAACATATAAAAGTTATATACCGGTGTGAAAATGATATGGGAGATGGGTAAATAATAAATTTTCCTTTATTTTCAGTTGGCTTTTTCCTGAGAGGAAATGTTTTCAAATGTTTAATTCAAGGTGTCTTTCTCTCTTTCTGCTGTTAGATTTCTTCTACCATGAGCTGGTACACAGTGAACACAGTAAAGGTGTTGGGGTACAGCTTCTAACTGAAAGACGAGTCTCCATTTCTTAGGGGAACAGAGCACACAGCCAGTTCCAGGATGGTTTGCTTGCTCCATGGGCTTCGAGACCAGCATAGAGAGTCTGTGCCTTGTGTATTAAAGACAGTAATAGCTGGTCAGAAGTCCAAACCTTTCCTGGCCACTTTGGGATACTAAATACCTGCCTCTACTTTTCTTTCCATCCCTACCTTTCAGGAGGCATCTTGATATAATGTATTTAAGAGTTAATAGTTCTTCTTCGTAACTCAAAGCTTCCTTCTTGCCAGGGAACAGTGACAGGATTGACATTGTCAACTTTTTCAAGCGCTTTCTCTTGCCTGAGGGCTGATCTTTTCTGTTCCTTCTGGTTTCAGGACAGTGCATAAAGTTTTTTTATTTGTCTTTTAACCTAAGTTTGGTATTCAAATCGTGACCTGATAAATACCTGCAGTATCATTGAGATAATGGAGAGGTCTGCAATTTTCTGTCCAAAGTAAAATGTTAAAATATCTTAAGAATTATTTCCTTATTTCCTTTATGTGTTTTCAGTATTGAGATTCAGCTGCTTAAAATGTTTGAAAACTTTTAAACTTAGAGAAATAACTTGAAGACCATGGGAATAAATATTTTGAATCTGAGAAAGCAGTACAAGCAGAGGAAAAAGTAAGTGGATTCATGTTCTTTGATACTGTTATTCAGTCAAATAAGTAGTACTGGGTCTTTCCCTGACCAGGTGCTGGCACCTGCTAATTGGAGTGATTCCGTATAAAGCTTGGGCTTTTTCTGAGGATGTCCTGGGAGTGGTAGTCATTTACAAGACTAAGGCTTAAAAATACATGGTATGTTGTCACCCTTCTCTCCCCTCCAACATAACTCTTCTATTTCTCACATGTTTATTTTTATTATTGTTGAGACTTGTCCTTTGCTCCAAGCTCAAGAAAGGATGAGCTGTAAACTCTGATCTTGTATTTATCCTGTTTTAGGAAATAGGAGGCATAGCACTCCCTTGATACTTACCAGGGTTATCACTTCATGACTGATGGAATCTCCAGACATGCAGCGAGCACTAGAGAGGATGGCAAAGGTCTAAAGCTTTGTGGTGCAGGTGTTTGGTTAAGCTCACTTAGTAGCTGATTGATGTGGTCTTCCCCAAATCAGGCTAGTGGTATGAAAGATTCAGATTTATACTTCTCAAACTCATGAATTATGTTTGTCATGAATATTTGTGATCATTCTCAGAGGGTCAGAGCTGGGGATGTTTAATCTAGGAATGCTGTGGGAACCCAACTCCAGGGCCAGCATGAATAGAAACACAGAGTGAAATCTCTTTGTGGTTTGTCACTCATGGCTGTGCCACACCTTAGCCTCCTGAGATTCTCTAATTTATAGAATGGTGTTTAAGACTAGTAGGGGAATAAGGCTCTTTGTAGGGATAGCCTTCTTGGTAGGTGGAACGTGGGAGAGTAAAGCGTCATTTAAATGCATCTTCCTACAATCACATGTGAAATTAGACTGGCGATTTTTTTTCCTCTTTTTTGTTTCTGTCTATAACTCTTCCAAGCTGATACCATCTTTTGCTCAAGGTATATTACACTGCTATTTGTTTTTGCTAATAATATTGGTAGGGAAAGCTAATAAAATTTGAAATTAACTTGCACTTCAAGCCCCATTTAGCTACGATAGTAAATGGACTGGGGCTGTGAGAGAGACTCTTCGTTGTATAGCATTAAAAAACCCCACAGACTCTTACAGTTTAGATGTCACAAATAGCTCACAAACATCATTTCTTAACTGGCGAAGTCAACATTATCTGGATTCTTATTTCCTGAGGCCAACTAAAATACATATGTAAAAATAAAATACATTTAACCTCCAGTTTATACGTTTGAATTTTTATTTGCACTGTGGTGGACATGCTGGAGACTCTTCCGGTGCAAATCACAAAAGTTCCTCCAGAGGAACCTGCATACCTCTCTTATTATTTTAGATTCAGTGACTTCTAGAGTGTTGGATTGAGATACCAATTAGCCACCATCTAGTCAAATCAGTTAATGTTGTCGATGCAGAAACCGAGGGAAGAGTGCCACCAGGTGATTTGAACAAAGTTACACATCTGGAGGTCAAACTCTCCCTTTGTGCTCTTTAACCAGATCTCAGATTCCTGTCTCTTGAGGGGCCAGGCAGGTACCAACAAGGAGTGAATGAATGAAGCTGGCCTGGTTGGGATCGTGGCTAAGGGAAAGGACAGTCGTGGGTACTAATGTGGCAACTGCCACCTTATGCCCTGTGCCGCTGGGTCTTTTATTCTCTAGAAAGCAGCTCTCTATCTCACTTTTTAGAAGAAATATTCTGAGTTTTAAATGTTGTCACTTTGTTGGAATTTTTAAAGACCCTGTGGGCCAATGGTTTCCTGGCCAAACAGAACAAGTCTGTGGGCTGAATTTGGCCCACAGCCAGTGGGTGCTGGAGCAGGCTCTTTCTGGCTTGTGAGAGCTGTTGATAAGTATCTTTTCCTGACTCTACAAGCTGTGACCTCACATCCAGTAGCTTAATATCAGCCATGGCAGGAGTGTTTACACCCCAGAAATTGGCTAACGTGTGACAAATCTGGGCTCTCCCCACTGCCACCAAAGGCATTTCTTAAGCCCCCCACACCGCTGCATACCATCACCAATTTGAGACTTTTGCATTGTACATTATGGCCCTATAACATGTCTTTTCCAGAATTTTCTTAACCCAGTTTATTATTTTTTTTTACAGCTTTTTTTCTAAAAGGGCTCAAAATGCTTACATCTATATTTTATTTATTCTTACAGTATTTTTGTTGGGCTATCCCCCCCCTTTTTTTTTGTCTAAAGAGAGGATACATATATTTTTTTCCCCACCATAGTTAATGTGGGAACTAAAATGCTAGTTGTGAGCCTTAGCAGTACCTAGTATATTATTGGTATTATGATATATATCATAATGGACATTTGCTTGAACTGACCTGAGAAAAGTGCTGCCTGGTTAAAAAAGAAAAAAAGCCACATATGTATGTCTCATTTAAGGAAAATTGATTCCTTTCAGAAATAGATTAATTAGCTAACTTTAGAGATATTACAGTGATTTACTCTCTCTCTAGGAATTTGGAAATGTTCCAATGGTATACCTGAGGGTTTATCATGTCAGAAATTATTTTTTTGAGAAACTTCAAGCTTAGCTGTTACGTCTTCCGTTGGCAGTCACTCCAGTATAAAAAGAAAATAAGGCATCTCTATAATTATAATGAAAAACAAATGGGAAGATACCCAGTTGATTATAATTTGATTTTGTACAATTTTATAAAGATTCAATTATCCCGTGTTCAAATGTGTTTCTTTTCTACATTTAAAGTGTCAGTAATAAAGTAATATGACAGTGTATAGCTAAAACAAATGGACAATAAAATTAACATTAGGCAAGAATATATGCATTTTAGAATAACAAGAGAAATTCTTCGTGGGGATAGGCCCACATGAGTGGGCTGGCCAGGTGGTGTTGTTTGGCAGAGTTGTCATAACCTGTGCTTGACCTTGGGTGCTTTATTAGCTCTCTCTGCTTATGGTTAATTATTTTATAAATCGATAGGAGGCAAAACCCATTATTGGGAACTCCAGAAGGTGGTTCAGGTTTTTGTTGTAAAGGCAGTTTTATGAATTGGCTTAAAGAGCTTGGTTCTGGAAATAGACATATGAATTCTGGCTTCATGAGTTACTTGCTGGTGACCTTGGGTAACTTCTTCATGTCTTGGTGCCTCATTTATAAAATGGGATTGTTACGAACTTGAAATGAGGTAGTACATATAAATTGAGTAGCAAAGTTCCTAATACTGTGCTGAATAAATTTTTGCTGTTTCTGTTATTGTTACCATTATTGATTTAAGGATGCTCATTGCAATGGTATTTATGCTAATAATAATTAGACTCAGGACATCAGAACTGAAAAAATTTTGCCTAAAACCAGCCCCTTTATTTTCTAGGTTTCCAAAGTGTTGTTCATTTACTCCCAGGATAATAGGAAACCTACTTTTAGTCAATTACAGTAAAGTCCTTAGATGATAGTGGCAACCAAGATGGGATATTTTTTGGGATGACAGATGAGGATATGTAGGTTTAGGTTGATTCTTCTTCCCCCCCGCCCCCCCGGAGTAAGTGAGAATGTTAAAACCTGAAAATTTTTAAGTATTTTCTTGTCTAATTATTCCTCAAATATAAACTTCCATATTCTGGAATACTTTTATATTCCTGCCCTACCTTGATAGCAAGGTGGTTATGAATTTATGAAAGATATTAGGATGAATACCAGTTTTGTAGTCAGGGTTCTGCCACCAGGAACTAGCTGGAGTCCAGTAATTATGTGAGTTCAGGTGTAAGTCTTCCAGGGCATGGAGATTTTGTGGGATGTTCCAGGTCATAATATGAGTGTAAACACTGGTTTTAGTGTTTTAAACACTGGTTTTAGTGTTTAATATAGGTATTAATAAATTTGAAGAATGAGTGTTTTTTAAACAATCTTAAAATCTATTCATGCTATTAATACTGATTATGAAAAGATCTTGTGGTAAACACAAAGAAATTGCATAAACTTTTTAAAGAAAAATTTAAAACACAAATGTCTTGTAACCAGAGAATAATATTGCCCCTTAAGGCTTTGGTTATTATTAATTACAGTGTATCCTAGAATGCTGCCTGCAAAGAATTTGCTTAATTTATCTTATTTGTGCAGTTCTGCTGATCATATCATCAGAATAATAATGAATTGGGCAAGATAGTAATTCTTCCCCTTCTTTTTCTATTCTGTTTATTGTAGAGCATATCTTCTAGGTTCTAGGTTGAGGAGAGGCTTTTAGGTTTAGACCTACTTCATACTTCACTTAAGCTACTTAGACCAGATTGGAATAAAGGTTTTAAAACTGGTTAGAAATCACTGTGTTTAAAAATAATAATAATAATATAATAATACTTAAAAATTTGAATGATACTCTGAAAAATAGTGCCTGTAGCCAAAGGTAATGGAAAAGTCATAATTGTACTATGGAATGTATTTTGAGGACAATTCCTTATAACTCTTCTGAAGTGTGAAAACGAGACTTGGTTAGTTTTATTTCATCTGTTAAGGGTGTGTAAGGAGTCTAGATTTGGTACATTGTCATGAAAAATATTTTATTCATGTTATAGCTTTTTGGACAATTGTATTCTGCACTGTATTACAATGGCACAATAAATTGCTGAATATACTGTCTGCTGAATATGACTTTACCATGAAAAATTTGATGCATGGAGAAGAAAAGGTTGGAATATATCAACCTTTTCTGACAAGGGACTTTGAATTTTGACCTAATACAGGTGACCTTTGTGCGCAATAAAAGTGAGCTTAATCTTGAGGTCAAGGTTGAGGTGAATGGCAGAGCTTATGCTGATTGTGGGTACTTCAGAGCCTACCTAGCTATTGGCTAAATGGGAGTCTGGCACTTTTTTTTTTTTTTTTAATTTTTAGCATTTTCAGGAGCTTATTTATAGCAAGTTGTTTCGCTCTTTAACACTACCCCATTTCCTCAAAGCTCAGCTATCTGTTTAGTTGTGGTAAGTTTGTCCGTTTATTTATAAAGTTTACTGTTTCTGAGTGAAAGGTATGAGTGTGCTATTATTTTCTGTTCCATAGATAAGCCATAGCTAAAAATAAAAATGTTCTTAATGGCTTAAAGAAAAGACAACTGACATATATAACCTTGGAAATGAAAATATATCTTCTTTTAAGAGGTTTATTTCTTTGACAAGTTGAACTCTTATTATCTAACTTTGGAACTGTCAGAAGAATTTTTAAGTAGTTTGTACCTTTATCTAGATTGTAATTAACAGAACTCTCATGAATTATTGTCTTAAAAGGTTTAGATGATTTAGAGACTGGTTATTCCCTTGAAAGTTCCTTTGAAATGTATCCACTAATGCCTTTACATTAAAATATTACATGATATAAAATATTTTAAAGGTTTTTCTTGCTGTACATAAAAGGAAAATTATTTTAAAACACAAATTTCACTCTTAAATATCTCAACTGTTTTGTCATAGGTAAATTACATCTTAGCAAACAGAAAAAAAAAAAACCTGTCAGTGTTATATTATCTGAATATTGTCTGAACTTAGTGAATATTCTGCCCAAATAATTGTTAGAAGCAACAAACAGCTGGGGGGAGAGTGTCAGAGCCTCTAATGGAAAGAACTTCTACTCTTTTAATCGAGCCTGCAAAATATATTCCCTGGGACTGATCAGCTCTGAAGCACTGAGGTTTGATGATTGGAATGGCAGGAAACCATGCTTTCAGGACATAATGAATTGACGAGGCCATCCATCATTTGTTAGCATACTCTGAAACGTGGGCTATGTGTGCAGAGGCCTGTGATTTAGTAAATACTTGGGAGATGAATAGAGCTTACACACAAGGGAAGATATTGCTGTCCTTCAGCAGCCTGAGACCCAGGCGCCTGCTGAGAAGGCCATCTGACGGCACATCATCAGTAACCGGCCTGTCACAGTCAGCGGTGCCCACCGACCATCGCCAGTATATTAAATGCATTTTTAATATCTGCTTCAGTAGATTTAATGAAGAAAATTTAGTTTCCATACTCCAAGCACTGCTTCTTCAAGTGTTCTAAAGCATGGACTCTTGCCTACATAAGAAAGGGGGAAGACCATGTCGGCAGTTGGGAGAGTTGATGGAAAAGGACACCCAGACAAAATAATGTGCAAATAAAAAATGCTTCTAGCAGAGTTGGCATCTTGTTAATGTAAAAAAGCTCCCTTTCATTTTTTTTTTTAAAGTGGCTTTTGATTAGTTCTTTATACCCTAATTCCCTTCTCTCACAGGCCCTTTCCCTAGGAAGCTTGAACCTACTGGTAAGAGATGTTAGCCTTCTGATCAGAAAGGAAATTTTAGAAGGTGAATATTATGGTTTGGCATAATTTGGATAGAGAGACTCAATTTTAAATTAGTTTGTGTTTTGAGATACTGTTTGATTCTTAGGAATTTTGCATGAAGATATAAATATAAAGTGGGATTTTTCTTACCTAGTTATTCCACATTTTTTAACGTTGAACTTTACTCATTAATCAAGTTAGTATATTTTTGTCTGGTGTCATGCAGAACAGCTCAAAATGAATGAAAAAAAGTAGTTGTCATCTTGATTAAAGAGTGCTCTTCTTAGACTATAGTGTTTCTTTAAAAATTGTAATTTTAAAACATTCTCTTTTTGTATTCCGGCAAAGTGTGTAGATTCATTCTTTTTAATGAGTTTCAATGTTGACATTATTTACTACAAAACAGCAAGACAACCAATTAGATATTGTTGCAAGCATGCACTTTAAGGGTTTCCCCTCTTGTTTAAAAAAAAAATACAGAATATGCTCTCATGTTCACAGAAGAAGAAGCTACGGAATGGGACCTATAAATCTGATTCCTGCATGTGTCAAAACAGTAATGTATTAAATGCATATTATTATAAAAATTTAAGACATGTCTTAAACACACTTACATTTTTATAACACATGGCAATATTAAATAATACATTTCCTTGTTAGCATCTGTTTGCCGTCATTGTTGGCAAGACCTATGATTTATTGCTTAAATTAATGACCAAGACCATTTTGGACCTGATATATGCCCCTAAGCTTATTACATCACTAAATAAAATAAAATGTATGCACTTGTGACAGAGTTATTTTTATAATTGTTTATCCCTTTAAGTGCCCTATTCAGTGATTCACTGAAAGGTTCATAATGGTTGGCTTGTAACCAGAAAATAATCTCAGAAAGGTAAAACATATTTCTTGTCTAGAAATAAAATACCAGAGTGATGGTGATGATAGGGGTCCCAGCAAGAATTTGCAACACTCAAACCCGTTGTTCTTTTCTTCAGTGTGCTCAGTTAACTCTTGTTGAATTTTTTTTGATGCATGCCTCCCTCCCTGCCCATTTTAAAAGCTATCTATTACTGCTACAGCTCGTCTTCATATAAACCCTTCAATATGGGTGAGGTGGTTTTGCTCTGACATAAAGCTGCAAGGGTTAAATTGTTTTTTACCGATGATTTTTCAGGTGCCATTCTCACCGTGCATGAAACTAAGCAAGATTATTTCCCTCTTATTCATTCTTTTCTTTTGCGAGATTGGAGTTTTACTGTTTTTATACTGAACTCTATTTGACTTCATAGTCTTTATCTTTCCTTTCTGAGGGTGCAGTATGAGAGACCCTTCGGTATTCTTACAGTGACCTGTTACTCATCTAGAGTCACTCTGCTGCTGGACTTGTAAGACAATATAATATGGCTTTGTGGGTTTCTACTGCACATGAAGTATCTCACTGATTGTCAGCTCGCCTGTCACATGATGGTGGTAAGGCAAAGTTTTGGGGAAACTTAAGCCTTGCTTCTGGACTGCCGTGTCTACACCTTGAAACAGATGGAGGCTCTTTGGGTACCTGAGAGTAATCCTTGTGGGAAGATGATTATTTTGTACATATCTTGGGGTGATTATCACTTATAACTGAAAACAAAACTTAGTTCCTGAGAAAGATCTTTTTCTTGTCTTCATCTCTTTTTACTGCATTTTAAACCAAACAGTTCATTGGAAATTGAAACAGATTTTGTTTTTTGTTTCTGTTTTTTTCCTTAGTATTCTTTCCCAAGGCACTTGATCTGGTAAAATTTTTAATGGTTTTCTCAAAAATGATCAGGCCAACGAACATTTGTGATTTTCTTGAAGAGCTATATTGGCCTTTTCTACTTCAGGCTCTCATCTCCCATCTCTGATCTTTATATCTTCCTTTTCATCTCATCTTCCTTGCCTGGGAGACCTGTCTCCAGATGAAACATTTTAAAGGAAAATTGATGATGAATTAGAGTCTTGAGTGCCAATGTCTAATTCCCTCTCTCCTGTTCCCTCCCCTACTTTTTTTTTTTGTCCTTTGAATATTTGAATATTGGTTTAGACCCACTAAGAATTTTGTTGTTGTTGTTCATTTGGAATGTATACGTTCCTGTCTTTTGCTTTCTTTTTGATTGAATTCCTCAAGGTTAGGAGCCATGTGTTTCATGTCATTTTATCTTCCAACTCTTTCCTTGAGAACCTACCGTGGTATTGTGGTCCTTTGTGCAGTCAGTGAATACCTACTAACTTTCTAATATGGGCCAATGCTTATTTCTATGATCTCTCTCTCTTTTTAAGACTTATTTATTTCTTTGAGAGAGAGAGAGACAGCACTAGCAGGAGAAGCAGAGGGAGAGGGAATCTGAAGCAGACTCTGTGCTGAGCATGAAGCCTGACTCGGGGCTCAGTCCCATGACCCTGAGATCATGACCTGAGCCAAAACCAAGAGTCAGACGCTCAACCGGCTGTGCCACCCAGGCGTCCCTCTATGATCTCTTTTGAGGAGGAGAGAATTCAAAGGTGTGTTTCTTCATTTTGGCCACTACTGTTCTGTCTAGTACCATACAAAGGAGTTGCTATTCTTTCCTAAGATTGTTTCTTAAGCTCCCACTCCCTGGGTCAGGATGTTTAAGTCCTATTTAAAAATATTAAAATATTCAGTAGGCAGCTAAGTGCTTAGCCTAGTGTACTACTTAACACTAAATGAAAGTAAAATATAACACAGACATGGAGCCATTTGTTATATTTTAGTAGATGAAGCAATGGCGGTGTAAACCTTAACCTTGTAATTTTGTGAGTTCCACTTTATCATGTAGCTGTAAGGGTAATCAAAGTAAATCACGGGAGATGAATAAATATTTTCTAGTGCTTTCTCTGTGCTTTCAGAAGTGATGTTTGATCCATGAAATTTTAGTAAGTGTGTTAAATAAAACAATATGATGTGCACTGTGTCAGATCTGATAAATTATTCGGTATAGGACATTTATACAACATATGTTGAGCTGCTACGTGAACAGCTTAATGACTATAAATTATGTTAATCTGTCTTGCCATTTTTACATTTTGTTAAAAATCGCACAATTTGTATTGTAGATATTTATATATATGTTTGCGGGGGTGGGCAGGGAGAAGAAGAAGGCATAAGAAAGGCACAGGTCATCTCTGCGATGTTCTGACAGTGATCCAGGGCTCCTCAGCTGTGCAGTGTACATAACACAGATGTTGGGGAGTCATCTGTCAGCCATGCCTCTCCTATGGTGTTAAAGTTCTAGAGGGAAAAGAATTTGACACAGTGCTGTCACTGTTACATTTTCACAATAGAAGAGCATGCAAATATTGAACCTCCTGCTTAGCAGTAGTGCCCTGTCTAATGTCTGTGCTAGTTAGAATAAAAAATCATGGGTGCATCTTGGGCTCAGAGATCTGACAAAGGTCATGCTATGTTGGGCATTTGAATTGGAAATTGTCTGGACTTAGATTTTATAAAACTCCCACTGTTGTGTGTGGGGAGAATTTCAGCAGGGTTTTGTCCCTGGAGAGGCCTCTTAGGCCCTTTTCTGTCCTATGAATGAATTTAGATGTGAGGGTTACTCCTGCCTTAAAACTGTTAAGTTCATTTTGCATACATCCCTAGAGAGAAAAACTGGCAGATGCTTTTGTCTTGGAAGTGTTTAAAAGAAAACTGCAGAGCAGGAACAAGAGAGAAAAGGGGCCCTATGTGGAGTCCCAGAACATTTTGGAAATGGCCAATATGCAGTTTTCATCAGTACGAAGGCGGGGTGCAATATGGTGCCTGTGGCTCACAAGGGAATATGAATGTTGATTAAGCATACTCCCAGGCTTTGAAATTCTGAAAGCAGTGTCAGAATAATGGATGTTGAGCAAATGTCAAGCATTTGTTAATTTCTCTGTTATTTGGAGTTTATCTACCATGATCAATCAAATAAACTAGTGCTTCTCTCTTGTGGCATGTGTCATTGATATGGTGATTAGGTGGCTAGAGAGACCTTCTGCTTTTTTTTCCAGGTAACAGATTATAGAGGGGTAGACAGAGCTTTTCAGTTGAAGATTTGTTTATGGCTTGGTTTAGTAGAAATTTCGATATTAACTAAGTACTTTGAGAGTGATATAAAAATCTGCAACCACATGCAAAAGATACTAACTAATGTCATTTACACCAAAAAAGCTGGTAGTGGTGTTACGGTTTCCATCGAAATAGAGTTTTCGTAGTTTATCAAACTTTGGTGTAAAACTGGGTGAGAGAAATTCGATCCCGGAAGAATTCGGGCCTATTAACATTTGTAGATAGAGTTTTGGATCTATTATTATTTTTGTCTTCCCCCCACCCCCAGTTTCAATGAATTCTAACACAGCTATTGACTTTAATCCTTGAGAGAGAGTCAGTAGATTTGCTTCATGTGGTTCAAAGTAATTTCTTTCTATTATTTTTAGGAAGCAATGCTACAGTGTTTTGATGTCCCCGATATAAATGATCAAGAGGTCCTTTCCAGCAGTTACTGGACTGCAAATTATGGTGAAGTACTAACATTCCGTGGGGTGAGAAATAGTTTTCCTTTTAGAGTATGAGTGGCCTTACCAACCAGGATTTCATTAAGGTTTGACACTAGCGACCATGTTTAAATGTTCTGCCCCCAGGAAAGTGTAACTTGGACTGCAAGGGGGTCTTTGTGTGAAACTGCCACAGCTAGAATCGAGGCAGGCTTGTAATTAGAGATTTGGCTTTTTTTTTTTCCCTGTTCCCCATTTTCTTCTCATAATCTGAGCCATATAGCTCACATGGTTCAGATGGAAACTAGTACTATCCTTAAAACCCGGATCATGTGAAATAGGTGCCTTTATGATTTTTGGCATGTTCATTCTACAAAATTGGACCCCCTGAAGTCATCTGCCCCCTATTTTTAAGCCCCAGTGAACTTTCCCTTCAGGGGATTTACAACTGGGCAGCTACAGGGTATTCACCCCATGAACTGCCTGTGTTGTTTCTGGAGGACTCTTTTTTGATTTACTCAACCTGCCATAATGTCTGAAATATCATGGCAGTTTCCAAAGTAGAAAGTCTTCAACTTCCTTTTCATGTTAAGATGCTTTATCTTAACAGTCTCCACTGGGCCTTTGGTTTTGGCCTTCTCTGGGACTAGAACCCCTAACCCTCTGAGTAAAATCTTCATATCCTGCCTGGTACATGGTGCCAATGAATTCAACCACTGCAGAGCCTCCAGCATCACAAAAACAGACAGCACTGCAGACTGGCTTTTTTAGACTTCCCTCTGAAGACTCATCATTACCATGCCCTGCACACAGCATCACTGAATCATTTGCTTACCTCACACACCAAAACTCTCAGACTGCTATTGATACACAGCTCTCAAATTTATTTTTTACTTGTGGTGATAAAGCTGTTTTTCCTAGTTTAGATTAGAAAAACATGGAAAATCTTGTTATATTGTTGAAACTTACTGTGTAATAGTACGAGAAAAGGAGTGTGAAATCAGAGTGTGAATTTAATTCTTAATCATATGTACTCACGAGTGCCTCTGAGCACTCCCATGGAAGGTGCTGGTAGTTTCGGTAGGTAGTGTCCCCCAGCGCCTGCCAAGCTATTAGGCACTCTGTCTCTTGGCTTCCATTTAGCTCTTCTAATGTCCACGTATCACTGAACTTTCCTCTTCCCTCTCATGTATTACCACCAAATAATGACTCATTAAAAAAAAAAAAAGTGATAGGACGAATATTGGCTCCTACTGGACACACATTCTAATGATAACCAAAGTGCTTTTGGGGTTCCACATTAGCAGGTGTTTTTAGAGCATGTGGCACAATCTTTTAAATATCTTCAGTAGTGACACTTTGGGAATCGATCTGGTATTTGGAGATAGGCAAACATCAGGAGGTTTGATAAATAAGAGGGCAGGTGACCACAAGGTCTGGAAACCTAATTATTTTGCCACGTGTTGCAATTCAGTAATGAATAAACTTTTTATTGTATGTCTGTTTTTCTAGTCTTGGTGGCCACCCTGTATTTTGGTTAAGATACGAGCTGTGACTATGAAGTTGACTTGCTTGTGTGACTCGTAAAGTGGTTCTAAAGTGATCCCTAAAGATAAGTTCTATTTTGAGTAAAGGCAGCATCATTGAGGATGAATGTACAAGCCTCACTCCTTCTCCAGGATGATGATTTTGGCCAAAAATAATTTGAGTGAGTTAGTTCTTGTCTGCTGGCTGAAAAAGGACATTTTGTTACTTTATTCACATACTGAGTGAGTGTATAGATTCTCTTTCCTTAAAACTATTAGCCTTTATTTTATACCCTTCTTTTCTCTGGGCTCTTCAAATGTAGATTAACTACTAAGAGGCTAAAGACACTTACATTTCCTCCCAGTCCGTTCCATTACCCACTTACCTGGTGGTTGGTAGGAAGTGATAAAATTCCTGAAAGGCAGAGACTTTTTAGGGGAGGCAGAAGAGTGAAGGGTTAGATAACTAAACTAGCTAGTCCTTGAATACCAGAGAAGTGGCTCAATATGGGATTTTCAGTTAATCAAAAAAATTAAAAAAAAAAACAAAAACAAAAAACCAACTTTTTTTTTTTAAAGAAAGGGGACTGTAGTAATTCCAGAATTTCGTCCTACAGCTCAAGACAGATTTTTATAAAACTGCCCTTTCTCCGTTGGTAATGGTAGAGCAGATGGAATTGCTTGTTTAGGCCTCTGGTTGAGTTCAGGTTTGAAGTATGATGAAAATTTTCCTTTATTTTTATTTTCTCTTTGTGTTTGGTATGTGTTTTTATTTGTCCAAGGTATTTAATTAATTAATTAATTCAGGGTAACAGTGTGAGGTCCTTTTCTCCTGTTACATCGTTGAAACTCATGCTTTACCTCAGAATAAAGAGGTTAAATTCTTCATTCCCTTTGGAAGGGAATTACACCTGCTGTAGAGTTGGAACAATCACTTTTATAAAAGGCTAAAAAAATAGGGAGACAGAGCCCTGAAAAGACATTGTCTGTTTCTTTTGCAGTTTCACGGTGGGAGGAAACGGGTCAAACATTTTAAAAACTGCATTTGTGAGACATTAGTAAATCCTTCACTAAGTTTGGTGAGGATTGATTGAACATTTTTTTGGTCATGTTTAAATCATAGCGATAGGACTTTAAGTAGCTAAGTGTTGTTAGACATTACTTAATGCTTAGTAATTTATCTGGTTTTAAAGCTGTTTTAGCAAAACATTATTACAAGTTCCTATAGCAAACACTGTCAAAACCTTGAGACTTTTTGGGATTCAAACAACTAGTTAGGGGGTGATCTAAACTTGGGCAGCCTGCCTTGTGCTTCAGTGATCAGTTCCTTCTTGAAGAGGGTAGTTATACCGCACTCTGTGCACTTGACACATGCAAATGCTAAATACAGTAGCAGCATGAGGTCTCTGTCATTAACAGTAATTTATGTATTGAAAGCCACCTGGCTGTTTTTTATAATTAATTGCTTGTAAATAATAAATTTAAATATAATTTATAGTTTTCTAAATTTGATTACTCTATAGGCCCCACAACAAAACTAAAACAATTGGCAATTCCATAATTGAGTTCCATGACTTTTAAAAGGAGATATATATAAAAGTGTAGATGTACATCTACATATATATCTCCCTTTAGGAAATATTTTCACTAAGAAACATGTTTATTTAAATATATCAGGTGAAATGTCAGGTGAAAATATGTTTTGGAGGGGAATGGTAAGAATGTAATCAAGTCCTGCTGGCTTCTTTTGAGTTGTCATGCTAATTTTGAAATAGTCTCCCTGATTTATTTTTTATATTATTATTTCAGCCAGCCTTGTGAAAGTATTTATACACGTAATTTAAGATACAGAAGAAAGTGTACCTACTTAACAATAATGTAGTATAACTATTTTGGGAAAAAAAGTTTTTTCCCTCTTTTGTAAACTTCCAATTATGTTTTGAAAAGAAATTATATATGGGAGAAATATACTTAAGTATATATGATGATATGTTATATGCTGTGGTGATAATAAGCAGCTTTGCTTAATAGGTTTACTAAGCACAATATCCCTGATTTAAGAAGACTTTGTATTTGTTTACATGGCCACATATATCGGCTACCAAAGTATCATTTTTTTTCTGATTTATTGGAAAATACCAGTGATTTATGTGGCTTAAAAAGAAAGGGGGCTTTGGAGCCTTGGCCTCTGTACTTCTCTTTCATTAAATAAAGAAAGGAAAGAGGCAAGGAAGGAGGACGGAGGAAGGGAGAAGAAGGTAGTTCATGACTTTATGTTTAATACTTCCCTCAGCAACTATTTACTAACAGTTATGTCATATTTTCTTGGAACTTTATGATTTTTTTAAATTAATGTCTCTTTTCTAAATTTATTTCCACTAAAAGCTGTATCCTTCAAATATCTATATTGTTGTTTTGTAGTATAGCAGTGAAATTAACATCAAAGAATTTATGAAATGTGTAGACACTTTTGTAAAGGATTAATAAATTAAAGGAGAATTTGCAGCTTTGAGCTACAAACTTTATGAAATAGATTCTCTTCCATATGTGACCAGCAACATTTTTCCTTCATGATTTAGTAAAGTTGAGATAAATCAGTGATGCTCTATTAGTTAGTTGGACTTATAAAAAATTTTTTAGGGTTCTTTATGTTCTTTGTAGAAATTCAGCTAGATCATGAACATAGTTCTGTTAAACAGCAGACTGCATGTTGCCTGCTTATGACATTGAGAGGTTCAAGTCAGTGTGGGGCCTGCGCTAGCTGGGCTTGTCTATAGGGAATAAAAATCATGGCTTCTGCGTGTGGTCAGGGTGTGACCACCATTCGTCACCTCAACAACAGATATCAGACTCGTTCATTGCTTAGTTTCCAAGGTCTAATAATCCCCCAAGAATTTAGAATGTTGTTGACTGTCCCCATTTACATCACTGAAGAAAGAAGCTTTGCAACAGGTGCAGCTGTATACTAATTGCAGGGTGTGCTTAATCTGTCCAGAAGGGAGAGTGACTCCAAATTTGGTATCTTAAAGAGTGGAGTGACCTTTTAAAGTCCCAGGATGAGAATTGCCAACAATTGCAACAGGCTAATTATACCCACAAGGAGTTGTGAAGTGCTTTTAAGTTTTCCTATACACCTAGAAGTTCGGTGAAGGGCTTGAAGTCATTAACATATGACAGATGCACTCCCTTTTCAAGGGCTCCTGTGATAAGTTTTGATTGTGGAAGTGGGAATTTGACCCTAGCTTATCACTTGCTTCATTAGCTTGTTTGAGGACAAGGACTTTTTTTTTTGACATGAGTGTTATCTTACCCATGTTCCAGAATTCCATCCACCTCCTTCTCTCTGCTGATAGGAAGTCACAGTGATAACCCTGATGCTGGTTTTTCCAAAGCATATTGTACATTGTGCGGGGTTACATATGTTTTATGTATAAGTATAAAGAATATGTTTCACCCATCATATATTTTATATAATATTATTGCACCTTATCCGAGCATGGGTATTTCAGAGTTTTAATTACATTATTTCAGAGATACTGGCTTTTATGTGATTTCTGTTCTTTTTTTTTATGGAAAATATACAAATACACTTTTTGGCTTATAAAGAAGACAGAAAGTCCGACTTCTACAACTCTATGAAGTTGACTTTTTTTGAGGTTGGTGAGAATAGGGGAAAGAAGTTTGGGTTTCATCCTGGGGGCCTCTGTACACATATGGAGGGAAGCATAGCATGCTTCCCAAAGAATGAACAAATGATAGAGGTACCTGCCCCCCCACGAGGAGATCTGGAAATGGGGCATGGAAGGGCCTCATGCAGTAAAACCCTGTGACTGCAGCACTTAGATGAAATTGCTTTTTATTATCTGGTTGGAAAATCATCTCAAATAAGCCATACAGGATTAAGGTTAAAAAGATTCTGAGTAAAACCAGTCTCCGGTAGTCTAATTCCCTCTCACAGTTATCTCTGTATTTACCTGCTTAGGGTGACTGTTTCAATTCCTTAATAGACTTTAGACTTAAACTTTATTTTTAAATATTTTCTGTTAAATTAAAATCTGTTTATAGAAGTCACTATTCCCTTAATCTTTAAGGGTTATGAGTAGATTTTATATTCCCAACAGGCGTAATCATATTTAGTTGTGTTCCTGTCAATTACCTGCGAGCTCTTTTTATATAATTAGGGGATGGTTAATTTACTCAAAGTAAGGTTGCCACCTGTCTAAGGATTAACCCAAACAGGTTGGAAGTCACAGAGAGACTTTTGAGTTTGGGTTTAAAGCAGTAGGAATTGATTTCTTAACTCTCTCCTTCCATTTTGGTGGCATTTTCTGGGTTAATCAGTGGTAGTGGTGACAACAGGTGTTTTCCTGGTCCCTGTATTCACTAGGTTGATAAACTGTTGCTAAAATTATAGGTGTCTACAATTCTGTGAATGGGAGGTGTAATGCTTTTTACTCATTGAAAATGCACTAGAAGGATCTACACATTTCCATTGTTTCTACTGTTACCTGATCAGATTGTCCGATGGGTGGGAAGTGGCATCCCTAAATGAGGATAGTTTGAGGACAAGAATTGTGTTCTGTGGAATTATTATCGTCTTATTGGTGTCTCAGGGAAGTAAAACATGAACGTTAATCATATAGTCCATAGAAGAATTTGGGGACAGAATTTTATAGTATTTAAAATAAGCTGTGGGAAAAATTTAATAGTTTTTAATGAACATGCGTTGCTTACAAGGTTTCCATACAGTATGGGAAATCAAATGCTTTCTTTCCTGTGACCTAATGTGTGTATGTGACTACATTGCATCCAGGGCCTGGGTCCTCCTAGAAGACAAAGGCCCATGATCATGACCAACTTCTTTGAAATTGCTCTGGATTTCTTTTCTCTTTTTTCTTTTGTGCTTCCTAATTTGAAATTGAATCATTATATGTTATATAAATACTAATTTTTAAATTTTTCTCATTGAGATATAATTCATATACCATAACACCCTTTTAAAGTATACCAATCTGTACTTTAAAAACCACTACTCTTAGTATATTCACAAAGTTGTGCAACCATCACCATTATCTTAATTCCAAAACATTTCATCAACCCCAAAAGAAACTAAATAGCCGCCATTAGCAGTCACTTCCCATTCCTGTTCCTTCTCACACCAGCCCTGCGCAAACCACTAATCTGCAATCTCTCTATAGATTTTCCTATCTGAACATTTTATTTAAGTAGTATCATACAATATGACTGGCTTCTTTAACTTAGCATGATGTCTTTAAGGTTCATTCATGGTGTTGAATTCTTTTTCACTGTTGAATGGTCCATTATATGACTGTACCACATTTTGTTTATCCATTCATCATGAGTTTGTGGGTATTTGGTGGTTTCCACTTTTTGACTGTTATGAATAATGTTTCTATGAACATTTGTGTAAAAGTGTTTCTGTCGACATATGCTTTTATTTCTCCTGGGTAGATACCTAGGCACAGAACATCTGAGTAATATGGCTTCCCATTTTGAGACTCAATCAAACTGTTTTGCAAGGGTCTGCATCATGTTATATTCCTATCAGCAATGCTGAGGTTCTGATTTCTCAGCATCCTTGCCAACACTTGTGTGTTGCCTTTCTGATTATAGCCATTCCAGTGAATATGAAGTGGTATCTCATTGTGGTTTTGATTGCCATTTCCTCCACGAGTAGTGTTGTTGAGAATGTTTTCATATGCTTATTGGTTATTGTGTTTCTTTGGAGAAATGTCTATTCACATTACTTGCTCATTTTGGCTTTTTATTGTTTTTATTATTATTGAGTTATAAGTATATTTTACATATTCTGGATATACATCCCTTATCAGATACATGATTTGCAAGTATTTTGTCCTTGTCTGTTGGGTCTCTTTTTACGCTCCTGATAGTGTCCTTGTGCTGTTCTTTCAAAGGGATCCTACTTCAAGCAAGAAGAAAATAGAAAGTCAGTATAGAAATATTTGTAACCTTTAAGGAAAATACTATTGCTTTGTTATGAAGTTCTTTTTGTTTGATAAACATACTGTTTTGGTGAAGTTGTTTTCCTTCAGATAATATGTTAAATAGAAAAAAAATTGTCAGTCTCTTCAATATAACTTAAAGGTCATACATTTTAATATTTTTCTTTTAAAGTTATGCACATAAATATATCTGATCACATCTAAATTAAGTGAGAATCTGATATGAACTATGTTTAGTAAAATGCTAAAAATAAAAAAATTGTGCAAATCAAGTGTAAATTTTTAAATAATATCTAGTTGTAAAAAATCAGGGCCTTATCAACTTGAAATTAAAAAAAAGAACTGAGTTCCATTGTTTTTACAATGTAATTAGTCACATATGATTTATGAAATGTATTCTCTTACAAGAGCATTGGGAAGAGTGTATGGCTTTTCCTGGCCCACGAGAGCCAGGCCTGCAGATCCAGACCTGACAGGAGTCTGGCTTCCTAAGCCATGGCGGCATGGCCCTGGGCAAGTCACTTCCTCTCTTGGAGCTCCAGTTAGTCCGCATGGATAGCAGGAGCCCCCGCTTTTCACACAGGGATGCTGTGAAGATAAATGTGGGCTGTGGAAAAGCTTTTAAGAGAGTTGTAGTGCCAAGGTAATGTCCTGCCAATCTGGAGGCTGGTGTTTTTGTAAAGCTGTGAAAGGAAACTTTTGACAGTCTCTGGGAGAGAAATTAAATGAGAGTTTACCCCTTGTGTGGCTCTCTCTG
This sequence comes from Eumetopias jubatus, assembly GCF_037043125.1. Classification (NCBI taxonomy): domain Eukaryota; kingdom Metazoa; phylum Chordata; class Mammalia; order Carnivora; family Otariidae; genus Eumetopias; species Eumetopias jubatus. Next base: position 79,158,712 of record NW_028274813.1, read on the forward strand.
TGACCACACTAGCTCTCTTGAGTTTTCAGAGCAGGGTGTGCACCCAACAGCTACTCTGGCTGACTAGAATCTCGGGGGTCTGAAAGACTGAATGCACTGCTGAAGGCGTTTATAAGCAACACTTAGGCAACAGTTTACAAACCGTAATATGGGAAATTTTCAGCCAGTAAGAAGGTATTTGCATTAAAAACAAAACAGATGACAACTGCATCAAAGCACAGGGATAATTGCGTGTTGAAATGATATTTGACTAAAACAAGGGGGCATGTAGAGAGCCACTTGGAATTGCAGGATTGTGGAGAAGCAGCTAATTGCTTGCTCCTCTTGTCACTTTGCTTCTTTTAAGTGACTTAAGCAAGGTAGACTCTTAAATTGTCCTTTATACGTCTTTTCATTTGTATAATGTGAAAATTATAAATGTGTGATTACCAGTTTCTTTATCCAGCCTCAGTTGTATAGTATATTGTCTCCTTTGGACAGTTAATGAGATGCTGGCTTTTGTGCCATTTATCCTGGGAAATAAATGAATAACTTTCTTTGACATTTCCTTTTGCCACACTTTCTTTGATTTGGATTGGTGCGTATATGGTGTATGTGAGTGTGGGGGGGATTGGGTATGTATTTACTTTTGCTTTGTGTGTATGGATAATAGGAATATATGAAGTCTGGTTTTCATCTGATTCCATTTTGCATATACTGAGGTACCTGCTCTCTTCAACGACCACCCCCTCAAGAAAATTATGTCTCTAGAATTGGTGACCTGTTTTTAAGAGAACTTATAAAATCTTTCTAAATGAAAAATCATTCCAGCAGTGTCTAATATTGGCAATTTTCCTCTGTCTGCTTTTAGAACTTATTGGCCAACCAGGTCAGACATTATTAAAGTTCAAGGGATCCAGTGGGAAAAGTAATGGTTTTGTGCTACTATGAATTTTAAATGTTGCCATTTTCTTGTGTTACAGCATCATCATGTTCTCACATGGCACTAAAAATGTATGGAAGTTTTAGACCAAATTCAGGGTCAAGGTTAGGAGAATGATGATGTCTCTGACTCATTCTCCTAGAATTATGTTACCCAAATTATCTGCATACCATTTTGTACCAGGATACTTTTTTCTAGTCATTTGAAAGAACTTACTGTAAGAAGATTTTTTTTTTTTTTTGTCTCATCACTTCTTAGAAATTTATACAGATGTAGTTGGAGAATCTTTATTCACTGTACTGATAGGTACTCACTATATTGAAATAGTGGGGAGTGCTTCATTTCTGAGAATAACTGTGTTTTGTGCCTCACAAAAGCAATGCTTTTTAAATATCGAAGGAAGACTTGGTGAAGCTGTCTTACACAACATACTTTTTTGAGAGTCCACTCTCCTGCACATGGGAGTGTGTGCAACAAACAGGTGCTTGCTAGCTATTTGCTGAATTACTGAATAAATGGACTGACTGCCTAACAGGAGTGGCTTCTACATGTGTAGTTATTGGATGTACAAAATTACTGGATTTAATGAAATGACGAGAGACCAAGATTTACACAAAACCATCACGGTTCAGGCGAATGAATCCAGGGAGACCTACTTTTCATGAAAGGAAATGTCCATGTCTCATAAAATCAGTTGCTTTTAAATTTTCTCAGTATTATTATTATTATACTGAGAAGAAGAGGAGAGGAAAAAACTTTGTATTTTGAGAATCAAATACTTAATTCCTGAGGCACCTGGTTGACTCAGTCAGTAGAGCATGCAACTCTTGATCCCAGGGTCGTGAGTTCAAGCCCCATGTTGGGCATGGAGCCTACTTAAAAAATACTAGTAAAATTTTAAAAAAAGCCTTGATTAAAAAAAATACTTAATTCCCAAAGATGGTAAATATTATACTATTCTATGATAAGAAGATTATGTCTTGAACTGAAAACAGAGAAGCCTTTGCCTTTTGTCAGATGAATAATAAGTCATTTAATTGGTGGCATTTCCAACCCTAAATTCTGTTGCCCACCAATGCTGTCTGAGAAATGAAATTCATTATAGTAATGATTGGAGAGTGCTCTCCAAGGAATATCATATAGCAAGAGTTTAAAATGGCTTGTGTTTATCAAACCAGAGTTAGGAGGATCAGGGCAGCTTTGAAGCAGGGTGTTAATTTTTAGCCACATGCATTGTCGATTATTAGAGCAGCTTCGTTTATGACAGTTGAGTTCACTTGTGGAGTGCTGTGCTCATGGCAGAAATTGTTTCCCCCCAATATCTTTTCTTCCCTTCTTTCATGTTGACAGGGTCCTTGATTTTAGCCAGGCATACAACTTCCCTGAATAGAGGCTCCCTCACAGCCTGCATGGCCTTGGGACCAAGTTCTGGCTATTGTGAAGTCCGTGCAAGTTTCAGGAGCCTTCCTTAAAAGACAGCCCCATCTCTCTTCTTCACATTCTTTCTCCATCTTGCTGTCTGGGTGCCATTCTCTTAACTGTGGGGGTGAGGGCTGCACCCTAGAGATGATGGAGTGTTGACCTGGATGCTAGCCTGGATCCCAGGGGTTTCCTGGAGCGGAATTGCTATGCTGGAAGAGACCAATTTCTGCCTTGTTTAATCCACAGTTATTTTGGGTTTTCTATCCATTGCAGCTGAACCTCATCCCATCTGATGTAAAGGTAGAGATGCTGAGTTTTACCAGATGGGAATCCTGGTGTATAAGGTCAGCATATAGGTGGGTCAGACCAAGTTGCTCACCATATTCAGAGTTCTTTCAAAGTCCATGCCTTGCTGATTGCAGCTGAGGCAGGTAGCTTTTCAGGAAGGTTAGCACTTTATAATACCAATCATCTCTACTTGCCTGGTTCTGGATTTGGTCTCATTGAGTCAAGGCTCAGACATGGCTTTTACAGATTTCGTGCAGTGACTCATTTGCATCATCTACCTGTCTATTGTAAAGGTAGAGAGTTGGGTTAGGGTGGGATAATTGATTATATAAGGAACAGGTCACAGTGCTCTTTTGAGGTATCCTTATGCATAGCCTGGCTATGAACATTGTTTCCCTGAAGTCATTGATCTCACTATTGATATCTCCTTAAAAAAATAATGATTGTTATGAACTTTGTGATATTGTGCTCCTCTTCTTACAGTGACAGCAACGCCTTGATCAGATTTGATGTTTCTTTTGTATTTGCTATGGCCAACATTTCTAGGCCTTAAAAATTAATTAGGAGCACTTACTCTCTTATTTGTCTTATAAAACTTGAAATTGCTTGTTTTGAAGCACCACGGTTTTTGGAAACAGAAAGTCTTCCTCTTTACCAATGTTATCTCTGTCATGTGTTCACATGTTGTCTTTTTTTTTTTTTTTTTAAGTTTCTATGTGCTTATTTGAGAGAGAGAGAGCACGAGCCAGGGGAGTGGCAGGCAGAGGGAGAGGGAGAAGCAGGCTTCTGCTAAGCAGGGAGCCCAAGGCAGGGCTGGATCTCAGGACCCCAGTGTCATGACCTGAGCCGAAGGTAGATGCTTCACCGACTGAGCCACCCAGGAGTCCCAGTGTTGTCTTAATGAATATTTTTTCTGTGTTCCATGTGAGCTGCTGTATTTTTGCATTTTCCCTTGCAATGGATATGTGTGTTGGTGTGAAGGTATGCACATATTAAAGAATCAGAGGAGGAGGCTTATTCTTTTAGATCATCCTCTGAAAGGTTAGTATGTGCAAGATCTTGTGCTTAAATGTTGGTGATGTAAAGTTTAAAAGATGTAAAGGTAAAAAGAGCCCCTGCCTTAAAGAACTGAGTCTAATGGAAAAAAAAGCAAATGAAGAAAGGAAGAATACTTTAAATTAAAATTCAACATGAGACTTATTTATGGCTCAGTAAATCCAGAAGTCTGAAGGGTTTCATGAGCTCTTAGACCAAAGCAATTCTATTGAGAGCTGTTGAACAGCAGTGCTCATGCCTCCAACAGCCAGGGAAAGAGCCCTCTAGGTATATTTTCGAATGCTTAAAACTCAGATTTTTAAGAACACAGGTTTTCTCAGCTGGGTTTGTTTGCTTGTTTGTTTTTTTTATCAGAAGCCACATGGTTTCCTCTGGTTTTCTTCCTGGTACATTGCGTAATTGTCAGAATTCTGGTACAGTTCAGGTTTAATTTAGTCATTTTGGAAACTCCCAGATTATCCTCCTCCATATTTTTGTTCTAAAAGCAATTCCGAAGGAGAGCATTTGCCTTTGCAGTGTCGCAGCTGTGTTTAACATTGGGCCAGTGAGAGAATATAAAGAGAAACCATCAGAAAAAGAGAATGAGTGTACAGGAAAATGGGAGAAGCAGCATGCTATAGACTAACTTCATCTCATTGTCTGGAATGAGGATGACGCCACTCTCTTAACCATCAGGATGAGAGTCCCGTCTTAGACATGGTGGAAAGGTGAACTGGGAGGAACTAGGTCTCCAGGATTTGAAGTAACAAGATTGAGTTTTAAGAGGCTCAATCCTTTAGGAACTAGCTGCTTCTGTGTATGTTTTGGTAATTTTTCTGAGCCTACATTTTCTAATCTGCATATAGTCTTGCCCAACTGATACCTAGTATTGTTTTAAGACTGTCTATATGAAATTATAAAGTATTATACTTATTTTAGTTTATGGGAAAAAATTTCATTTTTAAAATTAATTTTGTTGTCTCTCCCCCTGCCCCCATTTAGAGGGACAGGCTCCTTGGTGTTAGCTTTTCAAAAATGTGGAAAATGTGATATCTAATACAATATTTAGGAAAAGATTTGTTGGCTGACCTAACAAGTTCAGGTTCAGGTGTGTTGTTTTGTTTTGTTTTGTTTGTTTTGTTTTTTTTCAAAGGCTTTTAATAGAATTGCTTTGGTCTAAGAATTCATGATAGACTAAATGAAATCCTTCAGTCTGCTGGATTTAGTGAGACCATAAATCAGCCTCATGGTGAATGTATCTCTCTTTTTCCCTTTTCATTTGACACAATTCATTGAAATGATGACTACCCATAAGTGGTTAGAATTTTATGTGTGGGTAAGTTGAAGAGAAAAACTTTTGAAAATAAGGTGTTTCTTTCTTTCTTCGTAGTGTCACCTGCATTTGATCCTTTTCAGTGTGCTTATAGATTTCAGTATCTGTTACCTGATGTGTGTATCTTAGAACTGAAAGAGTTTATATTCAAGTGGATTTTTCAGCATTTTTACTGTCACTTGTAGGGTAAAACTGGGCATGATCCAGTTTTCCTCAGGAGAATTGAGTAGGCTTGTGGGATGGGTGGGGACAATTGGACCTGCCTATAGATGTCTTCTCCCCACCCTTAAACTGGTCTAGAACAAGTTGGGAACAAATCAAGCAGGTGTTGTGTGGTTTCCTCTGCTCTGGGAAGGGAGTGCAAGGCTCTCGAGGTCATTTTGATGCTGAGAAGAGAATTTAAGCTTCTTATATCCAAATCAGGCTTTTCTAAATATTGAGACACACAAGTTGGTGCTGCTTATGCACTGGGCACATCAAGATTTGGGAAGAATCTTACACAATATAAGTGGCAATTCTGTAGAATAAAGGGTATCTGCTGTTGTGTTTTTTGGTTGGATGGTGTGTTTTGGGAACATACATGAAAAGCAGTCATATTTTTAGGATATTGTATACATATCAAGAAAAGTTATATTTTCCTCTCTGAATTTTAATTTCTTCATATAAATAAGATTAAAACCATAAAAAAGAAAGAAAAATAAATCACCTGTAGCCCCAAACTCTTACACATTTTTTACAATTAGTGTCTTCTTTTATAGACCTTGAACATATGCTTACTTGAAGCTTAATTATAAATATAGTATAAATACAACTTTTTATATAATTTTTTCACATCAAATTATAGCGAAAGAGGGGCGCCTGGGTTGCTCAGTCATTAAGCATCTGCCTTCTGCTCAGGTCATGGTCCCGGGGTCCTGGGATCTAGCCCCGCATCAGGCTCCCTGCTCCATGGGAAGACTGCTTCTCCCTCTCCCACTCCCCCTGCTTGTGTTCCCTCTCTCGCTGTCTCTCTCTCTCTCTCTGTCAAATAAATAAATAAAATCTTTAAAAAAAATTATAGCTAAAGATATATTCATTTAAAGCCACTAGTTGCACATTAACTTTACTGGGTTGATAAATTCAGATCTGCTGAGTTAGTTGAACAAGTGGAAGCTTGTGTTGCAAGATCCATTTTTTGTTGTTGTTGAAACGAGGTTGTTTTGCAACTAAGATTCATGTGATGTTAGAGTACTGGTTCTTGAAAGTAATTTTATTTCTTGGTTGCCATATTAAGAACATAGGGTTTGAGGCCAAACTAGCTATGTTCACATGCTGGCTCCGTTAATTTGGATAAGATACTTCATCCCTCCTTCTCATTTTCTAAGATGCTACTACTTCTGTTAGTTTAGTGATGGTAAATAAAACAGAGCTTGATATCTAAGAAGCCCTTCACCATCGTTGTTATCTTTGTCATCATCATCACATGATCACCAAGATAGTAGCTATTTGTTGAGTATCCACACTTTATTAGACTGATGGAGTTCAACAGAAATGGAAAGAAGTTACAAACAGGATATTCTAGCAGAAGTTAGTGTATAGGAAATGTAATTGTGTTGTGCATAGTCATAGTGGCTTAACTCCATCTCTGTTCATCTTCTAGTTTCTCTGAAGACACATAGAGAGGTAAGGAAGGCATTTACAGCCATTTAAAATTGTTTTTATTGGAGCAAATGACATTAAGTGCTGAGATTAACTGCCAAAAGGATTTGATTGTGAATTAAGAATAAAAGCCCTGTGGTTAAGAGTTAAAATTTTGTGTTTAATGAGAGAAGAACTTAATGCATTTTAAGGCATTCCATTTGTTGTTTTAATATTCTCAGCATTTATTATTAAAGTGGGGTGGTTGTGGACTAATTATAGTCCATATCATGATGATTATGATGTTTTTAGAGAAGACTGAAAATCTACATTTTTTTTTCAAGCTAATGCAGTAGGGAAAATAAAGCATCTGAAGCTTCAAATAGTCTGCTTGACCTCATACGATCACTAGTGAGGCTATGTAAAAGCACCAAGTTTTCAGGAAGTTACTTTTATGCAAATTCCTGCATTTTTTTTGGTTAAATTCTTAAATGAAAAGCATCAGTTTGGTAATTGGAGGTTGGGAGTAGGGAATAAAAAACGGAAAGAGTATGAAATTATTAATACCATTATGTTAATATAACTGAAAATTTATTTAGGAAGAAAGTGGTAAAGATGATAGTGTGATTTTTATAAATTATAACAGTTATAAAGTGAATTTGGCCAATCATTTTTACTGAATTTGTATAAGGTCTCTGTGACCATTTAATTAAGAAAGATTAGGAGTGCAGAACACATACTTCTATACAGAAAAAGAATAAGAAAATGTTTAAATGGTTTTAAATAATATCCTAAACTTTTTTACCCCGTGGAAAGGTTACAAAAACAATTATGTTTATTAGATATAGACTAGTAGCTTTATGGTCACAGAATTTTAGCCTCAAGATGTTCATTCTTTCATTTATGTTGATGTAGAGTTGGCTGAATGACTTGGTAAATTTTTATTTTAAGATAAATACTTGAGAAAGGAAAATTAATTTATTTGGTTTTGATAAGCAGATGTTTTAAGAAAACTATTTGAAGTAGATCAGAATCAGTAATCTTTTTAGCAGTGGATATTACTGAGGAAAATTTAGCATTGTTACTTGGTGTTATTTTAGGTCTAAGGCTTTTGCAGAAGAAAAGCCAAATGATACGGTGGTAGAGAAAGATAACAGTTATTGGTTAGTGGTAATAGTTACCTCATCCCATTCATGGTAATAATATCATAGATTGCCTACTGAATTATGCTGAGTGTTGTTTGTCAGGAAAGTGATTTTTGTCACTGTAATAAAAATTGATACTATTGTTTTTTGGTATCTCATTTTGTGTTTTGAACCCTTTTGAAAAATGCCCTTCTGAATCTAAACTCATTTCAAGTATAAGGATTACCTTTGTTGTCCACAACATCGGCCACCATGTTAAAAATCTTACGAGCCAGGGCGCCTGGGTGGCTCAGTTGGTTAAGCGACTGCCTTCGGCTCAGGTCATGATCCTGGAGTCCCGGGATCGAGTCCCGCATCAGGCTTCCTACTCAATGGGGAGTCTGCTTCACCCTCTGACCGTCTCCGCTCTCATGCTCTTTCTCACTCTCTCTCTCTAAAATAAATAAATAAAATCTTTTAAAAAAAAAAAATCTTAAGAGCCAAACCAATCATTCAATTTGAAGTTGCTACAAAGAAGTTGTAGTTCCTCATGGCTTACTTGTCTCTTTTCCCGGGATAATTTAATTCAAGCCAGAGATCTCCTAAAAAACAAAAAACAAACAAACCAAAAAAACCAACAAACACCCCTCTTTCGACACTTGAACAATTGTTAGGTTGAATATTATTATATATGCATATATTTTTACATGTAAAAATACAAATTTTTTAAAATCAACTTTTCAGGTAAGATTCTGGTGGCTCTTTTTATTAAACATCTGTCTTCAGTCTTGTATCAAAAAAATAAGGTAATTTGAAGGAGACTGGGATTTCAGCAGTGAAATAGTTGTGGTATTAGACCCAAGAGGTGAGTATTTAACCTCTACTGGGGGACATGGTATGAAAGGAGTTAATTATTTTCCTTCATGTTCTCGCCCTATGGTCTGATTACTTTAAATGCTTAGAAGTCTTGGGTGCCTGGGTGGCTCAGTCGGTTAAGCGACTGCCTTCAGCTCAGGTCATGATCCTGGAGTCCCTGGATCGAGTCCCGCATCAGGCTCCCTGCTCAGCAGGGAGTCTGCTTCTCCCTCTGACCCTCTTTGCTCTTATGCTCTCTGTCTCTCATTCTCTCTCTCTCAAATAAATAAATAAAATCTTTAAAAAAAATAAAATAAAATAATAAATGCTTAGAAGTCTTAATAAACAATTTAATCACTCTAGCTATTGACCTAGAATAGACCTGTTATGTTAGGCCCACAAAGAAATGTCCAGTGTCAACATGATTACAGGTCATTATTATTAGGACTAGGGCACGGTTTTTTGATAAACTATCCTTAAAAGTTTTAGGGCTGTAAGCAGAGAGAAATTTAATAAATCTAAACCTAGAAGTTGTAGAATTGATAAAAATCCTAGAACTTTTAAGATGAAAATGGTTTCTAAAGTCATAAGTCTATGTACAGATGATGAAACTAAGACTTAGAAATATTGTTATTTTCACAATTAGGCTTTAAGCACTTCCAGAATAAAAATAATTGATCCTAGTGGTACTTCCTTGACAGTACAGCTTTTGATGCTCCCCATTGTTTAAAAAATAATTGTGGAATACATAATGATGTCTACCAGAAATTTGTGAGAGAAAGCTAGTATTCTGAAGGACTGAAAAATGGTCCTAAATCAGGGGAAATGACACATTACCTGGAAAAACAATCACTTTCCATATTGTAGGGTCACATTTAAAATTTTGCATTTGTGCTAGAAGAAAAGAACTGTCATAGAGGGAAAACTTCATAATTTTGATTTCCTATTCATCACATCGTTTGGTGGTGAGAAATGGGAACTTTGTGGGTTTTGTTTCTCCTGGTCATATAACTTATGTTCTAGCATATTTTACTTTTATATTTGTATTTATGGTTTAGCCAATACACACTGGTCATAGATACATTATGATTACTGAAATAACAAAAATAGGTGATATTCCCATCTATTAAAATGACATAAACTAAGTATTACCCCATTAAGTCCTGCTTGTTGCACAACTTATTTTTTTCCTTGATTTACCTGAACCTGGTGTAAAATAACACTTTCTGTAACATTGAGTAAATCATTTCATCTCTGTTATCTTTATTTTTGTCATTTCTAAAATGAGAGGGTTGGGTTAGAAATACCATGATATCTCAATTCTTGAGATACTCCTTTCACTAAATAACTTGATTTAATAGTGATAATATGTTCTACATGAGTATCCTGAGCCCAGTTATTACTCTAAAGAGTAAAAGTTCTCCCAAGTAGAATAAAGAGAGAACATTCTAGACTCCAGAAAGAACATGGTAATTTATAGTGATGTGGTGAGATTAAGCTATAAACTGCTTTGGGGTTTGAAGGTGGGAAAGAGTGTGAGAGGCTAGAAAGAAGGGGCCTAAAGTGTGCTTTGCTGAGGAGTTTAAACTTCATTATATAGAGAGTTGACACCTCCTGGGATTTTCAGGCCCGAAGGGTAACATCATTAGATGTGTTTTAGAAGTGTTGTTGGTATATTGGAGGTTGGATTAAAGGGTGTAGAGACCTGGAGCAAGGGAAGTGAATCAGAAAATAATTTAGCAGTTGAGGGGAGTAGGGACAGATGTGAACAACTCTTGATGATAGAATCAACAAGACTTGGTGACTTTTTAATTGTTTCAGGGGTGAGGGGGATGGGAGATTCTGGAGTGATCCATAGATTTCTAGCTCAGGCATCTGTGTTTATAGAAATAATTGATTTAAGGGAAGTTGGGTCTGAAACTCATTTTTGGGAAGGAGGGTGGTGGTAAATTTAATTTTAAGATACTTTTAGTCAAAGAGGTGAAAAGTCCCAAAAGGAGCTATAAAATTGAGACTGATTCTGAGTAGAGATGGAGGCTGGAAATAATATACTTGGGAGTTATGCAAGTAGTTACGGGGAACACAGCTGGATTGTGCTTTCACCTGCATGAGCATGTAGGGTGAAAAAAGAAGAGGGTTGAGGAGATGTCCCTGGGAAACCGCAGGGAAGAGGATGTGCAGCCATTGGAAGACAGAAAGATAGGTGGTTAGCAGGGTAGGAGGAAAATTATTAGAAAATAGTGCCCTGGAATGTTGGGTAGGAGGAAAGTTATTAGAAAATAATGCCTGGAATTCATGGGAGGAAAGATTTTTAAGAAAAGAGGGATAGTAAGTGCAAAATGTTGCCATGAGGTCAGCTAGGGTAAGAAATATGTCTTTGGGGTTTGGTGGTAAGGACGTCTTTGTGACCTTTGTTTTAGGTAAGGAGTGAAGGCAGAAGTGAGATTGCTGTGGGGTGGAGGCTGAATAGAATTTATGGAATCAAAGGGCTTCTAGATAAAGACATTAGGTCATAAAGAGAATCAGTGATGGACAGTAGTTTGAAAGGTTGTGGCTCATGAAGACAAGAGCATGCTTGGAAATAAATGAAGAAAGTGATGAAAGATATACTAGCTAATACTCTATGTAGAGTTGGAAGTAAGTTGAATTTTAACTAACAGTGGAAAGATTATAAATATCTACATACAGGCTATTATTCATCTATTCGCTGTTCTCTCTCTCTCTCTCTCTCCAATCATAATAAAATTACCACAAACTTAATTTGAGCATTTCTTATAATGTAACTAAATCTGATTTATTAAACAAGGAAAAAGAAGAAATCATTGTAGGAATAATTGATAAACACCTCTTATAAATGTATCTATTATTTATATATTGTGTTGAAGTTATTGGGATTGCTTTAGAGAAAAGTGACCAGACTTTTGGTTTTGCACAAGAAATTGAGTGTTTGTCACCCAGGCTTCTTATTCTTTATCTGATTTATGTTATAGCTCTTTCTAAAAAGTTAATACTTAAATTTAATTAGAAAAAAGAAATCTAGATACTTTAGACTCTAACTAAATTGGAACATTTGAAATAGGGCAGACTTAGGCAGAAAAGAATCTTAAAGATCAATTTCTCTGACTCCTCTTCAGTTCTTCCTTCTTGATTCTCTTACTACATTTCTTTTCCTTTTTTATTTTGTTTGCTAGTATCTTCAGTTTGTTAGAACCTCCTAGAATAAAATCAGTCTCTTTTTCTTTTCTCCCTAATATCTAATCTGTACAATAAATTTCTCACAGCTATTGATATTACCACTGTCCTTGCTCAATTTTATGTATTTTTGTTATTTCCATCATGATTTCTTCTTTAATCTATGAGTTAGTTTGAAATGTATTTTTTTAATTTCTGAAAATAAGGGCTTTTGGGAACTTTTTAATCATTGAATTCTAATTTAATCACCCTTTTACGAGATATAGTCAAGTCCTAAACAGAACTTTTGACAGCTTTATAGGGCTAGAAGACAAGGTTTCAGGATCAGGGGCCAGCAAAGGTGGGTGCTCATGTAAATGTCCCAAGCTTTGAGATAGGATCCTGAAGGGACATACCCTAGGAGTAAATGTGACCTGAAAGTAAGACAGCTCTACATGTCAGCTTGAGGTTCACCTCATTGGCCCCCAAAATTAATACCCAAAATTGGACTAAGCTGATTCTAGACTTCTAGTGCTCCCAGAATCAAATCAGAATTATCTCTGGAGAAAGATCACATTTTAGTCTTCAAATTATTTATAAAGCAGTTTTTCAAGTAGAATGACATATAGTGAGAGATACTCAGTCACATAAGTAGACATGTGACATGAATGAAAGCTAGTAGAAGCTGTAGAAATAGACTTAAAGGGTCTGTACTTATTGGACTATTAACAAAATTTTTATAATTGTGCTTTATTCAAGGAGTTAAAGAAGATTGAAGCATGTTATGGGGAATTTATTTGAAAAATAATCCAATAGAAAGTCTACAAGTGGAAAATACAAAAATTGAATTTGGATGGATTTAACAGTAAATTAGACATTATTGAACAGAGGATTAGTGAACTGGAAGATAGAAGAGAAGAAAATACCCAGAATGTAACACAGAATAACAAAGAATAACAAAAAGGTGGAACATATGAAGAGAGTAAGAGATGGAGGATATAGTAAGGGGGGCTCAGTACACTTATTTGGAGTCTCAGGAGAAGAGAGAGTGTTAAAACAATGTTTGAAGACATAATGATGAAGAATATTCCCAAAATGATGAATGATACCCACCCACATATTTAAGAAGTCCAACAGAGTCTAAGCAAAAAGGGAAATAAATACTATAGTTAAAAATCCTAAAAACTAAAGATAAAAAAAAATCCTGAAACTAGTAGAAAAATAAGACACATTATCATTGAAAGAACCAAAATTTGACATCACCTACACATCTGTACTGATGGATTTATTAAAAGAAAGTTATTCCAGATGCAAGAGAGAAGGAAGGAAGGGCAGTGATATGGTACATATGTTGGTATATCCGAATGGACAGAGACTATGTAAAGCAATAGCAATGCCTTGTGACTTTAAGATATAGGCACGTATTGAATGGATCACTGGGTGTTATACACAAACAATGAATCATGGAACACTACATCAAAAACTATGATGTAATGTATGGTGACTAACATAACATAATAAAATTAAATTAAAAAAAAAAGATATATGCAGAATTAAAACAATGCCCATAATATCTTATGTTGCAGGAGGGAAGAACTGTAGATAGTGTTGTGAAGTTTCTGTGTTTTCCATGCAACAGTTAATCACTAATTAATAATAAATTATGATCATTTGAGGAGGCATGTGATTATGTAGGACAATCATTAAATGAATAGTATAACTTGTAAAGAATGTACAACTTCCAAATTGCCAGTGTTCAAATAATGAAGAATAAGTATTAAAACAATTGAAACTAAGACCAGAAAGGAGAGAAAGGGAATGTAAAGTGGGCAAGACAGTTAGCATTTAGTAAGATGATTGATTTAATCCTAAATATATCAGTAATTACATTAAATATACATTGTTTAGCTACAGTAATCAAAACAATGTGGTATCTGTGTAAAGATAAATATTATCAATAAATGGAACAGATTAGAAAGTCCCAAAATAAACCTTCAGATATTTGGTTTCCTCAAAGGCAATAGTGATAATTCAGTGGGCACATGGTGTGTGGTCAATTACATATTCATTTGAAAATAACAAAAACAAACTGCAACCCCCATCTCCTATCAAGGTACAAATTTAATCCAAGATACATCATAGGCCTCAATGTAAGAGCTAACATTATTAAGCTTCTAAAAGACAATATATGAAAATATCTTCATGGCTGTAGGTAGGCAAAGATTTCTTAGAAGAGACACACAGAAAGTGTGAATAATCAAATTAAAGAATTGATGAATTGGGTTTCATCAAAACGAAAAGCTTCTGCACTTCAAAAGATACCATAAAGAAAATGAAAAAGCAAGCTATGGACTAAGTACTAAGCTATGAGACAAGGATGATCAGCAATGGGGACTTTCCTTTAAAGTTGGTGGGAGTTTAAAATTGTTACAAACAGTTTGAAAAATTGTTTGACATCTACTGATGCTAGAGATGTGCATGTCAGATGACCCAAAATTTCACTCCTACATTTATATTCATTAGAAATGTGTGCACGCGTGCACCGAAAGGTATGCAAGATTGTTCACTGCAGCATTATTTTCATTAGCAAAAGACTGAAAACAGTTCAGATATCCATCAACAATAGAATAGATAAATGTGATATACAGTAGAATACACTGTATAACAATGAGAAAGATTTAACTGCACTTAAATAACATGGGTGACTGGGGCGCCTGGGTAGCTCAGCCGTTAAGCGTCTGCCTTCGGCTCAGGTCATGATACCAGGGTCCTGGGATCGAGCCCCGCATCGGGCTCCCTGCTCCGTGGGAAGCCTGCTTCTCCCTCTCACACTCCCTCTGCTTGTGTTCCCTCGCTCGCTGTGTCTCTCTCTGTCAAATAAATAAATAAAATCTTTAAAAAAAAACATAACACGGGTGACTTTCACAGACATATTGTCCCATGAAGGGGCCAGATTCAGAAGAGCACACTGTGTGGTTCCATTAATGTAAAGTTTGCACGCAGGCAGAGCACACCTATACAACTTAGCAGTACTTATTTGGGTGCTAAAACAATAAAGAAGAGCAAGAAAGAGATGAACATAAAGATCAGGTTCGTTTGTGAGAGGAAAAGGTTGGTGATCAAGTAGGGTGCTTTTTGGGGTGCTAGCAGTGTTCTGTTTGTTTACCTAATGGCTCTATGTGGTTTCGTTTTTCGTATATTCATTGGCTGTAAGTTTGTTCTGTTTTTTTTCCTTATTGTGTCTCACAATAAAAATAGTTTAAAAAGTAATATGTAACGGTGTAGATAAATGTTAATATCTTACATAATGAAGGCATGTGACAAGTTTGTTAAAAACATAATTTTTAAATGTTTGTGTGCATAGACACATGCACACACAAACACTCACAGCAGACACAGAATAAAAACACAGGAAGGATATATGCCAGAATGCTAACAATGGACATCTTTGCACTTTACGCAGAATATATACTATTTTATAACTAGGAAACCCTTCATTAAATATTATTTAATAAAATTAACACCTGTAGAGGGTGTTGTCAAGACTGGGTTATTTATACTGTGTTGTTCAGGGAAGGATTTAAAGCTGCTTTATATGCAGTAAATAGCATTTTGAACAAAAGACATATATGCAGTCACATAGAGACACTTCAGGCAATGGTGTGGTTATTAACAAAATATACTTTAGCTGCAGCGGCAATAATGGAAATTACCCAACAATTTTTTAATCCTACACTGTTTCTTGAAGTCAGTAGTTCCTTGATCTTTCAACACAAAAAAGAACAGCATTTTTATGTAGCTAGTTAAAGGAAAACTGCAATTTGGTTTTTTTAAAAAAGGGAATATTGTCTAAGGCCACAGAATTTGCTCAAAACATCCGTGACTTCAATTTCCTATTAAAAAAGCAACAGTGCCTACCTTGCAGGGTTGTCTAGAGTGTAATGTGATAGCATATAAATGCTCAAGTAGGGGTTTTAGTACACATGACATGTAGAACTGATTTCTGGGAACTTTTGGAAAGGAAGACTAGCACTGAGATGAAGAGTTTGGGTTTGGGAATTGGGCCTGGATTTTGATTCCCCGCTCTACAAATGAGCAATTGTGTGTATTACTTAATTTCTCTTCCTTCGTTTCCACATCTTTAAAGTAAGGAAGATAATAACACTGACCTCAGGGGGTTGTTGTGGGGGTAAAACAAAGTGCCCAGTATAGTGTCTAGCACAAAGTAAATATCTCTATAAATTTTAGCTCTTGTTGTAGAGCTGTTTTATATGTGACTTCAGGTTATCCGCAAGAGTAGTTAAGAGCCTGGGACAGTAACCACTCTTTTTTCATATATATAACACCTATAGCCTTTCAAAAATTTTTTTGATAATTGATTATTGCTAAGCCTAATGCCATGTATATAGTTATTTATGGGAATATTTGCCATGATTAGGCATAAAATATAGTCTGCAACCTTGATATGAAGTTGAAAATTGGGAAGAGAGGAAATGGGGAAGTAGGTAGAATGCATAAATATTTCTCTATTTCTTGAATTTAACTATTTTTGTCCTCCTATCTGCTCCTCCCCCACCCCCCAGTATCAGAGTATCAGTATAATCTCTCTCCAGATTGTTTCCATTTCGCATTATCTGTTTCCGAAAAAAAAAAAAGTGTTTTTTTTGTACCAAGTCTTGCTATCTTATTGAATTTCATTTTGATTTTATAGGGTGGAAAAAGGCTCTCCGTTTGAAATTTGTGTGTAGGTGTGTAGGAAGGTGGGAGTGAGGGAGGGTAGATGCATTGCTGTCATAGAAGACCTTCCTTGACCAGTATTCTGAATCATTAACCACAAAGAGCCAGTGTTCCATTGTGTTCTTTCACAGACTTAAGAGAGGTTGCACCTTGTAACCATGAGGTCTCCAAGTCTATTGCTTTGTAGGAGTATCCTGCTTCCTATCCCTTTAATTGGTTTACTGCTTTCTGAGTCCCAGAAATAATATTTATTTTGCTCAGAGAATTTTGAGCTCAGTAAAGTATAGACATTTAAGCTTCCCAGATTCTGTAGCAAAGGAGCTTGGAAATTAAATAATGGTACTTACTTTTTTATGGTCTTTTTTCAGAGGTTGGGTACTTGAAAGAGGAAGAACATAAAATGTGTGGTGTCTTCTTCCTTAAGATTCTATTTTTTTTTTTTTAAGTCTCCACTGGGAACTTGAGGACTTCCTTCTTATATGAAAGTTGAATTGCAACTAGGACTGTGCTGAGCTCTGTCTGCTCCTAGTCTCTGCAGCACTCTTGAAACCCTCTGATGTTCATTTTCTCTAATATGCTTCAGGTTACTTGAGTATCTTAGCTGGATGGATTTGGGGACATGTTGATTAAATATTGAATGGGGAGCTGGTATATCGCCTTTTCATATACTTGACATTTGAAGAGTTCTGGATGCAATATAAAATGAGAGTAAATAGTACTCTATCAATATTTAAAGTCTGTATGGAAAAATCATATATACACCGCCCAATTTATGATCTCTGGGTATATCAATTTAGTGACACAGTGACAGGCAGAGGAATAATTTTAAGGAAGCCAAATACAGTAGCTGCCAGCTAAGAAGAGAATTAGAAAGGACAAAAATGGACAGTCCTTTCCAAGTAGCGCATCCCATACACGTGCCATCATGATGGAGTACCTTTTCTCCTCCTCCATCACGTCTCCTATTTCCAGAACACATAGAAACTGGAGTGGGTATTTTTCTTCTTTTTGAAGGTTAAAAAAAAAAGGCATATATTATTACTCAGAAGAAGTATGGAGCGTGGTCAGTTCAATTCATGGTTGCTTGAGCATCTCAACAATGTTCTCAAGGCCCTGGGCTCTTTCCCTCTTCTGTGCCATTCTAGGGGTCCACTGGCTTGCTCTTCTTTTCTCAGAAAGCTACAGAGTGAGGTGCGTAATCTGGGAGGGTAGCATGGGAAAAAAGACAAACTGATTTTTGAAGAGGTTTTAATAATATATCTTGGGCATTTGTGCAAAATCAGTGACTCTATTTTTGAACATGTAAATCTAAAACACATATATGCTCAGAGAAACATGTAGGCTCCAAAGCCAGTGTAGTCTTGAAATATGTGAGGATGCAGAGTGTGATTTGCTTTGCTAGATCCCTAAAAAATATGTTGGTACTTGACAGTGTTCTCATTTTTGCTTTTTTGGCTGCACATACAGGTTGAAAGTTTCCTCTAAGTTGGTTACTTTCTTTTTTCTTTTCTTTTTTTTTATCTTGATGGCATATTTCCCCCTACCCATGACCTCGGGACAGTATAGATGCTCAGTGAATACTGCTGACTGATTGACTGTGGTGTTCAAGATAGACGTTTCAGTTACACAGTGTCTTTTTCTCCCCTCTTCTTTGGCTGAAAACCATATTCCTGTGAACCTGGTGATTGTTGAATTTATACCAAAACTTCTGCACTCTTCGCCAATCAAATCAAACACTGGGAGGTTGCAGTGGGGGAAGGGCAGACATGGTAAACTCTTCAGAGCTGTACCCTTGAAGATTGTGATTGCTCTAACTTCCTCTTGCCTCTTTCCCTTTGGAATATCTTCTCAGAATTAACACTCCGGAGGAAAATAACAAATGATATACACTGGAGTCAGTGTCTTGGTTGCACTAATAAGTTTCCTGCTCTTTAAGGTATGAGTCATGTTCAGAACACTCTTCTGTAAGCTTAGCAGAGCTTGGTTGGCAAATAACCTGGCAGAGGTCATTCAGCTCTCTACAGCTCTGTCTAGTCAACCAAACCCAAAGCATTTTGGACCCAGGTCTGTCTATCCTTTTTACTGTGCCAAGTATGTCATTTGCTCTCTTTATGTCTAGGCCAGTTTTACCTCCTCCTGGAATCTTCTCTCTAACCCCATTGGCCATTGAGAAAATGGGTTACTTCATAGGCTCTGTCCACAGTTTCCACTGAATTGAATTCTAAGCAGTTTAAAGGTAGTTTCCTGGCTAAAGACATTATCTCATCTTCCATTTTTACAGTGCCTTCAACTCCTGACCAACTTCTTACTCTGAAACTGTTTATTCCTGAACTTATTTCTCCAGCTGTCTCTTACTCTTCCCATTCTGGGTGTCCACAGTTACATTTTTGTTTTATTCACGGTTTTGTTTCCTCCTCCTTAATCATTGGTCCCCAACTTGCCGATTACAAGCACATTTATTTCCATCATGTTTTCTGACCCTTAGAGACCAACATTTTGTCCATCATTAAATGGCTAACCTAAATATGTTTTGCTGTACAATGAGGAGGGGGTCTGTTTATTGCACATAAATATCTAATGTATTGACTTATTCAGTAGTTTGTAAGGATCTGGGCTTAATTTTGCCATTTTTTTTTTTTTTTCAGAAGCTTTGTCAGAAACCCTATTGGGGTATGTGATTTCATATGAAGTTCAGACAAGCCAGGAATAATAGGAAGATTTTATGTGTAAAATTGACTTTTTCAAAGGTGGTTTCTATTTTTAAAGGGAAACTGAAAAAATTGGACTATAGCGAGTTTATAATTTTTTTATAATTTTTTATTCAAGCTCAGTGCTTTTGAGTTATTGAAGCAGTTCTTTAGTAACAATCGGTTTTCCATGCTAAACATTTACAGTGTTTGTGTTTTTTTTTTAACCTATTTTTTTATAGCCTGACGAGAATGGAAAGGGTTTTGAAGCCAAATCTATTATGGTGTGCAGAAGATGACAACACTGTGGCAGCGAGTAAAGAAATATGCTGTCATTGTTTTTATTTCACACTCTCCAAATTACCTGTGATGAGCTTAAGAGGTTTCATTCATGCATAGAAAAATTTTAATTATTCATAGTGCTTTGGTGTACCATAAAAGTCGAATTATTAACACTGTAATTTGTTCAGATAGCATTTAGTAGGAAAGTATATCAGAAATAATTAATTGTTCTCAAGATATGATAAGGTAGATATATCTACAGAGGGCAATCAAAAAGAGTAGCAGTAGGATATTGATTGCTTTTTAGAGGAAAAAAAAAATCTGTTACATTTCTAAATGTTCACAATTGTGAGAGGCAAATTCCCACTTGGGAAGGGTGTTTTCCAGGTTGTTTCACTGCCAAGTGTTTGACATTGTGTGGAGTCTTGGATGTATAGGGCTTATGGCCGTCTTTGGGAATGACGTACCCCTAGGACCTCGGCTTTCTGCTGTGAAAGCTCCTATTTTCAAAGCCCGCTAGTGTCAGTAGGAACGTTCCAGTGGTCTCTCGGTGCTACTTCTAGTGAAAAACCAAAGTTTGTCCCCCTGACTCTGAGATAGCTGCAGAAGAGGATACCTGTCCACTAACAAAATAAATTTAGAATGCTGCCAGCGAGTGAACCGCCTGTTCTCCACTGTTTATGGGATTTGACTCTTATCATTTACTAATGGAAATAAACCTTGCTTCCTTTTGGTCTGTTTTAACATAACTGCACGCTGCAGGCGTGATTTATAATCATTCTAAAGTTAAAAACATGTCCAAATTGTATGATCGTTTGCTCCGAGACCATCCATATTTTTCCCTTTCCCTTTTTCTGTCTCCTTGACCTAGCAGCAGGAAGCCTTTGTTTGAGGTGTTCATCTGGAACAACTTTTCCACACTTGTTTTCATGTTCCGTTAGATTACAGGGCAGCAGGCCTACCTTTGAAGCTCCTTTCTCTTTTGTTTCTTTGCCGTGCACTCCAGTAATTAACTTTGTCCTTCTTTTATTTGTTCCAGTCAATCGCAGGCCACTCTGCTGAGCATCTTCTCCCAGGAGTACCAGGTTAGAAGTTTTCTCCTTTGTGAGGGTTGACAGGTGCCTAATTGAATGATGAATGTCCCTTTATTTCTTTGTAATTGAACTGCCAGCTCTCTGATTGGGTTGGAGGATGTTCTCCTTTCCACATCAAGCACCGCCTGCGTCTCAGTGGAGGCCTGCCAAGCCTACCCATCCATCTGTCTAATAACATCTAGCCTTTGCTTATTTGGTGGACCTGTAATAAATTATGCTAAACCATTATTATTCTGACAATAATAATTTCCCTGTGTTGCGTGGTTCCATGTGCTAAATGTTTGCTGACTTGCACTGTCAGTGCTGCTTTCCATTGCTGACAGAGATGATGATAAATGACCATTGCTGGAGTGGCAGAAGGCAAGAGAGGCAGAAAATGGAGTCATTTATCATGAGATGACAGGTGTCAGTCAAGTGGCAAGTCTCTATGGAATTACTTTTTGTAGTTTTCAAATAAGTTGTTTTTAAGCAATGTTCTTCCTGGTTAAAAATGGCAATTGGATTGTAAAACTAGAGTGCAGAGGAGTTAGATGGAATTGAATTGAGGGAAAATTAATACAAAGGTTGAAAGAGAGAACAAGTTTTTCTTTGCCCTCTGCAACCCTAAGCAAACTTATTTAGATTCAATTACTATGACCCTGTTGGCTTTTACATATATACTGTACCTTGTGGTACAGGCTGAAGACATCCTGGCCAAGCAGTAGAGATTAAAATGCATAGATTCATAAAGTAGAAGGAAAAAAGACCTACCACCAGTCAAATCCCCAAACTATTATTCAGCTTGCCCTATGTGCTAGATATTAGGATGGAGGGATGTGTCATTCTGTTCTTGAAACTGATGTGTGACACAACATAAAGATCTTTTTTTGTTTTGTTTCAGAAACATATTAAAAGAACACATGCCAAACATCATACTTCGGAAGCGATTGAAAGTTATTATCAGAGGTATGACCTGCCTGCCCCACTAGAGGGTATCATAGTACCTATTAATTGTAATAATAATTATGAATAAATTAGGTTACTAAATTAATTGTCTATATAACATTTCAGGGCATTGCGATACAAGTCTTACTTAAGACTTAAGGTATATTTTTTTAATGATTTCTCAAATGGTGTGTTTAAAGAATATGGTGAGACTGTCTTGATTGTATGCATACTACGTGAGAGATCCTTACAGTATTATGAAATCTCAGTTGGCTACTTTAAACTTATTGTAAGTGCATATCTTGTATAGATGCATGTTAATACACACATGTATCTACATATATGTATGAAAGTTCTCAAATCAAGTTTTCTTATTTAGATCAACAAGTTGAAAAATACATTAGAAAATAAGATTGAATTTTGGTTTACTTCTATCTTGCATCATAGGTATTGGGTTTGCCATTTTAGAAATGGAAAAAAAAGACATGTCAAGTAAGGACATATGGAGATAGATAATAATAGACAACTCTCACATTTTAAATGGGGTTTTGTATTTTAAAAAGAAAATCTGGGTATTAAATCACCAACATAGTGTCCAGGGGATATTTTAATTTCGGCCTAATTTATTATAAATAGTTTTCAACCTCTGTTCTAAAACAGAATGTTTAAAGTAGTTTTTTAAAAGAAGAAGATAGTAGGAAGGGAAAAATGAAGGGGGGTGAATCGGAGGGGGAGACGAACCATGAGAGACTATGGACTCTGAGAAACAAACTGAGGGTTCTAGAGGGGAGGGGGATGGGGGAATGGGTTAGCCTGGTGATGGGTATTAAAGAGGGCACGTATTGAATGGAGCACTGGGTGTTATACGCAAACAATGAATCATGGAACACTACATCGAAAACTAATGATGTAATGTATGGTGATCAACATAACATAATAAAATAAAAAAAATAAAGTAGCTTTTTAAAAAAAATTCTAAAAATGATATTGTCTTTGTAATATGACTGAATAATTTATAACTGTAAATGGTAATGGTTTGCATTAGAATTGTTGGTTGGTTTCTTAAATATTTCAAGGACATACTGGAAAGGAAAGCTGTCTGAAATATGCTCTTAAATTATCACACCTAAGATTGACAGATCAACGTTTCTGTGGCGAGAGTGACACCACCAATTTTAGATGAATGATTTTTGTGCACGAAAATTTTATGAATGAAATGAGTATCTAGAATAAATACGGTATTGTGTTTCTGGAAAATCATTTTTTAAGAATTGAGAAGTGTTTATTGAAAATAAAAGGTATTGAAGTTATTAGCCTTTTAAAAAATTATACACCGTGCCATGTATGATAAGAGATGTGTTCAGTTTTCAGTAGTAGCGTCTGTTAAAGATACACACACCACATATGCACACACACTTTTGTGTCTAGGAGAATTCCCCTCTAAACAAGTCTTTGTAGAATTTGAATTGATTTTTTCCAAATTTATACTCTTTTCACTGACATCAACATTTGAATGCAAGTTATAACCTAAATCATTCATGAAAAATGAAGAATGTGTCACAAAGTGCTATGAAGTCAACAACAGCTTTGGAATCCAAACCCTCCAAAGAGAGACTGAAAAGTTACTTACCTGTCACAAAGTACATTTTTGTTTATAAAAATGATCATCTTAGGCCGTCATATAAAAGTTTGGTTCTATGTCCAGGCTTTAAAGCTTTGGTAACATAAGCAGTAGAAAATAGAGCCTTTCCTAGAAATTTGGAGATCCACTTACAGGCCACGGGGCTGCCCTCTGACAGTCATTTTCATTGTTGTTTAAAGGTCATTTTACTTAGATGATTTCTAAGACCTCTCAGTGCTGCTTTTTAAAATTTAGTTTCATTTAAAAGTGTATTTAATTATTGAGGTATGAACATACTTTATTGGATTATCTGAGTAGGTCAAGCCAGAAATAAAATTCTTTCCTGTAAATATGGTTACTTAATGATGAACATTTGGGTGAGCAATAAGAATACAGAAATATATACACATATATTTATATTTATTTATAAATTTATTTAAATGTGAGAATCTCAGTTGTTTAA
Source organism: Eumetopias jubatus (assembly GCF_037043125.1). NCBI lineage: Eukaryota > Metazoa > Chordata > Mammalia > Carnivora > Otariidae > Eumetopias > Eumetopias jubatus. Next base: position 79,182,287 of record NW_028274813.1, read on the forward strand.
GGAGTCACAAATTTTGAAGTAGAAATGTGAAGTTAGGCTGTAATGGACAGTCTAATAAGAAAACAGTCTCACCAAATTCTTACTTGACCACCCTGTTCCCTGGCTTTTTGCCCTGAACTCTGTGCTTGGAGATGGGCCACATTGTTACCTTTCAGATGGATTGACCACATAGCCTCTTGTAAACGTGATGGTTAAATGTCCCTGTATTCTCGAAGGTATATTGGCCTTACGAGAGTTTTGTTTTCCAGCTGATAATAATAAAGGCAAATTGTATTATATCAAAACATATCTAAGCAGTTTGACAATACTAATACTTTCTTTAATTATTTTTCTTTTATAAAAGTAATACATATTGTAGAAATTAAGCACACCTGTGATGGTATAGAAAGGAATGGATGATCGCACATAATTGTGGCAGCCACAGGTAACCACTGTGGTATTTTTCATTCTAGTCTTTTGTCAATCCATTTTTGTATAGATGAGGTCATACTATATATACCATTGTGAATCCTGAATTTTGTACTTGGAAAAATGTGTATAACATAATATCACTTTGTAGAAAGCTTTCTGTAAACATTTTATTGATTGCATTATTTCATCATATGAAAGTACCATAATTTACTGAATTATAACTGTTGAACATATATGTTTCTAATGTTGCAATATAAAAATAATACTGTGATAAACATTTTGGTACATAAGTGTTTGCAATTTGGATTAGTTTTTTAAGATTTCTATGTATAATTACTGGTGCAAATAATGAGCATTTAAAGATTTTATTATATGTTGCCAAATTACTGTCTAGAAAGTTTATAATGATTTCCCCCAGGACCTAGTCAGAGAATTCCTTTGTCTCTGCATTCTTGCTAGTGTTAAGATGATCTCAATTCAGAATTCGAAATCTGTATTTATAAACCATATAGTCCACAGTGTGATTCCATCATGGTTAACTGAAAGTTCAGAGTATCCAAATATCAGCTGAAAATGTTTTCTCAAGCTTTTGAATTATTGAGGAAATTTCCTCACTTCTTTATGTTGTGTATGTACAGATACAGCTTGGTGTTCATTTTGAAAACAGCTCTATTCTTTCCCCCCATATCAATGGCATTTTATTTCCAAACAGGAAACATACTTGGTAAAATTTATTTAGGTCCATCCAGACTGTTGCACAGGGGCATGTATGCACACACACAGACACACTCACAAGTGGTCAGATTTGCAGAGCCCCATCAATAGCAAAGTTTAGAAATGTTGTCTCCCATCTTTTCCCTTCTGCCAACATACACTGTTTGAGGGCAAGCTTTATTAGCTTTAGAGAATCAGATCAATTGAATTTCATTCGGATGTTCACATGGAAGAAAGGCTAGCTCAAATATGTTATTGACATTACATGACAAAAATACTTTCTGAAAATTTGAACTACTTTTTTGTTTAATTATCACAACTTACTTTGCACTCACTGTGTCCCATCTACCAAGCCAGGAATCAAGTATACAAATGTGAATAAGACATGGTACCTGCCCTCAGCTGCTCTGTTTTAGTGGGAAAAATTAGCTGCATACTTGGAGATGGGCTCCAGAAATTTTAAAAGTAGAATCAACAAAGGGTGGTATTCAGCTGTAAGCTTAGAACAGAATTTTGGTAGTTTTTTGGTTATGCCATTATAATTTTGAAAATAGTAATTATTATAAAATAATGAAGATCAAATAACTTTTTAATATTTTAAATCAGGGGTGCCTCGGTGGTTCAGTTGGTTAAGCATCTGCCTTCAGCTCAGGTCATGATCCACGGTCCTGGGATCAGCCCCACATAAGGCTCCCTGCTCAGTGGGGAGTCTGCTTCTCCCCGTACCCCTTCCCCCACCTCGTGCTCATGTGTGCTCTCTCTCTCAAATAAATAAATAAATCTTTAAAAAATATTTTAAATCAGTACATATCATTTTAATCTTAGATGCTAATAAATCTTTCACACTCAAAGAAACATAAAATGGACTTTCCGTGAAGATCTTTTAAGGGTGGTTTCAACCCACAAGGTAAACATTTCTTAGCCCTCTTATGGCAAAGCTTAGAGGATGGCACATAGCTTCTGTGCAAAGTAGTTTTAATTTACAAATAGGTATTAGGAAGATGGCCCAGGTTACCTTAATGTAGTATCCATAATCACATCCTTATATCTCAGTTATAATTCAGATCTTTGCTAAGGATCTGTTGGATGTAAGTTCAGCATTCATTTGTGTAGGCCTCTCCCAAGATGCTTCCAGTCCAATTGAAGAGAGAAACAAACCATTGTAAATGTATGGAAAGTCTACACTGCAAGTTTGCACAAGATGTTTTGAGAATACAGAGAAGGGTAGCATTAGGAATTTCTGATCATGTCCTTACTGAATGTTTTCTGTAATTAGCATGCTCCTTTGATTGCATATCTAAAAATTTGAATAAAACTGATCTGTCACTTGGTATAGAAGACAGTTAAAGTTCCTAGAAAGGAAAACTTACTTCAAATTAATTTTCACTTAATTTCTTTTCCCCAGCATTTCTGAAGTGTTACGGAATATAGTTAGGAAACAAATTGGAGAATAAATATATTCAGAAGCAGTCTACCCTTTTCAACATTTGAAGGCCCCTCAGTCGACCTTGGGAGATGGGGTTCCATTTCAGAGCTTTACTGTTCACTGGCTAAGAGAGCCCAGACGGGTTTCATCCGTACCCTGGGGTCTTGTTTCTTGGCAACTAGGCAGCTTTTAACAAGCTCATAATTAGGAATTTCCACTGTATTAAGTATGAACATGTTTCTATATAGATATAGTGGGTTATTGTTTGACCATCTCCTGTTCTTTAAACTTAACAGAGGCGCTCCATTGGTTAATGGTTAATGCAACATTTACGTGAAACCACAGAGTTTTGAGTCCAAACAAGAGTTCCCTGGCATAGGCAGTGGTCTGAGGTCTAGCTACTCTTTTTCATTTTTTCCTATCAGCTCTCAAAGCTCTGCTCTGGTCACACTAGAGCCTTTCCTGGTCCTGAGACACTCCAGGCACATTCCCATCATTTGTGCTTACTGTTGTCTTGCTGGGAACGTTCTTCCTCCCATGGCTCCCCGCTTGCCTTCTTATGGGCCTCGACCCACGTGTCACTTCCTTAGAGATGGCTTCCCGACCAACCCGTCTAAGCTTCCATTTTATCGTAGAATATCTCAGTATATTATGTATGTATTTCTGTGTTTTCATTGTTTGTCTCTCCACTGCAATATCTTCTCTGTGATGGCAGGAACCATGGAAGTTTTATTCCCTGCTGCTCCTTCAGAACCTGGAACAGGCCCAATACAAGTTAGCTCTCAGAAATATTTGTGGGATAAATGAATGTTGAGTAGAAAGTTGTGAAGATACCCTAATATCAGTATAGGCTTAACTAATCTGACCCAGAGTCTGAACTCTGAATGAATGTGCATGTTTGGTGGCTTTGAATGCAGGATTAGTTGATCAGACTTGACCGAACGGATTGGTTGTTTCCGGAGCAGCCCTATCAGTGCAATGGAAATGTTGTGAGTTGATGTGAGGTTCTGAGCTAAGCTGGTTCCCAGGGACCTTTCTCTAAACCACACTTGCCTTTTTTTTTTTCTTTTCTTCTGAAAGTGCTTATTTCTCAATTAGATTCCTAAACAGTTTTTTCAAGGAAGTCCCCAATATATGGAAAATGAACTTATTAGAATTACTTTGAAGTTATAATGATCCTGAGACTTCCTGCCTTGAATAATTTACTTTTATTCCACTTTGTTTATAGGAAAATCATAACATCTTCATAAACACACTTGTGAAATAATACAATTTAGTGTCTGCTTGTGGTAGTTATGTGGAAGACCTCATCTGTTGACTTTGATTTTTACTATCAAACAGATATTGTTAGTTTATTCACTCAAACAGCATATTGTAGAGAAAATATCCATGTTGAATTCTCTTTTCTTATCCAGTATGGCTTTTAAAAGTTATTAAATCAGCCATTTATTAAAGAAAAAATATATGTATGTATAATGCAATCACCTATTTTAAGCCAAAAACTGTTTTAGGCATAGTAAATGGAATAAAATACAATTCTTCTACCCTCATCAGGCTTTCAACCCTGCATTGGGGGATGGGTTTGAGGTGGACAAGTAGATACAATATGATGCTGTGTTAAGTGATGGAGAGATTTACAAGGTGCTCATCGATTGTACCTTGGGACACCTAACTTACTCCTGGCTTGTGGTGGATTGAAGAAAGTTACATGTAAGCTGAATCACGAGTTCTCCAGGTGAAGGTTGGAGTGCAGAACAGTGACTATAGATGAGACTGACCGAGGACAGTAGGTGGGAACCAGATTATGAAGAAATTTGTAAGAGGTATTAAGTGGTTATAACTGAATCTTGAGATTTAATGTGGGGCTGTGAAATGTTTTGAGGAGAATGGCACGTTCAGATTTTTGCTTAAAAAAAAAAATCACTCTGGCTTCCATGTCTGGGATGGATTTGGGGAGGTTTTTTTGTAGGTTTTTTTTATAATGGAGTTAGGGAATGAGGAGGGATGGAGGTTATGATAGAAATCCAGGACATAAAAGATGATGCCTTATATTGCCTGACAAGGTGTGCTGACCCACCGATGACAGGTCTGCTCCATTTGTTTCTTAATAAAGTGTCAACCAATGGATGCTTTTTTTCGAACCATAAGAGTAAACTCACTTCCTTCACATAAGGTGGTTGTGGTATAGATAAAGCCAAGTGACAGGGCTAGTTCTTTTCAAAATCACTTCTGTCTTCATGGAAGGGAAGGGAGCCCAACCTGCTCATACCTCACGCCCCCAACTTGAGTTAGTAAGTTGCCAGTGGTTTTGAGGTAAGTTTTTTTTTGTTTTGTTTTCCTTTTCCCTTCAATGCTTTTCCTATGACAGTAGCATACTTTAACTAGAGTTGAGCGTGGCATTTGCCCAGGAGAAACGTGTACACACAGGGGATGCTGACAAGTCTATGCTGGCCTTTTCTTGTCACTGCATTACCACTTGGCTTTGTCTGTCTAGGTACCTGAATGGAGTGGGGAGAAATGGAACTGCCCCAGTGCTCCTGGAGCTGGCCAATGAGGTAATGTTATTGTTATTATTTTACTTAAACCTGCATAAAACCTAAGGGGCCTATCTAGAGTAGCTTTGCTTGGAATTATAATTAACCTTAAAGAAAGAGGTTTTGAGGTGCATTAGACATTTAAATTGCTCCCTGGTCTCTTTGTAGTTTTAATAATTGGACAAAGAACTTCATATATTAATAAATCAGTTAACATAATTAGTCTACTTCTTTTAAAGTAAATGTATAAACAGCTTCTTGGTTTCTTATTTTGTGAGAAATTTCAACCAAACAGCTCAGGACATGCTCATCTTTGGATGTGTTGTCTTAATTTAGTGTGAGAAATACCTGTGTTACGTAAAGAGACATATGCCAAGAAAACCTATGCTAATTATTATAAAAATGAGGAGAGAAACTGTATACTTAAAAATGTAATGTTTACTTGATGTATTTTTTTTGTTAGCAAACTTATTATGATAAAAGATACATGCCTTGAAAAGTCTCTTTATATGAAGAAGCATACTGTTCTTAGTAACACCAAGTATAAAGTGATTTATTGAACTTATTTGTTAACTCTGATCTGCTTCTGTTTGGGGAAACAAATAATAGCCTTACATTTAAAAAAGGAAACCCTAAAGATTTCCCATGAATGAAGAAGCTATAAAAAGTTCATAATAGTGGCAGAGAGCATACTGAAAAATAAAATATTTAATTCCTAAACTTTGAAATATTTATCCACTGTAATAAGAGCAATACAATATTTAGTCTAACTTGGAACTGCTTATGCAAACCTCACAGGGATGGAATGCAGTGTACACTGTTTTCGTGTTGCATTATAATGGAAAACATAGAAGCAAGGCAGAAAATGTGTGTTTGCATTAAAGATGACTCAGTACTGTGAGCATTAAGTGTTGTGGTAGCAGCACGTTCTACATGTTACATTAGCAAGGAAGGATGGTTTCTCTCACAGCTTCTGTCTGCTTTGCGCCACTACAGTCAGCAAATGAGCAATTACCTATCAGTTACTAGAAGGTTTTAATAGTCTAGGCAGTGTCTACACCGTCTGATACGATAGTTAACATATAAAATGCACTTCTCCTCCTAGCAAAACATGTATTTTTACTTTTTTCTACTTCTAAAGCAAGGTAGTTTTTAAATGTCTTCAGACTTGTTTGTTATTTATGAGTTGATTCTATCAGCAATTTGAGGTTACTGTGCTGTAACTAGGAATTTAGTGATTGTCCTTTATGAAAAAAAAATAAAGGAGTGAGCTAACAGCATCTAGAAATAATGTGATGCAAATATGGTACGCATTTTTATAGACGATGATATTGATGACATAAGTTTTACGTAGTAGCAATTTATATTCATTTGAATTTTTAATGGATATTTGTGTTGAGCTTAGCTTATTTAGCTGCCCTCACCATCCATCTTCTAGTACTATGGAAAATTTTAAGCCACTAACACATTTTCTCCTACATTGGTAAACCTGTTATTTACCACAAATATATAGAATATTTAACCAAAGAAAAGAAAGAGTTACTAAAGATTTTTTCTGTCCTTTGGCTTCAGATTAGCACAGAGGTAATAGCACTTTCTGAGTGACTGCGAATGCATCAGGGAAATTTGGGAATGACTGGTACCAGATTATGGCTTCTAAACAACTAGGCTGCCATTTTTATATGATAGTTAATACTTAAATGACATATGCTTGCATCTGGTGACAATTGATGTGATGGTAATGCTTTATGAGTCAATATATATTTAATCAGTGGATACTGTAAAAATTGATGAGAAATACATAACATTGGTACATTACAGTATGCAGTAGCTCCCTTAAACAAGAACACCGTATTGTTGATTTGGGGGGGCAGGGACTAGAGGCGGTCATCAGTGCTTTTATAAATATCTTAATACTAATTTTCCTATTTCAAGGCTAAAAATGAACATTTTAGGAAATCTCATTTTGTTAGTAATAATATCACTCATTCTGTTCTCTCCACACAAATATTTTCAAGTGAGATTTGAAGCACTATGAATTTTACTTACATGCTAAATTCTGACATGAAGCATGATGGCCCTATTTCAGAGAAAGATGGACACATGATTAATATGAAAATTAGGGAGATGCAAGTACCTGAACTAATAAGGTAGTCCTTATTCAGGCTGGACTACCTTCAGTAATTTCACCATTTTTCATGTGTCAGCTCTGATGTGGGTTACTAGGAATAAGCAGCTTCGTGGAAAGCATTTCTTTCTACTTGGGGAATTTAAGGGCATCCAAGTACATACATATTTGAAAAAACTGTTCATACAAATGAAGCCAGCCTTTTTGTCTAGTTACTAAATCAAGATAAAATTTTGGTATGAATACAGGACTTGAAAACCTGTCAAGAAAAATTTGTGGTGATAATATAGGAGGAACATTTGCTATCTTACACCTAAGATAAAAAGACATTTTAGGGGAGCATTAGTGCTCTTGAAAAACACACACCTATTTTCTGGGGAAATTAAATCCATGGTTAATAAAAGATCTGAGAACCAAAAAGAAAACAATATGTTTCCAAAAGAGTAGATGTATTTTTAATTAATTAAAATGACCGTTGGCTTGAGTATTCCTGTTTTCTGT